>NW_022900917.1:62557275-62585178 GCF_012274545.1 Fukomys damarensis | reverse complement strand
TATATATTTTGTACTAAGCATTGAACTCAGGACCTTGCACTTGCAAATCAGGCCTCAGAACCAATGACCTAAATCTGGGCCCCATTTCTGATTATTTTCCTAGGACAAATTTCCAAAGTGGAGCTACTGTTTCAGGTGGAAAGCACTTTTTTTTTGGACTGGGAATTTTGAACTCAGGACCTTACACTTGCGAGGCAGGTACAATGCCACTAAGCTCAGTCCCCGGCCCTGGAAAGTTATTTTTTAAGGCTTTTGAGATCCACTGACAAGTTAACTAAGAAGGCAGTACTTTTTAAATTTGTGTCTTATCTATTTATTTTAATATTATTATTTTTCTTTTTTTTTAAATTGAGTTTATTGGTACAATCTAGGTATACAATACAGTTACATTCATCATTGGGATTCTGTACCTTTACATAATAGGTCTTGATTCTCATTTTTCCCCTTGTCCCTGCCCTCCCTTCACCCCCTCCTCCCCTCCCCATTTACAAACACTTTATTTCCATTTTTTCAGTTTCTCATATTTTTTTCCTCTCCCTTATTACCTTTCCCCCACCCTTCCCACTTTCCTTACACCTTTAGCCCTTTACTTCCTATTTCACATTATTAATTATCTCATTAGGATCCTGTGTACTATTATAGTTTTTCACACCAAAGAAACTATTTGGTATTTCAGTTAAAGAAATCTCTGTATGAACATTAAAAATAGGGAATCCTAAAATAAAACTAAAAAGTTTATAGGGAATCCTAAAATCAAACTAAAAAGGAAAGTAAAAGAGAAAAGGCAATGATGTAACATTAAAATAATCCTTAATTCTGGAGATGAAAATGGTCCCTGAACATATTTAAATTGCTTCTTGCTCTTATAGTCTTATTCTTTTTTTTTCATTAGTTAGAGAATACTTTATTAGTTTCTGTAATCAAGCCCACGAATATTATTATTTTTCACCTTGTAAAGAAAATACATTCCTGTCCAGAATTTCCAAACATTGTAGAAATGGAGTAAAAAGATTTTAAATTGCCCTTAAATCAGGCGTGGAGGTGCACACCATAATTATAGCTACCCAGGAGGCTGAAGCAGGAAGATCACTTTATTTAGCCCAAGAGTTCAAAGCCAGCCTGGGCAACATAAATTGTTTGAAGAAAAACTACAAAAATTCCCTTAATGCTGTCATCCATAGATAGTTGCTGTCAACGTGTTGGTGTGTATTAGAGTCAGACTCACTTGATGATCAGTTTTTCTTCATCTCGCCCAGCCCAGGCTGAGTCACGGTGAGCTGCGCTGTGCAGTGGGCCCTCGGCCAGGACCGCTCGCCAGGCTGCTCCCTGGGCGAGCTCCGGCAGCCTCTCCAGTCCTCCCTGGAGCTCGCTGCCAGCTTCCTCACCCTGGGCAGAGTCGGGCTGTGGGGGTGCAGAGTGGAGTTGAGGACCGAGGTTCTGGGGCTTGGCCCCTGGTGTGCAAGGCAGTGAGTGAGTGAAAACAGCAGAGGTGCAGCCAAGCGTGCAAACAGCCTTGGGCACACGACAAGCAGGTCACTGACAAAGCGCCACCTGCGTGTCTCCACACGTGTGCACAGCGCTCTCAGAGAGGGTCAGCCATGGGGGTCAGCCCCCTTTTCTCTCCACCCACTCATGAGCTCATTTCTTGTCAGAAAAATTGACCTGCAGACGCTTGTGCAATGTGTTGACATTTGAGAGATTATTTCTGGAAGGACCTCCCACCTGCAGAAAGGAGCCCGGGGTTACAAAGAAACAGCCCAACCAAAGGCCTAGAGCCCAGGGCTTGTGCCACACCCTGGGTTTGAGCCCTAGGGCCATCTAGGACGAGGGGGAAGGAGAAGGAGAGGAGAGGGGGGAGGGGGGGTGGAGGAAAAGGAGGCGGTAGAGGAAGGAGAACAGAGAGCAGGGAGAGACTGGAAGGGAGGGAGAGGAAGGGGAAGAGGGAGGGACTGAAGGCCCTGTAAACTAGAAGTGGCAACATTAGAGTAGAGGGGTTCCGCCAGGAAAAGGCCTGTGGTCCGTCCAACAGACCCCACCCCTCCCAAGTCAGCAGTTCCCCAGTCCACACCCCCAACTGGGACTTAGCACTACTCTCAGAGACGCAAGCTCCCAAGGGCTCCTCACTCCCGCGGGAACTGTTAGGGCCTGGGAGAGCACTTGTGTGGGGCCCTGGGTTCCACCCCCCCATACAGTAGGGGTAGGGGCTTGGGGATGTGAATTGTTAATAGCAACTAATACTATTATTAACTAATACTGTAAATTCTCCCCCATGCAATCTTGGCCAGCACCAAGAGAAGCAGGAATTTTCCTTGACCCTGCTTTGTCTCACGTTGAATGTCTTTGAGGAGTCTTTGGTTCATAATGTGTTCACATGCTTCTGTGCTTATTTACCACGGGGTTTCATGTTGAAAAACCCATTGTTTAAGTTGAAAATATCAGCAAATCAAAAATATATTGAATATTCAGGAGGCTGAGGCAGAAGGATCATGAATTCAAAACCAGCCTAGGCAACAGAGGAAGACTGTCTTAAGAGCAAAAAAGCATTGAATTTACCCAAGCTACAGAGTATCAGAGCTTAGCAGCACAGCACCCTGCTGGGTGCCAACAGTTCCTTTGAGCACATGTGGCCAGCATCACATAGTGCCAGCCCAGGAAAGGAGCAAAATTCAAAACTCCAAGTGTTTTCTACTGGTCGTATGTGGCTTTTGTGAAGTTAAAAGATTATAAGCCAAGCCCTTATAGGTCGGTTAATCTCTGGGTAATATGAATAGTGCATGCTGCCTTTGCAGTGTTACGTCTGACATAGTTTTCCTTGTCCGTTTCTTATACTCTCTAAGCCTGTCTGTGTTAGAGCCCACACATGTCACTGTGTTCTCAGAGCCACCTCTGGTACCCTGGTGTACACGGGACGCTCCCATCTGTAAGGAGAGCAGAGTACAGTGATAGCCACACCAAGATCTTACCGAGTGCTTCACTATGTAGCAGACCCTGCCGTGAGCACTTTCACACATCAGCTTCATGAGTTTACCCAAGCTACAGAGTATCAGAGTTTAGCAGCACAGCACCCTGCTGGGTGAAAGCTTCTACACAGAAGCCAAGTGAGGCACAGAACGGTTAACTAACTTGCCCAAGGTCACACCAATGATGGAATCAGGCATCACCCTTAAGCCACAACTTACAATGGCTACGGTTTCAGCATTGGACCTCTCATGTTCCCCCTGTATATGCAGAAGTATTTTGTTTTGTTTTAGAAAAGTGGGACCAAACATATACTTCATGGGTGTTGTGTGTTGCTTTGTTCAGAATATAACGTTGTAATATTCATACTATACCTTTTACTTTTAAGATGGTTTTCAATGACTTCTTGGCTTTTTGGCTAAGATCAAATGAAGACGACTTTCATGTAGGAGAAGAGCAGTGTGTCAGACATCTATTAATCACTTCTGTTGGGACTTCTACTACTTCCATATTTGGGAAGCCTGCCCTATCCAGGTTATTATCGTGTCTTTTGGATTTATTGGGTTCTTTCTTTCCTTTCTAAGCACTTTTTAAGGAGCAGTTTTAGGTTCACAGTAAAATGGAGGAAGGTACAGAGCGGTGTCCTTCTCCTCCTGCCCCCACGTGTCAGGAGCCTCCCCCACTATTGGGACCCTCCACTAGCATGGCACCTTTTTCTCAACTGATGAATCTACAGGGACTCATCATTGTCACCCGAAACCCATCCTTTACAGTGAGATTCACTCTTGGATGCCCAGGACTTGGATCGCCGTCACAGTGCCACACAGAATAGTTGTCACACTGCCCCCAATGCCCTGTGCTCTGCCCGCTCATCCCTCTCTCCCTTCCCAAACCCTGATGGCCACTGATTTTTTTTTTTTTAATGTCTCCGTGGATTTGGCTTCTCCACAACGTGGTACAGACTATAACCTTCTCAGCTCGCTCCATCCACTTAGTAATATGCTTTTAAGATTTCTTCATCTTCTCGTAGCTTTCCCATCAGCAGTAAATGGGGGTTCCTGTTGCTTCATGTCCACCCCGGCACTGGACGCTGTAGTGTTCTGCATTGCGGCTGTCTAATCATATTGTTTTAATTTGCATTTCCCTGGTGACTTGTAATGTGGAGCAGTTTTTGTTGTTGTTGTTGTTGTTGTTTTGTTGTTGTTGTTGTTGTTTTGGTACCAGGGATTGAACTCAGGTCCTTGTGCTTGCAAGGCAGTGGTGCAATTAGGAGGTAGGTCATGGGGATGTGCCCTTGCAGGGGACACTGGGACCCTGGCCCCTTCCTGGCCACCATGAGATGAGCAACTTTGTTCCACTGTGTGCTCCTGCCATGATGCTGTTCCCAACAGACCCAGAAACAGCACAGCCAGTTGACCATACACTGAAACCTCTGAAACCGTGAGCCAAAATAAATCTCTATCCCTTACAAGTTTATTTTCTTAGGTATTTTTGTCACAGTGGGAGAAAGCTGACTAACAAAAAGAAGCACCATTCTCATTAGTAGTCACTCTCTGTTCTCCCACTCTCAGCTCTGGTAACTGTGAATCTACTTTCTATCTCCATAGCTTTGCCTATTTCAGATAGTTCATGTAAACGGACGAAATGTATGTGGTCCTTTGTGTCCAGCTGCTTTCATTTAGCACAGTGTCTTCAAAGGTTCTTCACATTATAGCATGTGTCAGTCCATACTCCATCCCTGTTTATGCCCAAATAATACTCCCTTGTATGGGGAGCCTGCATGTATCTACACACTCCTTGGTTGATACCCACTTGATTTATTTTTTCTATGGCCCTTATGCTACATAGCTGCTGTGAACATTCAAGGTTCTGTGTAAAAATGTGTTCTCATTTTTCTTGGGTAGCTATCCAGGGGTGGATTTCCTGGCTCACACATTAACTCTGTCGAGCCTTTTGAAGAACAGCCACACTGTTTTTGAAAGTGATTGCACCATCTCGACTCTCAGCAGCAATGAAAGTTCCAGTTCCTTCAAATCCTCACCAACATTTGGCATTTCTGTGGTTTCTATTTTTACCACTTTAGTGAGTGGAGCAGTATCTCATTGTGGCTTTGCTTTGTGAAGTCCAAGGATGACTAATGATGTGGAGCATCCTTTCACAGGCTTATTGACTGCCCCTGTAGCTTCTTTAGAAAATGACACTTTAAAACTGGGTTATTTATTTATTGATTGAGTCATAAGAGTTCTCCATATATTCTTATCAGATATGTGATTTCCAAATATTTTGTCTCATTCTGAGTTCTTTCTCACTTTCTTGATGGTGTTTAACTTTGATGAGGTCCAAATTATCTATGTCTTCTATTACTTATATTTTTGGTGTTGTATCTAAAAAGAAAATTGCCTCACTCAAACAGTTACTCCTGTTTTCTGCTAAGTGTTTTTTAATGTTAATACAATGGCATTTAGGTCTATGACCCATTTTGAGTCAATTGTTTTGTATATTGTGAAGTCAAAGTTTAGCTTTGTCCTTTTTGCATATAAATACCCGGGTGCTCCTACTTTATTTGTTTATTTTCTGATACTGGGACAGTCATGACCCATTCATCCCCTGCCCCACTAGGCCCTAACTCTTAAAATTCCCACCACCTTTCAATCCTGTTACTGTAGGGAGTTAAGCTTCAACATGAGTTGTGGAGGAACAAACCACATCCAAGGCATGATACTTAGAAAATACAACCTTGGCCTAATGACCAAAGTCAACATTGCCTATCATAAGTCATGTTAATAGCATGCATCTCCTGATATGATGTGGTGAGGAAGACCCTTCACCTTGGTAGTGTTCTTCGCCAAAATCTACAACACCCAATCTAATCCTGAGGCAGACACCAGAAAAACTGAAGGATGTCCTATAAAATAACTCAACCAATAATCTTCAGAAACTGTTAAGGCCATGAAAAATAAAGACTAAGAAAGCAAAACAGACCAGAGAAGCCAAAGGAGACATGACCACTAAACACAATGTGGTATCCTGGATTAGATTCTAGAGCAGGAAAAGGGCCTTCAGGCCAGGGGTACAGCTCAGTGGTGGAGAGTTCTCTTAGCAGGAACAGTACCCTGTTCTATCCCCAGCTCAGGATGCTAGGGGTAGGGTACCTCAACAAAATTGATTTTATTTTTAGAGCTCAAAAAAGCAAGGTAGGGGAGGAATGAGGATCTGAAACAGGCATAGTATCATGTAGTTATAGTTCCAGCTACTCAGAAGACTGGAACAGAGGGATAACTTGTGCCAGGAGTTCAAAGCCAGCCTGGACAGCAGAGTGAGACCCCATGTCAAACAAACAAAACCAAGGACCAAATCACGTCTAACCCGGCCAACTACCTCCCTGTAAATGTGGACCTGAGCAGCCAGTTATCCTAATCTTCATGGCATCAGATGGCTGATGTGTGCAGAACAGGCCTGTATGACAGACAGGGCTACTTTTGCCTGGCGTTGCCACGTGAAGGGGCCCTAAGCTCAGAGGCCAAGGATCCACTAGGAGAAGAGGCGTCATTTACTATAATCTTATTTTCTCTCCCTCTCCCTGTAATCTTGAGTGTAAATAGTATTGTCCTGGGTTCAGTTCAACGATGAGCATCAGTAAGGAGGGACTACTGTCCCTGTCAGGCTTTGAAATATCCTGGCACAGTAGCGAGCAGACTGTTGCAACTGGTACCAGGAAGATGTATCCATACAGATTACCAAAAGCTCCTTTGCTTGACACAAGAGCTGTGTTCCTGGAAGGTTGTTCATAAATTGACTCCTTTTGGGCCAGGACGCTGAGGGTGAGATTCCGGAATGGAATGGACAGGGGGTGCCACCCAACCAGAAGCACAGGGCGCTGTTCCCTTTGCCATTGGCACCCACTCATGCACTTGTGCTGCCGGTCCCGCTGCCCTGACTTCTTTCCAGGTGCCACATCCATGCCTGTGGCCCCCGCTGGGCCTCAGACCCCCACGTGGCTTCCTTGACTCTGACGCTCTCATCTCCAGTCCACACTTTGCATCTAAAATGCTGCCATGAGGGTGTCACTTGCTGAGGAAAGCCTTCTCACTGTCCGTGTCACCCTCACTGGAAAATCTAGCTATGTTCAGCCCTCTGTGACGGAGGTTTTGTGTTTGTGGATTGCATTCAACCAACAGTGGATTAAAAATCTCATCTGGGAAGCTGGGAGTGGTGGCGCACGCTTGTAATTCCAGCACTTGGGAGGCTGAGGCAGGAGGATCGCTTCAAGTTTGAGAACAGCCTGGGCAATATAGTGAGTTCCAGGTCAGTCTCAACTACATAGTGAGACCTTGTCTAAAAAACAAACAAAACAAACAAACAAACAAACAAAAACTCATCTGTTCCTAACAAGTACAGACCTTTTCTTTTTTTCACCATTATTTCCTAAAACAATACAGGACACCAACTCCTGGCATCACATTTACACTGTATTAGGGACTATATGTCCTGTAGAAGTGATTTAAAGCAGGTATGTCCAACCCAAGGCTCTGGAGAAATTATAATGTGGCCCTGCAAGGTCATATACTTTTAACATTGTTACGTGATTTTTTTTTTTAAAAATTATTTTTACTTTTATCTGTCTTCATTTGCACTCTTCTCCTATAAGTTAGAGACTCTGCTTTAGTTTATTTTACAACTCAAGCTTCTACATCATGAATCTAGAAGATCAGACCCATGCTCTTAAATTATATGATGTCCTGATCTCACATTGTTTTTCTTACTTAGAGATGAGAAAATATTTCAAAATACGAGACTTCAATGCTTCTCGATGATCATTTCTGTGGTGTACTCCATTATTGTGTTCTTAGACTTCTGACAGATATTCTGAATGATATTTCTGTGTACGATATACAGGTATCTATATGATATTTCCAATATTTCTCCATTTAGTTTTCATTTAGAGCTTTCAGTCTCTAATCGGCTGGCTCCAAGGCAGAGTGGCAGAGGTGTAACAATTAATCACGGCAGAAGGCAGCAGAAGCAACAAGGCTTGTTATGGGATTTTTAGCAGTATTTTTCATGGCTCAATTGCACAGTCTTCAGCACAGACTGCATATGATTATTATAACAAAATGAGCTGGTGTTCAGTGCAGTGTCTGGCATGAAATAAGTGCTATTGGAGTATGTGCTGTTATTATTATTACTTTGCACTCACATAGTTTTAATTGTATGCAGTGAAATTGTTGATCCTAGTCAGACACACTGGCCCACATCTGTAGCTTCATCTACTTGGGAGGCTGAGCCAGGAGGATCGCTTGAGTCTTAGAGTGAGACCAGCAGCACCTAACAAGACCCTATCTTAAAGAAAAGAGAAATCATTATTGATCCTTTATGGCTTCTGGATTTCATGAGATACTTTTAAAAGTTTTCCTAAAACTATTCACAAAGGGTACTATTTACAAGACATCTTGGAAGGGCTGCTGCTGGTAGAGCTGTGGCCTAGCACAGGGTGGGTCCTGGGTTCCATCGCCCACCCAGTGTGAACAAAGGGTCCTGTGGGGAATTCACTTGCAGCGCCAGTTCTCCTTCCTTCTTGCAGGTGGCTCTCTTGTAAACTAATTTCGCTTTGCACTCTGGGATTTTCTTCCAGGGGAGGCTGACCGAGGCCGACGCCATGTCAAGGACTCGGCAAGGCTACCCCTGCGGCACACTGGCTTGGGAAATGGCCTGTTGCAGCTGCAGCTCCACATCTCAGGAGTGGGCTGGGCGGGTCATCCTCCCTGCAAACATCAAACTGGCATTTGTCAGTCAAGGTCAGCCTCCGCCCAAGGCGCCTGCCCGGAAGGGGCCCGCAGGCTGGTGCGAGTCGGCACTGGCCACCAAATGATGGTTTCATCACAGGGCTCGTGGCGGACAACACTTGGTGGCTGGAAGAGCTTTCTGGGTGGTTTGCGGGAGGGAACACAGAGGACATTCCAAACAGGGGTTCAGAAGGTTCAGTCACTATACCACCATGTATTAGGTACCTGTGATGTGCGAACAGAGGCCCCAAGGCGGGGCGGGTGGTGGCTGCGGTAGAAGGGACAAGATGAAGAACAGCAGCCCAGATCTCAGAGCAGCAGGGTAAGACTAGGAGGAGCCGGCTTCTCATCCTAGCTCCAGAACTGGGCTAGTCAGCCCCAGGAAGACTCCATCCCACCCGGGATCACCTCGCACAGCTTTAAAATGCAGCTGCAGCTCTGGTCCTCGGGGGGGCTGTGTGTGCACAGGCATCCTGTCTGGTGCATTGTGAAGAGCTGACGACCTTAGTCTGCTTTCTGCTGCTGCTGACTGGTGTTCTTCCTGCCTGGGGTCTCCGTAGCGTGTTCTGCCCATCTGCACTCTATGGGGCTCCTGAGCCCCTTTACCCTGGGTCCACACCTCGGGTTTGCCAGCTGCCCTAGTCTTAGAGTTAAGCCAGGACAGGACTTACCCGAATACCCGCTAGCTGCTGACACAGAGACTCCAGGAAGGGCCAGCTTCCTTCTCAGGCAGGCTTTTAACAACAGTTTCCCCTGGCCACGTTTATCCCAGGCATTGCCGTGGGTCCTGGTCGTCCCAGGTGGTCTTGCCATCTGCTCACGAGTAAAGATGAGGGATTAGAGCTGGAGCACATAGCGTCTTGCATCCAGACCCCAACTCCTATCCATACTGCTAAAGCCCAATGAGGAGTGTCTTCCAGTGGGTACTGGTTCTCTCCTGCAGGCAGTGACCCAGAAGTGAAGATCACTGCAGAGGGCAGCCCCACCCCGGGGGTCTCCATAGCCCAGTCAGCACAGAAAGGCACACCCAATGGGAGGGCATTTGCCAGGCATTATGGAAACCTGTGTTCTGGTTTCAGCACTGCCTGTTCTGTGAGCCGAGACAGGTGCCTTCCCCACTGTGGTTCTCAGTTTGCACATTTGTAAAACGAGAAGGTTGGACACAGGGCCGAGAATGGCTCCCTGTTGGCAGATGGAAGCATGAACAGTTTGAATTTGATTGTGTTTTGGCTGGGGTGGTGGGTGTGGAGGCTGCTGAGATGATTGAGCCCAGGGCCTCATGAAAGCTAGGTAAGGGCTCTATCACTAAAAGACACCCCAGGTCTTTTAAAATTTTTATTTTGAGGCAGGGTCTCACTAAGTTGCTCTGGCTGGCCTCGAACTTGGGATTTTCCTGTGAGCCTCTGGAGCACGCTGGGACAACAGGCAGGCACCACCACACCAGACAAGCCGGAAGCTTGTGGGTGGAGCTGAGCCTTCCCAGCGAGGAGCAGTTCCCACACTTCCACTACTGAAGGCGTCTGAGGTGCGGTTCTTTGTCACCCCCCAGCCTTGATGCTTGAGAGAAGAGCTGAGAGCTCCCGGCCTTTCGGCACTTTTGTCTGAGAAAGGCAGAGCATCCTTGGAGAAGCGTCACATACGGAACCAGGTCTGGCTGGGTGACCTCACCTTCTAGGGGCCAAACTGACCCAAACGCAAACAACGAAGCAGTCACTGAGTTTCCTGAGGCCCGTGGCCCTCTTGACCACAAATCCCAATCCTTCTCTCCTGTACACACCGCACTGGTCAGCCAGCCAGGCTGGCTTAGAAGGGCCGGCCCAGAGAAGGACCGCAAACTGGGTTTACTGTTCCGTGGTTGGGATCGTGAAATTCTTAATGAACTTGAATAAAAGGTCCCGCACACTCATTGTGTATCTGGCCCCACAGGTTATGATGAGCTGCACAATCTGGGGGGAGGGGGAGGGAAGGAAACCAGGTCCTTGCATGCATTTGGAAAGCTGTTCTCAGTGTGTTTACCAGTCTTCCCCATTGGGTGCTCACTTCCCAAGGCAGGCTCTGAGTTACCAGGTGGGCAACTCAGATTCTTCTTGTCCTTTCACATCCTGTCCTTCAGCACCCTGCTGAGGTGGCACTGAGGTCCTTGGCCTCTCTGCCGACCTCCCATGCTCCTGCTCTCCCCCCTCATTCACACCTCTGCTGTGGCCCAGTCCCTATAATTAATCACACCCCAGTCATTTATATCCTTGCCATGTTCTCTGTGCTCTGACTCGCCCCAGACAGATAGATGCTCAATAAATATTTTTTGACCGGTGGGAAAGCAAACAGAGCTCTCTTCTCAGAACAGGGCAGAGTGCGTGCTCAGTTGATGCAGGCCAGGTTGTAGAAGCCTGTGACAATGGCCTCGCCTCCGCCAAGACATCACATCGGCGACCATTCTCTCGCCTTCCTGCTAAGAAGGACAGAGCTGACTCTGAAGTCCAGGGATCCTGTTTAACTCAGGACTGCTTGGTGTGAGTTGGAAGGGAGTTCTGCAGCCTCCCTGTGAGCCCAAAATGGCATCAGGAAAATTATATTAAGAATCCTGCAGGCTGGGTAAGGCAGCATACGCCTATAGTTCCAACTACCCAGGAGGCTAGGGCAGAAAGCTCACAAGTTTGAGGTCAGCCTGGGCTATGCAGTAAAATCCTGTCTCCAAATTTTAAAAAACAGGGCTGAGAATTTAGCTCAATGATTCCGCTGCCTGCCTCATGAGTGCAAGAACTGAATTCAATCCCCGGTACCAATAAATAAATAAAAATTTAAAAAATAAAAATGGTCGCTGGGCATGGAGGCACACGCCTGTAATCCTAGCACTCAGGAGGCTGAGGCAGGAGGATCGCTGTGAGTTTGAGACCAGCCTGGGCTACATAATGAGTTCCAGGTCAATCTCAACTACACAGTGAGACCCTGTGAGAAAAGCCAAAATAAATAAAGAAAAGAAAAACGGTCAAAGGAGTACCTCAGTGATAGAATGCTTGCTTACCATGCATAAGTCAGGCCCTGGATTCAGTCCTCCATATTGGAAAAGGGAAAAAGACATTTCTAAAAGAACCCCTTCCACTTACAAAGTGCTTTACGGTTCATAAGCCACTTTCATAAACACTATTCTCCAACTGCCCTGTGAGTCAAGAAAAATAGTTAAATACTAACTATGTGGTTGTTGTTTGAACATTTTTTACTGCATATATCCATTGAGGAGAAACCAGAAAGCACAGGGCGGGTGGTGCAGCTCAGTGGTAGAGCAATGCTTAGCATGAGTGAGAACCTGGGTTCCATCTCCAGCAAGAAGAGGGCGGGGTGGAATATACAGGTAAAACGAAAAAACAAGAAACAACAACAAAAAGAAAGAATGCCTCATATCCTTTTGCTTTGAGATGATATTGTTGATATTCTATTCCGTATCTTAACAACTTATCTAAGCATATAAATATATATGTATGTTTGAAAATAGGCTAATACCAGTGCTGTTTTGTGATCGTATAATATCTATTTTTAGTAGGTGACTAACGGCTCACAGGGGTAGTAAAAGGCAATGCTGAGTCTTGGCTGCAGTGTCCTGATCCCGAGTGTCATACCCCCAAAGGGGCCAGTGTCCAAACCCCAAAAGGAGCTGGGGAAAGATGTTTCGCTCATGTGGCTGTGGCTGGCCTCCGGGCCAGGGCTGGACCTGGCTGTTCCAGAGTCCCCACCTCCACAAGACCAGGCTCTGCACCACAGTAAGTGGTCACAGTGGTGACAGGGACCAGCTGTCAGGCAAGAGGCCCAGAGCAAGCAGGTGTCAGGTGGCAGGACTGGGCTGGACAACAATGACCCCGGGGAGCAACTGGAGAGCTGTTCGGTGGCCTTGGAGGGCTCATGCTCTTTGGTATTTTTAGAAAGAGGGTGAGGGAATGGCAGGGGTCGGCAACTGCATCCTTGTCCTGGGGTGCTGTCCTGGGCTCAGATGCTGCTCCCAACCTGGGCTGCGCCAGTGGCTGAGGGCAGAACTAGCACAAACCCCCACATACATTCATCCCCTCCCTCCTTTTCGGGAGTACTGGAGAGCAGCCCTTTTTATTTTTCTATTTTGAGACAGGGTCTCGTTAAGTTAGTGTATTTCTTATTGCCCTTGCGATCCTCTTGCCTTAGCCTCTCCAGTAACTAGGTCGCCAGGTGTGCACCGCGGAGCCTGGCTCAGGCACTTCTGTATCCTGATTTCATCTCACATCACCTCTGCCTCATCTGTCATCGCTCATCAAGGGCTGGGCCCCATGGTGCTGCTGAGCACCGGGACAGTGAAGGCACAGGAGCACTAAAGCCGTGACGATGTACCGACCTAAGACATACTGACATCCCCAGAGGGTCACGGAGCTGGGCACGCTGGTGCCCACCTGTAATCCCAGCACGCTAGGAAGCCACAGTGGGAGGAACGGAAGTTCAAGCACAGCCTGGGACCCTGTCTCAAACAAGGCGTGGGACTGCAGCTCAGTGCAAAGGCCCTTGCTTTGACCCCCAGTACCAGTGAAGAGAAAGAAGAAGGAAAAGGAGAAGAGGGGGCTGGGGGAGGGGGAAAGTATAGAGCTCAGCCCTTGATGCTCCTGTCTTCTAAGCCCCTTCTTTTTTTTTCTAAGCCCCTTCTTAATGAATACAATGAATGGCAAATGCCTCATTTACTCACTCATTCATTTAGCATGGCGTTGGGCTCCAAAATACATCAGTAAATGAGACAAAGCCCCCATTTCCACGAAGCTTATCCTTGAGTTTGCTTGAAAGGCATTTTAAAAAAATCTCCTGTCTTCCCCTGTATACGCTTTACTCTCTGATAAGCCTTGTCATTTTAGGTGATTAGAAGAGCAGCACTATAAGACAAACAGGATCTTTATTATATCCTAGATGCCAACCACATGACAGGAGCTAAAAACATGTTTGTTGAACTGGACTGAAAAGAATCTTGCCAGGCTTTCTGCCAGACTGGGTGGGGTGGGAAATTCACCACCTTCCCTTTTTCCCATCTCACAGTCAGATATGATCTGCTTTATAAGGTCTTCTCACCTGGACTGTGGCCAGAGACTGTAGGCTAAGCTGTTAGTGCTTCTTATTCGAATTGCCTTAAATTCCAACGAAATAATTCTTGCCCTTTGGAAGTGCATCATCTGGTGGGGACACATAAAACCCGTCTACACGGTCATGCGGAATGTTGATGTTTTGCTCTAGGATAGTTGTTCTGAAAGTGATCTTCACTTGCCTGTTTGGATTCCTATCTGGATTTAGGTTCCCCCACAAAACCTAAGGCTCAGGAGCTAGGGTGGGGCTCAGTGGTAGAGAGCTTGCCTAGCACACACGAGGACCTGGGTTCCATCCCTCTTACGTCAAAAATAAAGTATCAAAACCTCTGAAATAAACTCGCGATGGGCAACAATTGGGCTGCATGTGGTTTGGGGGCTGCTGGAACTTGTGGGCTGTGGTACAAAGCGCAGGCTCTTGCTAATGCCCTATTCTGCGGAAAGATCCAGAAACACTACTGTAAATCTTTTAGACTGGCCCCGTCCTCGGGGAGCTTATAGCCTGCGTTTCTAGGGCTGTATCATGCAGTGGTTGAGGACACAGTTTCCAGAGGCTACTGCGGGTTCAGATCCCAACTGTAATTCTTAAAGTCTTGGGAAAAATTCCCGAATTGTTCTGAGACTCGATTTTCTCACTTGTAAAATAAGTGCTGTTAAAAGAACTCAGTGACAAAATCAACATGGAGGTGTTTCACGCAGAGCTTAGAAGTCAGGGAGCACTAAGTTTTGTAGTTAGGCTGCGTAGGATAGAACCATGGTCTTCACACTTGGTCTTACATCACAATCACCTGAAAACTTGTTCCAGCACAACTGCTGGGTTCTCCTGGGTGTCAGATTCAGTTCGAAGTAGAATCTGAGTGTTTGCTCTTTTTTACCCAAGGCACCAGGACTAAACCAGAGGCTTCACATGTGCAATGCTAGTGCCTTGTCAGGGAGCCAACCCTCAGCCCAGTTTTATACACTCCTAGGTGATGCTGCTTCTGCCCCGAGACCCACACTTCAAGAACCATTGTTACATAGAAAAAAGAATATAGGCTTAGGATCTTGGTACCGAGACTACCTCTCAGACCCTGGTGACTTCAGGAAGTTAGTCTTTTGGGGCCTCAGTTTCCTCATTTGTGAACTAAAACAATTAACATCTACTCCGTGGGAGTTGTGCCTGGCACACACCGTTTTCATTACTTGATTGCTATTGTTTAGATTGTGGCTCCTTTCATCAGTGCTTGGAAGACAAACAGGGCAACAGGAGGCAGAGATGGGCTAAGTGGGCTTGGAGAGTGGTGCTCCAGGGAATCCCAAAGTCAAAGTGGACCACAGAGCCAAATGCCAGGTGGGTCTGGGAGCCCCAGAGCAAGGTGGTAACTCAGAACATGGTCTCGTCCAGGTGGGATGTAGGAGAAAGCAGATAAATTCTTTGGAAATGTCTGCACAGTAAACCATGATTGATTCTGTGATGACAGTCTTTCCTGAAAGCCACTGCCAAAGGTGGAAATGCTTCCTAGAAAGCCAGCAGGGCCCGTGCGTTCCCATCACAGCCCCTAGCCTGCACATTCCCTCTCTCCCTCCCTGCACGGCCCTCCTTTTGTTAGAGGCAAACCCTGTTCACCTCCTGCCCTACCAAAGGGATCTGGGCCCTGACATCCCCAGTTCTGGGCGCTGTGAGCACTCTGGGCCTTGCTGAGCTGTTTCCTGGTGCCCCCAGGTGGACTACTGCGGAACTGCAGTCCTTCCCAGGAGGCCTCTCCCCACCCGGCCCGTGAGGGTGGCAGCTTTCTAGCCGCAGTCTTGGGCAGTCACAGGGAGGCTGCACCCAGGCTTGGAGATTTCTGGGCCAGTTAGGGATTATAACCAGATTAGCACGCAAAAGATGCTCCACCCCAACGTGGATTAGAGACTTGATTTTTAAGCGTGAGATCAAGGCTCTTGGCCCAAGAAGGCGCAGAGTGCTTGAAAGTAGCAGGCCCCAAACAGGGCCACAGGGTGCCAGGCTTGTCAGGTTTTGGCCCAAAGACCCTTAGGCAGCTTCCAGTCTGAGTCACTGCTTCTTCCATGCTCCCCTTTAGATGCAGGAGATCAGGATGCTCTCGGGTGGGGCCCTTTCTTTAAAGGCAAAGATTCCCATCCCTTACACCACTCTCCCAAACCCAGAAGCCAAGGAGACTCCTAAAGATCCTTCCACTCCTAAAGATCCTTCTTTTGTCTTTTTTTTTTTCTTTTTCTTTGACACAGGGTCTCATTATGTAGTTCAGGCTGGTCTTGAACTCACTAAGTAGCCCAGGCCAGCTGCAAACTTGTGATGATTCTCCTGCCTCAGCCTCCTGAGGGCTGGGATTACAAACACATGCCACCACACCCAGCCTTTTTGAAAAAAATGTTTAAAGTAACCCTCCCCCCTTTTGTAGTACTGGGGGTCACTCTACCAGTGGGCTATACCCTCCTCACTCTTTGTTATTTTTTTATTTCAAGAGAAGTTCTCAATAAATTGCTCAAGCTAGTCTCAAACTTGTGGCCCTCTTGCCTTAGCCTCCAGAATAGTTGGGATTACAGACATGTGCCACCATACCTGGCCAAAGTAACTCTCTGAATAAAAAAGTTAATGCTAGGTTAAGGATGCAGCCCAATGGTAGAGCTCAAGGGCCTGAGTTTGATCCCCAAGAACAGAAGGAAAGAGAGAAAGAAGGAAGGGAGGGAGGGAAGGGAGAGAGAGAGAGAGAGAGGGAGGGAGGGAGGGCCGGGTGTGGTGGCTCACACCTGTAATCCCAGCACTGAGGAGGCAGAGGTAGGAGAATTGCTGAGAGTTCGAGGCCAGCCTGAGCTACATAATGAGTTCAGGGCCAGCCTGAACTATAAAGTGAGACCCTGTCTCAAAAAACCAAAAAGAAAAAGAAAGAAAATAAAAAAGAAACAAAGAAATAAAGGAAACGGAGAGAGAAAAAGAAAGAAGGAGAAAAAGAAAGAGAAAGTGCTATTGTCACAGGCTGAGGTGCTCTGCTAGGCACGGGGAGGACCCAGGAACATGAAAGATGGGTACCAATGGCAAAAGCCATTCAGAGGCCTTAACAAGGACCAAGACCAGTGCAGACCAGGGAGTGGTGATCTCAACGCAGGGCCTGCTGGTGCTTGGATAGGACCCAGTTCTGGAAAGGAGTAGGAGGCATCCCCAGGGCAGGGGGAGAAAGACCTTCAGCAGCAGCAGCAGCAGCCGCCGCCAGGAAGTGTGGGGTGTGATCAGGGAACAGTGAGTAATCTGGTGTGGCCCAGGCCTCTGTGCACTGTCGTTCCTGGCACCGGCAGAGCCTTTGCCATCTGCCCTCTCCCTAGGAGTTGAGGAGCACTGAGCTAGAGAAGGGTGGGTGGGTGAGGCCTGCAGCCCAGGTACCGAGAGCAGAGACCCTGGAGACCTGACCTTTGTGAGCATCTCCAGTCCCGAGAGGCCAGTGTGGCTTGCTGGTGAAAGATGGGGGATCTGGAGAAATGTAGGCTTTTCACAGCCCCGGGGACAGCTGAGAAGCTAAGACTGGATAGGCCCCGAGTCAGAATGTATTTAAAATACAGGTGGGAGTCTGACCCTAAGTGGGAGAGATTCTCTCTCTTCTATTTCCTTGGTACTTTACAGTTGGATCTTTCCCTCTGGCACTGGGGATGAAACCCAGGACTTGCTAGGCAAGTGCCCTACCACTCAGCCACACCCTCAGACCCCTTTTTATTTTAACTATTGGCATTTGGGGATACATATTTTTCTTTGAAATACGTGGTTTTAGATAGTTCAAACATTCACATGGTTCAAAATTCCAAAAAAGACAGAGCGGGGGTGTGGCTGGGGTAGAGTACTTGTACAGCATGCGGGACGTCCAGGGTCCATCCCCAGTGGGGGAGTGTGATTCTCTCTCCACCCTACCCTCCCAGCTACCTCTGTCTGCTCTTACCAACTTGAACCAGAGCCTTCTGTCTTTCTCCCACAGAGGGTCAGCGGTTTGCACAAGGGGGGCAGGGTGCAGGTGCTGAAAAGCAGGGTGGGTCTCACTTCAGCAGAGAAGCCTCCTCTTCTGAGCAAGTGAGTGGTATCCTCATGGGACTACTGCAGCGCATTCTGCCCTCTTAAGGCACAGGTGTATCTAGCCGAAACACTTTGGAGGGGGCAAGTATGCTTTACCTTGTGGGACATCATAGGGTAAAGGTTAAACTCCAGGTTCTGGCACAGAGAGACTCGGGGTAAAAACTGCTGTGTGATCTTAGGCAAGGTAGCTGGGCTCTGTTGAGCTTCCATGTTTTTCACCTGTGGTAGTGATGCCCTCCTGCCTTCCTAGAGCTGCTGTAAGTGCCAGATAAGGTGACTCCGGTCCTGTGCAAACCTGTGCCAGGCACAAGGTCTCCTTGCTGTACATGGGAGCCACATCATTTCAGAGGCTCAGGGGCTCCTGTGTGCATGCAGGATGGGACAGACTGTCACCCTTCCAGGCTGAGTTCTCACGAGTCCTAGGGGTCCTGGACACCTTGGCAAAGGCTAACCGGCACAGTAGGTCCGTCAGATCCGTTCATCCTCTTCAGGTGTGCCAGGCTGGGCCAGGCTGTGGGTCATTTTGAAGCTACCTTTCCTCTGGGCCTGTGTTGTTTGTGACCTCGAGTCAGAGCTGATACACAGGAAGGCTGCCATGTGGCTCTTCTCGGGGCGACAGGAGTGACTCATCCAAAGGTCACCAGAGCCCTGGAGCTGCCTGGGCCAGAGTGACTCATTGGCCCACAGCTGCCCAACCCTTGCCCTGCTCAGGGGATGTCCTCGGCCCTGAATCTCTCCCCTCAGATGAGGGGGCTTCCCCATTCCTAGATCACTATGCTGGAAAGGACTCAACCCCCAGTCTCATGAATATGGACTCCATGAGGGGGGTACCCACTTGTTCACACATGTAGGATTTGGGGGGGTACTGGAAATTGACCCCCAGGTACTCTCCCGCTGATCAAGTTGTGTGTCCTTTTTCTTTTTTAATACGAGACAGGGACTCATTAAGTTGCCCAGGCTGGCCTCAAACTCAAGATCCTTCTGCTTCAGCCTTCAGAGTAGCTGGGGTTAGAGGCAGGCAGAGCCAGGATTTGAACCAAAATGTCAGGCCGTCAGGCCTGCATTTTCTCCATGGGGCTCTCGCCTCCTGTCCCAGCTCTAGGTCCTGAGCACACTATGTAGTGGGGTCCCCGGCTCCGTGGTAGGACAGTTACTTACCTCACCTCTATGACCCTCAGGGACAACGTCCCTGTAATCTTGTTCCAAGAAAGGACAGAATGATCTATTGGAGCTTCTGGTCTCCACTGACCACAAGGTCAATAAACAGTGTTAAAACGTGTTTACTTTTCTGTTAAGAGAAGCATTCCTTTCCTATCCAACTTTAGTTTTGTAAAGAAACAAAAGTATAGGCCAGCAAAGATTAAGGGATAAATAGTTGTCTGGCGGAACAATGGAGCAACCCATGACTTCACAGGATGGAATCCACACCAGCCTCCGGAGCTAGGCTTGGCAGGACAGTCGGGTGGCAGAGAAGTCTGAGGGAAATGAGAGTGCAGGCCGGGCCAGGAGTGGCCAAGTGGGAAACAGATGGAGCGGTCAGTAGGGTCCCCACCCTACCACCAGACTCTTAGAGGCCGCAGCCACCCGCTGGCTCCAGAACAGAACTCTGGGTTTGCCCCCAGCTCCCTGGCTCCCAGGCCTGCTCAGCTCATCACCCAGAGCACTGTCCAGTGTTTGGGTGCCAGTGGCTGGCAGTAACCCGGAGGGCGGCCTGTCCCTCGAGTCTGCGCTGTGAACAGGAGCTCTGAGAGCCCTAGGAAATGGGGCCCTGGCTCAAGGTCCCACAGTCACTGAGTGAAAGGGACCAGCGGGAGAGAATGAGCCCCAAGAAAGAAGCTGAGAGACAGAGAGGGTCATTGAGAGACTGATCAGGCTGAGGGGAAGGGAGAACAGCCTGGATTCCACTCTTCCCTCCCTGGAGGAACACAGTGTCATTCAGCTTCTCTCCCGCCCTGAGATTCTCGCCCAGCCTTAGGGCAGTGGAAACAGCACTTAAATTCCAAGCCCAGGGCAGGGCCACCGGAAGACAGAGCCCAGGCCCGTGACCCCTGCCCTGAGAAGTGCCAGGAGGGCTGAGGGCATGTAGGCTTGGGCTGGGAGGAGGCCTCCAGCTGCCTGCCTGCCGGCCAGGGCCGACTACTGCAAACAGCCCTGCAGCCTGCCCCTCAGGCCCAGAGGGGCCAGGGCCAGGAGAGGGCCAGGAATGGGAGCCAGCGATTCAGAGCCTTCAGAGTTTAGAAACATGAAACATGAATGACTCATGTGGGGTGGCTCGGATTCCCTGGCCAGCCCACATTCCCGGGCCTTTGTTCCTCTGGACTGGGCCAGCCTTAAAGGGCCAGCTCCTCTGAGGCAGGGGCGGTGCCACTCTGCCCACCTGCCCCTTCTCCTCTTGCATTTTGACCTCTGGTAAGGTTGTTCCCAGACTCTGGGCTGAGGGTAGAAAGGATGGCATCCTGCAGGTTTATCTCAGGGGCTTTTATGCATCCTTGCCTCGGAGCCAGTGCAAACTCAAGCAGGGCTGCACCTAAACTGGCCCAGCAGAACTAAGAAAACCCTTTCCCTTCTTTTTAAAGATGATACTACTAGGGGACTCCCCTCAGGGCAAATTCTCCCAGGATCTCATGGCTGGCTCCTTCTAACTTCCACCTCAGGCTACAGGTTATCCTGGGCGCCCCACTACCCATGAACCCTCACTGTTTCCCCTCCCTGCCCTGGTCCCATTTCAGTAATGGATCAATCGACTGATTGATTGTACTGGGGCTTGAAGTGGGCTCACTTTACCACTGAGCTACATTCTCAGCCCTTTTTAAAAATCTAACGGTGAGACAAAGTTTCAGTAAATTGCCCAGGCGAGCCTCAAACTTCCACTCCTGCCTCAGCTTCCTCCCAAGTAACTGAGATTATAGGCATGTGCCACCACTCCCAGCTTACTTCTGAACTCTCCTTTGGCCTCTGTCTGGTGGGTTTCCGGTTGTCTATTCGGACTTGTATCCTACTCAGGATCCTGTCCTAGGCTTTCCAGGAATCCAGCTTTCCCACAGACCTGTCCTGTTGCTGGATTCCTGGGTGTAGAAACACCATTCTACCCCGGGTGCCCAAGTAATTTCTTTGGATTCTGCACGCCACCGTGTGGACACTGGAGAAATGGTGCCTTTGGGAGATGAGAGTACAGGGGCCCACGGAGGTGAGCAGCCCCTGACGCTGGGAAAGCATCCTCAGTTAAAAGCAGTTCTGGGCTGGGAATGCAATTCAGGGAAAAAGCACTTACCTACCATATATAAGGCCCTGGGTTCATCCCTAGCACTGCAAAAAACAAAAACAACAGAAGCAACAAAAAATAAGGCAAAAAGGAATGTAGTCCTGTGTCTCTTACACACCCCAAAGAGACACCAGGAGACATGGGGAGCGTCCCAGCCTGGTCTCCTTAGCTTTCAGGGCTCTGAGCCCCAGTCTGACCTGGGGACTGTGAGAAATGACTGGCGGCCAAGGCCTGGTGTGCATGGCCTGCAGCTCCATGGGCCGGTGCACCCTCGGGACCTGGGAGAGAGGCAGTAACCGTGCCTCATTCATCCTGAGTGTAATCAGCCCAGTGCCTGTCTGGACTGCATCTGGTCTCTGTTGAAGAGGATGGTGCCCAGGAGGCTCCATTCTTTCTCTGGGGGAAAGTGTGTAGGCGGCTCCACTGGGCAAACTGCATGCTCCCAAGTGCTCCTGTGTGTCCCACCCTGCCCAGAAGTTGAGTACACACAAATTTTGACAGTGGCAGCCCTTGCACAGGGAACAGCCCTGGCGAGAGCTGGCAGCAGGAGAAGACTGCGTGTGAACTTGGATCCTCTATGTCCCAGGGGAATAGCAGCAACCAAGGGTGCTTTTCATTGGCACCCCGTAGCCCAGCACCTGCCTTGACTATGGCTATTTGAATCTTCCTGGCAAGGGGGCAAGGTGTCCATGCATTCCAAATGGAGGGAAGAGGAGGAGGCTGACTTGGACCTGAACGTCAAATGCCAAGTCTAGGAGGACTGGGGATGGGCCCTTCGCTACTGAAGGGTGAGAGAGGTGTGATTCCCTCTGCAGCCAGGCTTGTGGCTTAGTGCTGGGCGTCAAAACAGGGTGCTTGGGCAGGGGATTGAGCTCAGTGGTGCCGCTGCCTGCCTTGCAGGTGCAAGGACCAGAGTTCGATCCCCGATACAAAACATGGTGGTCAAGATCATTTGTGGGGATGTAACTGGAAAATTCAATGTCTTCAACTTTTATTAAATAGGAATAGTAGGATTTATTAGACAGAATTTAACAAATACATATTCAAAGAAATAGGGTATGGGTCCTTAAAAGTGAGAGAGAGGCACCAGAAATTCAATTTCCATCTCTATTTTTATGTAATCTTTTCAGATTTTTCTATTTTGGTTGTTTTAAATATATTAATCCGATGAAACATGAATATCATGTAAATAATGAATAACATGTAAAACATGAATAACATGTAAAGGGTGTACATGTACTATGGACACATCTTCAGAAAGCTTTTTTTTTTTCAGAAAGCTTTCTATGCTAATGCTTGGATCACATCATTATGATTATGAAAGTTTGGAGACCATTGTATTTCAAGGTATCTTGAGGGATTTTAGATCCCAAAGGCCCTGGTTAAATAGGTCTTTCTCTATCACCCAGGCCATCTGTAATTACAGGAGACACAGAGAAGTAAAGTGACTTTCTGGGGCCACACTGAGTACAAGAAGCATTCAAACCTTCTGAAACCTGTCTCGTTCATCTATCCATGTACACATCCATCCATCCATCCATCCACCTGCCACTCCATCTGTCCCTCACTCCTACCAGTCAACCCATCCATCCATCCACACATCCATCCATCCATCCGTCCACCCACCCACCACTCATACCAGTCCATCCATCTGTCTGTCCACCCATCCATCCATCCACCCACTCAGCTGCTACCTGTCCTACTGTGGTAATCTTCTGGGTCAGCTTCCCTACCCCTAAGCTGTAACACCTTTCAAAGTCCTTCCTTTCTTTTTTCATTGCCATTCCACTTCTGTTTGGTCACACTGAGCCCAAATTAAGACCGTAACTTTTGGGGGGTTGTGGTTTTGGACAGTGTCTTGCTATGTAGCCCAGGATGGCCTCAAATTTGTGATCCTTCTGCTTCAGACTTCCAAGTAATGGGATTATAGGACTGTGCTGCACTGCCCAGTTTAAGACCATGGCTTTTTTTTCCTCATTGAGCTTATTGGTACATTTTAGGTATACAGTACAGTTACATTTATCATTGGGATCTTATACCTTTACATGACAGGTCTTGGTTCTCATTTTTTCCCCATACCATGCCCTCCCTTCACCCCCTCCTCCCTTCCGTATTTACAAAACTTTATTTCCATTTTCTCATATTGTTTTCTTTTCCTTTATTTCCTTTCCCCTACCCTTCCCATTTCCCCTATACCTTTAGCCCTTTTCTTCCTATTTCACATTGTCAATATACCATTAGAATCTTATTTACAATTATAGTTTTTCACACCAGAGAAGCTATTCGGTATTTATACATGTGACTTATTTATTTCATTTAAGAGTCTATCCTCAATATGCATCTGTTTTCCTATGAATGACTTTAATTGCTCATTCTTCATGTTTGAATAGTGTTCCATTTTATAGAAAAACCACATCTTCTTTATCCAGTCTCCAACTGATGGGCAAATGGGCTGTTTCAAAACTTTAGCTATTACAAACTGTGCCACTATAAACATGGGTGTGCATATATCACCGTGGTGTGATTCTTTTAATTCTTTTGGAGATACCCAGCAGAGGGATAACTGGGTCAAATGGAACCTCTAGTCTGAGCTCTTTGAGGTGTCTCCATATTGATTTCCATAGTGGTTGCAGCAGTCTGCACTCCCACCAACAATGGAGAAGGGTTCCTTTCTCCCCACGACCCCGCCAACATTTGTTATTGGTTGATTTCTTGATAGCAGCCATTCTTTGTGGGGTGAGATGGAATCTCAGTGTTGTTTTCATCTGCATCTTTCAAATGACCAGTGATGTGGAACATTTTTTCATATATTTACTTGATGCTTTTACTTGTCTGAGAAATGTCTGCCCATTTCAGATGCCCATTTTTAAATCCAAGACCATAGCTTTTAAATGAGTCTTCCTGCTTTTGGTACCTCTTGGCTCAGTCTATCCCAACCATCACCGCTGAATCAGTCTCTCAAATGATGTTTTTTGTTTGTTTGTTTGTTTGTTTTTTACTGGGGATCGAACTCGGGTCCTTGCGCTTGCAAGGCAGGAGGCAGAAACACTGAGCTAAATCCTTGGCCCTTCAAATGATTTTAAATGACTGCAGACTGCCTGCAGAGTCCAGTCTAAATTTCTCGGCCCAAACTAGAGGCCCACGCCAGATGCCCACGCTGGAACTCCACTTGGATGCCTTTTCCATGTCACCCAAGACTCAATTACCTTTCTATTATCTTTCTTTAGCTGGATGCATGAAAGTCTGAGGGAAGGGGTGGTCCTCTGTGAAACAGAAATCTCAACAGCATCGTTTCAGAACTCAAAGGCCCTTAAGAATTCTCTCCTGGAGCCCTCCACTCCTTTCTTCCCCCAGGCCATAAACTGAGCAGGGCATCACTGGACAGCAAGGTCTTTCCACCTGCTTTGGGAAGGGCGTTTAAATCTTTCTCCTCAGCCAAGAAGTAGTGCACTGGTAGTCCCAGATACTCAGGAGGCAGAAGCAGGAGGGTTGTTTGAGCCCAGGAGTTCTGAACTAACCCTGGCAACATAGTGAGACCCTCATCTCATAAAAAGAAAAAAATCCTCCGAAGAAAAGTTAGAGTGAGTAATGTCCTCTAACAAGAATTGGAATAAAAAAAATAAGAAAGATCTGGAATGAGCCAGGCACATCCGCAAACCCAGATATTTGGAAGGCAGAGGCAGGAGGGCAAGGCTAGCCTGGGCGTCTTAGCAAGACCCCATCTCAGTAAAAAAGTGGGGTTCTGGCTGGGGATGTGGTTCAGTGGAGAACACTCGGGCAGTAGTGTGTAAGCCCCTGGGTCCCATCTCTAGTAGCAGCAAAGAAACAGAAGAAAACACCCCTCCCTGTTTCCAGTCTATGTGCGTCTTTCCCTCCCCAGGTAAGCTTGAGCTTTCTCCCTTACAGCCTGGGAACTCCAACCCCAGGAGGAACCGGCCCATCAACCTGAACCATTATGCCACCAAGAAGAGTGTGGCTGAGAGCATGCTGGACGTGGCGCTCTTCATGTCCAACGCCACGCGGCTGAAGGCAGTGCTGGAGCACGGGCCGTCCTCGCACTACTACGCCGCCCTCATCGCCCTCATCAGCGTCTCCCTGCTGCTGCAGGTGGTCATCGGAATCCTCCTCGTGGTCATTGGTGAGGAGCCCAGGGTTGGGGGTCTTGCATCTACACACCTCAACCTCTCAGCCCCGCACTAATCCACGTCAGCCCTCTGTACCTAGACACACAGGCAGCAGCTCCTGTATCGAGGGCGGATGTGGTGCTCGCTCCGCTCTCCTCGCTGGCTTATGGCAGAGCTCCTAATCACCTGAGCCGCGAGCACTCCTACCCTGTCTCTTTAGCGCATGTCTGCAGCCCATGTTTACATTCATCTTGGCGGGTAGGTACATGCACTTGACATTTTAATTTTAAATTCCCCCTTCCCTTCCTCCCCAACCTGGATCCCTTTTGCGTTTGCAAAAGATCTACCTCCCTGTTTTCTACTGTCTGTCTTTCAAAAAAATTGGAACTCACTATGTAGCCCAGGCTGGTCTCGAACTCACAGCGATCCTCCTGCCTCAGCCTCCCGAGTGCTGGGATTACAGGTGTGCACCACCATGCCCGGCTTAAATACGTTTCCTTTATTCATTCATCTGTTGGTGGACATATAGGCCACTTACACGCTTTAGCAATTATGAGTTGTGCTGCCCTAAACAAGGGTACATGTATCACTGTTATGTCTTTAGCTCTTCCAGGGAGATACAGTACTGAGAAGGGGACTAACTGGGTCACACGGAACTTCAGTTTTTAGTTTTTCAAGGACTCTGTCCTGATCTCCACAGTGGCCATCTAGTTTCCATTCCCACCAGTGTCATAGGTGCCTTTCCCTACTCTCTTAGAAGATCCAGTTGAAGGTGCCATTAGCACCATGTGGACGCCTCACTCGCTGGTGCGGAGGGGCACAGGCATTTCAGCCCAGCGCCTCACCACCTCCCGCGCTGTCTGCCACACAGGCTCCGAAGTGCCCGATTTCGCCACACTGGCGGCTGTGGGTGGGGGAGCTCCAGGCTGCGGCCCCCACTCTGACGTCCACCTCCCACTCCCCACTGCTCCACAGCACGGCTGAACCTGAATGAAGTGGGAAACCAGTGGAGGCTAAATCAGCTCAACAACGCCGCCACCATCCTGGTCTTCATCACGGTCGTTGTCAATGTTTTCATCACAGCCTTCGGGGCACAGAAGACTGGCTTCCTGGCTGCCAGGGCCTCTAGGAATCCTTCGTGAAGCCACGTGGGACCTAGGTGAGAGGAAGGATGGGGGTCCGAGGGCTCCCAGCCAGCCCTTCGCTCAGCTTGGGGGTGTGGGGTCAGAAGGGTGTCCCCTGTCATGCAAAAGGGGAGGGCACAGGCCTGGGGATCTTCAGGTGCTGAAACGGACACCGCAGAGCCTGTCCTCGGCCCTTTTCTCCATGGCACCTCCTTCGGCCCTGGGCTCAGACTTTCCCACAGCCTGAGATGGGCTTGGAGGCAACTGTTGCCAGCGGCTGGCTCTGCCCCCTGGGTAGATGTGGTAGATTAGATGGGGAATTTCCCATGGCCACTGCTCAGCAGCCCTTGCCGCTCAGACTGTGGTCCACTGGCCAGCAGCAGCCGCAGCAGCCAAAGCACCAGGTGCTGGCTGAAGTGCAGTCCCGTGGGCCCCACTGCGGAGCTGCAGAGCCAGCACCGGCATTTCTGTAGGGTTCCCAGGTGAACCACCCTGTGCAGTCCTGCGCCCGTCCAGGCCTGGACAGCACTGTCTGACCTGCCCTCCTCACTGCTCTCCCCTGCTCCCTCCACAGGAACTGGGCCCGGAACTGCTTCTGCCTCCTTCCTCCCAGGTCTGCCAGGCTCACAGGCATTTTCCACAGCCCCTGGGAGAGCTTCTGAAAGAGCTGTGTAGACGCACTTGGTCCCTACCCACAGCACCTGAACCGAGACGTTTTGCTGGGCTAAATTATCCCATCCTGGACCGGAGCGCTGAGCTCAGACCATTCTACCCGGGCAGCGCCCTGAGGCAGACGCGCTAGAGGCTGAGTGAGCCCAGGCTGAGGACTCAGGTTCCGACTCTGCCCCATTCCTTCGCTCTGTTCCAGGCCTGTTTCCCTTTCTATAAATTGAGTTATTTCTCTCCATAAAGACTTCTGCAAATCCATTCTGAGTCATCTTTTGTCTTCAGCGGGACACCAGGGTTGGCATCTACATGCCCTCTCCCTCTGGGTCCTAGAAAGAGCTATTATCTGTTACAACTGCAGATGCATCAATTCTGGACGGCTGCATATAGAGCATGATCAAAACATACAGGGAAGGGTTCGAGAATTTATTATAGCGAAAGACACACTGTGTCTGGGCATGGTGGCGCATGCCTGTAATCCCAGCAAGGAACAGGCTGAGGCAGGAGAATCTCTGTAATTTGAGACCAGCCTGGCCTACATAGCAAGACCCTATCTCAACAACCACACCCCCAGCCAAGACACATTGCCATTAAATCCCTCTTGCTTCAAAAAACACTGATGCCGTTATTCTTGCCATCTTCTGAAGCAGTTCCTGAAGCCCTGTTTCGTGAGTATCTTTGTGAGGAGTGATAAAAACACACAGTGAAGGCTGTGGCTAAGTGCCATCCAATGGAAATGCAGACTTCTTAAAAACATTATGGTGAGGGCCGGGGATTGAGCTCAGTGGTTCGGTGGCCTGCCTTGCAAGCACAAGGACCGGAGTTCGATCCCCGGCACCAAAAAAAAA
>NW_022900917.1:62526180-62550129 GCF_012274545.1 Fukomys damarensis | reverse complement strand
GAAGAAGTTAAAAAAAAAAAAAAAAGAGAGAGGTCACAGTGAAGAGGCTCCTTGAGAAACTGACCCTCCATAGTAAAAGTACACCGTTCAAACGAAGAAAAGTCTGTAAAAACCTAATGCATTATTATGTAAATGCTGAATGGCTGGCCTAGTGTCACTAGTCACTAGATAACTGATACTCAAAACCACAAACAGGGCTGGGGATTTAGCTCAGTAGTTTGCCACCTGGCTCGCAAGCACAAGGTCCCAAGTTCGATCTGCAGTACCCCCCAAAACAAAAACAAAACAAAAAAACCACAAACAGCACGGTAGTGACATAAAAAACAGACACACAGACTGATGGAACAGAGTAAAGAACCCAGAAATAAATCCAGCATAGATGGCAAAAACACACACATTGGACCAAAGTCAATCTCTTCAACAGAGGGTGTGGGGAAAGCGGGTATGCATGGGCAGAAGAATAAAACTGTACCCCTATTTCTCACCATTACAAAAACCACCTCACGTGAACCAGACTTAAATGCACGGCCTGAAACTACGACCCTTCTAGAAGAAAACATAAGGGAAATACTTCAAGACACTGCACGAGGCAAAGATTCTTTGGATAGTACTCCAAGGCACAGGCGACAAATGCAGAAGTTGACAAACAATTATATCACATAAAAAGCTTCTGCACAGTAAGGAAATGTTCAACAGTTTGAAGCAACAACCTCCCAAATCGGGAGAAAATATTT
The DNA here is from genome assembly GCF_012274545.1 of Fukomys damarensis. NCBI lineage: Eukaryota > Metazoa > Chordata > Mammalia > Rodentia > Bathyergidae > Fukomys > Fukomys damarensis. The sequence goes on along the minus strand of NW_022900917.1, from coordinate 62,549,395 downwards.
GCAAAACCGCTTATCTAACAAGAGTTCAACATCCAGGGTAGCCAGGGAACAAAAGGACTTACACAACTGAAAGGCGAAACCCAAGTCATCAGATTTATAGCTGCACAAATGACCCGAATAGACATTTCTTCTTCGTCATCTGTTTGTTTTTGTGGTACTGGGGATCAAACCCAGGAACACTCTACTACTGAGCTATGTCCCCCCAGCCTGTCTTTTTTATATTTTATTTCAAGACAGGGTCTTACTAAGTCACTAAATCATCCAGGCTGGGCTCAAACTGGTGACCCTCCTGTCTCAGCCTCCCAGGGTGCTCTGGTTTACAAGCATGTGCTAGCATGCCCATGTCTGAATAAATAGTTCTTAAAAGAGGATACAAAGCTGGGGGTGGTGGCACACACCTGTAATCCAAGCAGCTGAAGTAAAAAGATCACAAATTCAAGGCCAGTCTGGGCTACATAGTGAGGTGTTATCTCAAAAACAAAACAAAACAAAACAAAACAAAATAAATTGAAAAAAAAAGAGGATATGCAAATAGCCAAAGAGTTTATAAAGAAAAAGTTCAGCCAGGCTTGGTGGGACATGCTTGTAAGCCTAGCAGCACTCTGAGAGGCTGCGGCAGGAGGATTTCAAATTTGAGCCTATCCTGGGCAACTTAGCAACTTGGTGAACCCTGTTCTCAAAATAAAATACATTAAAACAAAAGGGCTGAGTACATATCTCAGTGCAAAGGCCCTTGAATTCAATTCCCAGTACTGCAAAACAAAAACAAAACAAAATTTTTTAAATGCTCAACATCAGGAATTAGCAAAACAGGAATGTAAATAAAAACATGCAGAGGAAAACACGGGGAAAGGGGAACCTTCATATTGTTGGTGGGAAAGTAAAGCAGTACAGCCATTGAGGAGAACAGTGTGGAGGTCCCTAAAAAACTAGAAAGAAGTGTGTGGTGACACTCGTGTAATCCCAGGACGAGTCTGAGCCCAGCCTGGGCGACTTAGTGAGGCCGTATCTCAAAACGAAAAGTAGAAAAAGGAGGCTCAGGCAGGATACTCAGTGTGAAGTCCCTGGATTCAATCTCCAGGAATAAAAACAAAAGCAGTCCTCCCTCCACAAAAAACAAAAACAACAACAACAAAAACCCCACAAAAAAACAAAAACTGAAACCGAACAAAAAACTAAAACAAAACAAAAACCCCAAACTAGTACTAGAACTGTCATTTGAACCAGCAATCCCAGTAGTTCATACCCAAATGACTGAAGTCAGTATGTCAGGCCCCTGCATTCCCATGTTTATTGCAATTTATTCGCAATAGCCAAGATATCAAATCAATCATAGTACTGACTGACGGATGAGAGGATAGAAACGTGGTAGGCGTGCGCGGTGCATGCGCACACATGTGCACGCGCACACACAGAGGAATAGTATTCCTCAATAAAGAAGAATGAGACTATCCTGTCACTTACAGCAATGTGGATGGAACTGGACGACATTACGCTAAGTGAGGCACAGGAAAGACAAACACCGCATGTCCTTACTCAAGTGGGGAAGCTAAAAAGTCAATCTCAACTTGTTAGCTAGGTGTTAGCTATGCCAACAGAAGCAGAGGGTAGAGCAGTGGTTACCAGAGCCCGGGAAAGGTGTGGGGAAGGCGGGGATGGAGACAGATACAGGAATGCAGCTAGATAAGAGGAATAAGTTCTCATGTTCTATAACACCATTGTGTAACTACGGTAGAAAAACATTATTGACTATTTTAATGGTACTTTTTTTTTCTTTTTTTTTTTTGAGACAGGGTCTCACTATGTAGTTGAGACTGACCTGGAACTCACTACGTAGCCCAGGCTGGTTTCGAACTCACAGTGATCCTCCTGCCTCAGCCTCCTGAGTGCTGGGATTACAGGCGTGCGCCACCATGCCCGGCTTTATTGATTATTTTAAAATATCTAGTAAAGAGGACTGGGGATTTAGCTCAGTGGTTCTGCTGCCTGCCTCACAAGCCCAAGGACCGGAGTTTGATCCCTGGTACAAAAAAAGAAATCTAGTAAAGAACATTTTGAATGCTCCCAACACAACAATAAATTTCTAAGGTGTTAGCTATGCCAATTTCCCTGCACTGATCATGACACATTGTAGAGATGTATTAAAATGTCATTTCATATCCTATTAATATGCAGTTACCATGGATCAATTAAACGTAAAAATATGGCACGTAGAGTGCTATCACATGCTTAGGAGGCTGAAGGGGAGGATCTAAAGCTGGAGGCCAGCCTGGGCAACTCAGCAAGATCCTGTTTCAAATAAAATAAAAAAGCTGGGTGTGGTGGCGCATGCCTGTAATCCCACTCAGGAAGCTGAGGCAGGAGGATCACTGTGAGTTCAAGACCAGCCTGGGCTACATAATGAGCTCCAGGTCAGTCTCAACTACATAGTGAGACCCTGTCTCAAAAAAATAAAAAACAAATGAAATAAAAAAGGACTGGGGATGTAGCCCAGTGCTCCCTAGATTCATTTCCCAGTGCCAGGGGAAATTATTAATTAATTATTAAAATAAAAAATTCAGTAAAAATACGAGCCAATTCATACACCTGTAATCTTAGCTACTTGGGAGCCTGAGGCAGGAGGACTGAAAGTCTGAGTCCAGCATGGGCAACTTTGTGAGAACTTATCTTGAAATAAAAATACCTGTAAAGGGCTGGGGATTTAGCTCGGTGGTTCCACCTCCTGCCTTACAGGTGAAAAGTCCCAACTTCAATAACAGCTACCAAAGGAAAAAAAAAAAAAAACTGTAAAAAGGCTGGAGTGATAGCTCAATAGTAGAGCATACCCGAGTTTGATCTCCAGTATTATAATCATCACATGACTGGTGGAGAACTGAAATAATTTATAATTACACTGAAGAAAAATTTTAAGCCAATAGTGTTATTTATCATCAACTAACTGGGCTAAGCAAGCTTTATAACACATGTATGTGTGACTTGGAGCACAGCAACATCCGAAGTTAATACATCTTTCTGCCTGAAAACTTACATATTTTAACTACATTTGAGAATATAAATTTCCTTTTAAAAAATAAACCAAATATGATAAAAGCAGATGAATTATCATAAAATTTTTTCTTGTTGTTTTGAAAGAAAATCTTGCTATTTAGTCCAAGCTGGCATTGAATTCACTCTGTAGCCCAGGCTGGCATCGAACTCATAGCAATCCTGTTCCCTGCCCTGGCCTCCTGAGTGTGAAGATTACATGCATGTGTGTGCCACCAATCCTGGCTTGTCATACAAACTTAAGCATTCATTTTTTAATTTAGATTCTTTCTGTTTTTTTTTTTCCTCCCAGTACCAGGGATCAAACTCAGGACACTGTGCTTATGAGGCAGGTGCAGCGCCACTGAGCTAAATCCCAGGCCCTATTTTTTGTTTTTTGAGACAGGCTGACCTTGAATTCACTACATAGCCCAAGCTGGCCTTGAACTTGCAGTGACCTTCCTGCCTCAGCCTCCTCTTTTTTTTTTTCTTTTGTACAAAGAATTAAATCCAAGACCTTCACACACTCTCCAGCCCTCTTTTAAATTTTGAGACAGGGTCTCACTAAGTCACTAAATAGCCCAGAGTACCATCCAGTTTGTTTAGCCATACAATGAAAGATTATTTAAAAATACAAAGGAATGAAGTATTTGACATATTCCATAAAATGGATAAACATTAAAAACATTTTGCTCAGTGCAAGAAGCCAAACATAAATGGAACTGCAAGAGAAATCACCAGCAGAGCTAAGAGACAACCCATAATGTGGGAAAAAATATTTACCAGCTGTTCCTCAGACAAAAGTCTACTATTTAGAATATATAAAAAAATTCAAAAAAAATTAGACCCCCCCCCAAACATAAAGACCCAATTCAAAAGAGATGAGCAGACATTTCTCAGATGAAGTAAAAGCAGCAAATAAACACATGAAAAAATGTTCCACATCACTGGTCATTTGAGAGACACAGATGAAAACAACACTGAGATTCCACCTCACCCCAGAAAGTATGGCTGCTGTCAAGAAATCAACCAATAACAAATGTTGGCAGGGCTGTGGGGAGAAAGAAACCCTTCTCCATTGTTGGTGGGAGTGCAGACTGGTACAACCACTGTGGAAATAAATATGGAGATACTTAAAACAACTAGGATTAGAGTTCCCATTTGACCTGGCTATTCTCCTGCTGGGTATCTTCCCAAAAGAGTTAAAAGAGTCATACCACAGTGATATATGCTCACCCATGTTTACAGAGGCACAGTTTGTAATAGCTAAAACTTGGAAACAGCCCAATTGCCCATCAACTGGAGACTGGATAAAGAAGATGTGGTTTTTTATAAAATGGAGTACTACTCAGCCATAAAGAATGAGAAACTAGAGACATTTATAGCTAAGTGGATGCACACTGAGGCCATACTCAAGTGAAATTAATAAGACACACGTGTAAATACTGAATAGTTTCTATGGTGTGAAAAGCTAGAAGTGTAAATAAGGATCAAAATGTATAAATAGTGTTGTGTAATAGGAAGAAAAGGTCTCAAAGCAGAGAGGAAGTGGGAGGGGTAGGGGATAGGTAAGAAGGGAAAAGAAAAAATAGGAGAAAAGAAAACACATGGAAACAAAGTTTGTGTAAACAGGGAAAGGTGGAGGGGGTAAAGGGAGGGCAGGGGAATGGGGAAAAAATAAGAACCAAGATAAGTCATGCAAAGGTACAAGATCCTAATGATAAATGTAACTGTATTGCATACCTAAAATATACCAATAAACTTAATTTTTTTAAAAAAGGCTACATACTATATACAGTAAGTCTCTGACTTATGAACGTATGAGGCGTGAACTTTCACAGATACAAAGAGACCTCGAATTATGAACACTTATAGACATGAACAAATTGCAGAGTAGACCACGTGTGCACTTTACCATTTTAAGGTAACTACAAAGTAAAAATAGTTTATTGACAGTGTTTTTGTGTGTGCACTTGGCTTTTCAATGCTTTATATTGTCTATTTGTGTCAAAGGTGTATAAGATTCACTATGTCAAAATTATGAACAAATCCGACTTACTAATGGTTGTTAAGTCGGGGATTTACTATAGTTCCATTTACATGAAATGCCCAGAATAGGCAAATTGTAGAGATAGAAGGTAGATTAGTGCTTTTCGGGGATTAGAATAGAGAAGAATAGAAGTAACCAATCATGTGCACGGAGTTTCTTTTAAACCGCGCCCCTTTATTTTTGAGATGGGCTCTTGCTGTGTAGCCCAGACTGACCTAGAACGCTGGGGCTCAGACAATCCTCAGTCCCTCATCCCACCCCCAGGAGCTGGGACTCTCTCTGGCTAGTTTCTTTTTTCTTTCTTTTATACTGTGGATCAAACTTGCGACCTTGTACTTGCGAGGCAGACGGGGTACCACTGAGCTAAATCCCCAGCTCAGGCTAGTTTCTTAAGAGGTGATGGAAATGGCCTGGAATTAGATAGAGGTGATGCAAATCACTGTGAATATATGTTCAAAACCACTCAACTGTATACTCTAAAGTGATGTATCTAATGGTACACAAATGTTATCTAAAAAAAAAAATTGACTGGCCGGGCGTGGTGGCACACACCTGTAATTCCAGGATTCAAGAGGCTGAGGCAGGAGGATCGCTGTGAGTTCGAGACCAGCCTGAGCTACATAGTGAGTTCTAGGTCAGTCTCAACTACACAGTGAGACCCTGTCTCAAAAAAACCAAAAACAAACAAACAAACAAAAATAAAATTTAAAAAATTTGACTGGTTGAATAAATGAATGAATAACAAAAGCACCCAAGGAACTCTAGGCATATCTCCTGCCCTAGCCCTTCCAACCCACAGCCGAAGTCTTCATTTGTATTCTCAGCTTGCATTTTTCCTGTTGGTCCCCGAGGAGGAGACCACATGTAGCAGCTTTCTCAGGCTTCAGCACATGTCCTGGACCAGGCGCCTGAAGACTGCAGAGCTTTGACTGACCGTGGAACAAAGACCTGACTGGTGCAGAGCACAGCAGGGGCAGAGGTGCCAGGGGGTTACCCTGCCCAGAAGCCTGGCTGAAGGTCAAGTTCCTCTGTTCCTGTAGCAGGACAACCTGCCCCCAGCCACCAGGGCCCCGCGTTCCAGGCTGGCCCTGCCAGGCCCAGCCCTGGCCCCAAGAGAGCCCTTTACCTTACCCCCGGCTCCTCTGGCTGAGCTTCTTCAAGAAGAGCCGCGTGACCTCGAGGGCCTCCTGCTCAGGCAGCAGCAGATTGCCAGAAGTGTTACAGTTCAGGTCAATCCAGTCCGTCCTCAGGGCTTGGAAGTCCACATTCCGGGCGCTGAAGGTCTGGTCCCAGTTGACTATTGGGTCAAACACAGGCACATACTCAAACACCTCACTCACATCCTCTTCCTCCTCTTCTTCTTCCCCTTCTTCCTCTCCTTCCACTGGTCCATCCTGATCTGCAGCCGCCACCTCCTCGTCTTCCGGCCACCTCTCTTTGGGGGCCAATCCATCACCTCTTCTCTGCTGTGCAATGTAGGAGTCCACTTGCTTCAGCCACTGGGACTGCTCCAGAGTCCTCCCAGGGTTACTTTTCGTGGGCCCAGGCCTCTTAATGAGAGGTAAGTCCTGCGCCAGGTGCCCAGGGGCCCACTTGTCAGGATGAGGTGAGTCTTGGCTGGGCACAGGGCTGAGCTTCTGCTTCCTCTTTTCTGGTTGCTGGACTCGGGCATTGCTGCTCCTCACTGGGAAGGGAGCAGTGGAATTTTGCTTGGGAAAAGGCACCTGCAGGTCCCCTGGAGGCTGGGCCAGGAGCTTCCGCAGGCTTCGAAGGTGGTAGTCAGTGGCATCCTGCCTGGGGGTGGAGGTAGGCATTTGTTTTCTCTCTTGTGTCTTGGGGTCCTGGTCATGGGAGGCAGGGGTCTCCTCTGCCACTTCTTCATACTGAGAGTCTTCTAGAAGATCATCCTCAAAACCTGTTGTTAATAATAACCATTCCTCATATCAGGAGTTTTCAACCTTTTCCCAAGATATACAAGACAGCTGATGATCGCCTGTGTGACAAACAGCAAGGGGTCCAGAGGGGGGCTAAATGGATCACACTTGTTGTGTGAGCCTGAATTTATATAACTGAATCTAACCTAGTTTATTACATAAAGTCTTTAAAAACCCATCTCTCAAAGTGCTGTGTGAAGACTGAGCGATATCAAATACACAAAGTGCCTGGTTCCTGTGAGCGGTCCAATAAACTGTCCTAGCCATGCTTTCATACCAAGAAGAAAGGCCCCAGGAAGACAAGGCGTCTCTACGGCAGAACTTCTTCAATGGTGTGCCAGGGACGGCAAGAGCCTCCACCGGCCCCCCTGACCCCTGCTGTTATCGAGTACCATGGTCTACATGGACCTTGGTAAAGAAAGCAAGAGTGGGAGTATGGTTCTCTACTCCCTTGGGTGCAAGGAGAGCCATGTAGTTAGGTGCTAAGTGCCTTGGAGGCAGGGCTGTGTGGTCTGCACTTTCCCAGAAACAGACTATGGTCACCCTCCTAGCCCGGAAGTCTCGGTGGTCGCTCTGTACCTGGTTGCTCTGGCCCTTGCTTCTCTGGCTGATCAATCTTGATGTACTCCTGGAAGCTGAACCTGCAGGGACAGGGATGTGTGGAAGGGTAACTGGTGCCCTGAGACTCAGTCCTGGGCAGAAGGAGGCTCCAAAGAGTGTGAGTGTGTGTGAGTGTGTGCATGCACATGGACGGGTATGCACGTGAGACATGCCCAGGAAGAACACAGGCTCCTTGGGCTGGAGGGCACACGTGGCCACTTTTGAGAACCCAGGCAGCCCCTTGTCTCCTGTTCTACCCCATCTGGGGCCACTTACCTGTCCTGGTAGTAGGCATTTTCCTGGTAGAAGCATTTGTTATGGGTTTCCATGTGGCTCAGGCGGGTGTAGTCATTGGGATAAACAAAGGACAGATGAATCTAGAGGTGGAGAATACAGAAGCAGGAGTAAGAGGTAGGATCCTGGAAGGAGCCATTTGGCTGGGGTTAATCACTGTTTCTGCCCTTGGAGCCCTGGGTGAACTACTGAGTTACACACCCCAGCATTCTCTCCTAGTCAGATATAATCCTGAGTCAAGATCCCTAGTTCACACCACCTAATCTTCCTGAGACCATCCCCTCCCTTCTGCCATCTGACCCTCTCCTACCTCCTCCCACAGCCTGAGCATCTTTTTTTTTTTTTGTACCGGGGAGTGAACTCGGGTCCTTGCGCTTGTAAGGCAGGCGGCAGAACCACTGAGCTAACTCCCCAGCCCTTGAGCATCCTTCTTCTTACTGACTACATTGCTTCCTCTGCTCCCTCTCACACAGCCTGAGGTTACTGTCAATACAAACTTTGCAATCATGCCCCTTCATGCTCTGGCTTCTGATGACTCCCATCTCCAGCTCTCCTAATCATTTTTAGATCTGCACAGATAATTTTCATTCTGCCTCTGTAGGCCACAAGTCCTCTAAAGCTAGTCCCCCCACCCCATGGTTCATTTTCTCAGGGCTCTGTCTGTGTGTTTCATAAATGCCACTGGCTGGCTGCGTGGCTGGAATGACCAAGCAGGACAGGGGGCAGTGTGACCCTCAGCGCAGTCCCTGGGCTGCCTGACATCACTGGAGCAGAGCTGAAGGTGGAGGTCCTGAGGCAGAGCACCCATTCCCAGGCTCCGCAGACAGACCATCCACTCACCCAGTGGGGCATGCAGGGAACCTCCCCTGTGAGGCCGTCCATCTGCCAGGCTGGGGCATGGGGAGAGCAATCAAGGCAGCGCCTTCCCTGCCCAGCCTCAAGCAGCCACCGGCTCCCGTCCCGTCACACCCAGGCCCAGACTTACAAAGCGCAGTCCCTGGTATCGCTGCAGAGGGAGCCCATCCACCAGGTAGCTGGGTTTGTAGGGACAATCAGGCAGGACGTGGCGGAGGTGGGACTTGGGGATCAGAGGCACTGGGGAGAATGAGGGAAGAGGACTGAAGGCGGAGACGAGTGTCTCCGTGGGCCTGGCTGGGGCCACACAGGCTTGCTGCGGAGGGCGAGGGCTGAGGGCCCGGGTCCTGAGAGGCCATCCTTTTGTATTCACTCTGGCACTTTCGGCCAATGGCTACGGGCAGAGGCTGCCAAACCAAGGCCGGCACCACTCCTGGGAGTGGGCATTCAAGGGACGGGCACAGCATGACTTCGGAGTCACTGCACACCGCAGGCCTCAGTACGGGCTAGGGACTTCCTTCCTCATGCAGGGCTGTGACTGGTTTCCTTCCACAGCCCAAATGCCCTGCTGCTTCCATTTGTCCTCTTCCTTAAAGGAAAGAGGAACATTGTCATCTTTTAAAATGTAAACACGTAAATATGACCGGGCTGGGATTGCAGCTCAGCTGTACAGCACATGCTTAGCATGCTCCAGGCCACAGGTTCTAGGCACCAAAAAACAAACAAAAAAGACAACGTATTTCTCAGTGAATAAAGAGCAGGAATCTTCTGGAAGACTCTGTTGTTTGTAGTGGAGGGACGTGCGAGGGCATGTGGATTCTAAGTCTATTTCTCGTCCTGGGTGGTGGTTACACGCACTCACTCTGTAAATTTTATAGAATTGCAAAACTAGACATTGACGTTTTTGTACTCTCTTGTATACTTGTTAAGTTTTATACTTCAAGGGAAAAAAAAGATTCTGTGACTTGAGGTACTGTGACACAACGAACGAGTCTCCTGAGTCTTTCCCGTCAACACCGAGAGACATGGCGGCATGCTGTCCCTCAGAATGGCAGACGCAGCGGAGGCCTTACCTCGATAGAGGGTGTCCCGAGGATCAGGCCGCAGCATGTCGGCTGGAGGCTGCTCGTCCACAGGGAGGGAGCTGGAGGAGCCTGCGTGGCTGGCTGCTGTCTGTGGGATGTGGCCCACTTCATCCATCCTTAAGATAGTCTCATCTAGTACCAGGGGGCAGAGGGGAAGGAAGCTGTGATCCCGGAAGAACCCAGATTTCTGCCTCTGAGGGACAACGAAGGGACTTGGGCCTGACTTCTGTATTCCAGCTCAGTCCCTCTTCCCAGAGAACTGTGGCTTCCACTAGCTAACTCCCCTTGATACCCTAAACCAGCCTTAGGGTTAGCCCAATTTTGCATAAATTGGAAAAAGTTACTTCTTCCTCAAATTACTGCTGATAGAAATTTTTCACTATATTTAAATTTATTTAATCAACACTTATATGCTTCTTTTCTTTCCTCCCTCACTCCCTTCGTTTCTTTCTTCCTGCTAGGCATTGAACCTAGGACCTCAAGCAAGTTAACTAAACGCTTTACCACTGAGCTACACCCCAGCCTTCAGGTACCATTCTAAGTATTTTATAAGTATTAGTTCATTTATTCTTCAAAGATACCATATAACTTATGTACAGGCAGAATAACCCATATCCACAATGTCTGGGACCAGAAGTGCTTCAATTTGGTTTTCAAACAAAAACATCTGGCAAAATTTCGTTTGCCAACTCTACATCAGATAACAAACACAAATGTGGCCATCTTTCCAAAGCAGTGAACAAATTAAGTTCGTGAACTGAGGAACCACCGTATCTGTGGAGGCTTCCACCGGCTGAAAATCCCCAATCTAAACACTCATCAGGTGTTCAAAGAGTTTTTGATTTCAGCCAATTGAATTTCCAAATTAGGAACACTCAAATGGTACTACTTCTGTTTTACTGACTTTGGTAGACAGAATCTAAGTAAGGTGCCTAAGATCACAGAAGTGATAAGTAGGAGAGCCGACTCCAAACCCAGCCAATCAGCCTCTTGAATCTTGAGTGCAAACCAAAGACTATGGTGAACACGGGATCAACCTCTGGTCTTTTTATCCTCAGCCCATTCACATCGACCTCCTCCCTGTTCTGACCAAACCACCCGGAGGCTGGCTGCCTGTCTGCCTGTCTGCCCTCTGCCTATGGAACTCATTTGTCTGCAGTCCCAGGTAGGGTCACAGAGCCCTCCCATGCCCAGGCTGGCTGCCTCGGCCACCCTACTGTGTGTCCTCTGAACTCCACTCTGCCTCGCCTTCCCTTGGTTCATATTGAACATGTGACTCCCAGCACACCTCCTTCCTCTGTACCAACCAGCAGCTCACAGCCTAGCCCTCTGACTTTGTGGCCTCTTGTTTTGTCACTAGCAACTTTCTCCCATCAGCCTTGCCAACACACACACATACACACACACTTTCACACACACATACAAACAGTTCTCCAGTCTCCCTGCCTTTCACACTGTCCCTTGAGGGACTAACTCTGCCTATTTTTTTTTTTTTTTTTTTTTCCCGTGCTGCTGATTGAACACAGAGCATTGCATGCTCGGCTTTGGGGGTCTAACTCTGTCTTTTTTTTTTTTTTTTTTGTCTTCCAGTGCTGCTGATTGAACACAGAGCATTGCACATGCTAGGCAAGCAGTCCAGCACTCAGCTATAACCCTAGCCCCACAGTTTTTTGTGTAGCCCATAGACATAGGTCTTGCTGAGGAGGTAACAAGGAGTGAAAAGTTCAACTGAAAAGCTCATTTCCCTGCACACTTAAAGTAGGTGAACTGCACATTTGAACTATAGTTACAAAGAGGGGACCGGTCTCACTGATGGTGATTTTGTCTATATTTTCTTGTCCTAGGGATTGAACACAAGGCCCTATACCGAATTACATCCCCAGCCCTTCTTTTATTTTATACTTTGAGACAGGGTCTCACTAAGTTCCTAAATTGCCCAAGATGGGCTTGAACTTGCGATTCTCCTCTCTCAGCCTCCCAGAGTGCCGGGATTACAGCTGTCTGCCCACACTTGGCTTGTTTAGTTTTTGTGGCACTGGGCATCGAACTCAGAGAGCACTGAGCTACAAAAAAATAAATAAATACATTTTAAATTTTGAGACAGGCTCTCAGTAAATCGCCCAGGACAATCCTCCTGACTCGGCACCACCACTCAACTCAGCCTTCCCTAGGTTTGTAATCTCCAGTGAGGCTCAAGTCCCTGGGTCCCCTTGCAGTTGTATTTGAAATGTCCTACATGGCTGGAGAAGGGCATTTTTCTGAGCCGAGGGCTTCTAGCACATTCCCAAAGGGGTTATGGGCCCCAGAGAGTGGAGGACCCGGCCCCTCAGTTCCACTCTGCTCTGGGCTTCCTTCACCCCACCCTAGCACCCTGCACATCGGCCCCCATCCCACTCCTCTAAGCCCGCCCCGAGCAGGCGGAGTCCGGCGTGGGCACCCTGCCTCCACTCACTTGTGAAGAGGGACAAGGAAGAGGAGTCGATGATAGCGAACTTAGCTCCAGGCTCATTCCGCCGCCACTGCAAGGGGAGAGAGGGTGGGAGTGGGAAGGGTAGGGGAAAGGAAATAAGGGACAAGAAAAAATAGGAGAAAAGGAAAAAATGGAAGTAAAGTGTTTGTAAACGGGGAGGGGAGGGGGGTGTGAAGGGAGGGCAGGGACAAGGGGAAAAAATGAGAACCAAGACCTGTCACGTAGAGGTACAAGATCCCAATGATGAATGTACTGTACTGTATACTTAAAAAGTGCCGATAAACTCAATAAGATAAAAAGAGAGAGAGGAGAGAGGGTGGATGTGGGAGGCTGGAGGTCTACACTAGGGACTGGGCTGTGGGACTGGGAGAGGCAGAGCGGGTGGGGGGAAGGGGAAAAAATGAGAACCAAGACCTGTCACGTAGAGGTACAAGATCCCAATGATGAATGTACTGTACTGTATACTTAAAAAGTGCCGATAAACTCAATAAGATAAAAAGAGAGAGAGGAGAGAGGGTGGATGTGGGAGGCTGGAGGTCTACACTAGGGACTGGGCTGTGGGACTGGGAGAGGCAGAGCGGGTGGGGGGGTGCTCACCGCGACCTCCACGTGGTCGGTGCCCTCGCCGTTCTGCTTGTGCAGCACCTCGAAGTAGTACCTGCGTGAGGCGGCCAGGCTGGCGGGAGAGCAGGGAGGGCACTGTCACCTCGGCTGGGCCACTCTGTCCCCCATCTGCCTGCACTGGGAGCCCAGGAACACGTCATTCAGCCCTAGGGGTAGAGTCCCCACCACTAACACATGGCCTTGGCTCTTTCCTGTCAGGCAGGCAGTGATAGTACTTACTTCACAGGGTGATGAGGAACCCCACGAAACCATAACTACAGTTGCCTTACAGAGTCGCTATTTCCCAGCAGTGTGCAAGTACTTTACGTACAATAACCCACTGTCTGGTTATAGATGAGGACGCTGAGGCACAGACATTTCTGATAATTTACGCAGTCACCTGGTGGTAAGTGGTGGCCCAGGCAGTCTTGTCTCAGAGCCCACATCTGGTGGGCGTGCAGCAGCGCTCCGTGGGGAGCTCGGCAGTGTGCCGCCTGTGTGCCTGTGACCACCAGGTGGCGCTCCGAAGTCAGAGAACTTCCCCTTCCCAGCGTGCTAAAGCGAGGTCAGCTACTCTAGGCGGGAAAGGTCTTGCTGTTCCTCCCTATAAAGACTTCTAGCACCCCGGGAGGGCAGCACTGTCCAGGGCGTTTCAGGGTATAGATATGGGCGTTTCAGGGATGGCGATGGGAAGGGCAAGGACTAGGAGAGAGGAGACTTTTTTCCTAGACTTGTCACTAGATAGGTGTGTGAGCTTCAGTAAGTCACAGCCCTCCTGGGCCTCAGTTTCCTCATCTGTAAAATGAGGAAGGACAGGCCAGATTTTTGCAAGCCACAGACTCTGCATACCCAGGAAGTGTGGATGCTGGGCTCCCTGAACCCGTGAGACAGGAAGGCTTCATCATGGAGAGCCCCCCGCCCCCAGGGTTTAAGCAGAGGTGGCATCAGCACCAAAGGGGCTCAGAAGAAGGCCTGCCTGTCCCAGCCTCCCACTCACCTCACTGGCTTGGAAATTTGACTCCGAAACTTTCCAAACTCTCCAGGGGCGGTCCACTCCTTCCCAGTCTAGAGTATGGGGAAGAGGGGGGACCACAAAGGGCAGTGGTGAGCGGAGAGGACGGAGCAGAAAGGAGACCAGTGGGAAGGACACAGAGGATGTGGCTACCCAGAGACGGTGTCTCCCAGGCCTGACTGTGCTCCTCACTCTGCCCAGGCCTCCCCTCTGAAGCACTGGCAGGCTCTGCTTCTCACTGCCTTCACAGCAGCAATGCCAACAGTCACGGGAGCCTCCCGATGGACCTGTGCCTCCCCAGTGACCAGCCCAGGGCAGTGGGAGAGTCAGGCTGCCCTGACCTACCTGGCCCACACTGGCCAGCAGCTGAAGGCCTGAGACCTGGTCATCACGGCTCAGCCAGAATTCTGCGTTGTCATCTGCAGCAATGGCAAACTGGATTTTCCCTGGCGGGCAGGGAAGAGAGTAAAGGTGAGAGTAGGGAGGGCCCAACGTAGGGGGTTGAAGGCCACATGCAGTGCTGAATTTGGTACTAAATTCTGCTCTGGTCCCTCTCCGCACAGTGGGGATTTCTGGATCCTTGGGGACAGTGTGAAGTTGGAGATGACTCCCAAGGACCAGCCAGTCCAGACTGTAGAAAGGGAGGTAAAGCCTCAGCCTGAGGGAACTGGGTGAGACCTTGCATGCCTCTGTTTCCCTTCTCCAGCTGATGATGGACCAACAGGCTCCAGTCAGTCCAGGCTTACTTCCCAGTTACAGGGTTATATTCTCTGAGTTTCCCTCCAAAACTCTGGGGTGGGAAACACGATGAGGCTTTGGGATTGCCTCACCATCGGTGAAGGGATGCAGGTAGCCAAAGATGCGGAGGCCATAGTTGGTCCATTTGGGGGACACAGCCAGCTTCCTCAGGGTTGTGCGGATCTATCATAAGAAAGAGGAAAAATGATTACCTAGAAGCAGGAAGAGAAATTGGCCCATCTGGAGCTGATGGGAAGACCAGGAAAGGAGCTACACAGAAAGAACCAGTGGTGCGGCTGGGCGAGTGGAGCGCAGGCTAGATTCCACCAGCTCCCAATGCCACTGCATCAGGGTGACCCCGTACTGTGCACAACACACACACAGCTGTGGGTGGTGGCCCTGGGTAAACTATACTGAGAACCATGATGGCAGCCTCAACTGAAATGGTGCCATGGATGGTAGAGAAATTGAAAGAACCCCTGGGAAGGAAACAAAGGGAGATATTTTGGGCAGAAGAAAAGAGGACCCAAGAGACAAAGAAAGGAATGTTGTCCAGAAAAGAGGCAAGAAAACATGAGGAAGACAGAGAGGGAGACGAGAGACAGGAGTGGGCAGAGGAGTTAAGTGGAGAGAAGCAGGCGCAGGGCACCACAGGCACTCACGTGCGGGTAGAGGGGAAAATGCAGGTTCCTCCTCAGCTGCTGGATGGAGCTGCCACACCAGTCTTCAAACACATGAAGGTTGGCGTGGCCCTGGAACTGCAGGGCAGGACAGAACTTAGGTCACTGGGGTGTGCTTGGAGGGGACTCAGACCCCAGCCCCTTCTTCTCTGTGCTTCCTGGATGCCACATGGTGAGCAGCCTCTGTCACCGTGATGCACTGTGTCACACCAGGGACAAGGGACGGTGGACTCACACTTTTCCTCCTTGTAAGTTCATTAGCTCAGGTATTTTTATCACAAGGATGGAAAGCTAATGAACACAATTCCCATGGCCTGGCGCACACACACACACACACACACACACACACACACACACACACACTTCATGTTCCTCCCATGCAAGAGGTGGCTGGCTTGAATTCCCCAGGAGAGGGAGTGACAGCCATAACAGACAGAGATGGTAGTAGGAGTGGGAGGGAAGAGATGGATTTCAGGGGTAGGGGGTGGGGGGATGCTGCCTGTCCTGCCCTGCCCCTGAGCCTAAGGAAGGGAGAGCCCCACAGCTGTCTACTGTTGAAACCTTATCCACCCAGTGGTCTCCAGCCTGCCTGGGGGAGCAGCTGGGAAAGGCTGCAGGAAGCATGTGGGAACCATCGTGGTGCACGGTGGGAAAAGGCTACCGATCCCAGCACTCAGAGGCCTCTCAGGCAGCCCACAGGTAGAGGCAGAAGTGTCCTCCCTCTCCCTTCAAGCGGTGGTAGTGGACAGGGACAGGACTGGGCTTGGTGGCCCACTTCTCCTTTCTGAAGACAGAGCCGCAGCAGGACCAGCCCTCTGGGTGGCCAGGAGGGCTGAAGTTTGACAGGAAAGGGAAGCAGGGATGCTGCTCCAATTGACCAGAGTTTCAGATGACCCTGTCTCCTGTCTCTGCTTTCTCTCCTCTGCCACCCTTGCCCTCGGCTGCACTTCTGAGCTGCGGGGCCTGGGGCCTCCGTGACTCTACCCAAACAGACTCTGCTGTCCGTCCCGCTGTGGCCCATCCGGTCAGAGCTGCCCCTAAGAAGACGGGGCAGAGGTGAGAGAGAGCACCAGATGATACTCAAACCGAAGGAAGTGGCAAGGGCCTTCCGCAAGAGCTAGGGGAGGGAAGGGCTGGGAGGGCACGGGGAACGCAGAGGTCCAAGGCGGGCTGGTGGCCTGGCCACGGCCTCACAGCCAGACCCAGAGGAGACACAGGACAGCCTGTCACGCCTTGATCCTGCAGCAGCTTAGTGCATCCTGACACTAACTAGCCTGGTCAGTGCTAGGAATGTGGGGTGCTGGGAAGCAGCCACGGCTTCCAGGAATATGGGGGGAGACTAGGGAGAGGACAGGGAACAAGGGCTGTGGTAGGTGGGAGGCAGTCTAAGGCTCCAGGGAAGGAAAGAATGGGGACATTGTGCTACTTGAGTAGAAAAATTCCTCAAGTCCAGTCTATAAGACTCAGTTGTCTCTTCCAAATGGCCCGCTTTCTGCCCACTCTCTGGAGACTTTAAGGGCAGCGTACTCTGATCCCTAGAAATGCAGTGGGAGGCCGTGGCAGATGCTTGTCACCAGAGAAGGGTACAGGCCAGAGGCCACGGGGGGTTTGGGCAGGAAGGGAGGGTGCTGTCCCCACTCTTAGGACAAGGAAACAGGGAGGGTGGGCAAGCTGCTCCAGGGTCTAGGCCTGCCCACCACGCTTCCCCAGCCCTGGGCTGCTGCAGGGCGTCTCAGGGACACCCGGGCCCTATTGGTGGCCACACCAGGACTTGTGTTGCTTCGCGTTTTGGGAGACTACATCTGGCAGGGCAAAGGCCCCCGGAAGGTGCCTTGGAACACCAGGGCATGTGTACCTTTGTTTCCGAACTTCCAGTTTAAAGCAGTGAAAGCAAGGTAGAGTGGTGCACACCTGTAATTCTAGCCCTTTGGGAGGCTAAGGCAGAAGGATGGCAAGTTCCAGCCCAGCTGGGTGAATGAGTGAGACCCATCTCAAAAGAAAAGGTGGGGCGGGATGTAACTCAGTGTGAAGATGTTGCTCCAGTGTGAGAAAAGAGAAAGTACTGGAGAAAATCTATGTCAGAACAGGCTCGCTTCAGAGGTAACGATACTGCAGCCCAGAGACATAAACTGACTCTGCTGGAAGCGAGGAGGGTGAATGGGCTGCATGTCAGGAGGGTGAGTCCAGCCTGGGGGTGCTCACCCTGGACGTGCCCTGTTATCCAGCTGCACCGCCTGGCTGGGCTTGCCAGGCCTGCAGAACTGCCCCTGCGTGGGTCTCAGGCTCTTCCCTGCACTGACTCCCCTTCCTGCCTCCCAAATTTTCCTGATCAAGTCACTCTGCTGTCTCAACTGTCAAGCGCCTTTAGAATAAGCTGTTCTCCCCTGACTGACCTACCTTTCCAGCCTTGCCTGTGACCACACCCGTACTCCACCCACACCAAACTCCCTGCCTTTGCCAAAAATTTACTGCTGTTTGACTTCTCCAAGCTTTTACAACACTTGTACCGTTTGCTAGTTGGAAGGCCCTTCCCTTTCTTCTCCACATGGAGAGCTCCTATTTCTCCTTCAAAGCTCTTCTCAAACATTCCCCATGTAGGCCTTCTGTCTTCCCCTGTGTTCATTTCTTTGGATCTCAATTATTTGAATGAACAAATGCTTGCAGAAGCTGATCCCGGAGCAATGGGTCCCTGTATTTATTCTATAAGCACTGAGAGCTTTGCATCAGTTAAAGATGGAAAAGGGGATGTGGCTCAGAGGTAGAGCATGATGGGGGCCTTGGGTTCAAACTCCAGCATCGAAAAAAAAAAAAAAAAAAAAAAAAAGATAGAAAAGAAGCTGTCCTGTAAGGACACAGACATGGGAAGGTCAGAAGCCCATGGTGAGTGTGAGCAGTAAGTGACCTTGCTGTGCCAGGCTGATGCTCATTTGCTTTCTTGCCCATAAACCCAGCATACCTAGCAGGCAGCTCAGCTTGGTGAGGCCTCATTGCAGAAAAACAGAGGCTAAGCCCTGCGCCTCAATACAGCAGACTCCTGCTCAGAGTTGGGAGAAATTTGACCTACTTTGTTTTCTGGGGTGGTGGTGCTGGGGAAAGATCTAGAGCCTTGCGGATGCTGGGCAAGCCCTCTACCACTGAACCACACCCCAGCCCTGACCAGCTCTTGATGTGAGAAATCTCCCTATGGAATGGAAGCAACCAGGTGCCATGAAGGCAAGGATAACTCTGGAGTTGGAGGAAGGCCAGAAGAAGTCCATCTAGTGCAATCCTAACGCATGAAATATCCCTGTTCTAACAGAAGGTTTGTAAATGAACTTGATGTGTCATAGGTATCTCACTAAGGTGACCAAAGCATATAAGAATATAAGACAAACTATGATGGCAGTGATTTTGGGCTCTGAAAACAGCAAAACCTGATCCACACAAAAACTTGTACACAAATGTTATTCAAATTAGCCTCCCCAAAGCAACAATCCAAATGTTGTCCAACAGAGGAATAGGTAATAAAATCTGATCAGCCAGGCATGGTGGTGCATGCCTGTAATCCCAGCAGTTGGAAAGCTGAGGCAGGAGGATCTTAAATTCAAGGCCAGACTAGGCTATACGATGAGTTCGAGGCCAGCCTGAACTACACAGTGAGACCTGGTCTCATATAACTAACTATTGATCTACTGCTCTCACCCTCAGAAACCTTCATGCCAGGAAGTACACAGGCAGGCCAAAGTCAGGAGGAGAGCAGAGGGCCAAGCAAACTACTAGCTTGTGTACCATGGAGAGACCAAGGAGCAGAACCCAGAAACACAGGCAGGGAGCCGGTGTAGTCGGGAGAGCACAAGCCACTGTCTAGACCTTGTGTCTTCATAGATGTAGCCCTTCCATCACCTGCGTCACCTTGCTCATCCCAAACAATCCCTGTTGGCTACTTGTCCTGGACCTGGGAGGTTCAGTTCTCGGCCATGGCCTAGCGTATCACAAATACAATAAGTCATCCTTTCTGCTGTCTTATGCAGCAACTTATCAGCCACATTAAGCAATGAAACATAGATACCTGTCTCAACATGAACAAACTTCGAAAACATCATATGAAGTGAAAAAATCCAGCCACACAGGACCACACATGATACAGTCCCACTTGTGTGCAATGTCCAGAATAGGCAAATCCAGAGGCAGAAAGCAGATGACTGTTTGCCAAGGACTAGGGGTTGAGGTAATGAGGAGGGATGGCCAGGGATGGCATTGGTTCTCTGAAATGAAATGTACTAAGGCTGACTCTGATGGACATACAATCTGTGGGTGTACCCAAAGCACAATTTAAGTAGGTGGATGGCACGAAATGTGAATTATACCTCAAGAGAACTACAAAAAATTACACAGGGCCCTGAGTTTGAGCCCCAGCAGTGCAAAAGAAAGAAAGGGGGAGAAAAAGACAAAAGAAAGTCTGAAAACAAGAATCTGTGTCGCTGCTCTCTCCATAAGCAAGAGACACTGCCTTCCCAAAGCCCATACAAATAACCCACAAACACTGTGACTTGCTTTGATCTGGCTGTACTCACCAATTTCTTCTGTAACTCTTTTGAGTCTTGGAGGGAATGGGCTGGGTAAGTATTTCGGTCAGTGGATCTGTCCACTGACTGACAAATGAATAGGTTGGCATTAGGGTTTGTTAGTATCTTGTGATTTCAGTGCATATAAGTAAGTTTGGTTTTTTTGTTGTTTTGTTTTGTTTTGTTTTGTTTCTGTGGTACTGGAGATGGAACCCAGGGGCACTTTAGTGTTGAGCTACATCCTTGGCCCTTTTAATCTTTTATTTTGAGACAAGTTTAATTTGCTCATGCTGGGGTCAAACTTGCAATGCTCTGGCCTCAACTTCCCAAGTAATTACTTTCCAAGGAATTACGGGTATGCATCACCACAGCTCACTATGAATATGTTTTTGAGAACGGCTACTCCATGAAACGAGGCCCCAGCCATCCAATGTGATCAGTCCCTCTGTAACACACCATGGAGATGTCCCAGAGACTGAGCAGCCAGCCAAAGCCTGGGGAGGAAACAGTGCAAGAAGAGACCCTGGCCACCCTTTCCCTATTCTGTCCTTGCTCACCTTTAGAGCAGGGCTATATATGAACTCTGTGGCCCTGCGTGAGGAAGTCAACCTCGCTGAGGCAGTACCTAAAGAAAGGGGGTAAGAGTATAATCTGAGAGCTCCTGGCTGCTAGGAGATGTTCAATAAATGATCTACATAGCCAACCTGGGAACTTCCTAGTGAAACGGTTGTCAAAGGAAGAAGACAGGTGGAGAGATGTGGGCAGAGGTGCCTGTGACGTGCAGGGTGAGAACCAGCTCCAGTGCTGGAGCCCTGGGAAGGTGTAAGGTGGTAGCTTCCTGACCTCTCTGGGGCTTGTTCTCCATGCTGGTGAAGTAAAGGGACTCAGACTGGGGTGGGTTCTGTGTAGAGCCGTAACCTCACACAGTGGGAGCTGGGTTCCAGCACCACCACCAACAAAACAAAATAGACTAAAGCACAGGATCAGCAATTCCCTGAAGATCCATGAAGACTAATGAAGATTTCTGAGCTACTTTTAATATATAGAAAAATGAAATCAACAGAAATTGGTTATTCACCACCAAAAGGTCCCCCCACACATGCATTAGAATATCAAGTATTTTTTGAGCCAGGCGTGGTGACACACACCTATAATCTCAACACTCTGAAGACAAGGCAGGAGGATCACAAATTGGAGCCCAGCCTAGACAACTTAGCAAGACCTTGTCTCAAAAAAAAAAAAAATTTTAAGGGCCGGGGGATTTAGCTCAGTGGCGCCACACCTGCCTTGCAAGCACAAGACCCTGAGTTTGATCCCCAGTACCGGAAAAAAAAAATTTTTTTTAAAGAGCCGAGAATGTTGCTCATATGAAGGCTCTAGGTTCAATCCCCAGTACCACAAGAAAAAGAGAAAGAAAAATTAATCTTATTTTAATTACTGCTTACTATTTGTAAGTTTTGTAATTATATATTCATATATACATTTATAGCCCTTACTGAAAAAAAGTGAGGAAATTAGTTATCATTAAATATGGAATGGTAATAAAGAACAAGAAAATAGATTCATTCATAGGAAAATGGATACATATTGAAGATATACTCCTAAGTGAAATAAATAAGTCACACATGTGTAAATACCGAATAGTTTCTCTGGTGTGAATAATCTGCAATAATACATAAGATCCTAATAAGATTACTGACATTTAGAAATGGGAAGAAAGGAGCTAAAGGTGTAGGGAAGGTGGATGGGTAGGGGAAGGGTAATAAGGGAAAAGAAAAAAATGTGAGATAATGAAAAGATGAAAATAAAGTGTTTGTAGATGGGGAGGGGAGGAGGAGGTGAAGGGAGGGCAGGGACAAGGGGAAAAAATGAGAATCAAGAACTGTTATGTAAAGGTACAAGATCCCAACAATGAATGTAACTCTACTGTATCCCTAAAATGTACCAATAAACTCAATTAAAGCTGAAAAAAATATATAGACTGGTATGTTGCTATCTTTAAAAATAATTAGCTCATCAAGAAAAATGACCCAGGGCCGGGGATTTAGCTCAGTGGTTCCACCACCTGCCTCGAAAGTGCCAGATCCTGTGTTTGATCCCCAGTAACCCCCCAAAAAAGAAAAGAAAAATGACTCAAGCTGCCCTTAAAAGAGAGAAAGGTGGATCACCAAACCAGATGATTTTTAAGGCAACTTCTTTTCAAAATACTGTCTCCAGGTAGGGTGAGGAGCAGTGAACTAATGATGTCACCTTGTGCAGGTATGCCAGAGTTGTAATCCATCCTCCCTGGGGCTTTACAAAGAGGCAGTCTGCCAGTGTGGACAACCTAGCTTCACTCCGAGCACAGTCCTTCCTCCTTCACTGCGCCTCACAGCAAGTGAGTGGACCGGAAACCAAACCACCCAGGCCGATGAGATCCCTCCAGGATAGGGGTGAGCAAAGACACTGGGCTGGCCCATACTCCCAAGCCAAGAGAAGTGGTCTGTGTCCACAGGCAGCAAGACAAAGAGATCCTGGCTTCTAATATGAGAAATCCAAAGTATAAATAAACTAAGGAGCAAAATAAAAGAAAAATAGGAAATAGGGAGATAGAACATTTGCAAATGGGAAGGGGACCAAGAGATGAAGGGAGGAGGGAAGGAGGGGAGGGGAAGAGGAAGTGAAAAGAACTGAGATGTGTTATATACAGGGACCAACTCCCCACAAGGAATACAGTCATTATGTACTGCCGATGTGTACTAATAAAAATTTTATAATTAAAATTAAAAATTCAATAATTAATTTTTTAAAAACTGGCTTCTAAACCAGTCATAAGCTGGGCATGTTGGTGCACGCCTATAATACCTGCACTCAGGAGATTGAGGCAGGAGGATGGCTATGAGTTTGAGGCAAGGTTGAGCTACATAGTGAGTTCAAAGCCTGTATTATATAGGGAGACCCTCTCTTAAGATAAATACACACATACCTACAGACATAAACAAGTCATAGCATCTGAACACCAAAGTTAACATTTTCAACCTCAAAGCACCATGCTACCAGAGTCTTGGCACAAGCATTTACTAAAAGTAATTTGTGCATGATCATTAATTTCCCTGAGTTTCTGTTTTTCGATCAAAAGAAAAAGAATATCAAAGCCTACAAGTAAAAGTTAGCATGATGCCTATGTTTTGTTTTGCCATTTTGCAGCAATGAGGGCTGAACTCAGTCTCAGTCATGCCAGACAATGCTCTACCACTCAGCTAAGCTCTCAGCCCAATGTTTTTATTTTCTCCTCCTCCTCCTCCTTCTCTTCCTCCTCTTATTCTTTTTTTTTTTTTTTTAAATAA
>NW_022900917.1:62505602-62526079 GCF_012274545.1 Fukomys damarensis | reverse complement strand
CCTTTTTTTTTTTTTTTTTTTTTTTTTAAATAAAACAGGGTCTCACTATGCTGGTTAGTCTGGGGTCATGCACCTTCCGAGTAGCTGGGACAGCAGGTGGGCATCATCATGCCCAGTTAGCTACGACTTTCATTCAGACACTTGTTTACTTTCTAAAACATTTTCTAAAGCAACTTTCCTAATGTATATTCCTTGGAACACTAACGTCATACAATATTAATAGGTATTTCGTGGAAAAAACAATTTAGGGGGCAAATAAGTTTAGCAAATGTTGAGCAAAAGCAAGTAAACCAGATTGCTGCAGAACTTCTCAGAGTCTTTCCTAGGCTAATGTCCATTTCCAAGAAGCAGATGTCCCCTTCACACTTGTGTTGGTGCTGCTGTGTTTTTTAAGGCTTACTTAACAATGGATTCTTCTCTCTTCTTGAACATCTTATGGGACTCAATGGTACCAGAAAGCAATTTGAGAAGTTTGTTATCTTTAAGATTGGGGGTTGGCATGGCCATAAAAGTCTTAAAGATAAAAAACTTCTCCTGGGCTTTGCTTTTCTCACCTGTAAAATAAGGATAATGACTGTTGGAGTCTGAATCTGAGCTGTTCCCAAAAGCTTGGTGCCCAGGAAGAGGTGGAACCTTAGTGGATGGGGCCTAGGGAAGTTAAGTCACTGGGTTGTGACCTTGGAAGGGAGAGTGGGACCCCAGCCCCTTCCTCTCTCTGCTTCCTGGATGCCATGAGATGATGCACCATGATGCCCTATGTCACACAGACCCAAAACAACAGGGACAGGGCCGGGGATGTAGCTCAGTGGTTCTGCTGCCTGCCTCGCAAGCACAAGGACCCGAGTTCGATCTCTGATACCAAAAATAAATAAATAAATAACAACAGGGACAAAAGGACCATGGGCTGCATCTCTAACACTATGAACCAAAATAAAATTTTCTTCCTCATAAGTTGTTTATATCAGGTGTTTGTTACCAAGAAGGGAAGCCAACACAATGAATTTACAGGGTTAAAAGGCCAAGCCTGCTACACAACTGGCCTGGAGCAAATGTCTGCGCTCTTCCTCTAAGGGAGAAAAGTCACATGAGCATGGAACGCTGCGAGGGCAGGGGTAACACAGTAATAATCATTGGAAGAAAGTTTTCGTGATCTCTGGGATTATTTTTAAAATGGAAAAAAGGAAGGGAGGAAGGGAAGAAGGAAGGAAATTGAACCTTCTCAAAGAACAGGGCCAGCAGAGTCCTTTACCTCTGAGAGCCAGGGGACAGGTTTGTTCCACTTCAAGTAGCTGCTGTTCCTGCTCCCACCTCGGTCAACTTCTTGGTCCTAGTGGAAGAATGAAGCATGGACTCAGTGGTAATATTAGGGTGAGAAACTGAGGGCAGGATATGACTCAGGGCCCCTTGAAAGTACCTGCGCGCAAGCAGAGTGTCACAAGTCACAGCCCCTGCCACAGGAAGCTCAGTGACCTAAGGAACCCTCCCATTTGTTGGTTACCCCACATCCCTCAAGAGAGCTCCTCCTCACAGCTTATCAGGGCATGCTCTTGTGGTCCATCCACGCCCCTGAGCCTTTTCAACCTGTCCTGCGAGGGGAAAAGTTTTTAAATGAAATCAGGAACTTCTTCCTCCTCTCTATCCCCCAGGCCCCGGCCCAGATATGTCACTCCCTGTCACGCCCAGCGGAAAGCCGAGAGATCCTGGAACACTCCCTACCGTACAGGTCCCCAGGTTTAGCCTTGGGTATCCCTGTCTGTTTTTGGCTCTGTATTGAGCTGGATTCCAGTTTCACTATTCTACACCCCTAGGAACGAATGGCCCAAGAAGTACTTTCAGGAGACACTCCATGACCAACTGTACCCCTGGGTGCTTGCAGGAAGGGGTGCCTATCTACCTTATTCCCTCTGGTTCTTAGCAGCAAGCAACTGGTATTGTCACCAAGGTATGGTCCAGGCTCTATGCCAGGAAGAACCGGACATCCTAGTCAACAGGCAGGACATGCTGTTTGGCTTCCTTCTTTGTTTTTTATTTGCAGTGGTGGGGACAGAACTCAGGGCCTCATACAGTACATGACAGGCAAGTGCTTTGCTACAGAGTCACAGCCCAGCTCTA
Source organism: Fukomys damarensis (assembly GCF_012274545.1). Lineage (NCBI taxonomy): Eukaryota > Metazoa > Chordata > Mammalia > Rodentia > Bathyergidae > Fukomys > Fukomys damarensis. The sequence continues at coordinate 62,523,967 of NW_022900917.1, read as the reverse complement.
GGACTCGCTGCTTGACATGGAGATTGCATTCCTGGAGAGGCTCAGACGTAGGCATCTCTAAGGATGTGGTAAAGGCAGAGACAGGACAACCAAGCCCGGTGTAGCCCAGGCTTTGAGAAAGGCAGGACAGCCATCTCTGCCCAATTAGCTAGGAAATCACAGATGCCACACTAGGATTCCACTACAAAAGTGCAGGTTTCCCTCACAGCCACTGGGGCAGGGCTGAGGGCCCACATTAGCAAACCAGTTGGGAAAAGGGCTGGCCTCGCCACATACCTTGAGGTTCACCCTCTGGGGACGGTAGAACTGGACATTTGGGTCCACAGCTGGGATGTTCCTGCTGGCCAGAGCCTTGGCTAGTTCTCTCCAGCTGGCATATCCTGTGGAAAGAAGAGAGAGAAAAGCAAGGTCAATATAATTTGAGGGCCTATACATCTGTAAAATGGGGGCTGGATATAACATGCAGTTGCCTTCCCTTCTGCTCCTCACCCCCTCATACACAGATGGGACAGGAGACAGTTATAAATTCAGCACAGAGCAACAGGACAGAGAGCAAACGAGCTTACAGCCCATTATAATTCACTGCCTCCCACAAATCAGAGAAGGAGCGGGCCCAGGTGGAACAGACTATCGTCCTCCCACTGCTGACCCAGTACTGGCTGAGCCTTTGCCGGCTGCCACTGAAGGCCTATTTCTCTCCAGAAGCTGCTGAGGAGAAAAAAGTCAGAAAGGAAATACACTCTTGTCTTCCAGCTCGGTGCCTTCCAAGGAAGCAGCAGGGGATCTCCACTGAGTGGGGGAGCCCTCTGCCTCCCCCACCACTCATCACTAATCCAAGAGTTGCTGGATAGAACTAGAGCTGTGGGAGGCAGGAAAGAGTGGGCCTGAGCCTTGGTAGTTGTCAAACAAATTTATAAACTTCGGGAAATGTAAGGTTAGAGGCCCCGCTAGTCCTGGATTAATTGGGAGATTATGTGTGACTGATGGAAGTCTGCACCCTGAAGGCCCTGGAACACGTGCGCTTGTACACATCTGGGAAGACAAAAGCCAAACCCTGGTGAGAGGGAGGAGGAGCAGGAAACTGTTGGGTGCACACAAGCACTCTCAAACAAACAAAGAGGCGCGGGCTGCACTGGGGAGGGGAGAGGCAGGTCTGCCTGGAAATAGCCCAGCCTCCTCCTGTAAGGACACGGCCTGGACATGGATGGTAGGCCTTGACTCGACAGACCATAAGCCAGGAACCAATTGTTAGCCATAAACCAGGAACCAATTGTTAGCCATAAGCCAGAATCTTGGGCCATCAAAAGTCAGACTGGGCTTTCGAGATCTGTTTACAGTCTAGATAAGGAAAATGGGGCGCAGGCTGATGAAATGACTGAGTAGGCTCACTTAGCAAATAGTTCCAAGGCTAACACTAGAACCAGTGTTCAGACGGATTTCCCCTGCGCTGCTCCTTTACCTCTGGCAGCTTCATCAACATGCACATGAGGCTGGGGTGTGGCTCCGGGAAGCCGGAAGTCAGTGGTTGACAGGAATCAAAAGTGTCACAGGATCCCCCAGTGGGCACCGACATAGATTTAGCCAGCCAACAAGGACACAGAAGAGCGAGCACGGCTCACAAGGCTGGGCCTCACAGAGGGTGGACAGCATCATGGTGCGCAAGGGATGCTTCAAAGGGGCGGGGAGAACCCTGGAAGGCAGGTGGGAGAATGCCGGGTGGGGGTGCTTTTCTAACAAGTTCTATTTCTCCCCCAAAACTAACACAGTGTTACGTTTGATGTGGCCCTTTGGGGTTTAGGAAGCAAGCCCAGGTACAATTGAGCGTTCGACGGTTCTTGTGACACAGGCCAGAGTGAATATCCCCGTTTCACAGGAGGGGAAGCTCAGAATCCGTCACAGAGCTACCTGTCACCAGGTTCAGGCCGGTCGGCCTCTGTCCCACAGTCAGCATCGTGTCACTCGGTCTACACTGCCGGCCATGGGCACTTTTTGACACAGACTCCAGTGGGGGCAGCGGCCTCAGCTGGAGATTTGCGCCTGCGGTGTTTCCGCACATTCAACCTCTGCAGATGCTATGGTTACACACGCTCTGCATGTTTACCCCCCGCCCCCTACATCAAGGTCTCTGCTGTCTTCATGCCAGCCAGCTGGTAGTCAGGAACAGATGAGCTCCGTGAAAGGATACACAATGGAGAGACACTGTCTCAGATGCAATTTTTTTTTGGGTAGCAGTATTGGAGATTGAACCCAAGTACCTGTACCACTGAGCTACACCCCAACTCCTTATTTATTTTAAGACAGGCTCTCACCCAGGATGGCTGTGAATTTGTGCTCCTCCTGTCTCAGCCTCCTGAATAGCTAGAACAAAAGATATGCACCATCACATCCAGCACAGAAGCGCACCTGGCTCTGTTTCTTATAGACTGGTTTTCAGCTCCAGGCCAATTTGCTGACTACTGAAAATCACACTAAAGGTAAGACACTTTACCCTAAGGTCAGTGAACTATCACTGTGGACCTTCAGCTCCCCTTGTCCTGGGGCACCTTCCCTTCTCAGAAAAATTTTCTCTTTGGCCCAATTTTAAGTAGCTCCTCTGAGGTCTCTATTCAGAAGACCTCCTCCTTGGGCCCTGTCCTAGGCCAGTCCTGCCCAGACTAGCAAGAATCTCCCTACCCTTAGGTGATCAACCTAGATATATCCGATCAAGTTTCTTATCTCCCTCTCCTATAGCAAGAATCCTGTTAGGCCAGTGCAGCAACAATGGCCTGGGTAGCTGGCTGGGCATAATTCTAGCACACATGAGGCTGAGGCAGGAGGAGGACTGCAAGTTCAATGCCAGCCTGAGGTACATAATGAGACCTTTGTTGCAAAAAAAATTTTTTTTAATAAAAAAAAAAATAATGAATGAATGACCACTCTGGGTGCATCTTCTTAGTAACTGTTTATCAGCTGACCCCATCTCCTTTGCTCTCTTGGCTATAAATCCTAATCTGTCTTTGCTGTAATCAGAATTGTGCTCAGTTCTATGTGGATGTCTCTTTCCTCTATTAAAATAGTATAGAATAAAATCTGCCATTACCATTGTTAGCTAGTGTGCAGTTTTATACCTCTGTCTCTCTCTCTCTTTTTTTTTATTCAAGGTCCTGCTACGTAGTCCTTGCTGGCCTTAATGTCAGCAATTCTTCTGCCTCAGCCTCTTGAGTGCTGGGATGACAGGCATGTGCCATCATGCCTGGTAGTTCTGAATCTCTTTCTTTGTTTGTTTGTTTTTTTGAGACAGGGTCTCACTATGTTTTTGAGACAGGGTCTCACTATGTAGTTGAGACTGACCTGGAACTCACTATGTAGCCCAGGCTGGTCTCGAACTCACAGCAATCCTCCTGCTTCAGCCTCCCGAGTGCTGGGATTACAGGAGTGCACCACCACACCCAGCAGTTCTATATCTCTTTAACAAAAAGGCTCTCACTGTGACCCAGTACAAATCCTATTTTGTGTGTGTGTGTGTGTGTGTATTCAGTGAAGTTAGACCTAGCCAGGGCCTGCCCTTTAGTTGTGTGTGTGTGTGTGTGTGTGTGTGTGTGTGTGTGTGTGTGTGTATTCAGTGAAGTTAGACCTAGCCAGGGCCTGCCCTTTAGCCAAAGATGCATCTGGATAGTTCTGAGATACCTGGAATCAGGGAATGGGTAACAACCCAGTCTTTAGCAATTTAAGGAGAGCAATGTTCTCTCTGTAGACTCTGCACATCACAGAAAGATAAGAAAGGCTCTGGAGTGCAGGAGACCTGATTTCGTGTCTACTGCTTATCAAGTGACTGCTTGAACACATAACTGCACCTCTTTGGCCTTGATGTCATTTGGATGGAGGGGATAAAAATGCTGGCCCCTAGGACTGATGTGAACATTGAATTGTGTGCATCAGACCCACAATGGGGTCTGACAGTCAGCAAGCACTTGGTGAGCATTTCTTCTTCCTAATAATTTTTGTGTTCATCATTCTAGATTCAGGAGTCAAGAGAGGTGAGTTCCAACGCCTTTGGGAATCTGTAAACTGCAAGGAGCCCATAGCACTTGGGCTCTCTTCTCTCCATACTAATTGGCCAAAGAATAAGTAGACTGTGAGCCAGCAGCAACTCTGTGGTGGCAGAGCTATGGGGCCTTTCCGCTTTGCTTCATGGGCATTACTTTGTCCCCCCGTCCTCTCCACAGCCCACACTAACAGCGTGTTACATGTCAGGCACTGTGCCACATATCTGGACCTTTTCTCCTCCCCTGTTTTGGCCTCTGCATTAATCCTGCCAGTGGATACCCAGGCACTCTTAGCCCCCTGGGGGAACTCAGAGCTAAAGAATGTGCTGATTTAACCATTGACACTTGTCACTTGCCCTCTGTAAGTGAACGCCTTCTGCTCCTGGACAGACCTCTTCTCCCATAGCACCAGCTGCTAGGGCCTGTTTCTCCTGCAACAGGTGTCACATTTGTGCCAGGAGACAGATACCCGGATCTCAGGTGACAGATAAAGCACCACCATGGGCCTCATATTCTGAGCTCACAAAGCTGGGTTATCAAATTCACCATCAGCCCGGAGCTTTGCCAACGCCCCTCCTCTGGGCAACACAGACTCTTCAAAGGCTGGAAGATTATCATCTTGGCTCTTATGTGAAAATATGGCACACATGTATCCCTCAATGCTTTTTTTTTACACTCTCACACACATACCTCATTTCATTGCCCTCTCAATTGCCTGTTAAGCGCTGTCATCTCCATTTAGAGATGAAGAAACAGAAAGGTTACTGGCTCAAGGTCACACAAGAGAATATGATAATTCACGCCTTAGGCCTGCAACACAGTAAGCACTTAACTTACTGCAGCTCATTATCTTTACCATTAGTCACTGTGCTGCAGACCTGGGCATTGCATTTAGCTCTCCTGGTCTGATGCTCTCCTACATATAAGAGTCATCCACTGGAAGAAAAATGAAATTTCTCACTGACCAGGCTTCTACTGATGCTATGGATTCCAAACTGAAAATATAGGCTTGAGCTCCTAACTTCAAGGGCTGAAACACATCAAAGCCCTTTCAACTTGATGGACAAGGGCTGGAGTGTAGCTCAGTGGCAAAGTACTTACCCAGCATGCACAAGACTCTGGGTTCCATACCCAAACAAAGAAATAATTTAACAGGCAAAATGTTCAAACTAAATTTGCATGTAGGTATAATGTCCTAAAACCTGTTAGTAAAGGTCCTGGGCTACCTAGCTGATCCCAACACACCAGAACCAGACCTTCTACAGGAAAATTCTACAGCATTCAAACCTCTACCAACACCTTTTACAAGGTACATGGCATAATATATTGCTTTTGCTCCAAAGTAATTATAAGGAGAGCAATACTAATAGCAGCTAACATTAATGAGAACTTATTATATGCAAGGAACCATGCTAAGAGTTTTATTTTACCATGTAATGGGTCTCACACACACACACACACACACACACACACACACACACCACAGTGGTAGACATTAAGAGTTTTATTTTACCATGTAATGGGTCTCACACACACACACACACACACACACACACACACACACCACATTGTGGTAGACAGCAAGGGAGCCCGATATATATATTATGTAGAAGAATATTATCAGCCCCAAGACAGACAGATTTGCCTCAGTCCTCACTCACATTTTCTTTCTTGCTCGTGTAGAAACAGACTTTATCTATCTGTGCATGGAATTGGGTGCAAACAGCCCAACCCAATAATAATGAAGTCTACCCGTAAGTAAATGGGGTAAGCACTGAAATAAAAAGAGTTAAACCCTACCCCACCCGCAAAATGCACCAGCTTTCTATATCAGTAGGGAGCTTGGAAGCAACTCAAGAATTCCATCCAGCGGGTGAGCAGGACCTGGGGGAATGCCTGATAAGAGACACAGAGCATGGAGGTGAAGGTCCCATGCCTCAAGCAGAGGCCGGGAGCTGTCAGCCTTGGCTCCATTGGAGAGGGTTTGCACCTTCCCTCTCTCAGGAAAATGACTTGTAAAGGAGAAGGACTAGCCCTTTAGGACCCTAGGAAGGGGCGGTGAGGAGGGCCGGTTCCACCTGCTCCGCCAGGTGCACAGGACCTGAAGATCCAGGGTGAGGGCAGATTTGTGAAGAAGCCCCAGGGTCTGTACAGAGAACTGCTCATCAGAGATTAAAACTGCAGAGAGAAAAGGTGATGAAATCCAATGACGCCAAACAGACCAAGCCCTTGTCCCACAGAGAACAGGAGGCTGTCAAGGGGATAAGAGGCCACAGCATCCAGGACACGGTTCTACTCATGCCAGGAAGCAGTGCCGATCCACGGGGAGGAAGCAGGGGCCGTGGCTAGTGGAGAGCACCAGAGGCCCAGTCACACATCCCCAGCAGGTCAAACCTGCTATGGCTCAAAGCCAACAAGGTCTGAACCCCACCAGAAACTGCTAGTGACAAGGACAGTCAGAAACGAAGCCGGGACCTGTCACCTAGAGGGAAGTCTCCGCAGCAAAGCGAAGGCTCCAAAGGCCAAGGTGGATGAGGCTCAGCTGAACCCCAGGGAACTTGATGCAATAAAACTATTATTAATGTAACTATAACAATTAACATTTATGGGTTAGGCCTATGCACACATACATAGGCACATTTGTACAATGCCTCTATTTATGTTAGATGAAACACAGATTATTTTGATGCAATAGCCTTACAAGAAAACAAAGCTTTTGAAATTAAAAATCTTGCCAAAAGTCACAAAGGCAGTGGGTGACCATGCCAATATTTGAAGCCAGGACAAAAGCCTGTGTGCTTGATCCCATCACTCTATGTTAAATGTGCTGGAAAATTCTATCCGCCTCCACTATCATCATCATGATCACTTGGGGTCAGGTACCCATTTGGTTACCAGCCTGTGTCCTCTTATCTAATTACCTCCAACTCAGCCCCCAACACACACCATACAATTCCTCATGCTCTCTCACTTGATCACTAGCCTCTCTCCCTAAGTGTCAAAGAAATGCAAGGGAAAGTGGAAACCCAAACTATGGTCCCCACGAAGCTGGAGCACTGGACATGAGAAGATTCGAGCAGGGCTTGCTGCCCCTTTCCTAGCTTCTGAGCTTCTTTCTCCTTAACAGAAATAATTCAGCAGGGTGCCTGAGCACACTAGTTGGCTAAGGGTAGCACCGTGGCTGCTCTGCTCTGTCTCTGCCTACAAACACAGGTTGTATGATGGGGCAGAAGGAAGATGAATCCTAAGGTTTCCCAGGCTCCTTTCTGCTGAGCATATAGTCACAGGCAAGGCTCCCTTCATCAGCCTCCATGGCTGCCGCTGCTCAGAGCCAGGCCCGGTGGCCTGAAGGTTGCCTCCTCAGCCTCCAGCCAAGCCAGCACTCAAGCTGCTGGAGCAGGATGGCTCCTGGCAGGCTGAGGCTTGCCAGCCATCAGCACAAGGACTGTACCTATTTCCCCACTGAGTGCTGTCTTTAGGGGACATTTAAACTATCGCTAGGGATGTGCCTAGGTCCTGTAACCCTGCTGCCAGCACTCCCTGCTCATTCAGCCATCCTGATACAAGGAAAAAACCAAGTGGATAGATGAGGACACAGAGAAAATGCCCTTTCTATTCTGCTGCCATTGCTCTGGGAACATAGGCTCTGCCTGTAAATGGCATAGCTCAGTAAATTGCCACTCCCTCATCCCCTAAGCGAAGGGTTTGATCAGTGGAGAGGTCCCAGAAGGTTCTGTGAAGGCCTGGATACCATTCTTGTCACCGTCATCATTATAAAACATTAAAACAACCTACAACACTTAAGGGCCCATTTATTAGGGTTATGACAATTACAGTGATAAACATTTCAATACAAGAGGAATGTGGACATGAGATCCTTGACAAAGTAGAATCGCTTCAGGAAAGCCTACAGGTAACAGAGTTCAAGACTTCAAAACCGGCCCCTGCCCATTAAAGCGGTGCATTTGTTAAACCTCAGTGGACTTAGACGTAGGCCACTTAAGGTCTTTTCAGGGTCCTGCAGATCAGAACTGACGTTTTTGAGCCCACTAAGCTTGATTTCTCCTGTCTTCTGTGTGGAAGGGGACAAAGGCAACCTTCCACATGTCAGGGAAGACATGGGACCGTTCTTTACCTTCCAGAGGTCTTTCAAAGAGGAAGCTTGGCTCTGGAAGTAGCTCAGTGAGGAGAGGAAGAGCAATGGTGGTCAGGAGTGAGTAACCAGGGAACTGGGAAAGAATGAGCAATGGACCCATGAGCTACCCGATCACCAAGCATGTGCTAAGCACCCTGCTAACTGATGCGAGTGACACCCACAGACTGAGCCATCTGACGCTGTCTGAGGACGTCTCCTTGTGCTCTGGCGCTCACCCTCAGGAGCGAGCCAGTTCTGTTGGACACATACCCGACAGCTAACGGCATGCTGACGATGTGATGTTGCTCCATGATTTTCCATTTTCCAGACTTGCAGGAACGCCAGGCAAAAGGCTCTGCAAATATTTTCTGGGATAGGGATAGAGCTTTAGGGTTCCAGAGAGTCCAGAATAAGCACTAGAAATTTAAGAAAAGTCCTGCTTCTGTATGATGGAATGAAGGGGTTTCATCAAGGATATCAACCGAACCTGCCTGAAGTTTTAACAGTTCTGAAGGGCTTTGACAACGGCCTGGCTGCCAGTCAAAAGCCTGTGCTCTTGCTTCTTCCTCTTTCCAGGTGGAAGAAGGGAACAAGACCTCTCTATCCTGACTGGGTGGTGGTGATCCCAGCCTGACTCCAGGAAGAGGAGTGGTTGTCACAGACGGAGGCCCAGCAGGGACAGAAGACAGACAGGAGCAGGAGCCCGAATGACAAAAATTGAAAACTGGAAAAAAGACTGAAGGAGGAGAAGAGGGGAATGTGGCTTTGAAAAGGAACCAGACAGGCAAGATGGGCATGGTGGCAGGCAACTATCATCCCACAGAATTAAGAGGCGGAAGCAGGAAGAACACTGGAGTCCAGGAGGTCAGAGCCAGACTTAGTAATCATAGCAAGACCCCTGGGCCTTTTTTTTTTTTTTTTTTTTAAGAGAGAGGGAAATGGGAAATACTTTTTGTTTTGTTTTGTTTTGTTTTTTGAGACAGGGTCTCATTATGTAGCTCAGGCCAGCTTCAAACTTTCCATGTAGCACAGGGTAACTCTGAAAATCCTCCTGCCTCAGCCTCCCAAGTGCTGAGATTACAGGCAGCCTGGGAAATAGTTACAATAATTATTAATTATGAAGAGGATAGACTTGTAGGGTAACAATAGTAAAATACCAAAAGAGACCCAGGGAGGAGAATAACACTGTTTACAAAGTTCTTGTGTTAGTTACTTTCTCTCATTGCCGAGACAAAAATCTCCAACACCCAAAGTTAGAAGGGAAGGGGTTTAGTTAGCTTACAGTAGTTCATAGAGTTTCAGTCCATAGTTGGCTGGCTCCAAGACAGGGATGGCAAACAGGCATTACAGAGGAGAAACAACATAACACACACACATGGCAGCAAAGGACGCAAGAGGGTTTAACAGCATCTTTCTGCCCCTTTTATCTTATTCAGACTACCGGGATTAGTGTGGTGCCAAACTAATCACTCACAAGTAGTGGTTTAGTAATCACATGCCCTTAACCCCAGCATCACATTCCAGATTCAACTACTTCTGAAAAAGAAAGTCCCACCTCATCCCCATGAGGCTTTGGGGGGACAGCTAAACACAAACCATAACAGGCCTCCTCTACCTGTTATCCCACTTATCTAGCAGGTTAATACCCATATGCATTTAATAGAGCATAAATGCAATAGCTAGCAAATGTGCATTTTCTCAGGCCGGTCATTGTGCCAAATACCCAATGCATGTCATTTTATTTGACCGCCATAATAATCCTTTGGATAGGTATTAATATGATTCCCATTTTACAGAAGAAAAAGCTGAAGCCCTGAGTGGTAAGGGAGATGCATATATCTGCCTAAGATATCACAGCCTCTAGATAAGAATTGAGCTTTATCACCTGTTGGTTTCCTTTGTTTTAAAAGATCTAAGTATCTCGGGGTGGGGGGACTTTTGTCTTCTGAGTGAAAAAGCAATGAAATCCAAGGAAAGCAGCAAATGGTAGGGTCCTTGAGGACAAGAATATTTTCTAGGAGTCTAGGGACTCCATTTGGGACCAGCAGCCAGAAGCCTCAGCCTCTTAGTCCTCTCTCCACTACATGTCTCCATTTGCAACAGGGCACTCTTTTTTGCACCGCCCCCCACGCCTTGCAGACCCAGGCCCTCAAATACACTAGGTAAGAGCTACACCCCCAACTCAGGCACAGCATTCTCTTTTAAGCATCTTGAGTTCTTTCTCTTTTCTGCATCAGGTTCAAAAAAAAAGATGCATTATCTGATCCGGAGGGCTGCCAGCTGCTAAGCCTAAAAGGTCTGATGAAGGTGATTTGCCAAAGCCCAGCTGAGGTCGTAACCCGTCTCGAGTAGAGGGGATGGGACGGGAAGGCGTGCATGACAAGAGCTCTGCTCTGGAGAAGGGAAATATGGGGACTCTGCTTTGTTCCTCCCCACAAAAGATCATGGTAACGAAACTGCAAAGATTAGATCTGCCAAGGGCAGAGGACTAGGTCACAGGGGTTATTGCCCCACCCCACTCGTCCCATCAGAGCATTCACTGTCTTGGTCGCATCTGCATTTTAATCCCAGTGTCATGAATCATTACCATCTTGTTGATGTGAACACAGAGACCCACACACAGGTAAATTAATCTACTTGTCTAATGTCAAAAGGAAGTAGGTGGTTAGGACCAGGTGGGACTGCAGTCCTGTGGCGCTTGGCCCAGCCTGACACAGAATCACACGAGCGAACCAGCTGCAGGTGAAGAATCTAGGCAAGGACGCTGACTGAGCCTAACCTAGGAAAGGCTTGAACGCGAGCATTCTGCGGACAGAAACTAGGTCTTGTTCATTATTGTGCTCCCACTGTATGTGGGAGCTGAGATGAGCAGTCTCAGTGCAGTCCCAGCTCGAGGGAGAGGTTAACTTACCGGGACCTGACCTTGCAGGCCCACCGTATTAACCAGGAACCCGATGCACGTGGAGTGAATGAAGGAACAGAAGATGAGGAGGGTGTGTGTGAGAGGCCTGGCATAGTTAGCATCACAGGACAGATCAGGAATCTTCTGGTCACAGTTCTGGGCCAGGGCCTGCATGAATGAACAGACACTGACCCCAACCTACTGGGAAACTAACAACCAGCTGGAGACTCTCTCAGCACCCTGGGGACACCTGCTTCGGCACTGATGGCAGAGTCACAGACCTAGGGTACTCTAAGGAAGTTCCTTCTATAGGACATATTCTCTCTCTCTCTCCCTCTCTCTCATAATTTTTAGGTATGTGTATGTGTACATGTTAAAATATATACAACATAAAATTTAACACTTAAACTTCCTTTTAGTGGTACTAGGAATTGAACCCAGGGCCTTACCCAGGGCCCCCGTCAGTTTTTATTTATTTATTTACTTTGTTACCGGGGATCGAACTCTGGACTTTACATCTACAAGGCAGGCGCAGAGCCACTGATCTAAATCCCCGGCACTTTCACTTATTTTTTTGATACAGGGTCTCACTAAGTTGCCAATACTGGCCTTGAATTTGCTGTTTTCCTGCCTCAGCCTCCTGAGGAGCTGTGATTACAGGCATGCACCACCATGCCTGGCATTACTTTAACTAATTTTAAGTGCACAGTTCAGGGGCATTAAGTACATTCAAACTGTAGTACAACCAACCACATCATCCACAAATACAGTTTTTTCATCTTTGCAAACTGAAACTCTGATCCCAGTACTCAGTAGGCTAAGGCCAGAGGATCAAGAGTTCACAACCAGCCTAAGCTACATAAAGCAACACTGTCTCAAAAAGACAAAACAAAACAAAACCTAATCATTTGTCAGAGCCTTTGAAAGTGACACTCCATCAATTTATTTTCACCTTTGTTTAAGAGAAAGAAAGAGAATTTTTTAAAAAATGAGAACCAAGACCTGTCATGTAAAGATACAAGATCCCAATGAAGAATGTAACTGTACTGTATACCTAAAATGTACCAATAAACTCAATGAGAAAAAAAAAGAGAGCGAATTTAAAAACAGTTGCAATCTACAGAACAGAGCAGTTCTTTAGAACATTGCCAGACCAACTTTCGGGTTTTTTTTTGGTATCGGGGATTGAACTCGGGAGCTTGTGCTTGTGAGGCAGGCATGGTGCCACTGAGCTAAATCCTGGCCCCAATTTTGACCCACTAGAAAACTCAAGGCTAGATGACTGAGATGTCATAGTCTGAGATCACAGAGCAAGTCTGAGGATGAAGCAGGGCCAGAGCCCAGGCCTCCTCTGTTCGGGTCTAGGACCTTCCATTCAGACCACATTCCTGGTCTAAAAGTGGGGCCACGGCAGGCAGTGGGTGCAGGTGACCGCATAGCTAATGAGCTGGTGGTAATGGAGCTTTCATAATTTGGAATCTTAGAACTAACACAGACCCTCTTGTGGAAATGGGGTCATGGTGCAAATAGGCAGCCCAGAAAACTAGTTTCTCAGAGAATTTGAGTAGGAAAGAAGCTAGGTAGGAACATTAATAGTTTGCTTGTTCTTACCTTGACAAATAAGAATACATTCATTAGACTCTTGTGTAACTGTTTAGCCATCTACTTTAGTTCAGATCCATTGGTCCATTTTATTCCATAAAATAATCTCTACTGGTGTACTCTGACCTTCACAAACAGAAGAAACATTGACTCTTGGGATGTATGGCTAAAGTCCTGAGTGATGGCTTTTATTCCATAAATTTATTTATTTTGAGTGATGGCTTTTAGATTCACACCAAGTACTAGCTCTATGTCCACAAGGAAAAGGGAAAATTTCACTAAGTGAATTGGTTATTTGATGTGTTAGTGACCATACTTTTTGAATCAGGATATGTGGTTTGACCATGGTAACAGAATGTCTGAAATAGTTAATCTTTCTAGGAAACCCAGAGGAAATAGTGGCAGTGTTTGACATTCAATTATCACTTTCAAGGATCTCTATTCTCCTTAGCCTCACCAAGTGTCTAAGGTCACTGGTAAGATGACCAGAGAGAACTGATCTATACAACTCTACCTAACCCATTTAGAGTCAGGTCAACAGGAATTTTGGTTAAAAATGCACAAATAGCTACAGAGGGGGGAAAGAGTTGGTTCCAAGATCCCTCTGTCCAATGTCCAGCCCCCACACCACAAGGATCCCTCCACCACTCCCCTTTCCTGAGCCAGTAGGCCAATCCAGGTCTAACTGTGCTTGGATGGATGAGATGGCTGGCCCAAAGCATACCAAAAGTGAGGACTGCACAGAAACACCACATACAGGACACAGTAAGAAGGAGGTGAAAGCCAAGAACAGGAAAGCAACCAAATGGTACATCAGAGAATACTCTTGGTGTGAACCCCTAGAGTTATGAGCACTGTTGGAAGGTGAGTGAAAAGTTCAACTCTATTCTTACTGATGAACCTGAGTTAGGGAACAGCACCATCCAACCAGAATTTGTGCACCTGATTTGGCTTAAGGAACTTTGGTGAATCAGCATATCAAACAGCTCTGATGGGAGCTGGGTTCTCAGACTACAACCTTAAAGAGGAAATCAAAGATACTTAAGAAATAGAGCTGATAGTGACATAGGCCTGCAATCCCAGCTACTCAGGTTTAGGGTTAGTTTGAGAACAGTCTGGGCAATTTAGTGAGACATTGTCTCAAAATACAATAAAAACAATTTTTCAAGAGATGGGCATAGCTCAGTGGTAGAGCAATTGCCTACATGCACAAGGTTCTGAGTTCCAGCTCCAGTAAAACAAGGGGGAAAAATGCTCAGGGGAAAAAAAAAATGCTCAGACTACTCTGATCTTTATCCAAAAAAGAGAAGAGAAAGTTAAAAAGAGAGGACTTTGGAGAAGGAGCCAATGCTACAAGAAAGCCTCAAAGATGAAAAGCAAAAGGAAGACTTATTACCTCTGAGCTATGTGTTGCAACAAGCTTAACATTTTAACCTTTCCAATTTCTACGACTGATTTTACCTGAGTGGCACTTAATGGTTTCTGAAATTTTCTTCTACTGGGGTCCGGTGAAGGCAACTGAGAAACAGAGAACTTGAATTGTGTTGGTATATTTTTGTTTTTGTTTTTCTTTTCTTTTAGCCTTATTTTCTTAGTTTCTCAAGCATAAACTTTGATATTTAATGACCTACAATGGCTGCTGGTATCCTAGCAATACATAAAACTCCTGGGAAGCTATTAACTGTTTAGCCTTCCTGGGTCTTAGGGGAATATGTTTTTCATCTTTCAAAGAGTCTGTTGTAGGCAATTTGTAGGTAAGATGCAAATGTATTCCCCTGGGCCAGTTGAGGCATTGAGCTAGGTTTCCCTGGAGTTCACCACTGCACAAAAACAGACACAGGTTTCTTATAAAAACTGCACAGTGCATTATTTATTTTGAGTTGGCTTCTTGGATCAGTTTATTAGAGTTCTGACAGCTGCACGAAATGGCTCGTGGCAGGAAGGTTGCTTTAAAAAGAGCTTAAAGAAGAGGCTGTTTGAGCAGTCAACAGGCTAGATTTACTGATCATCATATGCATGTAGCTGCTTTTTCTGATGATCAAATGTGGTAAAAGAACCAGAAAGGTCTGGACTGAATCCCTACCCCACCATTTTTTAGCTGTGTGATCTCTGGAAAGTTTCTCACTATCTCCAAACCTCAGCTGTCTCATCTTCCCACCCCTTTATTCAGCTGGAAAAATGAATTAGGTACATGAACCAATCAAACTGACTCGCATCAAGGCAGAAGGGGTAACAGGCAGCTCCTTTAGTATTTGTAGTAGTTATTGGTGGTTTATTCTTCTGGGCATTTCTATGCATATCTCTATAATGTATTACTCTTTCCATTCCCCTAAAGAAAAGGCTGAGATTTAATGGGCTCTAGATTTTGTAGGCAGCTGAACAGAGGTTCTGTTTGGTTTCAAAGTCCTTAGCCTTCTTCACCAAGGCCCTGGGAAGCCAGTGTTATGGTGGCTGATTTAAGGTGAGGAAACAGAGGCCGAGAACCAGGCCAGGGCAGGTGATGAGAAGTCAAAGCTGACCCTGCCTGGTTCCCCAGCTCGCTACAGGGAAAGGCACACTATGAAGCCCTGAGCCAAAGAAAGGCCCCTGGGACTCAGAAAGGAGGAATCCAGTGGCTCAGAAGGACTCCATGGCAAACAGGTCTCAAAAGGGAACTTTTGTGGTGGGTGGAGTCAGTAGGTCCAGAAATCACTGCTCCTGGAGACACCTGGATTTTTCAGGGCAATTCTAAGCCCCGCCCAGAAATCTGCCTTTGGTGCCAGACTAGAACCCACAGGCTTTTTACTACAGTTTTTTGTTTGGTTTGGTTTTGGGCAGTGCTGGGGTTAGTTCTAACTCAAGGTGTTATGTATCCAGGCAAGTGCTCTACTGCTGAGCTACACTTCCAGCCACAGACACTTTTTTCCTAAAATAAACTGTCATAGGACTATTACGCTCTCCTGAATCAAAGAGTACAGCAGTACATCAAGCAGAAAGCTGTGATCCCTTCTAATCCTCATTTTTCCCCCATAGGCCCCTCATTCCTTTTACTAAGTGCTCGTTTTTCTTTGTAGAGTCCAGGGACTTCTTCCCAGCCGCACTTCCATCCTGCAGACCTCATGCGGTCCTTCTGCATGTCACCTGCATATCAATGACTTCTCAAGGCTTGGCGTCACAGCTCCCTGAACCCTTACTTGCACATCTAATGTACTTTCTCTCCACCTGGACACCATGAAGGTATCTGAACCTAATGTGTCTAAAGTCAAACTCTTGCCAGTGTGGTAGTACACGCCTATAATCCCACCACTAGGGTGGCTAAGGCAGGAGAGTGTGTGGCAGAGCACTTGCCTAGCATGTGTGAGGCCCTGGGTTCCATTTTCAGCAAGACCAATCAACCAATAAAATTTAAAAATTTATTAAAAAGGTCTAAAGATAGGGCCCAGTGGAAGAACACTTTCTTCCTATGACAGAGGCCTTGAGCACTGGAAAGACCCAACGGTACCTAACTGGTAAATTATAGAGCCCCAAGCTGAAGCCAAGGTCTCTGTTTCCAAAATTGTGCTTAATTCACTTCTCTCCTTTGAGTCTAAACTCTTCCTATGCATGGGTCATCGCTTTTGTTGTTGTTCTCTTAAAAACTCCAGATAGTCACTACAATTAGAGAACATGAGCGATAAATAAGAAAAAAGAGTATCTCCTCTCCTCCAAACCTCCTCACCCATGATAGTGACTGTTTGTAGTTAAGCAGCCTTCCCTACCCTTCTCACACTCTCAGGCAAAAAAAAAAGCATCCATCTTTTGCTCTAACAAACAGGATCAGAGCACATTTTAGCAATTACTTCCCAATTGATATCCATTCAACTGTAGCCGACCGATGCTTCTAACATACAACAGACCAAGTTCCAAAGTGAGATGTAGTAGATACTGACACATTACTCTTCAAAACTTTCAAAAACAATTTATTCTCATTGACATTATGTGTCTGATTCTAAGCAATGTCATTGCACTGCATATCAACATTTAAATATTTGCCAATCTAATTAGTGTATATTTTTAAAATAGACAGGTTTATACTATATACATTATCCTACAACTTGCTTTTCTCCCTTTAGTGGTAACTTTTTTGTTTGTTTTACCCTGAAAAATTGAACCCAGAGCTTTATATATGCTAAGCAAGCAATTTACTCCTTGAATAACCTAGTCCTCTTCATTTTAAGATATGGTCTCACTATTTAGCCTAGACTGGCCTCAAACGTGATTTTCCTGCCTCATCCCGCCAGGTACCTAGTTTTACAGGCGTGTGCCTCTATACCTGCTCATCTTTTCAACAGTTTCAAAAGTTTGCCATTTGTGTCGTACAATTCACCTCTGTGACCTGAAACATTTTTCCCATCTGGAATAACTGATCTGTATTGAAATGAAGATGGCAATCTTGATCTGCCTTAATTGGCAAGAGAAGAAAAAAGTATTTTTAAAACAAGTACTGAACCATTTCACATCCATGAAAACTGTTGTCATAAAAAAGGAAAGAAAAAAGAAAAAGGCAGACAATATGAAGTGTTGGAAAGGATGTGGAGAAACTGGAACCTTTCTACACTGCCAATGGAAACATAAAATGATATAGCTGGTATGGAAAACAGTTTGACACACAGAGTTACCAGTAATTCTACTCCCAGGTACATACTTAAGAGAAATGAAAACAGGAGAGCAGCATTATTCCTTACAGCCAAAAATTAGAAATAACCCGAATAGCCAACTGAATAATGCAATGAAATATTATTCCGCAAAAGGAAGATGAAGAAATGAAGTACTAGTCAGCCCTCCGTATCTACAGTTCCGTATCAGCTGACTCAACCAGCCTGGAACAGAAAATATTCAGGAGGGAAAAAAGCAGGTCTGAATGGAGCAGACTTTTAATTATTCCCTAAGCAATATAAAATAACAACTATGTACATGGTACTGAGTTTGTATTAGGTGTTACAAGTCATCTAGAAATAATTTAGTACACAGGAGAGTTTACATAGTTACTACGAAAACACTACACAATATTATAAGAGGATCTTGAGTGTCCTAGGATCTTCGCATCCTAGAGGGTAGAGAGGGGACCTGTGGAGCTGAGGAAAGACTGTACTGACACATGCCAGAACACAAATAAACCTTTAAAAATGTTACATGTGGGGCCGGGGATTTAGCTCAGTGGTTTCACTGCCTGCCTCACTAGCGAAAGCTCCCGAGTTCGATCCCCAGTACAAAAAGAAAAAAAAAAGGTTACATGTGTTAGGTAAAAGAAACTTGATACAAAAGGCCACATATTCTATGATTCCACTTCTATGAAGTGATCAAATCCCGAGAAGTAAAAAGATTTGTGGGGGTGGGGAAAATAGGGAGTGACTGCTAATGGCTACTGGGTTTCTTTTGGGGGATGATTAAAATGTTCTGGAGTTAGGTGTGGTAATGGTTGAACAACCTCATGAACACACTAAACCACTGAATTGTACACTTTAATGAATGAATTTTTTTTTTTAAGATGGGTATTGAGAACCTATGACCTGATGGCCTCTACCTTTTCCACTACACTTCTGGGTCTCTGCATTCTCTCTTTCCAAAGCATCTCCACCCCCGTTTAATTATCACAGATCCCTAGAGAGTTGGCAGCAGGTTTCTTTTCAAAGCAGACTCTGTAGGATTTGTAGATAGCGGTGTCCCTCCCCCCCCACCCCCA
>NW_022900917.1:62493359-62505535 GCF_012274545.1 Fukomys damarensis | reverse complement strand
CCCCCACCCATGCTCAACCCCCTCTTTGTACCCAGATCGTTTACTTATTAAACCAATTAGATTAAATGACTCACATTGCACCCTTGGGCATGAGGCAGGGTAAAGAGCTCACAAAGGAGTCTGACTCCAGCTTGAAAAGACCTGTTTCCCTCTCAGCCTGGTGACTCTCCTTACCAGCCAGTCTCCCTCCCCCTGCCTACCACCCCCTACAGAGTGTTTCTCAGATCACAGCAGAAGAAACCTGAAGATCAACAGGGAGTTGCCACCCCTACACATAGTGAGTACTGTGTCACCTCCAAGGAAGCCCACACCAAACCTTCAAAGAACAGACACAATAGCCTTCTTATTTATAGGGTTTACAAAGCCGACAGTCAACCAGCTCAACATCTGGGCAAATGCCTATAGAATTCCCTGTTCTTCAAAGCTGTGCAGATTTTGTGCTAGGTGTGAAACCCCAGGGCCTCATGCATGCTTGGCAAGTGCTCTGCTACTGATCTACACCCCAGCTCCTTTTGTGCAAAATTATCCATAGTCCTCCTGTAGGCCCAGTGCTGTCACACCCAGCACTGTTTCTCCGGGTCCTCCACCCCTGTCAAACCTTGTTGAGTTAGAAGCCTTGAAGATGACAAGTTGGATGCCCCAGCTAACTCAGGAACCTGGGCCCATTGCTCACTGTGCCTGAAAAGTAAGGGAGAAAATCTAAATTATTTTGCAGGCTCTAAGACCTATGTATTTCCAGTTCAATAAACTTGGACTGAACTCACTAGGCCCTAGGAGAGAACACAATGTCAAATGGGTCTCCATCCTGGGGACGAGGTAGCAGGTCTAGTGAGAGCCCACAAATCTGTGAATAATTTCAGTATAATGCAGCAAGGGATGAGAAAAGGATGCATGGAAAGAGGTTTCTCAGTCTCCTTTCCTTCTGGCTCCCACCACCCACAGATCACTTCTTTGCCTTGCTGCTTGGGGCAATGGGCAGGGACACAGCTCAGCCAGGCTGGCAGGAACTTCTCTAGGACTAGCTTAGAATGGCCCACTCTTGCCACCTCCTTCCAAACACCACCGAGGAGCCATCCCTCTTGACAGCCTGGAATCCAGGAGGGAAGTGTGATTGAGTCAGATCCTGTCCTGGAATGGAACCAGATCCTCTTGCCACCTCTCAACAGGCATTTCTGCCTTTGTATATTTATAAGTCTCTTTAAATAGAAAATAGCAAATAGAAGCATAGACCTGATTTAGGTCAATGAAATCAGCATTTGCGAGAGAAAAAGATACCCCAAGAACAAAGCTGCTACTTTTTCTGATTCCATATTTAGGATTTGTTAGCATTGAAGTCCTCCAGGATACACACCCCAGCCCTGACGTAGTACTTACTGGTCTCTCCTACCCTGGAAATCTTCCTTCCCCCTGAGCTTCCTCCTAGGCAGATGGCTTTCCCAGGCCACCAGCTAATGCTCATTTATTATTAAGCATTTGCATTTTACAAAGTACTTCTGAGGCTATAGGTCAATCTGCTCAAAGAACCCATGCACCTCCTGGTGAATGGAGTGGAGTGGAGGGAGAAGGGAGGGAGGAAAAGTTACAGCTGTAAGTCAGAACAGGTTGCTCATCATGTGTGCAGTGTTTGATGGTGGGCAGTGATGGAGGAAGCAGTGTGGCCAGTGTGTGTCTCTCTCAAATACCTGCAGAGACCTGGTAGAAATTCTGTGTTAGGTGAGAAAAACCAACCCAGTGTGCCTCTACCTTTCCAAAGCAGAGCAAGGTCCCAGGCCGGCTCGTGGAGCCAGGTGCCTCAGCTGCTCACACACTATCCTGTGAGCTCACAGGGCTGCATGGGAGAAAACACCATGGCCTCTTGGCTCTTCTCTGAGAAGCGAATTCTTCCATTTTGCAGAAAGTTTTCTAGCGTTCAAGCCCCAAGGTGAAAATGTCAGCCCTGAAAGAAGTCTGACTCTGTTGTCTCTGGAGGGAGAACAACAGCCCTGGAATTCTGCTCAAAGGCCTGTACAAGTCAGAGGGGAAAGGCTGTGGCTGAGGTGGTGAAGCTAAGGCTTGGGTTTAGGAGGAATTACGGAAGATTAGAGACTCTGACCAATTCCAAGGGACACCCACAGAGACGCAATGTGAGGTGAAATTTATAAACCAAAAAAGTTATTTCAAAACAGGTGCCTTCAAACCGAGCGTGGTGGCACATGCTATAATCCCAGCACTCGGGAAGCTGAGGCAGGAGGATCACTATGAGTTCGAGACCAGCCTGGGCTACGTAGTGAGCTCCAAGTTAGTTTCAACTACACAGTGAGACCCTGCCTCAAAACAAAAACAAAAACAAAAAACAAAATAGGTGCCTTCTTCAGGTGACAGAGACAATGTAAGGGGTTGAATGCTTTGTCTTTCTTAATGTGAATTAAATGCCCTAC
Source organism: Fukomys damarensis (assembly GCF_012274545.1). Classification (NCBI taxonomy): domain Eukaryota; kingdom Metazoa; phylum Chordata; class Mammalia; order Rodentia; family Bathyergidae; genus Fukomys; species Fukomys damarensis. The sequence goes on along the minus strand of NW_022900917.1, from coordinate 62,503,118 downwards.
CCCCAGGCCCAGGCCCAGGCTGGAGAGATGGTAAGAGGTGATATCCAGCCACACAGGGTGGGTCCTGGGGCTGGCTCACTGCGGATTTCTTCCAGTAACAACTGGCCCTCAGAAATCTCTCTCCCAAGTTAAAGGTGACCTTCTGCTCAAGCACTCCAGACCAGCCGCCACCTAGCACCGTCAGCCCCACTTCTGCAGAGTTTCCCAGGATAAGCCCAGCCCTTTCCGAGGAAAGAATCTCAACACACATGGAAATCTTCATGCACAGAACTTCATGTGGAGTGAGGGGAAGGGTAGCAGTGACAAAGGCTTGGCTCTACAGACTACTTGGCTCCTATTCCCTGTCCTCTGCCCACCCACTGACATGAGTGCTCCCGCCCTCTGATGCTGTCAGAACTCCGTAAGAGGGTCGGAGATTTAGCTCAGTGATTCCGGTGCCTGCTTTGCAAGTACGAGGACCCAAGTTCAATCCCTGGTACCAGAAACAAACAAATAAACAAACAAAACTCCATGAGCACAGGAAGCAGGAAAACCCTGTATCACTCTTGGGGGGGGGGCTCTTAGCATAATAATGGGGTACAGCCATTCAACAGAATATTATGGTGATTTAAAAGTGCAGAAGGGGCTGGTCGGTGTAGTCAGTGGCACAGCACTTGCCTAGCATGCACAAAGCCCTGGGTTCCATCCCAGAACCACCAAATAAATATTTTAAAAATTAAAAAAAAAACAGAAGGAAAAAAGACCCATATTCATAAAATTGTGGAAGGTCTTACAAAAAATCCAGAAAGATGCTCAAGACAGTTATGTGAAAAAGGTTGCCCGAGCTAGATCCCTGGTACCAAGACAAACAAACAAACAAAAAACCCAAATACTTAAAACTATCATAGGCAAGAGGAACCTAAGACACATGATGATTAAACGTAATGCTACATAAATGGGATCTTGGGACAGAAAAAGGAAATCAAAGTTTAGGATAGAGATGTAACTCAGTGGCCGAGCAAATGCCTAACATACGAGAGATCCTGAGTTCTACCCTCAGCACCACCAAAAAAATTAAATATGGACTTTAGTTAAATAAAATGTATTTATACTGGTTCACTAACATGACACTTTAATAATAAAAAGAAACAGTGTGAGGTATGTAACTCTTTTGTAATATCTTTGCAATACTTTGTAACTATAAAACTATTCTAAAATTAAATTTATATACTGGGTTAATAAATATAACGAACCACTAGATGTGGTGGCACACATATTCCCAGCTATTCAGGAGGCTGAGGCAGGGAAATTCACAAGTTTGAGACAAGTTTGGGCAACTTAATAAGACCCTGGGTCAAAATAAAAAGGTTTTTGGGCATGGTGGCACACACCAGGCATGGTAATCCCAGCACTTGAGAGGCTGAGGCAAGAGGATCACCATGAATTCAAAGCTAGCCTAGACTATATAGTGAGTTTAAGGCCAGCCTGAACTACACAGTGAGACCATGACTCAAAACCAAAACAAAAACAACAACAAAAAAAGGAGCTGGAAATATAGCTCAGTGTGAAGGCTCTAAATTCAATCTCCAGTACTCCAAGATACACACACACACACACACACACACACACACACACACAATGTCTCTAACACAAAACTTCTTACTAATAGCAGATCTATCATGGGTTCCTTGAAATAATAAAGGGTCCTTAGCACAATTAACATATTTCAGTCCTTAAAAAATAACTGAATACAATTCTTCAGGGATGGATATATCTATAGGTGTACCATACTGAACCAGTGTAGTTTTTACAGGTTAAAAAAAAGAGAGAGACAAATTGGGTTACAGTCTGATTTATCAGAAGAGTATTGGCGCTTAACTGGCTCAAATCTATGCAAATGGAAGAAGACAAAAAGATGGATGGAGTTGCAATGGCAGCTCTCCCACTTGTCACTGATCTAGGGCTCTTCATAGGAGAGGGTTGGGGATTCTCGGCGGACTCTGCACAGCTTTGTTTCTAACTCCACTCTCCTCCCCGCAGCTCCTATCAATCCAGATGCAGGACCATTTGAGAGGCAGACCTATTCAGACCCTATCTCTCTGCAGATAGCAATCCCGGACCTGGGTAATATGAAACAAGGGTCTTCAGGACTCTCTCCCCCGTGACAATACAGTGGCAGGGCAATGGGAACGTTCTGAAAAATAGGGCAGAAAAGCGTGAGAAAGGCCAGAAATTACAGAAGCCAAACCCAAGGATGGGGTAAAATTCTCTCCCAGACCAATCTTAGCAAAATCCAATTGTTGAGTGAGGGTTTATCCACAGCATGCCTCCCATCCAAGAAAGGGGGAGGATGGAGCAGCGATGGAGCTGCAGTGAGAGCCTCTTGTGCTGCTGCCATTTCTCTGGGTGACAACAGCATGGTGATCATTGGTCCTTCTGTGTTCAACAGCTGTGAACGTATTCTCTGAAGAGTCAATCCTGGAGTTGTCTCTAGGCAGAACTACCAAATGGCTAGCTGATACATGGTTCTATATCTGTTAAACTCCATGGTGAATTCTTTATAAGGCTTCATATGTACATGAGGGCTTTTTTTTTTATAAGCAGGGGGTAGATTTGGGGATTGAGGGTAGAAGGGCTAAAAACAAAATAGAAAGATTTGTTTGTTTTTGTCGTATACTACCCAGGACTGAATGCAGAGCCTGCACACTGAGCTACATCCCCAGCACTTTTTATATTTTTATTTTGAGACAGGGTCTCGCTAAATCACTGAGTTGCCCAGGCTGGACTCTAACTCTTGATCATCCTGCCTCAGCCTGCCAGTGTGCTGGAATTACAGGCCTGCACCACCATGCCTAAAATGGAAGATTTGAGGACATGATAACTATAGTTAATATGTAATAACATACTGAGGTGGGGGATCTGTTTTTTATCTAATGTTGAGAATTGAACCCAAGGCCTCCTGCACACTAGGAAAGTGCTCCGCCACTATGCTGCCTCTACAGCCTAGCATACTGTATTTCTGAAGAATGCCAAGACAGTGAATCCTTAATGTACTCAACACAAAAATGATTGACTATGAGAGGTAATGCATTTGTTAATTACTGCATTTAGTTATTCCATAATATATATATGTATTCCAAAATATCACGTTATTCCCAATAAGTACATACAATGTATCGACCAATTAAAAGAATATAGAAGCCAGGCGTGGTGGTGCACATTTGTAATCCCAGCACTCAGGAGGCTGAGGCAGGAGGATCGCTGTGAGTTCGAGACCAGCCTGGGCTACATAGCGAGTTCCAGGTCAGTCTCAACTACATAGTGAGTCCCTGTCTCAAAAACAAACAAACAAACAAAAAAGAAAATAGAAAATCTGGCTCCCTAACTTCAAGAAATTTATCATTGAATGGGAATACTAGATTAATAAACATATTAGCCTTTTACAAAAGTAGCAACAGATATAAGTTAATACCACACAAACTAGTAAGTAAACAGTGACATGTAACAATGGAATGATTAGAACAGAGTTGAATATGAAGGCTGCTTGACATGCTTTGTTTTTTTTTTTTTTTGGTACCAGGGATTGAACTCAGGCCCTTGCGCTTGTGAGGCAGGCGGCAGAACCACTGAGCCAAATCCCCTGCCCAACACCGTATTTTTATACATACCTGCCAAGGCCTTCTTTGTAGGGACCATGCTAGCCCAGGGATTCAAGGCCAATGAACCTCTGGATCTAGAAATTAGACCGAGGTTCTTATCTCATCCCGGTTCTGTCACTCATCCATGCTCTCATGTTTAGTGAGCAAGTGGGGAACCACTTTGTTTTAGTTCCATGTCAACCTTCCCCAGGATGTTACAGGAACTAACAAGAAACAAACACAATGTTATATGTCTATCACAATTAGATACATTTAAATATATATATGCATACATACACACATACATATATAAATAAAATGTGTGCCTTGCAGTCATGTGGGGGACCTGCTAAGGTCACTTCAAACCAGTTCTGCTTGTTAGTTTTCGAAAAAAGAGATTTCAAAGACGAATCTAACACAACAATGGCCTTTGCTACATGGTCTCTGCTCATTCGCCTGCAGTGCATCACTGTCGTTCTATTACAGACCCATTGCTGGGCACAAAGAGGAGCACAGGCCACACTGGCAGGGTATCAGCTCTGCGGCGTCTCAGCTGACTTCCCTTTATCTCAACAGACATTTCTGTATAAGTACCGCTCGCTAACTGATTGCGCCTCTGGAGCTCCATCAACAGACATTTCTAACATTAAGGCACAGAGCCCCTTTCTTTACCTTCTCACTGCCAGTGACTTCAAACTGCAACTGGACAATCCTTTTAATTGCCCCCTTTTCTCCACGAAACCCATAATCACTCCCAGTGCCTTCCAGCAGCTTTTAGGTAGCTGTGGATTTCAAAGACACTAGAGGCCTTGGCAGACTTCTCTAGTTCTCTTCAATCTGCACTCTTGCCTTTCCTGACCTCTTTTCTCTCCCTTCTTTGTCTAATTTTCTCCAGCTTTATTTCCTTCCTTTTTCTGACCATTTTTTTCCCCTTAAATTTCTATTCACTGCATTCTCTATAAAAATTAAGACTTCTAAATCGGGTGTGGTGGTGCACACCTGTAATACCAGCACTTGGGAAGCCGAGGCAGGAGGATCGCTGTGAGTTCAAGACAAGCCTGGGCTACATAGTGAGTCCAAGGCCAGTCTCAACTACATAGTGAGACCCTGTCTCAAAAAACAAAACAAATAAATAAAAATAAAATCAAGACTTCTAGTCTATGAGGTCAGAAGATCCATTATTAAGGGGGTGAGGGTGGACTGGGGAACCATCCCCCCAGCTTATGGCTAAGGAGGCCCATGGGGAAGGGAAAGAGGTGTGTGGGCTGTCACACACCCTCCTTCGCAGGGGGCATTGGGGACATCGCTTCACCATCTCATCTTTGGCCCTGTGTGGCCCTACACTCCCTACACTTCCTCAGCAGTGGGGAGAGGGGCATTAGGCGCTCACTGCCCCTCAGCTTCTGGCTGGATACCACTTGATAGTAGAAGGCAGTTTTGGTTGTCACTTTGTCAAAGTATGCAGGGGTACAGATAAACAGGACGCATTAATGATCCTTGATTACTGGCCCCAGGCCTAGCCGAAAAGGAAGGGACCTGACTCAGCATGTGGGTTTGGGAGTGCAGACCTGTGCTCCACTCTTGGACTTGCTACTTAGGAGGGAGTTGCACAAATTCCTGCATTCACTGAGCTTGAGTTTTTTTATTAACTGAAAACTGGGCTGAATGGAACTGAGAGAAACGTCAAGCGGAGCTGCACAGCCAAACACAATACCTTCCACATTAAGGATCACAATGTAACAGTGGAAATCAACTTAGCGGCTGCAAATTGTGTGTTGCTGCTATTGTTGTTGTTGCGATGCTGGGAGTGGAACTCACAGACTTGAGCTAGGAAAGACCTATTAAAACACATGAATCTGGCCGGGGCATGGTGGCGCACACCTGTAATCCTAGCACTCAGAAGCCTGAGGCAGGAGGATCACAGAAGCCTGAGGCAGGAGGATCACTGTGAGTTCAAGACCAGCCTGAAGTATCAATAGTTTTTACACTTTAGCTAAATTCAAGTCTAGAGGTCAGACCTCCTTTTTTTTTTCTGTGTGTATGGTACCGAGGGTTGAACCAGGGGGCACTGAGGTACATTCACAGCTCTTTTTTATTTTATTTTGAGATAGTTTCACTCAGTTGCCCAGACTGGCCTCCGACTTGTGACCCTGCTGCCTCCATCTCCGTAGGATTACAAGATGAGCCACTGTGCCAGGCTGGGTTTTTCTCTTCTTGGTATGTAAGTCAGTTCAAAGGCCCTGAGTTTAAGCCCAATACAAACAAATAAATAAATAAAGTATATATGACTTTTATGCTTTCAAAAGGAATGAAATACAGGGAGAGGAGGGAGCTTGAAGGGGAAAATGGGATGAAATAAAATTTATTTTTTATTTTATTTTTATTTAATTTATTTTTAAAAAAACAGAAAAGCGATCAGCAGTGTTGAAAGCTGCTGAGATGGATAGGATGGAGACTCTTAATAGGTCAGTGGATTAGGGAATTGGGGTCTATCAAGCTCCATTTACCTTAAATGATTTGCCTTTGGTAAGAAAGGGCTTTTCCGTGTGGCAAATAGTAGGAGGGAAATATCAGGTTTAGCTATCGGGAGTGCAGGTGGCAGTAGGGGAGAGCGAAAAATTGAAGCTGACTCTGGTATCTGCCATGCAACGAGCAACAAGTTCCCTAAAGATGTTAATTCACTGCTTCACACAGCAAGGAGGAGTTAGCTGTGAGCCTGGGGTTCATTTTACAGGCCAGTCATCTGAGACACAGACAGGAAAAAGCCTTTGTACAAGAGCCACAGGAGATTTGACACCTGATCCCACAGAAGTCACAGCTCCCGGGAAACACAAACCTTGAGGACGGATGAGGCAACTGGAGGGAAGAGGGTAGTGAGTAGAAGTCCTGGCCAGACGGTGGAGGAAGCAGGATTGAAGCCCGTCAACAAAACCACAGGGTGTGGTCACGAACTAGGTGGTGACAGGTGTAAAGGTGCAAGGCTGAGGCCGTAAACCAGGCAGGCCTGAGTCAGGTGAGTCACTGCACACACCCTGCAATCCACCAACATCTCACTGCTGCGAAACATCAGCCGGGACTACAAACCCCAAATCTGTTGCCTCTGTTGAATCACTGCCTCTTGTCTAGCCAGGAGTTTCCACTGAGGAACCTGTTTAACCAAAAGGGAGGGTGGTCACAGACATCACTCCTCCCAAAATAATTGCAAGAATTAATCTCTGCACACTCACGCCATGGAACTCAACCAGGACCTTGTGCACACAAGGCAAGCGCTTTACCCCTATTCTGCCGCCCAGCCCCACCTTCTGGATTTTAACTTCTCTTGCTTTATGTACGTTCTTCTTCACCTCTCTTCCTTGGTCTCCACCACTTCCTCTTTTCCCCTACTTGTTTCAACTTTCTCTTCCTCTACATCCCTTTCTTATCTTGTCCCTTGGCCCAGTTCACCTTCCACGTCCTGATCTTTTAGGGTGCAGCACTGGAGTTTACACCCAAGGCAGGCCCCCCAGTGTAACCGGGAGGCATTAAGCACAGCTGCCAGGTGTAGAGATGCTCATCACAACAGCTGCAGCAAGTCGGAGCACCTGACACCAAGAAGGCAAGAGAGTGCGCTGGGGATGTGCTTGGGACACAGGAAGCTCTGTTGACAGGTGGCCCACACAAGGTCAGCCAACTGGGTCCAGGCCCTAGGAGGATGTGACAGAGAAGACTCTCAGAAACAAGCTAATCTTCTTAGAGCGGATTTCCTCTTCCTTGCTAGGAAACCCAATCCAAACCGTAATGTCTGAGTAACCCTGAAGCCTGACAAGATGTTCAGACTTAGTCTGCCCCATCCTTTGGAACCAGCCTTAGGGGAGACCTACAGCCCATGTGGGGACAAGATCTGTGGGAAAGGCAAGGGAAGCCCCACTCTACGGCTTAGCAATGAATACTCTGGCCCACAGTCTGCCAGTCCCTCCTGTGGCCTGAGCTCCTACAGGAGGGACAGTGACACCCACACTGAGTAATGGGGGAGACAAAAGCAGACGACTACACCTCTGCTCCTGACAGAACAGGGTGGTCCCCAGATTCAGCTGCCAATCAGGATCATCGAAGGGCACTAGGTAAAAGGAATGATTCCTGGACCTCACCCAAATCTGCCCAATTAGAATTTCTCAAGACATCTACAATTCACAAGTGCCCTAAGTGGCTTCTTAGCAGTCAACTGGGCACCACTAACTTTTGGGACCCAGGGGGGTCAGGTCACCATACAACCCTCAGCTTCTAGTTCTCTGACAGCTATTTCTCTAAGCCTTTGTAGAAGACAAGGTAAGAAGGGAGAGGCTGCGGGGCTGTTGTCCCACTTAGTGTGGGAAATAATAGTAGCCTCATCTCAGTTACACTTCACAACGATCTCACAAATATCAGTAGTATTATCCCCATTTTTATGGATGAAGAAAGCTAAGCTTCTGAGCTTAAGTAATGTGTCAAGCAATATTCAGCCAAGTAAGAAGTGGAGCCAGGATTCAAACTCAGTTTTATCTAGGGCTGAGTTCAAAGTGCACGTGCAACCTGGGGACTGAGAACGGAGATGGATGTCAACCCTGTTAGTAGAGCAGAGTCCTGGAGCCCCAGCAATGGTCGGCATGGCTCCTTCAGCTGCTGGACTGTGGGGCTGTGGGAAGCCTTGAAGGGAGCAGGGTAGGGGTACCCAGGGTATCCAGGGCAGCACCCTTACCTCCCATCAATGGTGCAGCACAAGCAGAAGGACCAGATGGGCATGCACCTGCCGAATGTCTGCACTCCAAAGCCCATGCTCCTCCACAGTATCACCATGCCTGGCTCAGCCTGCCTGCCCGCCCCACCTGCCGCTGGAGCCTTTTGACAGGCAGAACTTGACTCACCCAGGAAGGCATGGTAGGAACCAGCCAAAAGTACAACTCAGGCTGTCAGAATCCTAGATTTGCCTCCTCCTATGAGCCTTGCCATCTAAACCTGCTCTCAGAGCCTTTGTGTAGCTTGACAGGTAAAAGACAATGTTCTCCTAAAACCCTGTGTGTCTGCTAGAGATCAAAGCCATACGAGTTAGGAGTTGCAAAGTCCTTAGTGCTCACAGTTCTTTAGATCAATTTGAGCCAACATTTAAAACTTGGGAAATTGCACATAAATGTCCCAATTTCTACTTTCTCTCGAAAATGGAGCAAACTGGTTGAACAGAGTCTATTACCAAATGGAAATAAATAAGAGGTTCAAGCCAAAAAGAAATCACTCCTTTATTCATTGAAAAAAAAATTTTTTTTGAGCGCCTATGGTGAGCTAGCACTGTTCTAGATTTTGAGAGCAGGGACTCTATGCTTCATTCACTTAAGTTGCTGCTTGGACTTCTAAGTCTTTTACCCCAGAGCTAAATGTACTATATGAGAATGACCATAGCCAGGTAGGCATCTTGCAAGGTTCCTCCCCTTACCAGCTCAAGCTTTCCAAAGGGACAGCATCAACCTCATAAGGTTCCCCTATCCCCCCAAATACCCTACCCACAGACTTTACATTATAAGGGTCTTTTCCCTAAAAGACCCCTCTTGCCTACACACCAAAGCTCTAGTGTCCTGTCCCTAGACTGACCAACTTGCCATTTATCATTGGGTTTCTCAACACGACTGTCCAGGCCTATGATTTGAATGCATTCCCCAAAGTTCACGTGGCAGAGACTTACTCCCCAGTACAGCAGTGCTGAGAACCAGAACTGGGGGGGGCGGTTACTGGGGATCAAACTCGGGACATTGCACTTGCAAGGCATGGTGCCACTGAGCTAAATCCCTGGTGAGAAGCAGAATATTTAAGAGGCTATTTAAATTGAGTCGTGGCCCTGCAATTTGGTCATTAACTGAATTGGTCTCTAAATGAGAAATTTTATATGGTATGTACATTACAACATTTTAAACAAAGAAATGGTCAAGGAAAACTCAAACTTGATGACATTGCTTTTTTTTTTTTTTTACTTTGCTTTTATTTGCATAACTTAAATGTTCTGTTAATGTATAACAGAACATAAAACTATAGTACTACACAGTACAATTAGAAAAATTTACAGTACTGTATAAACAAGGTGTAATGCACACACACAAAAAAGACATTGAGGCTCTATAAACAAGATGTACAAACTGTA
>NW_022900917.1:62491793-62493313 GCF_012274545.1 Fukomys damarensis | reverse complement strand
AAAAAAGAAAAAAAAAAAAAAAAAAAAAAAGACAAGTCAGGTGTAGTGGCACATACCTATAATCCCAGCTCTTGGGAGGCTGAGGCAGGAGGGTCACAATGAGTTGGAGGCAAGCCTGGGATACATAGTGAGTTCAAGGCCAGCCTGAAATACATAGTGAGACCCTGTCTCATAATAAATAAATAAATAAATAAAATAAAATAAAAACATGTTTTAAAAGACAGGTTGTATGTGCAAGCAGCAGGTTGTCTCAATGGTCATTAAAAACAAATAGGTCATTAAACAAGGAATGTCTGTAAGTGGTTAATGCCATTATTGGCCAATGAGTTCATCATCATGGGACTGTGCCTGACAATTCAGATTAAGTCCTGGTCCCTTCCCTTCTCTCATGCATGTGTGTGCTGTCTCGCCCTATGGAGATCCTTGCCAGATACAGGGCCTTCAACCTTACACATCCCAGCCTCTATAAGAAACAAACTCTGCTTTATAAATTACCCAGCCTCAGGTATTCTATTACAGCAGCATAAAATAGACTCAGACACCAGGTGATACTGTCAAGATTCTAGGGCAGGGCAATGTCCCCTGGCTGGCTAACATGATAGAAGAAGTCTCTTTAAGAACAGAGTTGGGAATATCCAAGAAGATGAAGTAGTAAGTGCTGCCCAGTCAATATAAACTCCTCCATCTTGGCCTTCTGGGTCTTCTACCAGCTAGCTTAGCCCCATGCATCTGCCTTCCTCTTATTCCGGACTGGAAATTTTCTCCCCATCCTGTGCCAAGTCCATTACCGCACAAAAGCAGACATCCTTGCTTACTGAGAACTGAGAACCAACAGGGGTGTAGGTTAATACACATGAAATATATCAAGAACAAAATAAAATCAGAAAGCCAACTTTAAATATGTCCACGATGCACTGATTTAATTTTTCCAAGTGGTCAGGCAGCATCATTCTGGTACATGGTAGAGGGCAGTTAGTTTCAAATGTCCAAAGCCAGTATGCATGTGGCCTGCAGTGACCTGCAGACTAACACGTCTCATTTCTGGGTGGCAAGTGGACTTGTGTGGACGTGGTGGCAAGGCAGCTAGGGAGGGTTAGTAGCTCATGCCAAGCCACCTCTCAGCAGAAAGGAGCACAAGGGCTGCTTCATGACACCCAGTAGGAAGCAACATCAAACGAGAAAAAGAAACCAGGTATGGCGGTGCACATCTGTATTCCCAGACGAGGATCATGAGTTCCGGCCAGCCTGGGAAACCTAGGGACTTAGCAAGACCTGCTCTCAGAAAAAAAAGAACTGGGGATATCAGAGAAAGGGAGAGAGCAAGTGCGAGACAGAATGAATCCAGTCTCTTCAGGGGCAACTGTGGAGCATTATCATAAGTAGTAATAAGCCCAAGAGACAGTATAGAAAACTTGGCAGAGGGGCCGGGGATTTAGCTCAGTGGGTTCTGCCGTATGACTCACAAGTGCAAGGTCCTGAGTTTGATCCACAGTACCAATAAATAAATAAATAAATAAATA
>NW_022900917.1:62488993-62489778 GCF_012274545.1 Fukomys damarensis | reverse complement strand
CTTTTTTTTTTTTTTTTTTTTTTGGTAGCGGGGATTGAACTTAGGTCTTTGCGCTTGCTGCCCATTTTTAATGGAGGTGTTTCTTTCCCATTGTTGATTTTGAGAGTCCTTTGTGTATTTTGGATAACAGTCCTTCAGCAAACATGTCTTTTGCAAATACTTTCTGCCAGCCTGTGACTTACCTTAGGCTTTGACATTGTTTTTCATAGAGCATTAGTTTTTTAATTTTGATGAAGTTTAGCTTATTGTTTCCTTCATAGAGGCTGACTTCAGTGTTGCCATATACACATCCAAGGTCATCTAGCTTTTCTTGTCATTTTTCTAAGAATTTTGAATTTTACACACAGGACTATCGATCCTTTTGGGGTTAATTTTTGTGACAGATGTAAGGTCTGTTTAGGCTCCTCTCTTTCCTGTTTTTACTACATTGTAAGTGAATTTCTTTTTTACTAGTGTATATCCACGATATAGAACAATTACATTCATCTTGGAGAACTGGTAGGTATTCCTATCACATCTGAGTCACTTTCACTTCCCCTCTCCTCCCCCACTCGTTTCCACCCATTCCCGACCTCTTTCCCATCTATACCAAGTCTACCTCACTGTTTCCTATCACCTATCCTCTATTCTGCCATTTAAGTTACTTATATTTTTGGGTTTCTCATACAGAAGAAACCATGTGTGTCTGATTTATTTCACTTGGCATTATGGTCTCAAAATCCACCCATTTTCCTGCCAATGACTCAAATTTATCTTTTATGACTAATACATATATATATATATGT
>NW_022900917.1:62473817-62488849 GCF_012274545.1 Fukomys damarensis | reverse complement strand
TTTTTTTTTGTGTGTAACAATAATGTATGTATATTATGTGATATTATGCATGTGTAATGGGTGTCTATGTAACATAGTATATATTACATATATTGCATGCATACATATATTATGTACATGATCATATATTGCATGGCATATATAATATATATCACATTTTTTTATCCATTTTTCTGTTGGTGGGCCAGTAGGTCACTTACAAGATTTAGCTACTACGGGTTGGGCTGCTATAAGCATGAGTACACATGTATCACTGTAATGAGTTATCTTTAACTCTTTCAGAAAGGCCACAAAAGATGTATACCTGAGTCAAATGAAATTTCTATTAGTTTTTTGAAGAATCTCCATACTGATCTCCATAGTGGCTATACAAGTATATATTTCTATCAACAAGGTAGAACGCCCTTTTCCCCCCACAACCTCACCAGCACTTTTTGTTTTTTGAATCCTGATGATATCCATTCTTACTAAAGGAAGATGGAATCTCTCTCTGTTGTTTTGATTTTCATTTCTCTAATGAGCAAATGCTCACCCTTTTTTCATGTACCTATTGGCCATTTGTATTTGTTCTTTTTTTTTTAATCATTTTTTATTTTGGTGCCAGGAATTGAACTTGGGTCCTTGTGCTTGCGAGGCAGGCGGCAGAAACACTGAGCTAAATCCCCAGCTATATTTGTTCTTTTGAGAAGAAAATTCATTTCTATTGTCCATGTTTTGACTGAGTCTTTTGTTGGGGGGGCCTGATTTTTTCAATTTTTTAATATATTATAGATGTTAGTCCTAGCAAAAAGTTTTTCCTGTTCTTTCTATTGTCTCTTCACTCTACTGGTTGTTTCCTTTGCTGTGCAAAAGCTTTTAAATTTGATGTGAACACATTTGTTGGTTCTTTGTGCTATTTCTTATTGTTGCTTTTTAAGATAGGGTCTATGTAGTTCATGCTTGCCTTGAACTATGTAACACACACTGACCTCAAACTCACAGTGATCCTCCTGCCTCATCCTCTCTAGTCCTGGGATTATAGCCTTGCACCACCATGCCCGGCTCTTCCTGCTATTTCTTCTGTGATTGGGGTTCTGTTCAGAAAATCCTTGCTCATGTTGGATTTTTATCATAGGTTTTTTCCTGATCTATTGAGATGATCATATAATTTTTATCCTCACTTCTATTTATGTGATATATTACCATTATTGATCTCTGTATGTTGAACCATCCTTGCACCACTGGGATAAAGCCAACTTGGCCATGTTTGACCTTTATAATGATCTGTTGTACTCTGTTTGCAAATATCTCATTGGGGATTTTCATAGCTATGTTCATTAAGGAGAATGACCTGTAGTTTTCTTTTTTTGTTAAATCCTTGTCCAGTTTTGGTATTAGGATAATAGCTTCCATGAATGAGTCTGGCAGTGCTCCTTTCCTTTCAATTTCATGGAAGAGTTTGAGAAGTATTGGCATTAGACCTTCTCTGAAATTCTGGTAAAATTCTGCAGTGAACCTATCAGGTCCTAGGCTTTTCTTAGTACCTTGATTTTAATGCCTGTTATTGGTCTATTCAGGAGTTTTGTTCTTGGTTCAATTTTGGTAATTCATATGTGTCACTGAATTTATTCATTTCTTCTAGGTTGGAATATAAATCTTCAAAATAGTTTCTTATAATCCTCTGGATTTCATCAGCATCATTGTGATTTAGTGTTTTTAATTTCTAATTGCATTGATATGGGTTCTTTTCTGCTTTTGGTAAGCTTGGCTAGGAGTTTACCAACCTTGCTGATCCTTCTGAAGAACCAACTCTGTTTGTTTGAGAAAGGGTCTCACTATGTGATTCAGTTTGGCCTCAAAGTTATGATGATCCACCTGTCTCAGCCTCCCAAGTGCTGGAATTACAGGCATGTACCACCATGCCTGGCTCAAAGAACAAGCTCTTTGGTACACTAATTCTTTGTATTTCTTTTTTATTTCCACTTAATTAATTTCTGCTCTTTTTTTGGGGGGGCTACTGGGGATCGAACTTGGGTCCTTGTGCTTGCGAGGCAGGCAGCAGAACCACTGAGCTAAATCCCCAGCCCTCTGCTCTCATTTTTGTTTCTTTCTTTCTACTACTCCATGCAACTGGAACCCAAAAGCAAGTAGGAGTAGCTATCTCATTTTCAAACACAGCAGACTTCAAGCCAAAACTGATCAGAAGGGATAAAGACAGCTACTGCATACTAGTAAAGAGAACAATTCAACAGGAAGTTACTGATTGTAAATGTATATGCGCTGAATATTGCCACCCCTCACTTCATAAAACAAAAACTAATGAACATAAAAGGAAAGACAGACACCAAAACAATCACAGTCGTGGAACCCAATACTCCACTCTCACAAATAGAAAGGTCAACAAAATTTTAAAATGAACAAAGAAGTATAAGAGCTAAACCACACCATTGAATAAAAGGCTTTAACATTTCTAGAGTGTTTTATTCACCAATGACAGAATCCATGTTTTTCTCAGCAGCACCCAGAACTTTTTCCTAAATATACCATAGCTTAGGCCATAAAATATGCTTAAATAAACCCAAAAGAATTAAAATAATCCCCTGCTTACTACTGGCTCATAGTTGAATAAAGCTACAAGTCAACAGCAAAAGAAGCCACAGAAACTATGCTAACACATGAAGACTAAATAATACATTATTGAATAATCAACGGACCTCAGAAAAATAAAAAAGATCCTAGAATTACATTTAACTGTAAGCATAACATACCAAAACCTACAGACACAATGAGAGCATTTCTAAGAAAGAAGTTATATACCTGTAAATATGCATATAAAAATAATAAAATGGTCTGAAATAACCTAAAGTCGCACCTCAAGATCCTAGGAAAACAACAATAATCCAAATACAAAAGTAGTAAACCTTTTGTGTATGTAGATGCCCAGTTGTTCCAGCACCATTTCTTGAAATGACTACATTCTCCAGGCGTTGTCATTGCTCTTTTGTCATGATGAGGTGACGATATCTATGTGACACTATTTCTGAGTTCTACAGTTTGGTCTATTGATTTACTTGCCAATACCATCATGCCTTCACCATGGTAGCTTCATAGTACATTTTGAAGTCAGATTGTTCTCCTGCAGTACTGTTTTAGCTGTTCAGGGCTTCACAATTAGCTTGTCGATATTCCAAAGTAACTCACTAGGTTTTGGATGGGATCACATTAACTCTATAGATTAAGTTAGGGAAAACTGACATCTTGACAATATTGTCTTCTATCCATTCCTTCATCAGAGTTTTATAGTTTGCTCATATCGTTCTTATATGTAACTTGTTAGTCATATACTTAAGTCCTTAATTGTTAGTGAGTACTGATGTAAACTGTAATGTGCTTTTAATTTCAAATTCCACTTGCTCATTGCTAGATGAATAAGAATGTAATTGCCATCTTAATGTATATTAATTTTTACTGTGCATCCTTATATACTTGCTTACTTATTGGAATTTTTTATTGGTTTTCTCAGATTTTCTACATAGACTTTGTCATTCATGAAAAAGAGCAATTTTGTGGGAGGGGCACTGGGGATTGAACCCAGGGCCTTGCTCATACCAGACAAGCAGTTCCCACTTAGTTACCTCCTCAGTCCTCGTTATACTATTTTTTAAGGCACAGTCTTATGAAATTGCCCAGGCTGGCCTTGAACTCATGATCCTCCTGCCTTAGTCTCCCAAATAGCTAGGATTACAGGCATTATCATGCCCATTCCAGAGCCTCTGCATTGAATTATAACCCCAGCTCTTTTTAAATATTTTATTTTGAGACAAGTTCTCACAAAGTGGCTAAACTGCCTAGGATGGGCTTAAACTGGCAATCATCCTGCCTCAATTTCTAAGAGTACACTAACTACACCAAGCTTCCTTCACAATCTTCTTGCCTTTTATTTCCTTCTTTTGACTTTTGCATTAGCTAGGACTTCTAGTTCTACTTTGCAAAGGAGTGATAAAGAGGGTTCATTGTTCCTGATCTTACAGAGAAAGTTTTGAATAGAATTCTCAAGGTTCGGTGTGATGTCAGCTGTAGAGTTTTTGTATAAAGTTAAAGAAGTTCCTTTCCTTCTGTTCCTGGTTTATTGAGAATTTTTTTCAAAGTTCACATCAGATGGGTAATATGCTGACTTCATATCAAGGTTTGAGGGAGGCACATCTCATGCACACAGCATGAACACCTAATCATTATGCTCATGAACTGAAAGATTTTCATCATGAATGTATATCAGATTTTGTTAGATATCTTTTCTAGACCCATTGATCCAACCACGTGATTTTCATTCCTTAGCATGTTGATGTGACAAATTATATTTGTTGAATTTTTGAATGTTGAATCAGCCTTATACACCCAGGGAAAACAATGATGGTACGTAATTATATTTATGTATTGTTAGATTCAATTTGCTAAACATTTTGTTGAAGTGTCTTGTTTTGTTTTGTTTTTTGGGGTACCAAGGATTGAATTCAGGACTTTGTGCTTGCAGGGCAGGCAAGGTGCCACTGAGCTAAATCCCCAGTCCTTGTTGAGGTTTTTTTGCATTCATGTTCATTATCTCAAGAGTCAGAATGAGTCAGAAAAGTATTCCCTCTGTTTATATTTTCTGGAAGTTACTGTAGAGAACTGGCAATATATCTTCCTTTAATGTTTGGTAGAATTCATCAGTAAACCCATTTGGGCCTAATACCATTTTGCGGGGAAGTCGGGACTTGGTACTGAGCCAGAGCCTCACACTGAGCTACATCACCACTGGCTTGTGCCTCCAACCTAGGCATGGTTGATCATACCTGTAAACCTAAGACCCTAGAGCCTGAGGCAGGAGAATCACAAGTTCAAGCCCACATTGGACAATGTAGGGACCTTAGTATAACCCTGTCTCAAAAATTTAAAAAAATGAAAAAAGGTTAGGAGATGTAGATTCAGTGCAAAGGCCCTGAGTTCAATTCCCAATATCATAAATAATAAGTGGTCCACTGCATCTAGGTTATCATTATTTGTGGCCACAGAGCTTGTTTACAATATTCTTTTATTACCCACTTAATGTCAATGGGATATGTAACGACGAATCTTCTTATATTTCTGGTGCTAGTAATTTGTGTCATCTTTTCCTTATCCCAGTTCAGAGGCTTATTTATTTATTTATATTTTTAAGGAACCAGCTTTTGGTTTTTGTTGATTTTCTCTGATACCCTGTGTTCAATTTCATTGATTAATGTTTGTTCTCCTTACTTGGAATTTAATTTTCTCTTTTTCTAGTTACCTACATGGAAGTTTAAATTATTGACATTAGGTCTTTCTTCTTTCCTAATAACATGCATTCAGTGTTATAATTTCCCTCTGTGCACTGCTTTTGCCACATATAAGTTATGATATAATAATTTCATTTCCATCTAGTTCAAAATATTTTAATATTTTAAGTATACTGAAATTTTTTCCTTAATCCATGTGTGCTTTGGAAGTGTGTTGTTTAATCTCTACATATTTGAGGGATTTCCAGTTATCTTTCTGTTACTGGTTCCTAGTTGAATTCCACTGTGGTCTGAGAGTAGACACTGAACAATACTACTCTCTTAAATTTGTTATGGTGTGTTTTGTGGCCCAGAATGTCATCTGTCTTGGTGAATTTTCCAAGTGAGCCTGAGAAGAATGTCAATTCTGTTGTTTTTGGATGCAGTAGCTTATAGATGTCATTTACAGCCAGTTGATTAATGGTATTATTGAATTAAGCTATGTCTTTACTGACTTTTTGCCGGCTGGATCTTTCCATTTCTGAAAGACTGGTGAAGCCTCCAACTATAAAAGTGGATGCATGCGTCTCTCCTTGCCAGTCTATTAGCTTTTACCTCATATATTTCGATACTTTGTTGTTAGGCACATGGACCTTAAGGACTGCTATGTCTTCTTGGAGTGTTGATCTCCCTATCATTATGTAATGCCTTTTTTAATCTTTGGTAACTTTTTTCACTTTGCAACCTACTCTGAAATTAATTCGGCTACTTCTACTTTGATTAGTGTCAGCATGATTTTTTCCTCCACCCCTTTTCATTTAATTTTATATTTAAAGTAGATTTCTCGTAGACAAGATATAGTTGGGCTTTTTCAATTCACTTTTATCACCTGTTTTTTTAATTGGTCTATTTAGACCATTCACATTTGAAGGAATTATGATACAGCCAGGATAATGTTTTCTATTTGTTGCCCTTATTCTTCATCCCTATTTTTGCCCTCCCTAGCCTCTGGTGATTTGACTTGAGTTTTGGATGTGTTCTGGTTTTGTCTGTGCAATATTGAGGGTTGAGCCCACAGCCTTCACAATGCATACTGACCTACATCCCCAGCATTTTTTATATTTTGAGACAGGGTCTTGCTAAAGTCACTAAATTGCCAGTGTTGGGCTCAGATTTATAATCCTCCTGCCTCAACCTCTCGAAATGCTGGGATTACAAGCGTGCACCACCACAATGGCCTAAATGAGCATTTTAATGATTCTATTCTTTGTTAATACACCAGTTATACTTCTCTTAATTTTTATAGTTTGTGAAGTACACTTAAAACTAATTCACATTCACTCTCAGTGCCATTATACAGGTAGTATGAGTACCTTCCAATAATAAAATCCAATTCCTCCTTCTCATGCCTGTATCATTGCTGTCATTCATTTTTTATATGGAAGCATACATAAGTACAAAAACATATATAATCAAGTAATTGTTATTATCTTTAACAAACTTATCTTTTAGATTAATTAGTAAAAAAAGTAAGTTTTTATTTTACCTTTATTTATTCTCCAATGTTCTTCCTTTATGTTTTTTGCCATCATTTTCTTTCTTCCTGAAGAACTTCTAACCGCTCTAGTAAGGCAGGTCTGGTAGCACAAACTCCCTCAATTTTTACTTGTATGAGAAAGTGTGTGTGTGTGTGTGTGTGTGTGTGTGTGTGTGTGTGTGTGTGTTTGCATATTACTGGGGGTTTAATCCAAGGCCTCACACACTTTACCACTAAGCTACTTCCCCAGCCCCTATTTATTTATTTACTTCTTTATTTATCTTGCTAAGCTGCCCGGGCTGGCCTTGAACTTAAGATCCTCCTGCCTCAGCCTCCCAAGTAGCTGGGATTACAGGTATGCACCACCATACTCACTTCTCCTTCATTTCTGAACAATAGTTTTGGAAAAATTATATGTTAGGGGTTCGTCTATCCCACCCCACCCCCTGGCTCTCCATCTTTTTCCACATTCTACTCTACTCTTCTTGCAGTTTCTGAAGATACGTTAGATTGATCCCTATCATTCTTTTTCTATAGGTAAAGTGTTTTCAACAGTTTTTCCTCAGACGATGAAGTTTTGTTGTTGTTGTTGTTGTTTGTTTTGGTTTTGGTTTGGTTTTTTTGGTACCAGGGATCGAACTCAATACCTTGAGCTTGTGAGGCAGGCAGCACAACCACTAAGCTAAATCCCTGGCCCGCATGAAGTTTTAATATGATATACCTATGTGTAGTTTTTTGTTTTGATTTGGCTTTTTGCATTTATCCTTTTTGGAGTTTTCTGAGCTTCATAGGTCTACACCTTACTGTCTAGCATTAATTTGATAAAATTCACAGTTATTATTGCTTCAGACATTGCTTCTGATCCTTTCTTTATTCTTTTAGTATTCCCATCATGCATATGTCACATGATTTTTATGTGTCCCACATTTCTTTTAAATTCCTGGTTTGGGACCTCGGGTGTAGTTCAGAGGTAGAGCACTACCCTAGTATGTTCAAGGCCCTGGTTTGATCCCCAGCACTGAAAAAAAAAATCCTGGTCTAATAATTCCAACACTTTGGGCTATAATTGAATCTTGTTTGGATGCTTGTTCAAGTCTCTTCAAACTGGATTTGGTTTGGTTTAGATTTTGCCTTTTGTATGTATGACTTGTAACTTTTGTTGAAAGGCAGACATGATAGTGAATAAAAGAATTGTGGTGTAAGTGATGTGGTTGTACGTTTGAGAGGTGGGTACATTATTTAGTCCTATGATTAGATCTTAATATTTTGGTTAACTTCTGTGTCTAGACTGTGAACTTCAAATTTCTCAGTCTCTCCCCTTTAGGTGAAACAGGATAATAACTAGATGGATCTAGAGGTGGGTTATTTCTTTTTCCTCAGATAAGTTAGGCCAGCAGTTTAGGCACTGGTAAAATAACTTCTCCTAAGGGCAGGTCTCGCCAAGAATAGAACAGTCTGGTGTAGTTTAAAATGCTTCCTTTTACTCTCCCCAGCTCCCAGCACAAGGATTTTCCTCCAGTATTTACTGGGAAGATTTGGTAGAATTCCTAGGGATACAATCCACAGTCAGTGGTGTGTGGGAGGGACTAATGACTGTGTCTCCTTGTTAACTCTTGGACTTGTCCACACTGAGTCTCCAGTGATTTGTCAATTACAGTTTGGGTTTTCCTATCTGGACACTGGTTTCTCCAGAGGAAACCAGGTTTCTACTTGTGGATGTCTGCTTTAATGCGCTGTGATTCTGTGTATCCACCAGCCTCGGAGAGTGGGGTGCAGTTTTCCCTTTGGTTTTTCTCTCTCTCTGGTGGATCTGGAAGAACTGATTTTTCAGTTCAGATTTTTTTCTTATTGTTAGGTCAGAGTGGTAACTTCTAATCTCCTTACATCTTGGATTTGTTTTAAAACTAACTTTTTCAAGTGTCATCTATATACAATAAAATACATCCATTTTAACAGACCCATTCTATGAATGTTGATAAACAAATAGGTTTGTATTTCCTGGGTTATTTTTGTTTGTTTGTTTTTTTGGTACCGGGGATTGAACGCGGGTCCTTGCGCTTGCGAGGCAGGCCACCAAACCACTGAGCTAAATCCCCGGCCCTACCTGGGTTATTTCTAAAGCTTCCTGAGTGGTCTATACACAGCCAGAGTTGAGAGCCACTGCTCTATCACTCTTTTTTGCCCACTGTAGTCTGGGGAGTACAAATTCTAAGTATTCCATATCTTTTTGTTCTTGGATATAAATACCGTTCCTCCTCAAGAGCCTGAATTTGCTTACTCCTAATGTCATGAAATCAGGCTCAAAGTGGAGGCAGGACATGTATTTGGATGGTAAAGTAATTCACTTATCCTTCATATATCTATTGAAGCTGTACCCATTTTCCAGAACTGGCCCCTCCCACTGTAAGGGCCCCTTTCTGCCCTCTACCCACCTTTCCCAGCAGATACAGCAGCCTCCTCCCCATGCCCCTGGCATATCCTGACCTGCTCCCTGTGTCTTCAATCTCCCTCATCTCCCTGTAAATCCTCGTCACCATTAAGTCCCAGTTCAAACCCCACCTCTTCTATGGTAGATTTCATTTTTTATGAGGGGATTTCTGTGCGCTGGGGACAACACGTCAAGAGGATGCACAATTTTTGTGTGCATATTCTGTCTGCGTAAGAACAGCATACCTCTCGGAATACTGATTGGGTAGGCCACGCTTCACCCTCAGTCCACGTACACCATGTAATCAAATGTTTACTGGCTGGACTTGGGCTCACAGAACTGCTACACTGGAAAGGTCTGGGGCCATTATTGGGGGCAGTTTAGCATCTACCGACACTAATCTTTCATTTTCTTCTCTAGCTCCTTAACTCTTTCCCATTTCCAGTCTTTCCTGGTGTTTTTATGGTAGTTATCGTTGTTTGCAGTGCTGAGATCAAATCAAGGGTCTCACGATTCTACGTAAGTACTTTACCGCTGGAGCACATTTCCCAAGCCCCTGGTATAACCTTTGGATTATCAGATGTGGGCCCAGAGGCATTCTGGTTATTGCTTAGGAAAATACTTCCTCATCTCTTCATTGAACGTTGTGTGTGTGTGTGTGTGTGTGTGTGTGTGTGTTGACCCAGGATTGAACCCAGGGCCTTCACACTGAGCTACAACCCCTTTCCTACCCTCAGTTTTTTTTGGGGGGTGGTTTGAGACAGGGTCTCACTTTGTAGTTGAGACTGACCTGGAACTCACTATGTAGCTCAGGCTGGTCTCGAACTCACAGTGATCCTCCTGCCTCAGCCTCCCGAGTGCTGGGATGACAGGTGCGCGCCATCACACCCAGTTTTTATTGCTTTTTTTTTTTTAAGAGAGAAAATACACAAAATGCATTAAATGCTGAAGGCATGGGAATACTAGACTCTCTTCCTGCCTATCTTAGTTATTTTTTCATTGCCAAGACAAAATACTTAATACCCAAAGTTAAAGGAGGAAACGTTTATTTAACTCACAGTTTGTAGCTGTTTCAGTCCATAATTGGCTGGCTCCAAGGCAGGGTGGCACGGCAGAGGGGCATCACAAAAAAGAAACAGTTCATGGCGGGCAGAAGGTAACAAAGCAAGCAAGCCAAGAGACCTTAGCAGCTTCTTTCTATCCCTTTAATAGCCTGTCTAAACTATAGGGCTTAGGGTGGGTGCCAAACCAATCAGTGAACTGATTTAGTCATCACACACTTGTAATCCTAGTAACCTTAATCCTGACATTGTACCATCAATCAAACACACACTCTAGATCCAGCCACCTCTGAAAAAGTCCCACCTACGACTGCATGAGGCTGTAGGGGGACATTTAGACAGAAGCCATAACACTGCTTTTTAGTACTAGAACTTCCCATCAGAAGAAGAGAAAGTGTACCCCTGACATTCTCTGTTGCTGCCCTTTAGAATTAGCTGGAAGTTGATGCTTAACTTCCCTTCCTCTCAAGTTGAATTGATTGACTTGGGGTAACATCTTGACATGGCCAGTTAATGGGGGGTTGCTTGTTTCTGTGGTGCTAAGAATTCAACCGGGGGCCTTGTGCATGGTAGGCAAGTGCTCTACTACAGAGCTGCACCCTAGCTTGGCATGGAGAGTTCTGAAAGCTACAGACTTTCAACTTCAAATGTGCAGCCAGGCTAAGAACCACTGGAACAGATCAAGGACTCCAAAAGCTCAGCCTTCTCAGCTGAGGGTGATGGCCCCAGAGGTAACTGTGGCCCGGCCTGTGCCAAGAGAACAGCAGCTCTGGTGCTAGGCATGGGGTACAGACAGGTGCTTTGTGTCTCTAACATCTCAGCCCAGGGGACCCTCACTGACAAAGTCAAGGCCAAGATGTTGGGGAAGGCAGAAGGGAGGCTCGTTAACACAGGAATGCTAAAAGCAGGGATTTCACCTGCCCAGCAAAACTGGGATCTTGTGCTCTTGCGGGTAGAGGAAAAGATTAAAGGAGTTAACTTATGAAAAGCAACCAGTACAGGATTCATCTTCCATAAATGTCAGCTTTTATGCTGATACAAGGCTTCTATATTCAAATTATTTGCTTGAAGGAACAGCAAGTGAAATGAGTTCCATTTTATAGAATTTTAGAGAGGTGAAGTAACTTTCCTGTCTCCCCACCTCCCAGCTGGCGCATAGGGCCAGCTCTTGTGCAAGCTCATTTGCCCTCCACCAAGTAGGGTCCCATGAAGATGTGAGCACTCAAATCTGACTACAAAAACAGCTCACCAGGAAACCCTGAACAAGGGGAGCCGTCTCTCTGCACCTCTGCTTCATCTCCCATAAAATGGGGAACATACAAAGTGCCTGCACCCCGTGGGGCCACTGCATTAAATGAAATCCTATTTTTCAAGTACACATAGGTGGCTGTTTTCACAGCTGTGCTACCACACATACATATCACCCTGTCTTACAATAACTAAATGACTTGGTTTTCTGCTCCTTCTTGCATCTAGGCCTCTTCCTCTAGTTTGTAAATGTCATTTTTAAATTACTTTTAAAAAATACATACCTCAATGATATATAGAATGGTTAAAGATTAACACCCATCACTCTGCTTATGAAACAGACATAATCAATCCCTTTGAAGCACTTTGTATCTCTCTCCTATCACATCCCTATCTCTCTTCTCCAAGTAACTGTGCTCCCAAGCTTTGTTCCATTAAGTTACTTTGCTCTGTTATTTTTTGTGATGTGGATGGAACTCAGGACTTTGCACATGCTAGGCAGGTGCTCTACATGAACTAACCAAATATAAATGCATTCCAGCAACTATTTTTTTTATTTTTGTGTCAACAGAATACCCAACTTTATAAGCACTCAGTAAATTTTGGACATCCTGTGGTCCCAGCTACTCAGGAGGGTGAGGACGGAGGATCACTTGAGCTCAGGAGTTCAGGCCAGCCTGGACAACATAGGGAGACCACATCTCAAAATAAACAAATAAATAAATGTTGTTGGATACAAGAGGGGATGACTGTCCCAGCAGGACTAGAACCAAAAGTGGGCTTTTGACTTCCTGGCTATTTAACCTTGAGTAAAGAGGGTGGGAGGGAGGAAGGGGAGAGGCTCAATGCTTTCTGGGTTCCCTTCCAGCTTAAGTCTCCAAAAAACTAGGAGCTGTTTCCTGGGGCTGGGAATTAGCTTTTTATATATGATACTGGAGAATATCAGTGCCTCCTATGGTGATCATGGCTCACTGGGAGGCTTGAGGTGGGATGTGCCAAAGCAACAACTTCTTAAGGCCTGAAATAGCAGCAACCTAGGCTGGTTCCCTCGGACCATAGAATCCTCATCTCTCTACCCCCATGTATGATACATTATCTTTTCTTGCCATTTACTGTGAGTGTCAATAGGAAAAAGGTCAAAAGGCACGCAGTTAGATAATTAACTTGGGGCTGAGTGGGGGGAGGCTGGATGTGATTTATAACTCGAAGACAGTCTCTTCAGCTCTCTCTTGGAAGTGCACCAGTCCTTTCTACAGGGTGCTGAATTAATACTTTCTGGTCTCTAAGCCACCTGGAGAAGGGAAACAGAGGATGAAAAAACTTTTTTTTGTTCCTCAGTATGGGGGATAAAATCCAGGTCCTTCACACAGAGGTACATCTCCAGCTGTTTTCATTTTAACCCAGGGTCTAAATTGCCCTGTCAGGACTTGAACTTGCAACCCTCCTGCCTCAGCCTCCCAAGTATGGAGGATTACTGGTACACACCACCACAAAAGAAAGGATCTAAACATCTTAATGCAAAAAGGAGAAAGGAAATCTCTTAAAAAGTTGTGGTTTCAGCCTCTTCCCTCTGGTGTCCCCCGCCCCTACACATACATATACATTCTACCCTAAGGAATGCTGGTCCAGGGCTTTCTCAGCAGTGGAGGCAGAGGTAGGAATATGCCCTAGCACAGACCTGCAGGGCCATGTCTAGGGCTCCAGCAAGGAGACTGAGACCTCCCCTGGTCACCCCAGCCCAGCTGCCTGGGCCCAGCCACAGACAGCTGTTGGCAAGGATGCTCCAGGTCTAAAATTAGCCTGGAGCTCTCCACCCAGGCAGTTCCACCACTCACTTGCTCTGGCAGACCGGGCCCTGTGGTGAGGTAATGACTGGGATGACTGGTAGTGTCTGCCCTGCCAGGCAAGGAGGGGGGTCAGGCGATGGCCCTACAAAGCCACCTCATCCTAGTCCTCTGGCCCAGCTAACACACAGGAGAAGTGGGGCTTCTGGGTGCAGGAAGACGGTTTTGCTTTGCTTCTGCTTTGCTCCACATCTGCGTCCCTGGGGTGCACCTGGCCCAGCCTTAACTCCAGGCACACAAAGCAATGGAAAACAAGCTTATTGAGCGCGCCAGATGTGCCAGGTTTTCAATTCATCACCACAACCTCGTGAGGTCAAGCTCACTAATCCCTTACACAGAACACCACAGGACCGCTCATGAATTAGTTGACCTGAGCTGGTAACCCCAGGGGAAGGAACACAGGAACACAAGTCCCATCTTCTAGAGGGAAGTCTGCTTCACGGAGGGGGCACCTCTGTACCTCTGTGAGGCCTCCCTCCCCCAGACAGAACCCATGACTCAGTAACTCCCACCTCTAGTTCCCTCGGCTTCTTAAGGTCTGGACAGGAGGCCTGTGTTAGGAACAGCCAAAATAAGCAGCCAATTCCTCAGCCAGACCCTGGGCAGAAGAAGTCCTCCCACCCTGAGCTACACACACAGAAGCATTTATGTGATGACTTCCCAGCAGGCAGGGAGAAATGGGGGCCAAACCCTGGGATGGGGACTGGTCCAGTCCAAAGCTCAGAAGCACAGAGGGTTATGGGTAAGATGACCACGGTCACCGGGGCCTGTGGAACACGCCCCCACCCAGTCAGTGAGCCTTTCTCCATCAGAAGGCTGCCCAGAACTCCTCTCTCCCATTCCCCACAGCTCATCAAACTCAGCCCCTCTCTCCCAGCCCCCACCTGTGGAAACCTTCTTCGGTCTCCCGTGGGAGAGAAGGTGTGAGAAAGGGGAAGGAGGAAGGCAGCCACTGCCTCAGGAGTGAGCGCTGCACCCTGTCCCCTGAACCCAACTCCTCATCCTGCCTAAATGGGAAGGCAGGACTGCACAGCGAGGGAGTAGCAGGAACTGGACACGGTGGTGTAATCTGAGTTATTCAGGAAGCTGAGGCAGAAGGATCACAGGTTTAAGAACCAAGCTGGGCAATTTATCAAGACTCTATATCAGAATAAAAATATTCTTTTTTAAGAGTAGGAAAAATGTATTGTGAGAAAGATAGCTTCTGTCTAAGAGAGACAGAGGAAGATCAGAAAATGGGTTGCCCACTTACCCCACTTCTCCAAGATGTTTTATACAGCAAAGCCATGTGGTAAGGTAGGTACAAAGTGGGACAGAACTGTAAGACCCAATGGAAAACTACAAGGTGGATGTGAGGTGGGGCAAAACCATGACCAACCAATAAGATTCCAAGTACAGTCACCCAGGTAATATTGATTAAATGGGGTCAAATGGGGGAGCAAGTCACATAGCAAGCCTACAAGGATTTTCAGTAAGGATGGAGGTCAGGGATATTTCCTGGAAAGGCTGGGTTAAGACCTCTGGCCCCCCGCACCCAGGTGATTGATACCTGTTTATAATATCAATCACCGCTATTTATCCTACATAGGTGTGGTAGTTTCTCTTCTTTTACAATTCTAGCTACAGGGAACGTATCCTCCATGTTGGCTCCTAGGGTGGCCC
>NW_022900917.1:62455537-62473666 GCF_012274545.1 Fukomys damarensis | reverse complement strand
TGTTGGCTCCTTGAGGGTGGCCCTGTCTAACTGCCTACAAGTTATCTAATTATCTTACCTATCTGCAATATTCCCCCCTCTGAAGAAGTACCCCTAACTGCTGTGAGGGGGCAAAGGGTGAAGACAGCTCTGGCTGCTTCCAGCTGAAGAGGGTCATAGTTGAGATCAGCAGTTAGTTACTCTTAATTTGGCCATGCATTCTTAACTGTTTCTTTGGCTTTGTCTCCTTCAGACTCAAAAGCTATGGAGCTACCAAGGTGACAATGCCAGGTGCCTACCGAAGGCCTTTAGATAGACCATCAGAATAAAGTTTTTAAAAGGGCTCAGAAATAAGCTCAGCTCAGAGTGTTTTCCTAGCGTGTGTGAGGCCTTGAATTCAATCCACAGTGTTTAAAAAAATTTTTTTCTTAGAATGATTCCCTCACTAGTCCTCCCTAACTATTCATTTTGTCCCTTTCGCTGGCTGGTTATAGACATCCAAGCCCCCACACCACCACATAAACCTTTCTGCGCTCATGACCAGATCCTAAGTGCCCTGCCTCTAGCCGGCTTTTTAGTCCATAGAATACTAACTCAGTGGTCTAGGGGAGGGATCTGGACATGGTGGGTCAGCAATACTACCAAAGGCACAGGCATGAAACAGAATGCCCTCAGTAAGCATTAAGTTACTCCGGAGAGATTCTAGCATGTATCTTGTGACCTGACCTGCTGAACTTCTGAGCCATCCTGTATCCCCTACCTAGTGCTGAGAGTTTTTACACTTTTGTGAATCTCCCAACTTGGCAGTGATACGATGCGTAAGCCTAACAGGCTGTTTGTGCTGACTCCTTCCTGCTTTGGTTTCTTCTCCCTAAAAAGGAGGTGGAGATGGAGGGTGAGAGAAGTGGATCCCCTGACCTTAAAACGTGACTGAGGCTCTCATTTCCTGGGACAAAGGGTCCTCCGAGAAAACAAAGTGCTGTTGTTCTGTCAACTCCTTCCCTCACATGGCTGGCTCACAAAAACCCTCCAGCTGGGGAAGGTGTTCACTGCCTTAGAACCTTCCAAACCTTCCTAGTTGCATAAAGGAATGGGAAAAAGAAAAACACAACTTTGACAGTTTTTTTCTTTGAAAAATAAAAGAGTTGCTAGAAGAAATAACTTTAGTAGAGTGGTTTTTGCTCTCCTGGCTCTCAGGCCTTTCAATTTCTAAATATATCAAGTATAATCACATTGAGCAAACCACATTATGTACAATATGTTTATTTTGCTAAGCCAACCAAAAAAACTAGATTTGTAAAGGCTGATAAAAATATTTCATGTTAAAATGTTTCCCTAAAACTATCACAATATAGTTCATTTCCCAGAAATTGAACCTCTCTCCTCTTTTTTGAATCAGTAAACACTGTGAGCAGGATATACCCACCTTTTTCTAAAGGTGGTAAATTTCACTTCCAGTTTGATAGCTTTTGCTTCGATAAATACTTCTCCATGACAGGTGCTATTTCCCAGGTAATATAATTAAAGCTTCACTCCTGTAGAAAGTTCCTTATGCAAATATTTTTTCAATTTTCATGTATCACAGCAAAACTGAATTCTATTTTTTTTGTGGGGTACAGGGGATCAAACTCAGGACCTTGTGCTTGCAAGGCAGGTGGAGGCACCACTGAGCTAAATCCCTGGTCCCTGAATTCTTATTCAATGTGCTAAATCTAGCTTCAATATTATTTTTCACCTCTGCTTTATAATCCTCCAAACATGACCTGAACTCATCTGTTGTCAAATCCCTGCAATTTTTCTTTAACTTGTCAGCCATTTCACCTTTTACCCCTATATAGAAGTACCAATAATATACTCTTATTTGCTAACTAGAACTGGGAGTATGGAAATATCTGCTCTTCTCAACTTGTATCTTTCTACAGAGAAGATGATAATGATGTAAATATATTGCTTCTGTTTCCCTTTTGTGTGGCACTGGGTTAAACTCAGGGAGGGCTGAGCTACATCACCAGCCTACTACTCCCCTTTAGTTTTTTGTTTTTTTTTTAATCTCACTATGTTGCCCATGCTAGCCCCAAACTTTCCATACTCCTGCCTCAGCCTCCTGAGTACTTGGCCATCACCCCTGGTTGTTATTACATCTTTCTATAAGAGGGTTTTGTAATCCATGTGTTTCAGATTCCTGTGATTTAAAATCAACTTCAAGTGGGGTGTGGTGGTACACACCTATAATCCCAGCATTATGGAAGGACAAGAAGGATGGCAAGTTTAAGCCCAGCCTGGGCAATTTAAGTGACTTAGCAAGATTCTGTTTTAAAATAAAAAAAATGTAAACAGGGTTGTGGATGTAGCTAAATGTGAAGGCCCTGGGTTCAACCCTTTAGTGGCTCCCAAAAATAAAATAAAATCAACTTCACCTATCCATTATTTTACAGATCATGATTCCATTTGCTTTTTTGTTTTTGTTTTTAAGATTCTTTCCACCAGAAAGGGCTATTCTCAGGATGGGAGCCTGCAACCAGGACCTGCTGGATGAGTAACATCAAGTCTTGGCCTGCCCCTTGCAACTTAAGAATACAAAATCAACAAGAACTTCTCTGCAGGTTGCTCTCAACCACGGACATGGAAGCAGGTGTCATGACAAATTTCAGCAACCCATACACAGATCACCCCCATCAGAAGCTGAGCTGAGAACATGATCCGCCCCCAACGAAGCAGCAATAACTTCTGCTGGCTCACTGGGAAGGATAAATACACAATGGCTGACATGCAGCTCCACGGTAGAGCACTTACTTAGCAATCCTGTGTGAGGTGCTGTACTCACTCCCCAATACCACAAAAATAAGATAAAATTCAAAATTACTTCAGGAAAGCTGGGTGTGGTGGCGCATGTGTGTAATCCCAGCACTCGGGAGGCTGAGGCAGAAGGATCGCTGTGAGTTCGAGACCAGCCTGGGCTGCATAGTGAGTTCCAGGTCAGTCTCAACTATATAGTGAGACCCTGTCTCAAAAACAAACAGGGCCAGAGATTTAGCTCAGCGGTTCAGTGGCCTGCCTTGCAGGCGCAAGGACCTGAGTTCAATCCCAGGTACCAAAAAACAAACAAACAAACAAAATTACTTAAGGAAAGGAGGCAATGTTGAGCAAACAAGAAGGGAATGAGCAAGGCAGAGTGGTAGTGACAGGGACGGCATGAACAGCAGTCTACACATCTGTAATTCTGAGCCCAGAAATATAATCTGGATAGGCTGACTAGCGCTCTTATACCTCAGACTATTCACTGATAAGGCCAGGAGGTTAGGCAAACAGATTCCACTTTAAAGGCCAATTTTAATCAGTTTGTAGTGACTGCCTAGTGAGTTGTACTGAGAAAGAGTCTGAGATTGTACCTGGGCTCGATAAAATTATTTCATGTTCTGATGGAGATGTCTACTTAATCCTAGAATAAGAAATGTGCTAACAATCTCTGATATCTGGGGCTGAGAGGTGTGGCTCACTGGTAAAGTGTGCTTATGTGGGAGGCCTTGGGTTTGGTCCCAAAAAACAAAAATCTATAAGCTCTATTCCTGTCCTAGGATTTTTTATGTCAGAGATAGCATCCTAAGACTAATCAAAAGACACACACAGGGTCTTTAAAAGCCCAATAAATGATAATAATAACAGCAGCTAACATTTATTAATCACTATGATGTATCACAAACTGTTCTACTTTATGTGTTTCACTCACCTGTCACAACAGAAACCTAGTGAGGTAAGTACTCCTCATAATCCCATTTATGGATAAGGAACAGGATATCCTGAGGGTCAGTGAGGCCCAACTTACTAAGCATTTGAGCTGGAACTCAAACACAGGGAGACTGACTTCACAGTGTTGCTCCTGACCACTAATTCTTGATGAAGTAAGGAAGACGGGGGAGCAAGATACCAGCAGGTGGCATGGAGGGCCCTGTGGCAATGGTAGGGGCTGAGGCCGGAAGTATGGGCTGTGCTGACTCAGAGTTCCCAGTTAACCACTGGCCTCTTTCAGGCACTCTGTCAATGTTTATAGGGAGGGTAAAGCACACAACCCTTAGCAGAGAGGTAGTTTGTACACATAAGACCAACCCTGATGAAGTAGAAATAAAAAGAAGTGAATACTCAACTACAGTTTCAGACAACTTAAATGCAATGAAAGGACTAAAAAGTTGAGGTGGGCTCCAGGGAAGCAATGGGATAAAAGGGTAGGCAGAGTTTTGAAAAGTGGCCAGGTGGGCCATCATGACAGCAGAGCAAAGACAGATGTGAGAGAAGCCAATCCCAAGGCCCAGTGCTGGCTGACCCAGATCAAGCGGTGACCATGCTCCCTGAACGGGTGCTTCCAGATACAGTGTTTTCACACTCTCTTCCTCATCTCCTAGCAGCAGAGCTGCTTCCTGGCTCTTCTCCTACCACCTAACATCTGTCCCCTGTGACTACAGCAAAGTGATTTAATTGGGAGAAAGCTCCCAAGTCAATCAGACCCTGAGAATATGCTATATATTGGACACTGGGTAAAGCACTCAGTTACTAGCTACGGATCTGTGAATAGGGGTCAAAGCCCTTGTACTCTCCCCTTAAAATAGTACGCTAAAAATCCAGGGGGTAGGCAAACTCCTGGGGAGTGGGTCCACTGTTCCTTTGTCAGATTCTTACAAGTGTATGTGATCCACAAACGGTTAAAAAAAAAATCTCTACACCAGAGAGACGAAAGGGGCTGGGGATACCCAGGTCCAGCACTCCGGAAATTCACAGTATCATGGGGGAAGACTAACTCAGTCATAAATAACTCTGATGCATGGCAGACTTTGATAAGTGTGCTAATGAAGGTATGAAAAAATGCTGTGGGCAGGGGGAGCAGAGGTGAACTCCAGTGGAGCTTTCAATAGGACACCCCCGTACCCCTGGGGTTTGGGGATCCAGGTTTGTAGTGAGGGAAAAAACCACCACTGCTAATTTCTGCCCAGGCCCACACAGAGCCTTGAGCCAGCAGCTCTTTCTCAGCAGCCCCAGCAGGAACTCAGCATCTGAAAGTGATTCCTCCACCAAGATGTAAAGGACATTGTCTTCAGGACAACAGGAGGGGTAGAGATGCAAACACTGAAAACTAGCAATGACCTTGTTCTACATTCTCTCGCTCTCTCCCTCTCCCCCCTCCCTCTCTCTCTTTCCTCTTTTACCCAGCTCCAACTATGAACTTGGTAAGGTCTTGTAATCCTGACACTCATATGGCACTTCATTGTGTTCCCGATCCCTTGGGTTCCTGTTTTAGGAATGTCTCTTCTTGGACAGCTCCTGTCCCTGCAAATTGTTCTTTTCTCTCACACACCGCCCATCCAGTCACTTTGTACCACTACCATGTTTGTCTTCCCAGAAAACAACAGCATCTGAAATGTTATTATCTATCAGAATATAGGCTCCATGAGGACAGACTTTAAGTGCCTCATTCCCTTCTACGCCCCCAATACTGAGAATATTTCTGGCATCTGGTGAGTGCTCAGCGAATATCTGCTGAGTGAGTCTGTCTCCTGCACCTCTTTATTCTTCTCCAGGACCAGTGTGGTGTTCACGTCCCACAGCGGAACCAGCAAGAAGACATGGAGGCATTTTTTCTCCTGAGAATATTTCTGAGATGCTGGGTAGATAATAAAGCAGCCCTTAAAATGATCATGACAGAATATAGACAGAAACCCATGCATGAGACCCAGAACTTCAGTGTTTCCTTACCTTCTACACATCAACTGTACCTGCCAAACTCCACCACGCCTTTCTATGACACACTGCAGCTTTCCTCTATCTCCTTTTCCAGCTAGACACTCCGTGCCCACTCTTTGGGTCACTAATAACCTCTTGTGTGACCTTTTACTTCCAAGCCATCCCTCAGACTTCCAACAGATCAATCTACTTCTGATCACAGTTCCTGGGACACATAAAGGGTCATTAAGAGCTGGGCTGTGTGGTGGCACTTGCCTGCAATCACAGCACTCATGAGGCAGGAGGATTTCAAGTGTGAGGCCAGCCTAGGCTACATAGAGAGCTCAAGGCCAGCCTGGAGGACATTGTAAGACTATCCTAAAAAAAAAAAAAAATACAGAAGGAAGAAAAAGAAAGGGTCAACAAATGCTTGAAGAATTAAAACACGAGTTAGTAGATTAAAAAGATATCTCCAGCATATCAAATGCCCACTTAAAAATTTTTTTATTGCTCCCGCTCAGGTCCAAATTCAGCAGCCTGTCACGAAGAGACTGCACAAGCAGGATGCAACCACCTTTCAACCTCTTCCCTTCACCGAGCATGCACCTCTGTGCTCCCTCAATAGTCACCTGGCTGGTGCTACATGCTCTCATGGCAGTGTTCACCTTGCTCAGACACACAGACACGCGCTCGCGCATGCGCGCGCGCACACACACACACACACACACACACACACCAAAATCAGAGCTTGGTGGAGCTGGAACAGATCTTAGAAATTTGAGCCAAAGATTTCCTCTTGGAAAATACAGCAAACCATTTAAAAGCACTGGATGAAATATGACTTCTTTTTATTGATACAGTTGAGCTTCCATAAAGTACAGGAAATTTCCAAGGCCCAAAACAGGGAGATATAACCAGAGGGCCCTCGAGCAGATGCAAACAACCACTTGATTTTAGAGGCAGCCAACAATCTTAGATGACAGGTCAGGTAAAAATAAATTTATTTAAAATGACTAAAAATACAAGAGTAATATAGTATTTTATCTGCTTTCTTTTTGCAGTGCTAAGGATGGAATCCAGGGTCTCATCCATGCTAGGCAACCACCACTGAGCTCCATGCCCAGGCCCTAATACACTATTTTAAAAGGGACCCAACAAATCTGAAATGGAACCAAATAAAACTTACAGACCCCAAAGATACAGTTACTAGAATTTTTTAAAATGGTGTAGAAGTCTCTCCTTAGTTTCTCTCTCCTTTCTTTTCCCCTGCACAACTTTCTCTGCCTTCTGTTGCTGCTGTTGCTGCTGCTGAAGCTGAAAGTCACTCATTTGGAGGCACCTACATCTCTATCTCTTTTTCCCAAGCCCTCTACTCAGCTGAAAGGAAAGATCACAGAACCAAGAATCTAAGCATTGAACTATGTCTCTGGTTATACAGGAAATCCTCAGTGTCCTCGTCCCCCCTGCCAATCTCTGACCCAGAGATGGGGATGCACCAAACATGAGACCAGCTGGCCAGCCGGGGGGGGCACACCTGAGCAAAGCCACTCACATCTGTGTGACACTGGGTTGGCAAGCAGAGTGGAAAGAAGCCCGTTCGAGGATTTGAAAGAAGATCTCGCAGGCAGGACTTTCATCTTCAAGCAACTACTTGTATGGAGACCATGTTGTCAGAGATGACCTTGGAGGCCAACGTGGCCAGAAGCCCTGGGACAGCGGCCACCTCTTGGAATAAGCAAGGTCAGTGCCAGAATGTCAAAGACGGATGTCCCCTTGGTCTGAGAAGAGTTCCACACCTACTTTAAAACAGGAATCCCATTCCAAAGAATATAAAATGAAAGCCCGAGCCAGGCTCAGTGGCCTACGTCTATCATGGAGCAGCTCTAAAGGATCTTCAAACTCAGCCTAGGCAATTTAGTTAGACCCTGACTCAAAATTAAAACAAAAAGGGCTGGAGATGCAGCTCAAAGGCTCTGGGTTCAATCTCCAGTACAAAAGACAGGAAGAAGGAATGAAGGGAAGGTGGGGAGGAGGGAGAGAGAGAAAAGGAAGAGGAAACAGAAATGAAGAAACTAAGGCTTTCAAAAGCCTGGTGTGATGGCACATGCCTGTAATCCTAGCTATTCAGGGAGCTGAGCCAGGAGGATCATGAAATTGAAGGAAGCCTAGCCAACTTAGGGAAGCTTTGTCTCAAAAAATTTTTTAAAGTCCTAAAAAGGGCCGGGGATTTAGCTCAGTGGTGCTGCCACAGGTCTTGCAAGGACCCGAGTTCGATCCCCAGTACCAAAAAAAAAGTCCTAAAAAGTTTTACATGGTTCTATTTCAAATGTTAGGTCCCTTTTTAAATATTCCATTAATCTCATGTTTTTAATCATATAAAACTAATTCATTTTATCTAATCCACTATACATGCTAGGTCAGTTGTAGAGCTAGGATGTAAAACTGAGATAATTGCCTAGTGTTCCCACCTTCTAGTCTTTGTTAGTCAGCTTCTCATTGCTGTGACAAACAGCTGAGGAAAGATTTTGGCTCATGGTGTCAAAGGCTTCAGTCCCTGGTTACTTGGCTCTGGTTCCTGGGCCTGGTGAAGCAGAATATCATGGCTGGAGAATATGGTGATCAGGCAGCAGAGAGAGCTTGCTTTTACCACAAAGCCCTTCCCCCAAATCCAGTAAGCTTTGAATCCATAAATGAATTAATCTTTTGATGAGATCAGAGTCCCTAAAAGCTTCCACTTTTGACCAGGCCTTTAACACATATGCTTTTAGGGGACCTTTATGATACAAACCTTAACCCAGTCCCTGAATTCTTCAGGGTATACTCAAAGGCATGCAGCAAAGTGACAAGCTACTTAGTCTTTCCCAACTGCTATGCTTTTATACCCTGGTAGATCTTCCAAAATATCTCATTCTTAGCAAAACCATGATTCCTAACCCACCCCAAAGGAAATCTTTGCCTAGGATAGGGATAGAGAGAAAGAAACAGTGCTGAACATCATGCAAAAAGAGTGGCTGGAGAATATATATTTGGTAGCAGGGGCTGGACTTGGATGGCCTGGTATTATCATTTTGATCTAGAATGTCCTCAAAATGACTCACGTTCAGAGGTGGGGCTTTTGGCAGGTAACTGGGTCACGGAGGCACTATACTCATCTTTGGGATAATCCACTGATGAATTCACTGCTGAAGGTGCTGTCAGGAGGTCAGACTTAGTCAGAAGAGGGGGTCCCTGGGTGTGTGACCCTAAAGGACATATTCTTTTCCCCACCTCTTCCCTTCTGTCTCTGCTCCCTGGCTGCCATGAGATGAGCATCTATCCTTCAACAGACCCTTCCACCATGTCATTTCTGCCTTGGATCCAGCCACCCATGTACAAAAACATGAACCAAAATAAGCTTTTCCTCCATTAAGGGGTGGGTGTTAGGTATTTCATCCCAGAGACAAAGAAAGTGACAACCACACCTACCAACTGCTCAGGGCTAGAGACAACTGTGTCATGGTCTCTGAGGGTGAAGTAGCACTGGCCAAAAGGCCAGTTAAGAAATATACCTATTCACAGGTACCTGACTGCCTCACCCTTCTCCACTCCCAACCAGACTATAAACTCTGATGGGGAAGAGATGGGAACCAACATTTGCTGAGCTCCTAAACTCTATAAAATCCAATGGGGCACCCACTGTGTAGGGGGCTCGCCAAACCTTGTAAGAAAAGCTCTACAGGGAGGGTGTTCCAGCACCATGACCCAGAGGAAGTATTTGAGGCTTGGAAAGGACCCAATCTAAGGTCACTTAACAGAGCTTGTACTTGAACCCTGCCCTCTTCTTCTAAGAACCATCAGTGTTTTCATTCCACTCACTACTCTACAAAAAAAGAATAAAATAAAATAAATGCTCTGTAAACATTTTGCTTTAACTTTTAAAATGAGTCACCTCTGCAGCCATTCCAGATTTAAAATAAAATTTTAAAAATATACATCAATTTCTTGGGCATTTCTAGAAAAAAAAAAAAAATCCCTGCAAATGCCACTTTGTTCCCCCTACCACTGCCTTTCTTTTCCCATTCTTGGGTCCTCTGCCCAGGCCCTATGCTGCAAAACACAATGTCACCTGCCATGAAGTAGGATAACCATAGCTTCTGCCAAGCAACCAGTGCATATCTATAATCCCAGCACCCGGGAGGCTGAGACAAGAGGATCACCATGAGTTTAAGGCCAATCTGAACTACATAAAAAAAAAAAAAGGAAGAAAAAGAAATGAGTAGAAGCTATTCCCTGGTCATACTTTCCTACTGTTAATAAAAGGGCTGGATTGCTAATATTTGTGACTTTCTGCAACCATACACTGAGGCCAGGCAGCAAGCCCGATCTTTAAGTTCATAGTCTCCCTGTTGCTCTGAGGGTATTCATTCTGGACGGTTAGGCAGAGTGATGCCCACATGACAAATGGATTCTGGTCTTGCTGGTCACTTCCTGACTTGTCTCATCAGTAGTGTCAGGGAGTCCCCAAGTTATAGTGAATTTGTCATGTGTTTATGTCTTTTTTTTTTTTTTTTAACAACAGTGGCTCCGGCACCAACATCTGTCACTAAATTCCAAGTTTTTTATAGTCTTTTGATACAGAAAGAGGAGAAAATTTACTTTTGGATGGCATTCAAATTTTCTACTAGCCTAACTAAAGATGGAAAAAAAATCAGGCATGGTGACTCCCCTTTGTAATCCCAGGGCTGAAGAAGATTGAGGCAGGAGGGTTACAGGTTTCAGCCAAGCCTGGGCAATTTAGCAACTTAGTGAGACCTTGTCTCAAAATGTATCTCAGTAGTACAGCACCCCTGGGTTCAATCTTCAGTACCATTCAAAAAAGGAAAGTAATTTTCTAGCTTTTTGGGTTGTTTTTGGAGATCAAAAACAGTGCTTCTTTATCGCTGATCTAGTCTCAATTCTCTTTATCTTTTATTTTGGGAAGGGGTCTCTCTAAATTACCTAGGATAGGCTGGAACTTGCTGTCCTTGTCTCGGCTTCCTCAAGTAGCTGGGATTACAAGTATGCACCACCATGCCCAGCTATTGATTTCTTTTATGCCTGTTATGGTCCAGAAAAAATTAAAGTGGCTTATAAGGTCTATAGGATATAAGATGACATAAATTATAAGTAAGTAGTTG
Source organism: Fukomys damarensis (assembly GCF_012274545.1). Taxonomy (NCBI): domain Eukaryota; kingdom Metazoa; phylum Chordata; class Mammalia; order Rodentia; family Bathyergidae; genus Fukomys; species Fukomys damarensis. Next base: position 62,462,822 of record NW_022900917.1, on the reverse strand, counting down.
TGAAAGAAAAAGGGTACCCAGGTGTAGTGGCACATGACTATATTCCTAGCACTCTGCGAGGCTGAGACAGGCAGATCTCAAGGTCAAACCTATCCTGGGCAATTTAGTGACTTAGCAACACCCTGCCCCCACAAAAACAAATTATAAAGAGCTGGTGAGAAGGCTTTGAATCTAGTCCTCAGGTCCATCAAAAAGAGAAAGAAAGAAAAAAGGTATAGGGATAAAACTACTAGAAAAATACACATCCAAAGCTGAGGATGTAGCTCAGTGACAGAACACATGCCTAGCATACATGAGGCCCTGGTTTGAACTCTGATACCACACACACACAGATAATAAAATCCCTTCTATTTTTCTCTAAGCAAGAAAAAAAAGATTAGGTGCCAAAGGTTTCTAGCTACCAATACAAAAGGAAAATCAAGTATTTGTGCAATATATATGACCAATAGAAATTAAACCGGCCAAAATTAAACTGGCACAGCTATTCCGAACATGAAGATCTGAAGAAACATTTTGGGGGAAATTCTCAGGCACAGAATAATAAACAGCTCCTAATGCATCCTTGCAGCAGCTCTACTGGAGTTCCACAGGTCTGTATCTTACACAGGCAGGCACTTGCTCCTCCTTAGCCACAGCTAAAAGATGATTAACATTTTTTAAAAAGCAGTTTTATAGGGGTTACTGGGGTCCAGAAACATGGTTGTCACCTTGTATAATGAACATGCATTATTTTCAATAATCACAAAGATTATTTTAAAAATAAACTACAGTGGATAATTCCATTTATAATAACATAAAAAGTAAGCCAAATCAATGTATGCTGATGGTAGTAATTGAAGCCCAAGCAGGAGCTTCAGGAGTACTGGTAACACTTCTTCACCAACATGTGATTACACAGATACACTGAGTTTGTGGGAAATGTTCATCAAGTTGTACACTTTTTTTTGTGGGGGGTAGAACCAGGGATCAAACTCAGGACCTTGTGCTTGCCAGGCAGGTGCAGTGCCACTGAGCTAAATCTTCGGCCCCCTTATTTTTTCTGTACTCAAATTATACTGCCATAGCCAGGCGTGGGAGCACTCCTGTAATCCCAGCACTCGGGAGGCTGAGGCAGGATTTCTGTGAGTTCAAGACAAACCTGCGCTACATAGTGAGTTCTAGGTGAGTCTCAACTACATAATAAGACCCTGTCTCAAAAAATCCCCCCCCCAAAAAATATATATACTGCTGTAAAAAGTTAGAAACACACACACACACACACACACACACACACACACACACACAAAGACCAAGAGGACAATTTAGATACTTATTTTCCAAAAAAGTTGGTCAGTATCAGGAGTGTTTTTTGTTTTGTTTTGTTTTTGAGACAGGGTCTTGCTCTGTAATTCAGGCTAGTCTTGAACTCACTATATAGCCCAGGCTGGCCTCGTTAACAATCCTCCTGTCTCAAGGATTATAGGCATGTGCCACCATGCCTGGCAAGACTTTCATAGTTAAGGAGAACAAAATGGACTGTAACTCAGTGGTACAACACATGCTAAGCAGGGACAAGGCCCTGGGTTCAAACCCAGCACAAAAGTAAAAAACAAAACTACCAAACTAGAAAACAAACCTTAGCACAGAGAATGCACTACATAGTAAAATACCAGAGGACTGGGAGTTGGGCATGTTGGTATGCACCTATAGTTCCAGCACCTGTGAGACTGAGTCAGAAGCATCACTTGAGCCCAAGACTTTAAAAAAAAACACACACACACAAGAGGCTGGGCAAAGGATGCAGCTCAGTGGTAGAACACTGACCTACCATGTTCGAGGTCCTGGGTTTGATCCCCAATACCACAAAAAATAAATAATTAAAACATTCATTTTTGTTTATCTAGTGGACACTTCCAGCATTTAAAGCACAACCTAAGAGTATAAAAATTTAAAGACCTGTCACGCTTGCTCAGAATATATAACATAGTAATTCAGACCAATATCCTTTATATAAATAATCCAAACTATTCTGAGCTCCTTCAGTAGTATTATTTTATTTTATAGCAGCTAACCTATAAATCTGCTAGTTATGTGTATTACAAGGTCAAAGCAGGATTGTCTAACGGCTTAAATGTATACCAGTAGTAAGCCTAGATTAGAACTCATTATCTTTGGATATAAGGAAAAGTACCCATAGAAAATAAAAGGAGGGGAGTTGTTGAGACAAATAGAGCTCGGTACAGGCTAGACAGTGAGTGGCTGACTCCAGGAACAGCCTACAGGCTCCCTCCCAAAGCAAACTTGCTACAGCCACTGCTCTGCTCTGCTCTGCTCTGCTCCATAAAGCTCAGCACTAGGGCAAGACAGGCACCACAGCCTGGAAAATTACTGCAGTGCACCTACCAGCCTCTCCTGAAACCAACAAAGCAGCAGCTACTTCAGAAGACCTAGTGCTGCAAAGCAGGGCTAACCATGCAGGGTATCTGAACAACTCCCAGGACAAGAAGCAGCTGGCAGCCAGGAGAATGGGACCTCAGGGTCCCTGGGTGGTGAGCAGGATGAAGGAGGTAAACATGCTACTGAGATACTAGGGAGACATCAGAACACGGACTGAAGATGCCCAGATGGATACGCCAAATACGGATACAGTCTCCTCTTATCTCACACTGCATTTCTGCTCTAGGCAGTGCTAGCCCAAAGGAAGCACAGTTCTAAGAAAGCAATGATGAGCCAAGCACAATAGTACACACCTGTAATCCCAACTACTCAGAGACTGAGGCAGAAAGACAGTAAGTTCAAAATCAGCAAGACCCTATCTCAAAACAAGATTTAAAAATGGGTAGGGGAAAAGTTCAGTGAAACAACACCTACCTAGCGTGCATGAGACTCTGAGTTCAATCTCCAGCACTGCTAAGAAAAAAATAGAGAGAGAAAGCCTTGATGGCCTAATTCTGACCTTTTGCATTTATATTCAAAGGCTATAGTTGTTTATATGCATGATGGTACAAGGAACAAGAATTCCTAGGTTCTATTCTTGGTTCAGTCACTGATAAACAGAGTATCTGTTGGTGGAAAATATGAGGTGCTTGGAAATTCAGAGCTGACTGTTCATAACCACAAGGCACTTATGCAAGTGCCTAGTATGTGCCCAGAAATGAATATTATATTTGAAGATGCACCCAGCAGCCAGGTGAAACAAGTAAGTGTTATGTACAGAGAGGTAAGTAGGACATGGGAAAAAGAGCCAGAGGTTCCAGGGAGAGAAGCCGCTTGTCCAGGCAGCAAAAGACACACACACTTCCAGCCTGCAGAGAACAGAGGAAGCAGTTGCACTTGCCCCTGCTTTCTGAGTTTCAACTCTCAGCCACACTATTCCTCCTCTGCCCAAACATCTGTCTCATTTGTTCTCCCCCTTCCTGCCTGTGTCTCAGATTACTGCTCTGCCCTGTGTTACCTCCATACTGGAGGGTTTGCATGCTTTCCAAAGCAGAGTGGCCGAGGTGACCCAGAGCTGATGAGCTTGCCTGACATCTATGGGTGTGCCTCCCTCACCCACTCACAGCCATCAGCAATCACAAGGCCACCCAGAGAGATGCAGTATAGATAGAGAGATGCTGTACAGGCATAAGGCAGAAAAAAAACAATCCAACAAGGACATTCCAGACCCAGCTTCGAGAGATCCAAAAGGAAGTGAGTGCAAACTATTCCTCAGTGGAGGCTTTGCGAAGAAACATCAAGTTGGTCTCACTGATAGATCAATTATAGAACAAAGAACTTAGAAACTTATTTAGTCCAGACCTCTGCCTTCGGGCAGAACCTTGGCTAATCCAAGCTGAACAAATGGGTATAACATGTTAAAACCTGCCTGAATGGAGAGGTTTTAACTTCCATGGACTGCTTTTCAGCTGAGACACACCAATGTAGCTACATCAGTTATTAAAATACTAAAACATTTAGGTACATGTTTGTACACAATGTGGCCCCAGGCCCTCTGAATGCTCCACAGCCACAATAACCTATCCCCAGGCCAGTTTTTGCTGTTGTTTTTCAGTACTGAGAATCAAATACAGAGAATTCACACTGGATTCCGCGTGTGTGTGTGTGTGTGTGTGTGTGTGTGTGTGTGTATTTTATATTTTGAGACAGAATGTTGCTCAGCTGCCCAGGTTGAGTTCAAACGTGCAATCCTCCTGCCTCCACCTCCCAGAGTACTGGGATTACAAACAAGTTCCACCGCACCCAACTTCCCAGGGCAGCTTTATAACCCAGGAACTAAAGGGTTAATGTTGGCCAGAAACAGTGGTGAACAAAAACCCCAGCATTCAAGAGGTTAAGGCAAGAAGATCATGATTCTGAAGCCTGTTCCAGCACCACCACTCTATCCCCCAATCGTTACATAATTTTACTATTATCTTTCACCATTCCATTCAGTAATGCCACCCTATCTTAGAACTTTCAGTGGTTTTCCTGCTTTTCATGGACTAAATGCCACATTTTACAATTGTTACTCAATTGAATTGTTATTCAAGGTCTCTCACATCATCCTATATTCTCCTTCATATCTTCTGTCTCACCAATCCTAGCTGGCCAATGTTCCCAAATGCTAATGTTGGTCTTTGTTTATCTGCTCCTTCTGCCTGGAATAGTCTTTCTGTAATTTATCAAAATCTTACCAAGCACCTTTAAATTCTCCCCAAATGCCCCACTTCCATGAAATGAATTGAAAGAGTTGTGCCCCATTTCCACAAGTGTCACAGCAATATCTAGGGTCTACATTTGGAGAGCTTGATGACTGTTTTGTATTCTAGTTATGTTTACACATGCATCTTGCCCACTCCTAGATGGACACCATATCCTGGCCATCATTATCTAAATGGCCCAGCACAATCTTTTCTAGTATGCACTAATCAAAGATTTTCGTAAATGAGTGAGTGAACAGCCCTAATTTTTTTTATCCAAAAAGGCCATTTACTGTGTTAATGATTTGGGTTGTTTTCCTCTGAAGCTACCCCAATTGTGGTTGTATCTTTTTTTACATATGGAGCCCAAATTGCACATCATTCATATCTTAAACTACTGGGTTATTTCACCAAAAAAGCAAGCATGCTTCCCTGTCATTACTTTACCACCCTGAGTTTGGGACCGCCATCTCTTCCAGTGCTAGATCAGTGCGTAGGGACCAGCAAATGACAGGTTCTGGGCAACGCAGGCTGGCCCTACAGATGACAGGAAAGCTGGTGGTAGAGTGAGTTGGCAGAGACTGCTGGAGAGAGGAGGCAGGGTGGCTTGCTGGAAAGTAAGGCCAAAATGGGGCTCTGGTTGCTGAGGTCAGGGCCCTGGATACAGTCCTGGGAGAGGCAGTTTCACTACTCTGATTGCTACTGGCATGTTCAGATGTACCTCTTCCCTGCCTCTTTTCCTAATTCCTTCTCCCCCACTGTCCCTCCAGAGGAATAAGTCTGAGCTGGGGTGTAAGACCTATAAGACAGAGGAAATTCTGATGTAAGATGTCTGGGCAACAATTTCTTCTTCTGTATTTTTATTTTATTGCTGGCAATCAAACCCAGTATGCTGTACTACCAAGCTACATCCCCAGCCCCAGGTCTTCCTAACAACAACAAAAAAAGGGAGACAGAGAGGTAGGGAGGTAGAAATCATAGCCACTGCCTGAATCTCATCCCATTAAAAAAAAAATTCCGGAAAGAGAAGGACATATTCTCAGCAGATGAATTTCAGGGTTCTAGGAGGCTGAGATAAAGAAACAAGTGGATGGGGATTTAGCTCAGCGGTTCGGTGGCCTGCCTTGCAAGCGCAAGGCCAAGTTCAATCTCTGGTACCAAAAAAAAAAAAAGAAACAAGTGCCCATCAGTGTCCAGGTTCAGTCTCTTGTTAAAAGTCACAGAGAAAAGCCAGTTCTAGATTAGGAAACCGGGAACAATTTTCTGGAGGTTTGGTCTGGAAAAAAGAAAATGAACAAGAGGACCAAGTCAGATTTATCCAGGAGGTGAACCCAGCGGATCCAAGTGCTGATGGCTCAGGACGAGAAGCCAAACAGAGTCAGAGTGGAGGCTCCGAATGAGAGGTTCCAGACTTGGAGGAAAAAGCTCACCGGGGCATAGGGAATGGTGAGCAGGGAGAGGGAAGGATGTCACTGACTTCGGGTTCACAAAGCCTGAGCTTTTCTGTCTTCAGTGTGTGCAGAGGATCCCTCAGAGTCCCTTCCAGGCCTCTTACCTGTACACACCCAATTGACCCCAGTCAGCTGGGACTGAGTGGCCTGAGGGGCCAATGTGCGGAGGAGTGGAAGGAGCTGCAAGAGGGCGGGCTGAGGCGCTGGAAGACGACTTCCTATGCAGAGCTGTGCAAATCTGAGCGCAGGCATCCTCCAGCGGTCACAATCTTAGCGTCCAGACTGAATTGGAACCTTAGAGGTGTGGTAGACTAAATTCCTCCTTTGCTTAAGAAGCTGTCACTACCCCACTTTGAGTCCTTGGCTAACTGCTGGTAGGGCTAGTCAGCCAACTCACTGCCACAGAGACAGGTTACGCCATAAATATACATCTCTAACCTGATCCAGCTGTTACTGTCGCTAGTAATTCCCACAGTAGGCAAAGCACCACACCCTAATCTAGTAGAGGAAATGGCACAAGTACACATCTCTCCTCAAGATCCCTGAAAGGGGGAAGTGAGGTCTGGGAGACAGAGCTTCAGAACCCTGAACCCGCCCCTCAGATTGGGAAGGGCATCTGGAGTTCTTGAAATCGCGCCCTTCCAAGCTATGACAATGACCTCTTACTTTATTAGGCCCATCGAAAATACACTGAAAATCACTTGGCCACCCACCCTTACCTTTTAGTAAAAAGACTTTTTCTCCCGTTTTTCCCTGAGGCACGGAAACACCCAAGTGGCTTTGGAGAAGTTAACATGGAAGTAGGAATCTACCCACTGTCCGGTCCACTGTGCCGCCCACTGTCGCCCCGGGCAGGGTCTGGAGAGTTTGGTAGACTCGGCAGAGTTTGCGCGGAGGGCTTCAGAAAACTAGCAAAAAGTGGCGGGGACGAGGAGAGGGCAGGGCGCAGCGGAAAGGTGGAAGCACCGGCGTTCGAGGACCAGGTTAGGAGAGGTGGCGCACAGAGCCGGGCTGACTAGGTGGCTCTGAGAGGTCCGGGTGAGCAGAGAATCCCCAAAGACGCAGCAGGCAACGAAACGCAGCGAGCGCAGAGAAGGCGGTGGGCAAAGTTTGGGCCGCGCCGCCGGGAGCGCGCGGCCTCGGTGCAGCCGGCAGAAGGCATCCCGGACCGGGACC
>NW_022900917.1:62450917-62454930 GCF_012274545.1 Fukomys damarensis | reverse complement strand
TCCGCACGCCGGGGTCCCTCGCCGGCGGGCGCCTCGCAGGTCTGCTCCTCCCCGAGTGTCCTCTGCGCCCGGCTCTGGCGCTCCGCTCCACGCCTCTCCTTGTCGCCTGCTCTCTACCTCCCTCCCTCCCTCCCTGCTCGCGCGCTCACTCTCACTCGCCGCCCAGGGGCAAGCTTCCCTAGGGCCCGCCCTCCTGCCTTTCCCCTTTCCTTCCCCAGCTCGGGCGCTGGCTCACACCCCACCTGTCCCGCCTCCGCCTAGGCCCCGCCCCGGCACAGGTGGGCTCCGCCCCTAAGAACAGGACGAGCCCCTCTGGTCCCTTCGGGTAGCCAGAGGTGAGGAGGGACAACAGGTCACCGGTGCCACCGCCGACTTGGGTAGGGCGGGATGAAGAAGGGAGGGGACGAGTTGTGTTCTGGACTCCGACCGAGGGAAACCGAGTCATCACCCAGGCGCTTGCGGGTGTTCGTCTCAAGCAGAAACGTGGAGTAGAGGCCAGTTGGTGTTTAGGTGACTCCTATGATGGTGGCTTCAGAGCTTTTTGTTGCATTCAGCTTCCTTGCTTGGGGAACCGAGAGTAGGCATGATATTAGTTGAGAGGCAGAGAACATCTAATTCAGCCATAGCTCTGTCTTCCAGATCAGTTTGAAGTTCTTCCTTCCTGCCTCAGTCTCCTGTCTGGTAGGCACTGGGGGAGGCCTACAGCCCCAGGGGACTCCAACAAGTAGTTTTCTCCCATTCTGGGGTGGAATAGCACTTGGAAGAGAATAGATAGGTGTTGGAAAGTTCTGAAGAATTTATTTTTTTTTTTAAAAAAAAAAAAGCTCCCAGCACTCTGGAGGCTGAGGCAGGAGGATCGCTGGGATTTTGAGACCAACCTGAGCTACATATTGAGTTCCAGGTCAGTTTCAACTACATAGACCCTGTCTCAAAAAACAAAACAAAACAAACAAACAAACAAAAGGCCAGGGGTGGTGTACTCCATTGCAAAGTACCTGCTTAAACCACGCAAGAAGCTCTGGATTCAATCCCCAGCATGGAGGGGAGGAGAGAAAGACCATCACTTTTTGTATAATCTGCATTCCAATTCTCACCTTCAGGAAGTAGAGCGTTATTATCTCACTTAAATGAGATAATTGAAGTCCAAAGGGACTGTTGGAGGTCATTCTGTGGGTGGTAGTACAATTTTCTTTTCCATTCTTGCCTGGAGAAAAAGGTTAGAAGGCTTTGGAGAAGGTGGAAGATCAAAAATTTCCCTGGACATTTTCAAATCAAGTGTATACCTTGCAAATATTAGCAAGATAGAGCTCCACAAAATTAAATACTGCTTGCATTCTCTCTCTCTCCTCTCCATCTTGGCTTGAAGTTCAGATCCAATAGTCTCTCCTGGACTATTATAACTCTCTAACTCTTTTTCCGCCACCCTAACCTGCTGCCATCTCCTGTCTCCAGATGGCCTTGATAAAATCCTGATTTGTGTCCATATACCTGTTCAAAAATATTCAGTAGCTCCTCAGTGCTTACTGACTAAAATGTATGAGGTAGGACTGTATGAGGTAGGACAATCACAAGTTTGAGTTTTTTATTTAAAAAATAAAAGAGCAGGAATGTAGCTCCATGCAAAAACCCTAGGTTCAATCCCAGTATGAGAAACATAAATTGTTTAAATTAAATACAAATTATAAATCCAAATTCAAGCACTTCTTTAAAACATTCTCCATCTTTATATGACCTTATGAAATCTACTCCAACTAAAATGAGTTTTATTCTCTGCTCTCCAGCATGCTTTGCTATAGGCATTTTTAAAAATGGTATTGAGGATTGAACTCAAAGCCTCACCCAAGATAGGCAGCACTTTATCTCTGAGCTACTTTCCCACATTTTCTTTTCTAATTGATCAAGTTTAACGCTTTCTCCAAGTACATCTCAGAGTCTAGAAAACTTTCTTGAACCCAGGGTAGAGCTCCACGCCTGTAATTCCAGCTACTGAGACTGAGGCAAGAGAATCATAAGTTTTAGATTAGCCTGGACAACTTAGCTCCATCCAAAATAAAAAATAGAAAGGGATGCAGCTCAGTGTTAGAGAATGTTCCTGGCTTTCACAAGGTCCTGGTTTCAATCCCCAATACCACAAAAACAAAGAAAAAGAAAGCTTTCTTGGGGCAGCCCAGTCCTCAACAATGCCTTCGTCCTCGAAATGGAGTAGAACTTGTCATTTATCAGCCATATGGAGACTTAATTTTAAATATAATCTTGTTTTCTCAGTTTCACCAGAAGGCTTGTTATGGCTTATGTCTAGATGTCCCCCCAAAGCTTTATTAGCTCATGAGGTGGGGCTGAATCTAGAGCTTGTGATGCTGGGACTCAGGGTACGTGATTAGTAAAACATTTGAGTGATTGGTTGGGCACTGCCCTAATCACACTAGACTGGATGGGATAAAAGGAGCAGAAAGACGCTATTAAGGTCTCTTGTTGCTTCTGCTTCCTTCCTCCACTATGAACTGTTGCCCCTCTGTCATCGTATCTTGCAGCCAGCTGGTTATGGACTGAAACCTCTATTAACTTAAGCCAAATAAACCCCTTCCCCTCTAACTTTGGGTGTCAGGTATTTTGTCTCAGCAAAGAAAGAAAAGTAACTAACATAGACTTCAAAAGTGGGAACTTCAGGGCTGGGGATTTAGCTCAGTGGTTCTGGCTTCTGCCTTGCAAGCACAAGGACCAGAGTTGGATCCCTGGTACCAAAAAAAAAAGCCATATTCCTGGCTTTTAGTACCAATGTAGCACTCAGTAATGTTTGAAGAGGATAGCAGTTTGAGCAAACATCTCTCTGAACTTTCAAAAGAGTTATCCTGCAGAAGGTAGATCCAAAAGACAATTATTTAGTAGTAACGCTTGGAAAATCTGATATTCCAAAGCCACAGATTTGGAGGCCAGGCATGGTAGTGCACGCCTGTAATCCCAGCACTTGGGAGGCTGAGGCAAGAGGATCGAAGTGAGTTTGAGGCCAGCCTGGGCTACATAGCAAGTTCTAAACCAGCCTGAATTACATGGCAAGACCCTGTCTCAAAAAACAACAACAACAAAAAAAAAACCCAAAACAAAACAACAAAAAAAAACCAAAGGCACACATTTGGGAACTTTGCAAGTCTTCTTTTGGAAGTCCAACATAGGCGCCCAGAGTCTATCTCTTACTGGAAGCCATGCATCTGGGTGTTAGGCAGAGTCATTTGCAGCACTGTCGTGGAGATAGGTGGCAGCCCTACCATGACTCTCCAGGAGACTGGCCCTCCCCAGACAATTCTTGCAATCAGTTCATTGAACTAAATGCTCAAAGTAACTGGTGGAGATATAAAATGAAAAATGTGCTGTTTAGTTGAAGAGAAAAATATTTACAGAAAAAGAAATCAAACTCCCCCTCCCCATAATGGGAATTAAACACAGGGCATTCTGCCACTAAGCTCCATCCTCAGCCCCCTCCCTTAATTTTATTTGTTTGTTTGTTTGTTTGTTTGTTTTTGGTACAGGATATCAAACTCGGGCCCTTGCGCTTTCAAGGCAGGTGGCAGAACCATTGAGACAAATTCCCAGCCCCCTTAATTTTAATTTTTATTTTAAGGCAGAGTCAAGCTAAGCTGACCAAACTGGCCTCCTATTTTCAGTCCTCCTGCCTCAGCCTCTTCAGCAGGTGGGACCACAGGCGTGCACCATCATACACAGCAAAATCAGGTACTTTAAAGACCAAGTTTCTGGTTCAAACAGTGAATTGTGAAGAAATTCAGAGGGGGAAAGAGATCACCCTGCACCCCTCAGTTTTGTGCCCCTCTTCTAAATTCTATTCTATTTTGTTTGGGTTCTGGGGATGGAGCTCTGGGCATGCTATACCACTGAGCTCCATCTCCAGCCCCTGCGTACCCTGAATTCTGTGGCTCTCCTTCCCTCTTCTATTCTCTTTCCTGATGGGGGTGTATCCTTGGCACCGAGATACCCCTCCCAGTGAGACCCTGTTTGCTCCA
>NW_022900917.1:62438408-62450897 GCF_012274545.1 Fukomys damarensis | reverse complement strand
AAATAGAGTTTTACTATATAGCACCCCCTGGCCTCAAACTTGTGATCCTTCTGCCTTAGCCTCCCAAGTAGATGAGCAAAGAATTGCCAGTGTACAATCCAAATGGCAAGTGAAAATCAGCTGTTTATTGATGACTGCAGGAAGTTGTACTCAGGGCAAGTCCTTGCTCACAAAAGATACAGCCCTGCGATAGTTAACTGTTGCATCAACTTGAGTAAGAAAGTCCAGCTGATTGGATTGGCCTAGTTCTGGGAAAGGCTGAATGGATTTACTGCAAGTGGAAGACCCACCCTGGGTGTGGGTGGTACCAACCAATAGGCTTGTAGCCTGACGGTTATGACAGGGAGCAAAGAAGGAAGTCTTACTTCTGCTTCTTCAGTGGTGCTCTGGTCTTCACCTCACCTTATACATTCTTCTCCCAGCTGCAGGCCTTCAACCTTTGACTGGATCCAATGGATCGCCCCCCTGCAGACAGCCCTTTTGTACTCTCCCACTCCTGACTCTGAAGGTGGCTATTGTAAGCCTACCTTGTAAGTTCTAGTAAGCACTGACCCATACAGGCACAAACAGAAAAATAGTGCCAGCGTGATAGGACGGCAAAAGTACTGCACACAGATCACAGCACACAGCAATAGAAACAGTCCCCAGACAACTCACGCTTTCGGAACTTGGATATGCACCTTAGCCCAGGTGCCTCTCCTGGATCTCTAGGTGTGATTGACAGCAATGACTGACAGGGACTTGAGTAATCTCAGGGGCTCTTACCATGCATTCTTGTCCCAGAATTCACTCTGGCCTTAATTACATGCTTGATGTATAGTACATATTTGTTAACCTTTAATGAGGTTTGAGTAGGGTGAAGGAGATCATCAATGCATATTCTCTCACTTAGAGCATCAGCTAGAGAAAGCATCAGAGATCTCCTAAGTTGTTGTTGTATGATTTTCTGCCTCTCTTAGGACAGTGGAAGGAGGAATTTCCCTAGGGTGCTGTTTAAAATTAAATGAGTGGAAGGGAGTGAATTTATTCATCATGAGAAGTTGGTACACATACATATCGTGTGCCTGGCCCTTTTTTATTTATAGTGATGTTATATCACAGGAGGACTTGGGTTTTGGCACCTAATTCCTTTCCCAGTCAGTTGAGCTCTAGGGCTAAGTATGTATACAGATTTGAGGTATTCATTGTGGCCCAATTGGATGGCAAAATATGTCATCACCAGTGTCTCTTCATTGTCAATCCAATTTAACTAGACACTCAGTAGTTCTTTGATGGCTTTTACACATTCAACCCAGAATGGCCCTGGCTCACAGACCGTACTTGAAAGGAACATCTGTAAGGCTATTGGGAAAGACTCCGTCTTTGTGTTGGCAAGGATGTCAGAGTCAGGGTAGGTCAAACCACAAAGGTTCTTGTCCTCCAATTACAGAGGCTTTGTAAGAGAGGCCAATGCAAGTCTAAATTGGGCCAATGTTAACACTTAGTGTGCACAAGGCCCTGGGCTCAATCCCCAGCAATATTAAATAAATAGGTGTCTAGTAATCTGTAGGTATGTGGTGGAACCGCTGTATCCAAGGCAGTTCTTTTCCTGGTTAAGTATATAAGGACTCAAAAGATGTCACATAAGTCCTAGGACCTTGCCCCTCCCTTTCCTAAAACTTGACATCTACATTATAAGGTAGCACCTTTGAGCTTACAGAAGATTTTTTGCATCTATATTGTATGTGTCTTATTTCTCAGAACCACATGGTAACATCAGGGAAAGTAATCCTCTGTGATAACGGGCAAACTTGACAACCCTCAGTTTCTTCAAAGTGACTTATCCAAGCTCACATGACCAGTAAATGGTAGACTTAGAGCCAAGGCTGCTGGTCCTCTTTCCATAGTACCCAGAGACCTCCTCTTTCTCTGACCTGATCTTTTGTGCCTATCTATTTATCTACAGACTTTCACTCTCCCTCTTTGCTTTCAGTTTGGAATCTCCTCTGTTAGTCAGATGTACTTCATGGAGATTTCTGTTAGTAAGTAGAAATTCTGATGATACATAAATGAGTGTCTCTGGATCATCATTCAGCCAACATCTTACTCTGAGACATGGTGGACTGAGTTCCTTTCCTTTGAAACAATTCCTAAGAGCAAAAAGAACAGTGCTGGACTGCCATGCTCATTGGGACAAGCAATTATTTATCTCTCTCAACTTGTGCAAATCATTTATACAGGAGCTACACGTTTCACTGATACCACTATTCAAATAAGAATATGGGCTTGGAGGTGTTAAATAATATGCTGACGGGCATGTAGGTGGCACTTATGTATCTTAGATGGAACCCAACTCAGGTGTTCTAGCTCCAGATCCAGTGCATTTTTATTCCCTCTTGGCACATGGCTCTCTTGGAAGTTCCCCTGGAGAAATAAATTCACCTTGGAAACTCTGAGCTCACTTTTAGCACATCCGTAACTCACTCAGCCACAAGATAATTCTCGTCCCCTCCTTCCCCAACCTCATTAGTGCTGCCTGCCCCACTTTTTATTGAGAGGTTTTCTCCTGTGCCTCCTTCTGTGAGCCACTCATTAACTGATCTATCTGCAGAGTTTGCTTTTATGGGGATCAATCCCAGAAAAATGTGGAAACCTTCACTGAATACTGTGTGTGTGTGTGTGTATGTATGTTGCTACTGGGAATTGAATGGGAACTGAACCCAAGAAGTACTAAGCTACATCCCCAGTCTTTATTTTTTATTTTGAGACAGGATTCCATTAAGTTTCTAAGGCTAGTCTTGAACCCATAATCTTCCTGCCTCACTTTCCCAAGTTCTGGGATTACAATCACTGAAATTTTTCTTACTGGCTACTTCTCTTGTTTTCCAATGTAGTCAGGCCCTTCTGTCTGGGAAACTAATGATAAGCCTTAGGTTCTCCATCTGTGGTCCTATACAGTTTGGTTTATTAGAGTAGGAAAGAGATGAATATGTACCATCGCTGCAGAAATATGTGTAGGACTGCATTCTAGAGAGTCAACAAATCAGAGGAAGTCAAAGAAAAGAAGAGAAAGCAGAGATGCTATGCTGAGGGTCAAAATCAAGTTCATTGGCTAGGAAAGCTCTGGGCAGCTCTCCTTGAGAGTTTGGGACTTCCTCACATACTCAAACCTCAGTCCTTGATGAACCATAAGGGGCAGCCCAAACAAGAACTGCATGCCTTAAAGGTCTGAGTTCAGCAATCAACTGCTGAGTCTTGCTTCCTTTTCCAGTCTGCAGTGTGAATACCTCCAAATTATTGCAACCAGTTTTTCTGCCTTTCTCCCTCAGGGAAAAGGATTCCCCAGAAAGTCGAGTGGCAATTATCCTAGTAGAGAAATTAACTTCAGCTTGTTCAAGCTTTTCAGCAAAGTAATACCAATTATTTTCCTCCACTTGGGTTTGCTTTGTTACTGGGAAACTTACACAGGAACAGGTGAAAAGCATTCTTTTCCTTTTTTTTTTTTTCTTACAGTGTTGGAGATCAAACCTAGGACCTTAGTTAATGCTAAGCAAGTAACTCCACTTCTAAAGCTATGCTCTCAACCCCAGAAAAACACTCTTGACTGCTCTTTAGTTGGCGCTAAAACAGAAGCTAAATGAGGCTTCCCCAAGCACAACTTCTTGCTCTCTCTGTTTGCTAAACTCCACTTAAGGGCCTGGGAGTGTAGCTCATTGGCATGGCCTTGCCTGCCATGCTGGGAGCTCTAGGTTTCATCCCCAGTATCACACACACACACACAGAGTCAAGTGTAGTGGTTTACACCTGTTACTGAGCTACTCACGAAGCCAAGGCATTAGAAGCACAAATTCAAGCCCAGCCTGGGCAACTTAGTAAGACTCTGTCTCAAAACAAAATATGACAAGGGCTGAGGCCAGGCGTGGTTCCTTACGCCTGTCCTCCCAGCACTCACGAGGCTGAAGCAACAGGATCACCCTGAGTTTGAGGGCAGCCTGGGATACATGGCAAGACCCTGTCTCAAAAAGAGAATTAAAAGGGCTGAGGACATAGTTCAGTGGTAGAATATTCCTGGGTTCAATCCCTAGAACTGAAAAAATAAATTATTAAACACCATATGCTATTCAAAAGACCTTCTCCTCTCTCACCATTCTCCAAAAACAGTCTTTTTTTTCTGCATCCTGTGATTTACAGCTGGAACTAAGACCTGACAATTTGGGCTTCTTGCCCAGCCCCAAGTTGTGGCGTACACCTTATGACCAGATGAAGCTGTGTGACTCATGGTCACAAAAGGGTAGTGCCCAAACCTCAGAGTAAAGACTTGGTGCTTCCTTCCCTTCTCCCAACAACATAGCCCACTCTTCCCTGCAAGTGAGCGTGTGCACAGAGATGCACTTCCCTTCCAGAGGCTGCACAGATGTGACCCTACACAGCTTCTGTGCATGGCTTAGCTCTCTGGCACCACCTTCTGCAGCTCTGAGGCTGTTGCCAACATTTTCTCCTCTGAGGGAAGCTGCATTTCCTGTCTTTTCGCCTCAAGCTTGCTGGGTGAGCACTCTGCCATTGAAATTGCACCCTCATCCCTGACCATGTCTTTCATTTTTATTTTTTTTTCCAGTCATGGGAATTGAATTGAACTACATCCGCAGGGCTTTTTTTTTTTTTTTTTTTTATGTTGAAACAGGGTCTCAATAAATTGCCCAGGCTGGCCTCAAACTTGTAATCCTCCTGTGTTATGGCTTATGTCTAGATGTCCTCCCAAAGCCTTATGCTTTAGGGAGGTAACTGGATCATAGGCATGTGATATTGGATCATAGGTATGTGATACTGAATTAGTCCACTGATTGGTTTAATGTAGTTCTGGGTATGGATGGAATTTTTGAAGAGGGAAGACCCACCCTGGTTGTGGGCAGCACCAACCAATATGCTTGTAGCCTGGATGGAATAAAAAGGGAAAACAGGAAGGCTCGCTGTCTCCTGCCTGCCATGCCATGGACTGTTTTTCCTCTGACATTACCCTCTACCACACCATCCCACATTAGAATCAGCTGTGGACTAAAACCTCTATAGTTGGCTGGGGATTTAGCTCAGTGGTTATGCCGCCTGCCTCTCAAGCACAGGGTCCCAAGTTTGATACCCAGTACAAAAAAAAACACACAAAAAAACAACTCTATAAACTGTGAGCTAAAATAAACTTTTCCTTCTTTAATTTGTGGGTATTGTATATTTTGTTCCAACAATGAGAAAGTAACTGGGACATCCTGCCTTGGCCTACCAGAGTGCTGGGATCACAAATGTATACCACCATGCCCAGCTTCTGTGTCCTTCTTACAGCATTCAACGTAGAAGTCATTCAGTAAACACTCTGTAATAATGGAGAATATTTTTACTGTCCATTCATATGAGGCTCTGTCTCCTCTACAGCCTGTTCATTTAAAAATGTCTTCCCCTAATAAAACAGAAGTGGGGCAGACTGGGGATATAGCTCAGTGGTAGAGTGCTTATTTAGCATGTATGAGGTCCTGGGTTCCAACTCCAGCACCACAGGAAAAGAAGGGAGGAAGGAAGGAAGGAAAGAGAGAGAAGGAAGAGAGAAAAGGAGGGAGGAGAGTATGGATATTCCTCCCCTTGCCTCAAACACAGTTGACTCCACTCACCCTCAGGGGCCATTGCAGGCAGCCCCAGCCTGCATGGCTCCACTAACCTACCTAGTGGCTTATCTAGGGAAGAGCAGTGGTCCTGAAGCCCAGAGTGTGCAGAGCGCCACAAACCAGCTCAAGTACTCAAGCCCCAGCCAGACTTTCTGAAAAACTTCTTTGTGTAAATTCATAGGTCAAGGCTATAAACCCCGACTGGGAGCCCCAGCTTTGCCCTTGAGCATTCAATCATTGTGGCGTCTCAGCAGCAAGTCTCAGTTTCCAGCCAGTGATGGTGGCCCTGATGAGAGTCAGGGCTCTGGTTTCAGGTTTCTCAGCTATGTTATCTAAGGACCAGTTTACTGGGGATTTGATCAGGGCTGGTTTGGGAGAGAGGCAGACGCCGTCTTTGCCCCAGAACAGACTACTCTTTGAGCCCTGCCGCCACCCGGACTGGGGATGGAAGAAAGAAAACAAAAATCCCCACTGTATGTGGCTCTGTGGAATTTTGCTTGGCCCTAGAAAGGGAAAATTAAAGAGCAACGTTGCTTTCCCGTCTGCAGCGCCCTCTACAGGCAGCAAACCCCAGTGATGCGGGGCCTTGTCAGCACCCGGCAGCGTTAGGGTGAGGACACCCGCGCAGCGGTGGGGAAGGCTCCCACCTCATTCCTAGGTGAACGCTGAAGTCCTGAGTGAAGAAGACTGTTGTAGTTGCTGCTGCTGTTTTGCAGTGCGGGTATGAACCCAGGACCTTCTGCATGTCACACAAGTGCTCAGCTCCTCAGCCCATCCCAGCCCTGCACATCTGATGTGCAGTTTGCAAAACAGAGCCCTGTCATTTGCCTATGCTCGGAAGAAAGGAGATGGACCCCATTTAATAGCAGGATAAAGACAGTCAGTGAAACCGCAGTCGGGGTGAGGTTATTTTGTTCTGCAGTGACCTCATCCCAGTGCTGCAACAGGGTGTGTATGTGGGGGTGCGAGGGAGGGAGTGGCCAGGGCGGGTGTTTGGTGTAAGAAAAGGTCCTATGGAGAAGGAGACTGCTGAGTTCTCCCTAAGCTTTTCTTTCTTCTTTTGAGGTGCTGGGGATGGAACCCAAACCTTCCTGCATGTGCTCTACCACTGAGTTATACCACCAGGTCCCCTAAACTCTTATTACCCCAGAGCTTCTAAAACATTCTTCTTCTGTCTTCATGAGGATCCTGATATTCATCCAGGCATCTTACCCTCAGAGGAGGACTACTGGGGATGGCCAATGGGAGAGACATGCACTGAGAGCTTGTGTTCTCCATTATAGGTGTTTTTGAGGTATATTTTACACTCTGACTTTTCCTTCAGAGGATCTGTTTGTTTGCTTGCTTGCTTACTTGTTTTTAGACAGAGTCTCACTATGT
The DNA here is from genome assembly GCF_012274545.1 of Fukomys damarensis. Taxonomy (NCBI): domain Eukaryota; kingdom Metazoa; phylum Chordata; class Mammalia; order Rodentia; family Bathyergidae; genus Fukomys; species Fukomys damarensis. The sequence goes on along the minus strand of NW_022900917.1, from coordinate 62,443,890 downwards.
TGCTCAGGCTGGCATTGAACTTGTGATTCTCCTGCCCTCGTCCTCCTGAGTAGTTGGGATTACAGATGAGCATAACCATGCTTCACCTTCAGAGAATTTAGAGGGACCTCGGGGACTTCAGCTCTGTTTCTGAATTAGTATTCTCTTTGAAATCAGTTACTCTTTGACCCCGTATTTTCAGTCCACTGTTATCTTGGCTTTCTTAGGCTGAACATTTTGCCTTCAGACAGATATTTCCTGTATGTTCTATACTATTATCAAGAGACATTCCTCCTGCTTTTAGAGGAAAGTATCTCGAGGAAAATTAGCCCATAGCATTCTTATCATTAGGGAGTAGAGGAATGGGAAGATCTGGGGAGAGAATGAGAACACCTGTTATAGTTCAGATCTAGAACCTCCCTGAAGGTTCCAGTGCTTTAAAGTCTTGGTCCCCATTGTAGCACTGTTGGGAAGTAGTAGAGTGTCATCAGGTCACTGGGGGGTGTGTAATGAAAGGGGATAATAGGGCCACCATCCCTTCTTTTACTATTTTGCCTCCTGACCATAAGACAAACAGTTTTGCTCCACCATATGTTATCACCATGACCTGCTGCCTTATTGCATACCCAAAGTGACAGGGGCAACTGACCATGAACTGGAACCTCCATATATATGAGCCTAAGTGACTTTCTCTTTATAAATTGATTGTCTCAGGTATTGGGATAGTAATCACTGATTGGCTCTCCTATGATAAGAACCTGGGTCAGAATTCCTGGATACACCAACACTAGAAGAGGAGCTGGCAGCAAGGCACAGGCAGGTGCAGGAGATACGGAAGCCAGAGCAGGAAAGCGACCTAAGGATCAGGGAGAACCAGAGACAACATCAGTGCCTGGAGGACAAGGAAGCAATCTCACAATGTCAGTGCTCAGGAGATGAGGATAGGAGACCAGGTTTGTTGGCCTGCAGAAGAGTGGGGTCTCACCGGGGATTTAGCTCAGTGGTTCTGCCACCTGCCTCGCAAACACAAGGACCTGAGTTCGATGACTGGTACTAAAAAAAGAAGAGTGGGGTCTTGAGAATCATCTGGTCAAACCTGACTTGAGGCCAAATACAGAATTGCAAAGATGAGGATAAAATAGGCTTCAGGAAACAAGCAGAGAACAGAGAGTACAAGAAGAGTTTCATAAATTTTTTTTATTTTTTTGGCACCAGGGATCGAATTTGGGTCCTTGTGCTTGCAAGGCGGGCAGTGGCACCACTGAGCTAAATCACCAGCCCCATAAAGTCATTTTTGAGGGAAAGGTGTTCATTGCTCTAACATAAAACAAGAAAGGGAACATGGCTATTTGCACATAGAGAATACAGCTGCTTCTGCAGAAGTTGATCCAATGCTAGGTTGGCCTAGGGATTGACACAAGACATGTAGGACTGGGCGGGGAAACACTGTAATATAAGTAAAAAAAGCCCCAGACATACCAGTTCGATCTGAACTGATTTATTGAGCTTGGGACCAAATGAAATCTTATTTTAAAAATTTCATGGGCTGGGTATTTAGCTCAGTGGTTCCACTGCCTGCCTCACAAGCACAAGGACCTGAGTTTAACCCCTATACCAAAATAAATAAATAAATAAATGGTAAAAAAAATTCATGGTGATACTACATAAGGCTCATTCAGACTCTGGATCCCTCTAATAGTTAATTATCCTTCTCAAATGTCAAAGCAAGTTGCCAATTAAAAGACTCTGGAACAGCTAGCATGGAAATATTGAAGTTGTGTGAATATGAGAAAATGAAAAAATGGAAATGAAGTGTTTGTAAATGGGGAGGGGAGAAGGGGGTAAAGGGAGGGCAGGGACAAGGGGAAAAATGAGAACCAAGACCTGTCATGTAAAGGTACAAGGTCCCAGTAATGAATGTAACTGTACTGTATCTCTAAAATGTACCAATAAACTCAATTAAAAATAAATAATAAATAAAAAACTAGCACTGCTAATGCTAAGGTGATTAGTGTATATGATAATGGTGAGCCAAAAAGGGGCAGAAAAATGTCACAGAGCCAACACATGGGCAACTAGAAACCTTGTGAGCCATTTTGGAGTCATGGGGGACATAAGTGCAGTCACTGATCAATGGGAAACTGGGCAAAAGACACATAGGATCCCTATATGGTTTCTTACATGTAAATCTATAATTATCTAAAAATTAAATATATACATAGATAAATAAGCTGAGTTATCAAACATAACAAAACAAATATTTTTCCAAAAGGAAAACATATTTGGCAACCAGTTTGAATGCTTCTATTATAATAACCTAATATCTAATATTAATTGACTCTATTCAAGTTCATATTCTTTGCCCATTGGTGGGTCTGTTCATATGTCAATATAATATTTTATTTGGCAGTGCTGGGGATTGAACCCAGGGACCAACAAGGAAGTATCCTACCACTGAGCTATACCCCAGCCCCAACAATACAACTTTTAAATTTATTTTTAATTTTTGAGACAAAGTCTCACTGTGTAGTTGTCTGGCCTTAAACTCCCTACGTAGCCTATGCTAGTCTCAAACTTTCAATGATCTTCCTGCCTTAATCCTCCCAAGTTCCAGGGTTACAGGCATCCACCACCACATCTAGCATGATAACCAAGACCTGTCATGTAAAGGTACAAGGTCCCAGTAATGAATGTAACTGTACTGTATCTCTAAAATGTACCAATAAACTCAATTAAAAATAAATAATAAATAAAAAACTAGCACTGCTAATGCTAAGGTGATTAGTGTATATGATAATGGTGAGCCAAAAAGGGGCAGAAAAATGTCACAGAGCCAACACATGGGCAACTAGAAACCTTGTGAGCCATTTTGGAGTCATGGGGGACATAAGTGCAGTCACTGATCAATGGGAAACTGGGCAAAAGACACATAGGATCCCTATATGGTTTCTTACATGTAAATCTATAATTATCTAAAAATTAAATATATACATAGATAAATAAGCTGAGTTATCAAACATAACAAAACAAATATTTTTCCAAAAGGAAAACATATTTGGCAACCAGTTTGAATGCTTCTATTATAATAACCTAATATCTAATATTAATTGACTCTATTCAAGTTCATATTCTTTGCCCATTGGTGGGTCTGTTCATATGTCAATATAATATTTTATTTGGCAGTGCTGGGGATTGAACCCAGGGACCAACAAGGAAGTATCCTACCACTGAGCTATACCCCAGCCCCAACAATACAACTTTTAAATTTATTTTTAATTTTTGAGACAAAGTCTCACTGTGTAGTTGTCTGGCCTTAAACTCCCTACGTAGCCTATGCTGGTCTCAAACTTTCAATGATCTTTCTGCCTTAATCCTCCCAAGTTCCAGGGTTACAGGCATCCACCACCACATCTAGCATGATATAATTTTAGTGCTTTTTTTTTTTTTTTTTTAAGTTTTGATGTTTCTGGCATCTTGCTTGGGATCTACTTGGAATCTTTATTCTGAGTGCAGTAATGTGAATAGAACAGTAGTCTCAATCACTCAGGGCTGTTAGCACCCAGGAGCTCTAGAGATCAGTAGCCAATGAAAGCCAGAACCTGGTGTAGGAATGAGTGGCAAAGACTAGCAGTTGGCTGTGTCAGCTGTTGGCATCTAGAATCATCTGGCTGCATCACACCTTCTAGGACAGCTGCACTTTGCCAATTTACAATTTCCAGCTGAATCCAGCAAAAGAACCCTCCCCTCATCTGGGATTTTAAAAACCCAGATCATCTCCAAAGTGAGGGATATCTACACACCATAACGTGAGGGACATTGCCTTTGACCGAGGCAAGGAACCAGTGGCTTCATAAGGCCAGGCTGTGTTCATAGTTGCTCTGTGCAGGGAGAATTTGAAACCAATCTACCAGCCAGTCCAGCAGCAGAATACTTCACATCTTAAGCCATAGGCAATGATTTCATGTAGAGAGTTAAAAAAAGACAAAAACCTTTAAAAATCATTTTCTTTGTAAGGCCTCCCTTCACTGGACAACCAAATCCTTCCTCCAGCTCCATTCACCTGCCCTTTTTTTCCCAGCTGGCCTGCCCAATCTAGCCATTTTGGTTCTGCATTCTTGCCTACTCCGGAAGTTAGGAAGACAGACAAAGCCAACTGGGACTTGCTGCAATCCCAGACATTTTTTCACTGGCAGTCAATTCAACTCAATAAATCCTTCATCAGGACTTGCTCGTAGTGATACAGGAGAAATAGACCTCCCAACCTGTTAGATGTCAAACGTGCTGAGTTTGTGCCTACCTTATCAAGGATGGAAGTCACAAACCAAAGGAAGAAGTTAGGAGAGCTTTGTTGGAAATAAGGCGAGAAAAATAGCTGCTGGACCAATATTAAACTGTTACTCTGAGGATGAAATGAAATGTGACTATTTGATGTTGGACCATAAAATGTGTCACTTAGTCCACAGAAATGTAACTCAGAGCCCCAAACTGGTTCAGTATTTTCTACTTCAACCCTTTATTTTGTTTTGTTTTGGTTTTTTGGTACCAGGGATTGAACTCAGGTCCTCGCGCTTGCAAGGCAGGCCAACAAACTGCTGAGCTAAATCCCCAGCCCTTCAACCCTTTAATAATACTTTGGGCACCTGCTTCCACCACTGGGTATGCAAAGTCCAGTCCAGAGTACAAGTGAGTAGCCATTCTTGTCCAGGACTCATTTATAATCCCCAGTCCAGTGTGATGCATCTGCCGCTCTGTGCAGGGTCTTCCCCGGGGGATCTTCCCCATAGACGTCGGCAGTCTGTCTCTCTCCCAGCAGACAGAACAGTCCTTTTTGGCATGTTGTGTCTGAGTGGGTGTAAGAGGAAGCCTTTTAGGTTTAGCCCATCTCTGCATTCCTTCAGGGACCATCATCTACTCATTCTATGGATCCAGGCGGCCACTGTACCTAAGCACACAGGGATGTCTGCTTGTTGACACATTACCTTCTGAGGTAACGTGAGGGGCATTTATCTGATGGGCCTTGAGATGTCCTACTTTAATGAACCCCTTAAACTTCCACAGCAGGCTGGGGCTCACCTAAGCATCTCATTAACAGGGGAGGTTGTGTTTATTGCCTGCCTATGTGGCTAGGCCGTGGTCACTGCCCATAAATCAGTAAAAACCTAAACATACATGGGGGCTGGGGATTTAGCTCAGTTGTTCTGCTGCCTACCTTGCAAGCAAAGGACCCAAGTTCGATTCCCAGTACAAAAGAGAGAGAGAGAGAGAGAGAGAGAGAGAGAGAGAGAGAGAACCTAAACATGGGGGCTTCTGCTACTTTTATTTACTTATCAAGTGTCTTATCACTTAGCTCAGCAGCAGGCTGATTCATTTTTGTAGGGGTGGTAAGAGTAGCATCTTTTTTTCTTTCTTTCTGTGTTACTGGCTACATCCCCATCTCTCCTTTTTTTTTTTGAGAAAATAGCTCAGTAAGTTGCCCAGGCTGGCTGGGCTCATACTTTCGATT
>NW_022900917.1:62434716-62438270 GCF_012274545.1 Fukomys damarensis | reverse complement strand
ATATATATATATTGCGGTACCAGGGATCAAACTCAGGACCTTGCACTTGCATGTAGCAGCCTTTTAAAGAAGATTATTTGTTGTTGTTTTGGTTTTTTGGTATTGGGAATCTAACTCAGAATCTTGCACTCGCCAGGCAGGTGTGGCACCACTGAGCTAAATCCCGGGCCCAGGATGCTGTCTTTTTATCTTGGAACTGTCGTGTGGCTCCTCATCCAGTTCTAGAGTCAGTGCTGGGGGAAAGAGGCTCCTGCTCCAGAGCCTCTCCTACTTACACTTTCCAGGTAGCCGAAGTGTATGTCAACCATTCCTGTGTCATTACGAGCTCCTCCTCACACAGCCATCCCCACTAGCATACCTCTGTGGCATTGCCAAAGACATCCTGGATATTCAGTGGACTTCAGTCATGGGTTAGCTTTAATTTTTGCCCCATAACAAGGTAGTAAATACCCCTCAGTTAGAAATTCAGGCTGGCCTTGAACTCACTATGTAGTCCAGGCAGGCCTTGAACTGAAAGTAATCTTCCTGTCTCAGCCTCCTGACTGCTGAGGCTACAGGTAATCACCACCATGCCCAGGTTGTGTTATCTCTCTCTCTCTCTCTCTCTCTCTCTCTCTCTCTCTCTCCCTCTTTTAATTTAGACAGAGCTCACTGAGTTGCCCAGACTGAACTCCTGGGATCAAGTGATCCTCCTGCCTCAGGCTCTTGGGTAGCTGGGACTGTAGGTGTGTACTCCTTTGCCTTGCTTCTGTTTTACAGTATGTGGGTTTAAGCAGCTGTACTGCTTTCCATTTGACATGTCCAAGCACTGTAACTTGAAAGGTTATCTATACACACATAAATCTTCTGTGTTACAGTACTAGATAGGGGGAGTGTTCTCTGGCCAGACATACTGTCCATTCTTATGAAACTTTAGGTAGCCAGGTGTGATTATGCATACCTGCAATTCCAGTGCTATCGAAGGCTGAGGCAAGAGGATCACAAGTTCAAATCCTTAGTACCACAAAAACAAACAATATACAGGTAAAGGAGATGTTATTACCTCACACAAGGTTGACTCGAAAAAAATCTCAATTTTCATCCAAACTTCCATCTTAGTCCTATCATCTGTTGCCTCTCTGTCTACTTCCTGACTTCAGTCCCCACTAAGATTGCCCCAACAGGTTTCAGAATCACATATGCATTGGGGATCCCCAAAAAGGTGTCTTCTCCTCCCACCTGGCCACTTTACCTGCACTTGTGTGTACAGCTTCTTGTTCCTAGCTAGGGGCAGAGCCAGGAGATACAGGCCTTGTAACAGTCCTTATCTCTATAAACAATTCTAGCTATCACTATCTGGCAGTTTTAGCTGGGATTTCTCATCACCAACTTTGCCTCTGGCTTCTTAAATTCCTGCAAACTGAGATAAATGGAGTGGAATTTCTTGAGTGGTCTGTTAAGATTGGGAGGAAAAGCCAGGTGTGGTGGTGCGTACCTGTAATCCTAGCACTTGGGAGACTGAGGCAGGAGGAACACTGTAAGTCTGAGGACAGCCTGGGCTACATAGAAACACTGACAAACAAATAAAAAGATTGGAGGACAATAAGAAATGCTATTGTCAACTGGGCGTGGTGGTGCACTCCTGTAATCCCAGCATTCAGGAGGCTGAGGCAGGAGGATCGCTGAGTTCAAGACTGGCCTGGGCTACATAGTGAATTCCAGATCAGTCTCAATTACATAGTGAGACCCTGTCTCAAAACACCAGGAAAAAAAAAATACTATTGTCCTAGCCAGGCTTTGCTACAGTTGCAACAACACCTTTACTTTATTATTTTTTTAGAGACAGGCTTTTTGTAGTTCAGGCTGGCTTTGAAGTCACTGTGTAGCCCAGGCTGGCCTCACTCACAGTGATCCTTCTGCCTCAGCCTCCCAAGTGCTGGGATTACAGGTGTGCACCATCACAACTGGCTAACACCTTTACTCTAACACCGTCATATTCTTCCCATTTTTCAGTAACCACCTCGAGACTTCTGCTGTACCCTGAAATGAATTCCTCAACTCCGCCCCCTTATTTATTTTTATCATTTTAGTGTCACTGATGTCAATGAGACTCATACAGGGAAGTTAAAACAGCAAATACAAAAAAGGCTTCTTGAAATAAATGTTCACTTTTGCAGGATGGATGTCACAAGGGTGCCCATGTAGAAGAAAGGGCTCCCTTAATCACAGCATGTACTGTAACCTGGGGAACAGGCATATTCAGTGGGTGAATATCCCAGTCGTCACAAAGCCAGTCCCATGTGGCTTGCATATGGGGCATTTCAGCTGCATCATCTGGCGTGCTCCTGTTGGTACTTATAGGGAAAGTTAGGCAGCCCCGCTTTCCAGTGTAAACACACTTCACACTGGCTTTTCTCCAGTCCACCAGGCTGGCTGCTCCCTTAGGAGTAATCTGCTATGTGTCTGGATCTTCACGATTCATAGCCACCTGTGTCTGTTTAGTGCTGAGCTGCGGGTTCTCGTCAACCCAGACACGCTCTTCTCTGCATCTAAAACTACCGCTTCTAAATAAATTACTTCTAGCAGTCCGCTGTAGTAAAGGCTCCTTGGGGAGCTGATGTTATTGAACCACAAAATGAAACAATTCCTTCACACTGTACCCTCCAGTTTTAGTAGTTCTCTTGGTTTTGCTCTTCCCACACTGACTATCTCCCTGAAGACCAAAGGTCTTCTTATGGCCCCTGCATAATTCTCCACTTTGTGAGAAGCTTTGAGGCCAGTGCTCTGAGCTCAGACAGACGACTGAGCTTGGTCCAGTTTGCTCGAGGACTGACACCCCACTCTATTTGATTTTATCGATTACACATAGGAACAGGCAAGAGATTGGAGTTTATCATGCTTCATATTATTTAGCCTTTCCTTTCACATCCAATGAGCCAAACCCTTGGGAGTTGAGTCTACTGTCATCTCTAAATTTCACTGGTAGACTTACCTTCAACAACTGAACACTGTGCTGCTCTGTCTTTACATTACTGGTGACTAGATAGTCATACCCCTTCATCTTTTCTCAAATTGCATGTCTCTGTGAACCAGGACAATCACAGCAAGTCTCACTCCTGACCTCAAGTGTATATAGGGAAGAACAAAGTATCTTGTTTTTCATTTGCTCCCACTCCACAATCAACACAGATTTCATGACCTCAAAGGGTACGCGAGGAGTCCTCCTCACCAATGAATAAGCGATTAATTATGCAGCAGATGCAGGTTGAGGGCTTAGTGCTCAAGACTGCCCCCTCTTTAGACCCACTTGCAAGTCTGGGTTCTGGAAATTCTGGCCAACCAGCTACAAGTCAGGGTTTTCACAACTCCCTTTTTGGGTTTGATTAACTTGCTAGGGTGGCTGCGAGGACTCAGGGAAATACAGCCATCATGACTCTTCCCTATAGCCTACTCTGTGTACTTTCATTCTTGCTCTTTTTTGCTCTTGTTTGGCCCAAGTTCACTCTGCAGAGCCATTTTTGCTTTATCCCTTCACCCCATCATTTTTCAAATAAACTTTTTTTTTTTTTTTTTTT
>NW_022900917.1:62425309-62432658 GCF_012274545.1 Fukomys damarensis | reverse complement strand
TGATGGGCTTTCCTTTGTATGTGATTTGTTTCTTTTCTCTTACCGCTTGTAGTATTTTGTTCTTCTATTGGGTTTCTGGGATCTTGATTATTATATGTCTAGGTGTGGATTTTTTTTGATTGTAGCTATTTGGGGTCCTATATGCCTCAGTTATCTGAATGTCAAATTCTTTCCCTCTGTTTGGGAAGTTTTCTGTCACTAATTCTGTGAACAGCTTTTTAAAGTCATTTGTATTTTCTCCTGCTACTTCATGGATTCCTATCAGTCTTATGTTATTCTTCTTTGCATCATCTAGGAGTTGTTGGATCGATTTCTCATGATCTCTTACTGTTTTTAAGAGACCTCTCTTTTCATGGTCACTGACTGCAATCTTATCTTCTATATCTGAGAGTCTATCTTTGCATTCTTTTATTCTGTTGCGTACACTTTCTATGGAGTGTTTAATCTCCTGGATATCTATCTGTTTGAATCTGTTTTATGGATTCCATTTCTTTCCTATGTTGGGCATTTATTTTTTCCATTTCTTTCTTATGCTGGGCCTTCATGGCTTCTATCATGGTCCTGAGCTCATCTATTTTTTTGTCAGTTTCTGCTCTAGAGTCTCGAATCATAACTTCCATTTTGCTCACTATCTCTATGGTTATCTGGAAAATTATTTCTGTTTTGAATTTTTCTAGAGCCTGATTGATCTGTTTTGTTACTTCCTATGCTTTGCATTCAGGGTGTCCTGGTGGTTCACTATCGGCCTTTTCGTCCTCATTTGCCCTACTGTTTGCCATTGGTGAACTGGAAGTCTGTCCTTGTGTCTTGCTTAAGTGTTTTCTCATTTTTATTTTTGTTGTCAGACTGTCCTTGGTTTAATCTCTGGATTATCACCCAAATCTTCCTGATATAGTTGCACCCTAGCTTCTGTGTCTCTAACGATCCATAGACATTCTCATCTTCATAACATCAGAGAAACAGCTCATCAAATGGATTGCAATGCTTTATCCCAACTGATACAATCAGCAGCACATTAAGATCAAGTGCAACTTGGACACTGACCACCTGTGGTAGTCACTAGTCTATCACCCTTAAATCATTTGAATTAAATTGAAACCAAGAAGCAGTCCAGAACATGTCTGCAGTGAACAAAATTTCAGTATAGCGTATTTACCATTTAATGGCTCAGACAGAGCAAGGACGCAAGTCCCCTGGTCTCAGTTAGTTGATGGCTGAACCCCATGACGCTGACTAACCTCTGGCTGCAAGGCCCAGACTGAATTCCCCAACCTTCTGAATGAATGAACTCCACAACGTTCTATTACAGGTTTCCCACGCTCTTTTTTTTTAAAGATGTTCAAAGTTGGGAACTCAGAAAAATACCCTTGATGACCACCTCTGTCTTTGCAGAGTGGGTCCAAAGACTGGCACAGTCAGGAGGTCTGAGAGTTTGGCGGGGGGCTTATGGGGGTTCAGAGGCAACTGCCCGGCTACCTTCCTGGAGCTTGAGGGATGGTGGCTGGGTCGGGAGCAGGTGTGGCTCTCCTTCCTGAGGTGGATAGGGGCCCAGGCTAACTTTTTTTTTTTTTTTTTAAGAGTAGGAAAATTTTACAGAGAGAAAGAAAGCTCCTCTCTAAGAGAGACAGAAGGGAGACTGGAAAGTGGGTTGCCCAACCACCCCACTTCTCCAAGATGTTTTACACAGCAAAGCCATGTGATGAGGCAGGAACAAAGTGGGACAAAACTATAAAACCCAATGGAAAAATTACAAGGTGGGTATGAAGTTGGGCAAAACCACAACCAACCAATAAGATTACAAGTACAGTCACCCAGGTAATATTGATTAAATGGGGGGTCAAATGGGGGAGCAAGTCACATAGCAAGTGTACAAGGATTTTCAGTAAGGGTGGGAGTCTGGGATATTTCCTGGAAAGGCTGGGTTAAGACTTTGGTCCCCACTCAGGTGATTGATTTCTATTTAGAATATCAGTTACTGCTATTCATCCCCAGGGTAAGCACCCAAGGGTATAGTAGTCTCTCTCCTTTTACAATTCTGGCTACATGGCCAGGGATTTAGCTCAATGGTTCTGCCACCTGCCTCGCAAGCACAAAGACCTGAGTTCAATCCAAGGTACCTAAAGAACAAAAACAACAACAAGAAAACAATTCTGGCTACAGTGAATGTGTCCTGATTGCCCTCCATGTTGGCTCCTTGCTGGGTTGGCTCCTTAAGGGTGGCCCTGTCTAACTGCCTACAAGATATGTAACTAACTTACCTATCTGCAATATTTCCCCTCTGAAGAAGTACCCCTAACTGCTGTGAGGGGGCAAAAGGCAAAGATAGCTCTGGCTACTTCCAGCAGAAGAGGGTCGTAGTTTTGATCAGCAGTTAGAGTTACTCCACAGAGGGTCTATCTAAAGGTCTCTAATAGGTGCCAGGCACTGTCATCTTGGTAGCTGCAAAGCTTTTAAATCTGGAGGGGGAATAAGCCAAAGAAACATAAAGAATGCATGGGCCAAATTATAAGGTCAGCAGGATTGCTATGAAGATAGCCCACAAAGAGGATAGGGAGAAGGTCCAGGGGACTTCAGAATTCAACACAGAAATGGTATTATATAGGTTAGCAGTTATGAGCTGTTTACAAGTTTGATCTGGTGGATCCCAGTAAAAGAAGTCTAGCACATTTGTCACTGGTTCCATTTGTCTGACCACTTGGAGTTTGGCAGCTTCTAGGCAAGAATAAATGAAACTTTTAAAAAATTAGAGTATACATAATCTAAGCATGAGCACACTAGAATGAAAGGGCAGGTTGGGGAGAAAGCCACACTTAGAAATTAAAATAGTTATTGAACCTGCTGGACTTAGATTCTTTCATTGATAGAGGTTATCTATAAGTCAGATACTTTGTCATAAGTCCTTCTAGTTTCAGTTGTAAGAGACAATTTAAAGAACAAATTTTACTAATAAATATAACTCTAGCTGAGCTCTTGTAGATTTTACCATACTTTTTTCCTAATGATCCGTAACCATGGTCAGCTACTGGTAGAGATGTAAACTGCCAAAAGGGGTCATTGCCTGGAGCCCCTTTTTATATGTAGCTTTATTATTATGTTATTATTTTATACCTCTTTTTGTTAGTCTTTTCTGCTGGGTGTTTAAGACCAAGTTAAAGTGAGACCTGTGTCAATCATCATGACCCTCTTCTATCTATCAAGGTCAGCTACGTCTCCTCAAGCATTATTTTGGAATCTGCATAGAGCCTCTCAGCTCCTCTGTCAGTGTCAGCCATCAGGATGGGTCAAATCTTGCGTGACCATGCTGCTTTCAGTAAAATCATGGGAAACTCCCTTGTGGTGATCCTCCTTTGGCACACAGTAAATTTGTCCTCTGGTGTCCAGCAATTTCCCTGTTCAGGAGGTTGACTGACTTACCAAAGATGTAGGGTCCTGAAGGAAAGGTTCCTTTGTGTCCTGGATCTTGTAGACCTTGAGGGGCCAAGACCAAAATAATGGCTTTCCTCATAGCTTAGTTACCTCTCTATTTTTTGCCTCCAAACTTTAGTTGTTGAACACCCAGAAGAGATCAGTGACATTAATAGTGCAGAAGGATAAGTGAGCTTGTTATAATTTTGTCTGGACATCAAGTACTTTGAAGTATAAAGCATAGTTAGGGGGCTGTTATTTCTTATCAACCATGGTTGTTCTAGTAGTTGAATCCCTGCAGAATGTTAACAGAAAACACTTATATGTTATAGAGAAGCTTAACATCAAGAGCAACATATAGTATTTTATCATGACAATCATGATAACATTTTCTTTGTAACACATGTTTATCTTAGTATGAAATATTCTTTCAGTCAAACACCTCCATCTGATCACAAGACTTTAATGACATAAAGAAAACTCTTATTTGTATTCTTATTAGGATGCCATCTAAAGAGAACATATAGAGCTGGGGATTTAGCTCAGAGGTTCCACTGCCTGCCTTGCAAGCTCAACGTCCCGAGTTCTATCCCCAGTTCCAAAAACAAATAAACAAGAGAACATACATATTGACCTATAAATGTATGTTAGGAAATCATAATGTCTAACCTCTAATTTTAGTGTGTGACATTATTTTGACTCTTTGGACACTTAGCATCTCTAAGTGCAGATGACACATATAACATACATCACTTAAGTTTTTAAGGCCGGGGATTTAGCTCAGTGACACTCTGCCTGCCTTGCAAGTGCAAGGTCCTGAGTTCGATCTTTAGTACCGTAAAAAAAAAGTTTTTAAGAAAATTATTATAACTATTATTTGACTGGATATCTCATGCTGGCTTGACATGTATCTCTTATGACAAGTAGCTGGAGTGCAAGAGAAAGGCAGATACCTGAGATTAAAAAAAATCATTACCATAAACAATATCCTAGAAGACTTGTATAACCCAGAAGGCACGAATATATATGCCATGCAATAGCAATGTGTATCAGTTACATGAAACCATTTGTCCTTTAATTTTGTTTTGTACCAAGGGCATTTTAAATAAAATCTTTTTGTTTTCCCATAGAAAACCATGGCCAATGTATACATGTCACAGTAATATGTTTAGCAATGTATTTCCCATAAGGCTATAGAAATGATTGTGAACAAAGGCAGGAATAAATTTTTCCAGGCAGCTGCTCCTCTATTTACTAAGGGGAGTCCTGTGCAGTACTTTTCCTATACCCGAGTCTTTATTTAATTATCTTAACAAATTTTTAGATGACCTATGACAGTCAGATCATAATAATTAACACAATAATTTTTGGCCAATGAAAGATTCCTGAGTTATTATATATAGACAACGACATGGGCTGTATTTATAAAATCAATTGACATTATGTGGATCATCTGGCAACCTGGAGAAAGCATGTCTTTAGTGACATTTATCTATCTATATTTAGTGACATTTATCTATAAGCCAACCTGATTTACAGGCAAACATCTTAAAAAATCCAAAATGCCAAAAGAAAAAAAGCTTAAACAAAACAGCTGTACATGTTATAACAAACTGAACAGACATAGAGACATGCACATAAGACAACTTGCTTATAAACCAGAGTGCACTCAGATGTATTTGGCCAAGTTAAATTATAATAACTTTTAGGTTTATTATATTTACTGGTTTATTATAAAGGGCATTTTAGAGGATACAAATAAACAGCCAGATGAAGGAATACACAGGGCAAGGTCTGAAAGTTCCTATAACAGGCCTATTACAGGGCCTCCATCCCCTGGAGTTGAGGTGCACCGCCCTCTCAGCCTTCCTGTGAGCCTCTGTATTCAGCTATCTGGAAGCACCTGGGTCCGTCACATTGTTAATTTTTATTTTCTGGATACTTTATTGCATATGTATGACTGCTATGTCTATTCAAATTCTTCTTGGTCTCTCTGAGTAGAATTCTTTCCTCCAGGATCTGGGACACGACCTTTTGTAATGACTATCAGACAAGGGTAGATCAGATAATTTCTTTATGGCCAGGTCTAAGACAGAAAGTCAGGGAAAATCAAAATTTTTATGACCTTCCTTGGAAAGAAAGTTATGAGCCAGGACAAAAACCAAAAATATAATCCAATAATACTTTTCTTAGCTCTTTCTTACTCATCTTCCAACAGTCCCCCAATATCTCTTTTCTCTTTGAACTCACAGCCTTGTGCATGCTAGAGAAATACTCTACCATTGAGTTACTCTCTCAGCCCCAGCATCTTACTTCTTGAAGTTCTTCTTACATTAGTTTTCCTGAACACTATTTGCTTGTTATCCAAACCATTCCTTTATTACCATTTATCCCCTTCTCCAACCATAGGATTTCTCCTCATTGGTCCTCTTATTATTTTACATGATGTTTTTCCTTCCTTCATTCCTCTCCCCCCGCCTTTCTTCAGTACTGGGGATTGAACTCAGGATCTTGCACTTGCCAGGCAGATGCAGCATCACTGAGCTACATCCCCAGCCCTATTTTATATGATTTCTATCTCTGATCTCATTCACAGCCATGGTTTGGATCTATGGTTTCCAATTATCACCCATATATCTTTGATCTCAAATTCTATATCCCTAATTCCCAAATTTATTGGAAATCTATGGATTCTTATGTACTTTGAATCACAGTTAACGGTGTCACTATACACATAGTTCCCCAAAACAAAATCTTTGGAGTTAAAGCTGGGCATAGGGATGTACCTCAATTAGAATGCTTACCTACCATGCACAAGGCTCTGTTAAAGAAGTGTCCTTAATCCTTCCCACACAACTCATCCATCACAAGCATATAATGTCCACTTTCCTCCTAAATGTCTGTCAGGTCTATCTCTTCCTTTCTATTCTCAATATCTTCCTTTAATTTAGACTCTGAAGATCTCTTCTGAATGAGGACAGTAGTCATCTTTCTTCTGCTCCTGTATGCAGTGAGTATAACAGTACAGTCTGCTATGCTGTAAATATTACAGTAAATTTTGATAGCTGAACTAGTGTGGTGTATGTGGACAGGCAGTGAGAATCAAACACTAGCCCCAGAAATAACATAGCCAGAGGCTATTTTATGTTGTGAAAAATGATGTATATTTCCTAGATAAAAAAGTAACGTTTACTAAATTATTCGTGTATATAGGCTAAAAGAGAAATTTTATGCATATGTTTATAATACACAATGACTACCTCCCTTGTGGGGAGTTGGTACATGTCCATAACACATTTTTAAATAAATCTCCTTCCCTCCACCTGTTGTTTCCCTTCTCATTTGCAAAAGACCTATCTCCCTATTTTCAGTAGCTGTCTTTTATTTTGCTATTTATTTGTATTTTGAGTTTCTCATATAAGAGAAGCCACACAATAGTTAAGTTTATAAATCTGGTTCATTTCACTTAACATTATGAAATCAAGCTACATACATTTTCCTACAAAGCTTATCCCTCTTTATGGCAGAATAGCTCTCCATCATGTATAAATACTACATTTTTTAATCCATTGATCTATTGATAGACATATAGGCCACTTCCAAGATTTAGCTATTATGAATTGTGTTACATACATCTTCAAGCATTTTAACTATTTTATCTTCTAGTAGGTTAAGTACTTCTGTTTTAACATTCAGATCTTTGATCCATTTTGATTTTAGTTTAGTACTTGGTGTGAGATAAGGGTGTAGATTTAGTCCTCAGCACCTGGATAGCCAGTTTTCCCAGCACTATTTGTTAAAGAGGCTATCTTTCCTCTTTAACAAAGACCTTTGGTCCCTTTGTCAAAGATCAGGTAGCTCAATGTGGTTGAAGTTGTTTCTACATTCTCTATTCTGTTACATTGACCCACATTTTTTTTTGTCAAACATGCCATATATATATA
>NW_022900917.1:62407908-62425116 GCF_012274545.1 Fukomys damarensis | reverse complement strand
TATTTTTAAATATATATAAAGGAAAAAATTTTTCTAGGATGTTTTTTTTTCTTTTTTTGGTACCGGGGATTGAACTCGGGTCCTTGCACTTGCAGGGCAGGCAGTAGAACCACTGAGCTAAATCCCCAGCCCCAAACATGATATTTTTATCACTGTAGCTTTGTAGTATAACTTGAAGCCTGGGATTGTAATACTTCCTACTTTGCTCTTGTTGCTTAGGATTACTTTTTCTATTCTAGGTCTCTTCTGGTTCCATACAAACTGTAGGATTGTTTTCTCTATTTCTGTGAAGAGTGCCATTGGTGTTTTTATTGAGATTATGTTAAATCTGTGTATCAATTGTGGACTATGGCACTATTGACTATATTGGTTCTGCCTAGCCAGGAGCAAGGGGCATCTTTTCATTTTCTGATGTCCTCTTCAATCTCCTTTTTCACTGTATTATAATTTTCATTATAGAGGTCTTTCACTTCCTTGGTTAGAATAAATTCCTAAGTATTTAATTTTTCTTGAGGTTATTGTGAATGATATTTCCCTAATTTCTTCCCCAGTGAATTATTATTGGTGCATAGGGATGCTATTAATTTTTGTGTGTTGACTTTGTACTTGCTGCTCTACTGAATGGTTTGTTTGTTTGATTTGGTTTTTGTTGCTGTTGTTTGTTTTGGTACCAGGGATTGAACTTGGGACCATGTGCTTGTGAGGCAGGCACTGTGGAACCGCTGAGCTAAATCCCCGGCCCTGTTTTTTGTTTGTTTGTTTGTTTGTTTGGTACCAGAGATTGAACTCAGGTCCTTGTGCTTGTGAGGCAGGTGCTGGAACCACTGAGCTAATTCCCCAGCCCCCTGTTGTTGTTTTTGAGACAGGGTGCCTCTGCATAGTTCACGATGGCCTTGAACTCACTCTGTAGCCTAGGCTGGCCTCAAACTCACAGTAATCCTGCCTCAGCCTCCCAAGTGCTGAGATTACACCACCATGCCTGGGCTGAATTTGATTATTAATTCTAGGAGTCTTTCGGTGACCTTTTTTTTGGGTCTTCTACATAGAGGATCATGTTATCTGCAAATAATAATTTGACTTCCTCCTTTCCTACATATACCCCTTTTAGTTCTTTCCCTTGCCTGATTCCTATAATGTTTTGAGAACTATTTTGCGTAAGAGTAGGGATGGTGGAATTCTTGTCTTGTTCCGAATTGTACAGGGAAAACTTTCAGCTTCACCCCATTTAATGTGATGTTGGCTGGTTTGTTATTATTTTAGTTTGTGTGTGTGTGTGTGTGTGTGTGTGTGTGTGTGTGTGTGTGTGTGTGACTCTTACCAGATTGAGATAAGGTCTTCTTATGCCTTTTTTCTTAAGGTTTTCATTTTATTTTGAGATGGTCTTGCTATGTAGTTCAGGATGGCCTCAAACTCACAGCAATCCTCTTGCCTCAGCCTCCCAAGTGCTGGGATTACATGTGTGCACCACCACATTCGACTTAAGGGTCTTTTTGTTCTGTTTTATTTTTTTGTGCCAGAAATCAAACTCGGGATCTTGTGCGTTTGCAAGGCAGGAGGCGCCACTGAGCTATATCCCTGGCCCCCATTTTGTTTTAACATGAATGGATGTTGGATTTTGTCAAAGGCTTTTTCGGTGTCAATTAAGACAATCGTGATTTTTGACCTTGCTTCTGCTGATGTGATGTGATGTACTATACTGATTTGCTAATGTTGAACCATCCCTTCATCCCTGGGATGAATCCTATTTGGTCATGATGTATGATCTTTTAGATTTGTTGCATTCTGTTTTGCATTATCTTGTTGAGGGTTTTTCTGTCTATGTTCACTAGAGATTTCTCTGTATTTCTCTTTTTTTTCATTGGATCTTTTTCTCATTTTGGAATCAGGGCAATGCCAGCTTCCAGGAATGACTTTAGGAGTACTCTTTCCCTTTGAATTTCATTAAAGAGTTTAAGGAGTATTGGGATTAGATCTTTCTTAAAGTTCTTGTAGAATTTGGTAGTGAATCCATTGGAACCTGTGCTTTTCTTACTTAGTAGTTTTTTTATTAGTGCCTCAATTTTATTGCCTGTTATTTGATTGTTCAGGGTTTTTACATCTTTTTGGTTCAGTTTTGGAAATTCATATGTATCTAGGAATCTATCCATTTCTTCTGAATTCCTCCATTTATTAGAGTACAGGTTTTGAAAGTAATTATTATAATCTGATAAAAGAGATTTTTTTTTTGTACCAGGGATTGAATTCTGGACCTTGTCCTCGCAAGGCAGGCGGCGGAACCACTGAGATAAATCCCTGGACCAAAAGAGAAAATCTAAAAGGCAAAACAGACAACATTGATGGCTCTTTTCAAAAGATCTTTTCCACTACACTTTTATTCTGCAGATACTGCAATAAATTCTACTATTTAGTGATTCTACATTATTCTGGTCTACAATACAAAGACTTCCCAGGAAACACACATTTCATGTATTTTGTTATTGCATGATGTTTCTTTTTTACCCACCCCCCTTGTGCTTTTTTGTAATACAGGAATTCAACCCAGTGTCTTAACACTAACTACATTTGTTTTGTTTTGTTTTTTAATTTTGAGACAGGGTCCCACTAAGTTGTTAAGTCACCCAGGCTGGGTTTAAACTTCCAATCCGCTCACCTCAGCCTTCTCAGCGCTGGAATTGCAGGTGTATGCTTCCACATGCAGCTTTACCTCTAATTTTTAAGAAAGTGAATCTGCATTTCAAGTTTTTTCATACACAAATTGTTTATTCTGATTTTGATTTTTTTTCTTGGCATCAGGCCTCTCAGTACGTTGCCCAGGCTAGCCTCAAACCTAAGATTCTCCTATGTCAGCCTACAGCAGTTGTGGTTACAGGTGTGCCACCAAGGCTATTCTCAAAATTTTAAAGTAAATCCAAATGTTTCTAATTGATTCAAAAGTTCAACTTTTTTTTTTTTTTTGGAAGGACTGAAGATTGAACCCGGGGCCTCTGAATTTGAGTACACCCCCACCCAAGTTGCCCAGTCTAGAGTCAGGCGTATCTTCCTGCCTGCACCTTCCAAAGTGCTGAGGCAACAAACAAGCATGCACTACCATGCCCCACTCCTGAAATATTTAAAATCTGTATTATTGTATTAAATGACATTTCATTCCATTTCTTGTATCCTATAACTTTGTCTCTTGTGCTTGCATGACTCCATTCTATTTTTTGTTTTGTTTTTTTGGTACCAGGGATTGAACCTGGGATCTCACGCTTGCAAGGCAGGCAGAACCACTGAGCTAAATCCCCAGCCTGGATGACTCCATTCTAGTCTTCCCTGCTTCCAGTGTCCCTCTACCTGGAATGCTCAGCCTCCCTTTTGGCCCTAAACTTATTTTTAAGATTCAGCTCAGAGAAAGGTACAGTGATGCACACCTGTATCTCAACACTCAGAAGGCCGAGGCAGGAGAATCACAGTAAGTTTGAAGCTAGCTTGGGCAATATAGTGAATTCGAGGCCAACCTGGACTACATAGTGAATCCTATCTCAAATAGATTGAGCTAAAACACACTTCCTTAATTCCTCTTCTCTGTTGCTTCTATCCTGTGCACCCACAGCAGGGCAGTTCATTACTGAATTGAGTTTCTTTTCTGTTTATCTTTCCCATTGACCTTTGGAGTACAAAACTGTTTTAATGTTTTTACAGATAAGATCTATCATATTTCCAGTACCAAACAAAAGGACAAATTTTTGAATGAAGGAATAAATGGTATTAGTCAAATACATCTTAGAATCTGAGAATGGTAAGCAATTGATAAGAATCAACTGTGGGCTAAGGTATAGCTTAGTGGTACAACACTTTCCTGGCTTTGAGCTCCATCCCTAGTACAAGGAAAGAACTCAACTGAAGCCAAAATACATAAAATGCTTAACTATATTGAAATGTTCAATATAGGCCAGACTATGCTATTTGTGTATTGTCCTTTTTTAAATTAATATTTAACCCACATACCATGACATTTACCCCTAACATAGGTAGCAATTTGGCTAAAAATGGGGACAATTTTACTGTCATCACCTACCCTTGTACTATTCATGCTATCTCCAACACCAGATGATTTCAAGGGATTCATTCAGAAAACATGTACAGTTGTAGAAACTGTAGGGATTATGGAACAAGCAATTAATCTGAGATATAAGTTATCAACAATGTAAGAGCAAGGTTTTATTTTATTTTTGGTACCGGAGATCAAACTTGGGTCCTCACGCTTGCAAGGCAGGCATCAAAACCACTGAGCTAAATCCCCAACCCAAGAACAAGGTTTTAACAAGACATAGATAATGCAAATCTTTAAAACTATATATTTTATTGAAAATAGTTCATTTGAAATACATTACATAAAAACATGTTACTGCAAAAGTGTCCAATTTTTCATACAAGGATCATTTCAGCTTCACCCTCTCTTGCCACAGCAGCGCCTCTAGTTTGCAGATTAACACTTGGCAGGGGTAGAATCTCTACTGCCCTCTGGTGGTAACTCAGCACAGGCTTTGACTGAAGAAAGTTACAGAGCTGAACCATTGCAGATTTGAGGAGTGGCAGCAGCAGCAGCAGCAGCAGCAGCAGCAGCAACAGCTTTCACTGCCTAGGAAGGCACCTTCAATGAGGGCTTTAATCCTGTAGGAAGTGTTCCTCCAACTGACAGCGAAAATCATAGCAAAAACTGTCTTTCTGAGTTTCAATCACTGCCTTCTTAGAAAAAGCAAATACTAGTCAATACAAATGAGAGAAATAATATAAGAAAGCCTCAAGGTAATTTATCTCTATGCCCCAGGAAGGTTAACAGGACAGTGACAATTCCAAAAGAAGCTTGGCATGCAAGGAAGGCTTTCTTTGCACCCTGATTCTTCACTGTCTTTATAAAAATGGATACAACTACTCTGATCAATTTCAGGTCCACACTTCTGAGAGAAGATGACCCTTCTTCTGAAAGTACGTATCAACAGAGCCTAAGTTCATTCTCCAGACCAAACACTTTGGACTTGAGGTTCTTCAGTTCTCCTTGTATCTTATGCGCCCGTCTATTGCTGTTGCGGACCTCACACAGAATGGCAAGGTCCTGGTTTGCCTGAGCATCCACTGTTGCCTAGAGATTTAACAAAACGAGAGAATGATTATAGAATAAGCCAGGGGAGAGAAACCAGTCATAAAGACCAGGCTATGCTGGCTGGCTCCTATTTTATTTTATTTTATTTTATTTATTTTTTTTTTTGTACCAGGGATCAAACTCGGAACTTTGTGTGGCTGGCTCCTTTTTAAGGGATTCTTAGTACATACAATAAATTCAATCCTTGGTTTATTTAATGATTAAAATTGATCCAGAAAAGGCAAGAAACTCTGCTTTCCCATACAATAGTAAGGAAGTTCTGAGTAGAGATCAATAACCAACTCTGTGCAAAAACAACAGAACAATATAAACATTATTGGTAAATTTGCCAAAGAATGAATGTACCACCTCTTCTTAACCTTATTCTAAGAACTGAGACTTGGAAAAACTACTTTATTATTCAATTACTTTCCTCAATTATAAGAAACAGATACTTCTTCAATCTACTCCTTAAGCTGGGAAAGACGACAGACGGTATTGATGCAGCCCTTCTGTTATTTCAGGGTTTCCCCCCATCTAATGTGCACTAACTGGACTGATTTTTGGGGAGGCTTGAAGGACAATGTCATGGTTTAGAGATAATGTGTGACCCCCAAGGCTCATGGCGTTGAAGACTTGGTTGCTGGTGAGCTTTTGCAAAGTGACCAGATCACAAGGGCGCTAAGTTTATCTGTGGATTGACCCACAGTTTGATGGCATTATTAGGAGGTGACACAATTAGGAGGTGGAGCCTGGTTATAGGGAGTGAGTCACGGGGGGCATGACTTGGGGACTCTATCTTGCCCCTGACTTCCTCTCTAACCCTTCCTTGCCCTGCTTCCTGGATGCGATGTGAAGAACAGATCTCCTTCACCAGACCCTTCTGCCACTATATTTAGGCCTTGACACCAGCTGACCATGGACAGAAATCTCTTAAACCTTAAGTCAAAATAAACCTCTCCTTAAAGGTGTAGGGAAGGTGGGATGGGTAGGGGAAGGGTACTAAGGGAAAAGAAAAAAATGTGAGATAATGAAAAGATGAAAATAAAGTGTTTGTAGATGGGGAGGGGAGGAGGGGGTGAAGGGAGGGCAGGGGTAAGGGGAAAAAATGAGAATCAAGACTTGTCATGTAGAGGTACAAGACCTCAACAATGAATGTAACTGTACTGTATCCCTAAAATGTACCAATAAACTCAATTAAAGCTGAAAAAAAAAAAAAACCTCTCTTGCTTTAAACTGTTTGTGTCAGATATCTGATCACAGTGCTGGAAAGTTGAGTAACACAGATGGCAACCCATCAGTCTACCACCAGGGAAACGGTCCATCCTTCTTGTGTGGTGGTGCTGGGGAACAACCAGGGCCTCGAGTTATCAGTATCTCCACACTTCCACCCCTTTCTCCCTGAAGTAATTCAAGACCAGCAATTACCTTGTACAGCATTTGCTCTAAATCTTTCAGTTTCTGTCGAAGAACTTTAATGTCTGTCTTAAAGCCTTCTACTTCCAAGCTACGTCGATGCTCCAAGGCCTCATAGCGTTTTGTCATTATCTGTAAACGCTTCCCCATCTTGTTAGAGCGATCCTAAATATGGATGACAAGGCATTTGTGAAGGGGGAAGCATTTCCCCAGCTGCCTGTACTTCCACCTCCATCATCAATGCAAAGAATTTTGTACCTTGAAGATCTCTCTCCGTACTCCCTCCTCCTCCCGAATTCGGGCAAGTTCCTCTTCTAAGGAAATGCACTGCTCTTGGTACATGTTGGACAGCTTCTTCTCTTGTATTAACTTATCCTTTAGGGACTGCAGGCCAAAAGGACAAAGAAATGTTAATTCCCAGTTTTACACTTTAGGTTATTCAAATAGCTCTAAAGTAGGTGCTAAAAGAAAAACAGATAAAAAGGGTTTCCACAAGTATAAAATGAAGATGGCAAGGTACTTTGGAGAACATCTAGAAACTTCCTATTTCTAGACTATTCTCTTAGCCCCTTTTCTAAAATGTACATGATAGAAATTCTTTAAATTTTTGGCTCTGGAAGAGTCGCATAATAGAGTTCAGAATTTATCTCAAGTGGGTAGTTTGCCCACACTTGGAGGGGACTTAGAAAACACACTCTTCCTGGGTCTCTCCTGTTTTCCAAGTTTTCTCAAGATGGGTTTGAAGGGGGCCTGATGTTTCCCACGGTGTGGATGTTGCAGATATTGGGGGACTGAAAGAGGAGCAGGCCTGAATCCTGCTGCCCCTCCAGATCCCAGCCCAGCTATGGTCCCCATTGTGGTTGAGAGAGGGCTTCCTTCCCAGGGGGCCAGTGCCTTCTTCAGCAGCAAAGTTCGACTTGCTATCTGCCACCAGCTGCACGATGTAACATCAGTGAATGACTCTGCCATCTGAAGGCAACAACTGAGCCTACGGCCATCCCACCCTGAACATGCCCAATTTCGTCCCAAAGTGACAACTAGGAATACTCAGCAACCTTTCTTCACTCCATTTCTCAGTGGCCCAAGTGTCCAGCTCCCTCAGGCCTGTCATGACTTTCTCATTAAATTTGTTCAGAATTACCAAAAAAATAAAAAAAAATAATAATAATTTATCTCAAGTAAGATATTACAATATATGTTTGGGGCCACATTTCTTAAGTTTTTTTTGTTTTTTTTTGGTTTTTTTAGACAGGGTCTTGCTATGTAGTTCAAGCTGATCTTGAGCTCACTATGTAGCCCAGGCTCTCACTGAACTCATGGTGGTCCGTCTGCGTCAACCTCCCAAGTGCTGAGACTACAATCGTGTGTCACCACGCTTAGTGAGAAAGTTCTTTACAAAGGAAAAAAAAATCAATACTTTCTATACAGATTCCACTAAGCAGACAAGATAATCTTTTAAAAATTAAAGCTGGGTATGGTGGGGCACATCTAACATCTTTGCACTGGGGAGGCTGAGGCAGGAGCATCAGTGACTGCCATGCAATGAACAGATCTCCTTTAGCACACCCTTCTGCTATTCTGTTTGGCCTGAACTACACAGTGAGACCATATCTCAAAAATCCAAAACCAAACAAACAAAACAAAATAAAACAAAAACCCTTACGTCAGAGACAAGTGTGACTTAGGAGGCAAGGGCAGAAGAATGGGAAGTTTGAGCCCGGCATGGGCAACTTAGGAAGACTGTGTCTTAAAATAAAATATAAAAAAGGGTGGGAATGTAACTCCCAGGGGTAGAGTATCCCTGGGTTGAATGCCCAGTACTGCAAACAAATACATAAATACAAAAAAACAAACTTATTTTTTGAGACAGGGTCTTGCCATGTAGTTCAGGCTGTCCTTGGACTAAGTAGCCCAAACTGGCCTCAAATTCACAGTGATCCTCCTGCCTTGGCCTCTCTACTGCTGGGATTACAGCCGTGTACCACCATGCTTGGGTAAAAACAAGAAAATCTTAAATAGGATGTTTCTTCCTAACACACAATCCCTTGAAGACACAATGTTTGGAACTAGGTTATGTTCCTGACCGTGAGGGCTGAGGCCCTTTCTGGCTGGCTGCTGCCTATGCTTCATATGCCTCTCGCACTTCCCTTCCCCCTTAGTGAGTCCACTCACATGGATAGGCCTCCTTTCCCTTGAGTAAGCTCCAAGGCCTTTAACTTTGTTTCTCCCTCTGCTGGAAATGCCCTCTTCCAGGTCAATATGGCACACTTAGTCTTATATTGCAGGTCTCAGCAGAATCACCAGGCATATGAGAGTGTACCTTAGCTGTGAATGGTGGCGCACTCCTCTAAGCCCAGCACTTGGGAGGATGCGGCAGGAGATCACTGAGGTCAAGGCCAGCATGGGCCACACAGATCATTTCAAGGCCAGTATGGGCTATGCAGCAAGACCCTGTCCCTATCTACCCTTCTCAAGTGGGTTTCCAGCAACTATATATGATCTTCATGCAATTCTCTTACTCCTTTAACATCATTTTTAGTTTTCTTGGTTATTTGTTAATGTTCCTATTTTTTCCTCACCCATTAAAATGTGAACACAATCAGCACAGGCCTTATCTAGTTTATGTACTGCTGCAGCCCCATGGTCTAGTCTATTTGTTGAATGATACTCAGCAGTCTAGTATTTTAATCTCCAAATACCATAATGATCAATGACTCTTTGAGACCTGTTTCATGAGGCTGCTGCTACCCCAGCTTCCTACACTGAATGGATCTTACATGATAATCCGAAAATTCTCTGGAATTCTCTGAGGGTTTTTTTTGTACCAGGGATCAAACTTGGGACTTTCCACTTGCGAGGCAGGCGGCGGCACCACTGAGCTAAATCCTGGCCCTAGTTCTTTCAATTCCTCTAGAAAAATAAACAATTTCTGTAATGCATAAGCACATTACCTTAATATATTCATTTTGGGCATGATGACTGTCATGTGAAATTGGGAAAACTCTTCCAATTTTATCTTCTTTTTTCTTAGACTGCTCCCGATATTGCTTAATCTTTAACATCAAATGATCCTTTTCAAGCATCCATGTCTTCTCTTTATTTTGGTTTTCAAATCTCAGTTGCAGAAAGTCTTTGATGTTCTCATACAGCAGTTCCTGGGTATGATGGAGACTATAAAAGGACAGATAAAGACATGATTCTTACACAGCATATCTGAAATAGTTATTCCATAAGGGAAGATACATATTCTTTTAAAATTGAACACTAGCCAGGTTGGGGCTGAAGTAGGAGGATCAGAAGTCCAGTCGTAACAATAGAGTAACTTAACAAGACTCTGTTTCAAAAATTTTTAAAAAGGGGGAGCTGTAGCTGTAGCTCAGCGTAAAGGCTCTGGGTTCAATCCCCAGTACCACCAAAACAAACAAACAAAAAGAGCAATGTAAGAATTTTGTAAAATATTAGAAGTTTTATTGGTCTGAAAACTAGCAATCTTATATGGTTTAGTAGGCAAAGTGTAATGTATCCACCCATGCTCCCTGGTTCACAGATTACTCTCTCCCTGTGTGCCAATTTATGTTATATGATTAGAGGGGTGACAGACATATTTATAGATACCCTGCTAAATATGGACTATTCCCAGGAATGATGTTCTAAGTAAGTGTTAACAGAAGTTCTAAAATAACAAAGACAGCTTTGCTTTGTTTTTACTGTTCTCAAGGGTGACTGCCTTATATCAAAAGCTTCGTCTTTTTTTCCCAGATTTCCTCTATGAAGTAATCTCAATCCTTTTAGACTATTTTAATTCTCTATTCTCTACAATTCCTTATCAGTTTAAATATATACCTCGCCTTATGTACTATTTAGCTTTCTGTCACTGTGACCAATTGCCTGACATCATCAACCTAAAGGAAGAGATGGTTTACTGAGCCCATGGTTTCAGAGGATTTACTCCATAGTCAGCTGGCTCCAAAGCAAGAACATCATGGCAAAAGGATGTGGTGAAGCAAGGCTGCTCACTTCATGATGGCCAGGAAACAAAGCAGCAGAACAGCGCCAGTGAGGAAGGGGCCAGCAATCAGATATAGTACCCATGGACATCCCTCCATGGCCCATCTACACACACTCACAAATGTGCTTTATTCCCCTAGGTGGCTCTGAAGGCAATGTTTGTTTTGTTTTTTAGGACAAGGGCTTGCTATATAATTCAGGTTGGGCTTGAACTCACTGTGTAGCCCAGATTGGTCCTAAACCCAGGATCCTCTTGCTTCTGCCTCCCAAGTGCTGGGATTATGGATGTGCACCACCATAACCGGCTGAAGCCAATTAAACTGACAATCCAGTTTAACCATCACACTGCACCCTTGTTAACTTCACACCCAAACACATCTCTTTAAATTACACTTAATCTCCAAATAAACACAGGTCACAATTCTGCCTAACACAACATAACTGTTCCACCTACATCCAAAAATAAACACATCATAATTCCGCCTAACATGATATGACTGTCCCAAGCAGAAATGTACTAATGCCCCCTCAAAGTCTTAACAGTTCCAGCACTGCTCAAATGTCCAAGTCCAAAATCTCCTCTGACATTCAAGGCAAACTCCTAGCTGTAAGTCTCTGAAAATTCAAAATGCAAGCTATATATTGCCAATACACAATAGTACAGAGTAAACATTACCATTTCAGAAGGATAGATTAGGAAATAAGAGAACCAAAGCAAGACCTAAACTGAACAGAGAAAACAATAAATCCAGTAGCTTTAAGTCTGGTATGCACAGCACTGGTGGTAAGATCTGAGTTTTAGCAGGCTTTAGTAGCCCTCCCCCTACAGCCTTGATGACTTCCTGGGGTCTATGCACCCCATTCTTACAGCTTCATGCATCCTTCTCGTGGCATATGGACTGGCCTTCCAGGTCTTCCCTTGTTATCTGTGTGGAAGCCTTCATGGCTCCACAACTCACATCTGCATGCCTGAGTAATCAGCATCATGTGGACAACACCAAGGTCTGCTGCCAGCTCGAGCAGTAACCAGGTCCCCTTGGACCATGACTATAGTGGCCTCTGAGTACCCGGATGGCTAAGCACAGTGAAATGAATCCTGGCCAACCAATTCCCTGGGAGGTCTCTCTTGAGAAGGAGGTTCAGGGGCTCTTTTCTCACATGAAAAGTTTAGACTTTTTGTACCCTTGGACCTGTGATGGGTGAAGTCTTACTGCTTCTGGAGATGCTCTCAATGCATCATTCTTCTGGTCCTGGCTCAAAATACTTGGTGTCTTTTTGATAGCAATAGCATCTCTTCAGCAACCTTACCTCCTGTGGCCTCAACTTTACATGTATTCCTTTTCTGGTCAACATTTAAATTTTTCAATTGTGCTTTTGCTCTTTATTCTTACTGTAATTCTGGCTAAAAGCATCCAGCAGGGGCCGGGGATTTAGCTCAGTGGTTCCACTGCCTGCCTCGCAAGCGCAAGGAATTGAGTTTGATCCCTGGTATTAAAAAAAACAAAAAAACAAAAAACAACCCTCAATTTAACATGCCGGGCGTGGTGGTACACACCTGTAATCCCAGCATTCAGGAGGCTGAGGCAGGAGGACTGCTGTGATTTCAAGACCAACCTGGGCTACAAAGTGAGTTCCAGGTCAGTTTCAACTACATAATGAGACCCTGTCTAAAAAAAAAAAAAAAAAAAAAAAAAGCATCTAGCAGTATTCATGCCATAGCTTAAATCCTGGGCTGCCTTGAAATTTCCTCTGCCAGATGAATTAGTCTGTCATTGTGTTGGGAGTGCAGGTACTGAGGATTGAACCCAGGACCTTCACGCTGAGCCTTTTGTGTGCGTGTGTGTGTGTGTGTGTGTGTGTGTGTGTGTGTGGGTGTGTTGGTGTTGAGAACTGGGGACTGAACATGGGGCCTTCATGCTTATCAGTATCCCCGGCCCCTTCCCCCCTAGGTTTTTTTTTTTTTTTTTTAAAGACTGGGTCTTGCTAAATTGCTGAAGCAGGACTCAAACTTGCAATCCTCTTGTCTCAGCCTTCTATTGTCTGGATTACCAGCTTGTGCCTTCACGCCTGAGAGTATATCACCTTGAAAGTCAGCTTCACACAAAGTCTTAGGGCATGCACAAAACACAGACAAACGTTTTTGCCTGAATGAAACACACGGGGCTTCTAGTCTAATTCCCAATAAAATCCTTGTTCCCAACTGAAACCTCATCTTGGCCTTTACTATACACATTCCTAACAGCACTCTTGTCTTCTGAGCTCTAACCAGGTGGTCTGCTTACAGCATTCTAGGGCTTCTTTAGCTAGTATTGCCGAAGCTTTCCAAATTCTTCCTACAAGCCAGTCATAAAGGCTTCTGAACCATAGGATCAGGAATAGATACAGCAATAGCCCTACTTCTCCAGTACCAATTTTCAGTATTGTTCAGCTTTTCCCATTGCTGTGACACCATCAAATGAAGGGAGGAAATGGTTTAGTATAGCTGATGGTTTCAGATGATCCAGTCCCAGGTAAGCTGGCTCCAAGGTAGAATCATCACGGTGGAAGGGTATGGGAGAGCAAAGCTGCTTATTTCATGATGGCCAGGAAGCAGGAAGGGTAACAGTGCCAGAAAGAAAGGGGCCAGGGACCAGATATACGCCCCAAGTTCATGCTTCTGCAGTGTACCCAGACATACCCAGAAGTGAGCTTACTAATCCTCTCGAGGTGATTCCACAACCATCAAGTTGACAATCCACCTTCATACTCGCTTATATACTATGTTAGATTTTATATGTCTAATGTGCTTTCCGAGGTGGGGTGGGAACACATAACTTATTTATTACATACTTTGCCCCACTATCACCAGACTGTCAAGGACAGTATCAACTACAGGACATATACAAGCATACATAGATTTATAATGACTGTCTGAGATTTAGGGACAGACAAATGACGTCTGTATCTTTAAAAAAGAGTATCCCTGGAAGCCAGCAACTCAATAGTTTAACATAAACACTTAGAAAAATAGTATACTGATGATCTGTCTGCCTGCAAGAATATTAAATATCATGAAGCAATGGCTATAATTTTCTACTGAAAATAATGTCTGATTCACTTTGTTCTTTTCATTGGTAACAGGATGCATAGATAAGTGGAAAGTGATAGGCACAGGGTACAGCAGATGTTCCAAGTAAATATATATATTTATTCAGGTATGTGTATGTGTGTAAAGAAAGAAGGAAAGGCTGAGTCAGTTACCACAGGATCTCTTCTGCTTTCAGTGAGTAATTTTATTCTACATTACATTATGTTCTCAACTTGAAACTGACAAAATATAAGCTTGCTAATATACCAGTGATTTGAAAGTGATACCCAGAAGACAGTCATTAATGCCCTAGGACAGTGATAGTGAACCTTCAGAACTTTCAATGACACAAACAGCCCACTGCAGCATACGTGCCACAGGTTCAACACCACTGGCCTAGGATTTCACGCTATTCAATATACTTAAGATGATCTCCCCAATGGGTGGAAGGGATCATATGCTCAGATAGGCAGATAATGCTAAACTAGGATGGTTATTACTATTCCAGAAACATATAAAATTACAAATTTTATATGCTAGGGGTATAGCTCAGAGGTAGAACAGTTGCCTAGCACGTGTGAAGGCTCGGACTTGATCCCTATAAAAATGAGGGGGGAAGAGAAATTTTTAAAATGTTTAATGCAGAAAAGAGATGGTTCAACTTGATAAATATCACCAAATATTCAACACACATTTTTTGTGTGACAATTGTGCACAAAGGACAGGGTAAATGCTATACGGTAAAATCCCAGGAAACAAAGACATAAATATAATATGTGGAGCTAAGTGGTTACCACAGAGGCTCACCAAACGTTATGGGAACATAGATGAGGAAGAATTTAATTTGGCCTAGGTAAATCGTTGTTTGTTTTTTTGTTTCACTGAGTTATTTTCTTTTTGGTTTTATGTCTTCAGAGAAGGGATCATATTGTTTATCAAGGTGCCTGCTCTAAAGCAAATGTTTCATAAATACTAGTTATTAGTCTGGCTGAAGCGCAAAGTAAAAAAATGTAATGGAGAAGAGCTGAGGCTAAAAGATTAGTTTGTTAATCATCATCTGACAAGATGATGAAGTCTCTAAGAATTCATGCTAAAGTATCAGGGCTTTATCATAAAGTGATCACATATTTAAGCAGTTGATCACCACTAAGAGAGGAACTAATATATAATAGTGAGAAAGGCTGTAGAATGAAAAGAGACAAGTGGTATGAAGAGATAAGCAATTTGGCTGCAGTAACGGTAAAGCTAAGGTGTCAAAAACACTCAATGGAGGGTTTCTTCACAGCACAGCTCTGGCCACTGGAATCAAACAAAAGGGAGACAGACAGGTGCTGCAGAAATCAGAGGAGGTGAGTTTCCTTCAATAAGTAGTTGATCGAGTGACACCAAATACACAGACAGATACTAAATACAGTAAGGACTGAAGGGATAACTAGTCTTAGAAATTAAGAAGTCAATGACGATCTTGGAAAAAGCATGGTAAAATGGCGGTGGGGGTGGCACAAACTAGATTGCAGAAAGGCAAGTAGGAAAAGGAAATGCTGACTACTCAGAGCTTGCAGTATGTACTTTTTCTTTTGAAATGGAATCTTGTTATGTTGTCCAGGCTAGCCTCAAACTCCTGACCTCAAGTGATCTTCCTGCCTCAGTCTCCTAAGTAGCTGGGACTACAGGTGCATGCCACTATGCTCAGCACATAGTATTTTTTAATAGGTATAAAATCATGACGGTTCCAAACAAAGGAAAAGGTCTGTATTATACTTAGTCAGGTAATACTGGTGGATAAAAGAACTTTTTTTTTTTTTGGTTTTTTGAGACAGGGTCTCACTATGTGGCCCAGGCTGGTCTTGAACTCACAGCGATCCTCCTGCCTCAGCCTCCTGAGTGGTGGGATTATAGGCGTGTGCCACCACACCCAGCTAAAAGAACATTTTTTAACAACTCAAAGCTAAAACACTAAAATGGGTTAAAAGGAGCACATGGAATATTTACTAGTCCCTCAAAAGAATTGAGTGAACCAATTAAGAGTGTGCCTGGAAAAGCCTAGATACTCACTTACCTCCCTGGAGGCAGGAAGGTCTAAAGAAGACAAGCTTTTCAAAGTCCCTTTTAGTTCTGCAATCTCTGGCTGCTGCCATACAGAATTGTTCCTTTTTTTTTTTTTCTTCTGATGGTGCTGGAGGCGGAACCCAGGTCCTTGCACTTATTAGGCAAGTGCTCTACCTCTGAGCTGCAGCTCCAGCCTGAGCCCCTCAGAAAAAGTGAATATACTGGGTTCACGTTTTTGAACACTCACCTCTTGGTTAGCTCTTTGACTTTGTCCTGATTTCTCTGGTGCTGAACTTCTATCTCCTCGATGCGAATACGCCTGTCCTCCATGAGCCCTTCCACTTGTTCTCTGGAGAGCCTGGTCTGCTCTTCCAGCTGAGCCTGCAGCGCTTCCACCTAGACAGGCCAAAAGGTGAGATGCGCTCCTGCTTCCACAGACTGTGTCTCCCTAGAAGTGAGCGCTTGTCCAGAAACACAGCAAAGAAAAACCACCACCAAAACCAAAAGCACAGGCAAAACAAACAGCAGAAAAATCTGGCTCTAATCCTCTTAATGTCTTTTTTTTTAATGTTTGCCTGTTTTTTGTTTTTTTTGAAACAGGGTCTTGCTATGCAGTTCAGGTTGGTGGTGAACTCACTATGTAGCCCAGGCTGGCTTCAAACTCACAGCGATCCTCCTGCCTTGGCCTTTTGAGTGTTGGGACTACAGGTGTGCACCACACCTGGCTTAATGTCTTATAAATGGGGTCGGGCAACACAAGAGCAGATTCTTTGTCAACATTAAGCTAGCATCTATACAATACAGAGAAAGCTACAAAATCTGGTTTCTCTGACCCTCTGATTCTTTTTTTTTTTTTTCAGCTTTAATTGAGTTTATTGGTACATTTTAGGGATACAGTACAGTTACATTCATTGTTGGGATCTTGTACCTCTACATGACAAGTCTTGGTTCTCATTTATTCCCCTTGTCCCTGCTCTCCCTTCATCCCCTCCTCCCCTCCCCACTCTGAATCTTACATTTAGGCTACTAGGACTTTTAAGAAGGACTAGTTGCACAGAAACAGAATGGCTTAGGGTAGAGCAAAATGAATGCAATGTTATTTCCTTCTGACTATCATGACTCCACAGGGAGACAACTGGACAAAGGTAGAAATTGTCACGTAAATAAATCAATGGCCCCTGCTCATTGAAGGCAGTGCAACTAGAGCAAGCAGATGAAAAATCATGGTTCCAAATGATATATAAATACCAGGCAGTAAGAAAATGACTTAATAATTTCCTGGACTTTAGAATTCATGCACTAAATAAACGTCAACATAAACGGCTTCCCTCTGCACCTCTCTGTTTGCCCTAAGCCAAGCACAAAGTGAATTAAGATTGTTTTGCTGGGTAGGACTTTGCATATAAATTGAAGGTTCAAAGAAGTCCTTCTAAAACATTCAAACAGAGAACAATGATTTTTAAATACAAGGACTTAAAAGAACCACGCCTGCTCCCAACCCAGCAGCCATCGCTCAAGTGCCGGGAAGGTAGCCACGTGGGCGCCC
>NW_022900917.1:62405642-62406100 GCF_012274545.1 Fukomys damarensis | reverse complement strand
GTCAATGGCCTCAACTCACCAATCAAGAGAAATAGACTGGCAAAATGGAATAAGAAGCAAAATCCAATAATAAGTTGTATACAAGAAACACACCTAGTGCAAAAAAGAAGCCCACAGACTGAAAGTGAAGATAGAAAACAATTCTCCATGTGACAGGAGCCCAGAAAAAACAGGGGTAGCAATCTTATTTGCAGACAAAGTAAATTTCAAACCAAAACTGAATCTAGTACTATTGATGTAGGACAGTACTGTATCATACCTCAATGAATGTAAAATATCTAGTACCTGCTTTATGGTACATAGTAGGGACCGTGCTTTATCAGAGCTACATTTAATGATATTACTCTAGAATGTTCTCTTTCCAGATGATGATTACGAGGCTAACAGAAAAAATGGTGCCAGGTACCACAACAGCAACAGAACTTTGCTGTTGTCTGGATATTATTCTTTTCTTTGTT
>NW_022900917.1:62401822-62405411 GCF_012274545.1 Fukomys damarensis | reverse complement strand
GTGCTGCCAACTTTGGAAAAAGTCATCCCAATTTACTGTGTTGACTTGGCATTGTACAGAAATGGACAACCATATTGGTCTAGAAATGTTAATTTATTTTTATTTTTATTTTTTTCCATGTGTACAGGGGTAACACATCGTACTAAATATGTAAGGTCATATCTACGTGGGTTTGATTACAGAAACTAATAAAGTATTCTCTAAATAATGAAAAAAAAGAATAGGATAAGACTATAAGAGAGAGAAGCAATTTAAATATGTTCAAGGACCATTTTCATCTCAGAATTAAAGATTATTTTGATGTTACATCATTGCCTTTTCTCTTTTACTTTCCTTTTTAGTTTTATTTTAGGATTCCCTATTTTTAATGTTCATACAGAGATTTCTTTAACTGAAATACCGAATAGTCTCTTTGGTGTGAAAAACTACAATAGTACACGGGATCCTAATGAGATAATTAATAATGTGAAATAGAAAGTAAGGGCTAAAGGTGTAGGGAAAGTGGGAAGGG
Organism: Fukomys damarensis; assembly: GCF_012274545.1. Lineage (NCBI taxonomy): Eukaryota > Metazoa > Chordata > Mammalia > Rodentia > Bathyergidae > Fukomys > Fukomys damarensis. Next base: position 62,404,900 of record NW_022900917.1, on the reverse strand, counting down.
TGGGGGAAAGGTAATAAGGGAGAGGAAAAAAATATGAGAAACTGAAAAAATGGAAATAAAGTGTTTGTAAATGGGGAGGGGAGGAGGCGGTGAAGGGAGGGCAGGGACAAGGGGAAAAAATGAGAATCAAGACCTATTATGTAAAGGTACAGGATTCCAATGATGAATGTAATTGTATTGTATACCTAGATTGTACCAATAACCTCAATAAAAAGAAAAAAAAAAGGGAAGACCTCCAGTCACATAAAAAAAAAAAGAAATTAGGAATAACTTCAATTTCTTAAGCACATGATGCCTGAATGCATCCTATGTACAAGGAAATATTTATGTGACATTGAGAATATGTTACCCAAAGCTAAATGTGAGGATAAAAGTTGTCTCAGTCTGCCAACATGAATACGTTACCTGTAGGACGAGTGCTTGTGTGTCTCTTTGGCAGTGCTCAGAACTGTCTTCCTTCTCTCTCATTGATGGTCTTTTTTTGTTCACTTTAGGACCTAAAATAGGAAACAAAATCATTATGCAGATTTTACTTAGCTCTTTCTTCTAACCAAGTTCCAAGTACGAGCATTATCTGTGCAGAGGAGTTCAGTTTCCTTTACCTACAAGAGAAGGAAAGAAAGAAAAAGGAAAACATGTAATAACTATAGGATGAATTATGAGCAATCAATGTAAGGGAATTCTGTAGGATTTAACCTGGATAATCATATTCATCTTTCAGCAGAATCAACTACTGAAGGTTCCTTTGTTTTTTATTTTGTTTTTTGAGACAGGGTCTCACTACATAGTTCAGGCTGGCCTTGAACTCACTGTGTAGTCAGGCTGGTGTCAAATTCATGGTGATGCTCCTGCCTCAGCCTCCTGAGTGCTCTCATGTCCAGCCTGAATTTACTTTGGATTGTGCCTATTTTCTAGTAAAACTGTTCAATCAGAACTAGAAATCAGCCTTATCCATTCTTTACATCAAATTTAAGTATTTTAGTTATGATATATCACACAATTTTCAAATGTGAAGGTAAAAGTCAGACGGGGTGGTGCACACCTGTAGTCCCAGCACTCAGGACACTGAGGCAGGACTGTCAAGAGTTTGAGGCCACCTTGGGCCATATAGTGTGTTCAGCGGGCTGAGGATTTAGCTCAGTGGTTCTGCCACCAGCCTCAGAAGCACAAGGACTGGAGTTCGATCCCCAGTACCAAAAAACAGACAAACAAACATATAGTGTGTTCAAGGCCAGCCTGGATTACATCGTAAGACCCTGTCTCAAAAAACCAGAAAAAAAAAGGCAATTTTTTTTTCTTGATAGGGTCTATGTAGTTCAGACTGGCTTTGAACTTACTACTTGTAGCGCAGGCTGACCTTGAACTCATGGCAATCCTACTGCCTCAGCCTACCAAGTGCTGGGACTACAGGTGTACCCTACTATGCCTGGCTCAAAGTAAAGGTAGTTTTTACAAACACACAAGACTGAATACTGCACTGAGGTTTCCAAAGCCTGGTGAGGATGTGGGGGAAAGGAGGAGGGAAAGTCGGTGGTTAGTGAGTACAGGAATATGGTTGGAAAAGAGTAATTTCTAATCTGCTATAAAGCTCAGTGGGATAACTGACATTTGACAGTAATTGTGTATCTCAAAATAACTAGAAGGATTTTTACAAAGAAATAGTAAATGTTTGAGGTGATGGATATGTTATACATGTACTAAAATGCTATACTATATCTCATAAATAAGTATAATTATTATGTGTCAATTCAAAAGTGTATTAAAGCAGAATGACCAAAAAAAGAAAAGGAAAAAACTATGAACTGCACAAATTTTAATTTTTTTTTGTTGTTGTTTTTTGGTTTTTTTTAGACAGTGTCTCACTGCAGAGTTGAGAATGACCTGGAATTCACTATGTAGCCCAGGATGGTCTCGAACTCACAGTGATCCTCCTGCCTCAGCCTCCTGAGTGCTGGGATGACAGGTATGCACCACCACGCCCGGCTGAAATTTTAATTTTTTGAATGGTTTAAGAAGCTCAGAAAGATTTTAGACTTCCAGAGTCAACACAACAATTGCTAATTATCATTGTATAATGGAATGAAATTTCTAATAATTGTGCTGTGATTTTCAATTTGGCATCCAGGAGAATTTCTAGTAATGTAGTTGTTACCTGCTGTGGAAGCAGAAGACACATTCGGTTCACATGCACCTACAGCCTGGATACTGTTCTGCAGAATGCTGACCTGAAGAAGCAAAAAGGGCATGGAAGTAGTCTTCCTCTAAGTATGAAGTTTTACCCTTTAGCCTTAGTTGTACAGATCCAACGCTATTTATAAATTAAATTGTTCAAGATTGATTTAATCATATGTGGATGTTATACATGCAATAGGTAACATGGGCAAAGAAATTTTTTTTAAAGTGCCGGGGATTGAACTTGGGTCCTTGTGCTTGCAAGGCAGGCGATGGAACCACTAAGCTAAATCCCTGGTCCTAGCAAAGAATTTTTAGATAAAATCCACTGTTAATTATATAAACTAAAAACTTAAGATTGTACAACTATTTAGCAAAACATGTTTAAAAAGTACTCTTGGAACCATTTTTAGGAAAGTAATAGAAGTACAGAAATATGGGGGCTGGGGATTTAGCTTAGTGGTTCCACCGCCTGCCTCACAAGCGCAAGGTCCTGAGTTTGATCCCTGGTACCAAAAAAGTGCAGAAATATGCATATGTAGATATGAATAAAAATGCTATTAAGCAAGATGGGGTGGTGCACGCCTATGATCCCAGCACTCTTGAGACACTGAGTAACTTAGTAACTTAGCAAGACCCTGTCTTCAAAAAAAGACTATTAAGGCGGTGGGTATAATCTCCAATCCCAAAAAGAAAAAGTCTATAGAGAAATTAAATTATCTCTAAAGGGGAAAAAATGGAAACAGCACCTACATATAGGCACATACACAAATACGTCTATATGAATAGAAAAAGAGCTAGAGTACATGTGCTAAATATTAATGTTTATGTCTAGGATTAGAAGAAATGGCCACTTTTATATGATAGATTTCTATACTCTTTATCTACTTTTTTTTTTTTTTTTTT
>NW_022900917.1:62311365-62401783 GCF_012274545.1 Fukomys damarensis | reverse complement strand
TTTTTTGTTCTGCTTTTTTTTTTTTTTCCCCTTTGGTACCAGGGATTGAACTCAGGACCTTGTACTTGCAAGGCAGGCGACAGAACCACTGAACTAAATCCCCAGCCCTGTTTTGCTTATTTTTGAGACAGGATCTAGCTATGTTGCCCAGACTGGAGTCAAACTCCTCACTTCAAATGACCTACCAATCTCAGCCTCCTGAGAAGCTGGGACTCCAGGTGTGTATCACAACACAAGGTTCTGCGTGTTTAATTTTGTTTTGTTTTGTCTGTTGAGACAGGGTTTCAATATGTAGTCTAGGTCGGCCTTGAACTCTCAGTGATCCTCCTGCCTCAGCCTCTCAAGTGCTGGGATTACACCCAACTGTGTGTTTTTTAAACATAGACTGTGTATTATATTTGTAATTTATACAATAGATTTAAAGAGAAACTTAAATACTGAAACTTTCTCTCTATAGTCTACTCCTGCTTTCCTAATTTCAGCTAAAACAGCTATTCCTCTAGGCTTTATATTTTTCATTTTTGCTTTACTGTGGTGCTGGGTTTGGAACACAGGGTTTCGCGAATGCTTACTCAAGGGCTCTACCACTTAGCTATACCCCCAATCATGGACTTCAGCTTTTGAAATGGTCAAATGGAGCAAACAATACTATTTCCTAAAGGTTTTAAAGAAGTTTTGAACCGGGAATGGTGGTGTAAACATGTAATCCCAGCACTTGGGAGGCTGAGGCAGAAGGATCACAGAGAGTTTGAAGCCAGCATGGGCTACATAATGAGTTCAAGACCAACCGAACTACATAGGGAGACCCTATCTCAAAAAAGAAAAAGAAAAAAAGTAAGCTATTTTGGAAACAGAGAAATAGCTCACTACTCTTCATGTGACTTCCTGAACAAGTACAAAAGTTATTTACTGTGGACCCTCACCTCTACTTTATAAAGGCCATACTCACCATGAAAGTGAAACTTAACTTTATGGGGAGCTTTATGAAAGCTAACTTACTTTATGGGGGGGCTCCTTATAAAAATAGGTTACTTCTCTGGTGTCTGTTCCCACAAGAGCCAGGAGATTCTGAATCTTTTTCTTGTCTTCTAGTTCCCTGAAAATTTTCACAGAAAGTAAGCACACATCATATGCTCCAAGTGAATGACCTTTTTTGTTTCAAGATCTCTCTTCTGTCTTGTTATAACAAAGTAACCTCAAATTAAAATTGAACAGGATTTACCTAGATTTTAGCACTAGTGTTTAAGACATTAGGTACTTCCACTCAAGAATTCAGAGAGGGGCCAGGAAGCAATATCTTAGCTGCTTCTAAAGGGCAGCTGCATTGCATGTGGAGGAACACTGCCCCGCCCCTCTTTAGCACTGGTAAGCTCACTCCCTGCCAGGAATGCTGCCTTTTGCTCGCTAATGACTGAATCTCTGTTCCAGATGGCTCTTGGCCAGAGAAGCTGCTTTACCTGCTGATGCCTCCCATTCCTCAGCGTTAGCTTGCCTCCAGTGCTTGCTCCAGGATAGGTACAAAAATCCAATCTCCCTGACTAAATTCACATGGCTCTGAAGAGCCATCCCAGCTTCCAAGCTCACTGTGGTGTTGTTGGCTGAGCCCCAGTGTAACTGAGTCTGTCGAGGTTCTCCACCTGCCCAATCAAGCTTTCCCTGTGCCCTTGTTTGTGGTAATTCCTCAGAAAGCTTCCCAACAACCTTCCTGCAAGCAAACTGCCACTGTACAGTTTGTTTCCCAGGGAACCCAACCTAAGACAGTACTGGACCAAAGGAGACTACAGAGCTGAAGAGGGACTGCAGAGCTACAGATATGAAGCTAGTTATAAAACACAGTGTTCTTAGAAGCAAGGTAGGCATGCCAGGGTATAGCTTAGACCATCAAAACAATCAACGGTACATAAGAAGCTGAGGGCCATACCCTATAAGAAATTAGACTCTCTGGCTCATTTTCCATATATTAGTTGAAGAAGAGGCTGGATCTCCCTGAAGATAAGACCCTGTGGGACCACAGGCAAGTGCCCATGACATTTCCTCCAGTTTCTCATCACAGGGCCCACACAAGTAATTGCACAGGGAAAAAGGAATACCCAGGCATTTCAAAGACTGCTGGATAGAGCATCTAAGGTGACACTGATACCTGAAGCATCGTTACGGCACAGGGGATGTGGAGACCATGTAATAAATGAAATTTTGCCCCAGGTCCAGCTCACAGTGCATCTGTGGATCCACAGACCCAGTCACTGATCACTTTTCCAGTTCCAAATGTGTAATTAGAATGCCTATACTCAGTAGTTGGCAGAGCTCCAAAATAGTTTCTTGGGTTACGAGGTAAGTCAAGCAGAGGCTTCTGAAAGTACTCACCCCTACTTAGTCAAAACAACAAACAAAAACCCCAAAGATATAGGGGGATAGATCCTTAAAAAATCCTCATTTCATTCACCAGTATGACTTGAACAAAAGCAGATGGATTCTGGAGGATAACAACAGACTTCAAATAAGTAAATTCCCCTGTGCCAGAAGTAATATCTCTGCTAGAGCAGATTAAATTGGTGTCAGGTATAAGGAATGTGGCCACTGATTTGGCCTTTTGAGGGGGGCGGTGAGAGAAGGTCTCACTTTGTAGTTGAATCCGTGGCAATCCTCCTGCCTCAGCCTCCCGAAGGCTGGGATTCCAGGCATGCATCACCAACCCTGACTGGAAAATGCATTCTTTTCCATCCTTCTACATACTGAAAACAGATTCCATTCAGGTGAAGTGGGCAAGAATATACTTTTATAGTTTTTCCTAAGGCTATGTTAACTCTTTTGCTCTGTCAATACAGCATTAGAGAACCTCAATCTGGTCATCCCCAAGATCATATGATCTTGGGACCATATGATCTAGTAATTCCATTTCTAGAGACACCCAAAAGCACTAAAAGCAGAGTCTTGTAGAAATATCTGTATAACCATGTTCATAGCAGCATTATTTACAACAGTCAAAAGGGAGAAGCAGCTTATGGACTCGAGAGATGAATCGAACAAAACACTGGACACACATACAAAGAAAAACTGCTTGGCCTTAAACAGAGAAGAAATCTTGACACATACTATAAAATGGATGAACCCCGAAGATATGCTAAGTAACATAAACCGGACACAAAACATCAAATACTAATGATTCTACTTATAAGAGGTGTCTTTAAGTTCAAACAGAGACAGAAAAGTGGAACGGAGGAACATGGGCAATTATTGTTTAACAAGCACCAAATCTGCGTGGTTGGGGTGGTTGGTTGCACACCAGTATTTAATGCCCTTGTACTATATGCTTAAAGATGGTTAAAATGGCAAGTTCCATGTTGTGTATATTTTTCTTCACTCACACACAGAAATGCACTACAACGGATGCTGTAGCACATTGCTCAGATGTACCCTTCAGCATCAAGACACCCATCTCCCAGGCACCGAGACTCCCTCTCCAAGAATGGCACGTGGCTGAAGGCAGATTACTGTTCCAAGCTGACAGTTTCTCCGCCAAGGCATTCTGTATCCAATGACTACCAATTTGGGGATACAAAATTCTGAATCCTTTGCCTCTGGAAGGTCATCCTAACTTGAGTCCCCTGTGGAGTTCGCTCACGCCTCTCTTACCACTGTACCACAGTGCAAACTCTCCCATAGGTGCTATATGCTCAAAAGATCTTCTCAGAGGTATCACTAAGAGCCTCCTCTGTAACTGCCCCCAGGCAATCTTCATCTCAGAGACTGTTTATTGGGGTACATAAGCTCAGAGAAATGGAGATAAATTTATCACTTTAAATGCAATTTAGAGTTATAACTCCAATATTTATTTCACTCCATCTATTTGATACCTGATTCTCAGACGGTCATTTTCTGAGTAGAGGCGTAAAACGTGTTCCCGTTCCTGGAAAAGGCAGACCTGCATATCACTTAGAGCTTTCTGCAACTCAGCAATCTCTTCCTCCCTCTGAAGCAAATCCCATTCAACTTTATGCTGGGGGGAAAAAAAGGCAGTTGAAAAGATAACGAGTTTCAATGAGTATCTCTTATTTGATTATTTGATATGGAAGAATCAGTTCAGATAGAAATATTCCAAAGTAGCAGATCTACAGAATTCAAGTGACAGCAATGGTCTGTGTACAGATGTTAAGTTTAGGTTCAGGATGAGCCAGGTATAGCAGTGGATGCCTGTAAGTCCAGCACGAGGCTGACCCAGAAGGACCCTAAATTAAACAAAAACAAAAACATAGACTAGAGATGTAGCTTACTGTGAAGGCCTTGAGTTCAATAACCAGTACCACAATAAATATACAAATAAAATAAAAGGTACCAGATAAGCTGGAGCATAGCTCAGTGGTAGAGGAGGTGCTCAGCTCTAGGTTCTGTCTTAGCATCAAAAACATTAAAGGAAGGCTGGGGATTTAGCTCAGCGGTTCGGTGGCCTGCCTTGCAAGCGCAAGGACCCGAGTTCAATCCCCGGTATCAAAAAAAAAAAAACAACAAACAAACAAAAAACATTAAAGGGAGGCTTCAAAATAAGCGTGACATTCACACGTCAAAGCTTTATCATTCCTAGACCATAGCACCTAAAATGTGTACGTGCCGCTGTTTTATCTACACTTTTTAGTGATGCATTACTACGAAATTCAGGAATGCAGGGGTGTAAAGAGATATGATTCCTGCCAATAGGGCTGTGGAATTTCATGGAGAAACATACAAAAAACTGAAAGAATTACCTAATGGAGGCACTTTAGAATGGCAGGGCAGGAATAAAATCACTACAGCCTGTTTGAGAAGCCAAATATCATGATAGCAGATAAGAGGATGAAGAAACTGGGAGACAGGCAGACAGTGGGTGTTTTCAGAAAGTAGCAGTAAGCAGCCTAATATGTTTGTTTTGGTACCAGGGATTAACCTCAGGACCTTGTGCTTGCAAGGCAGGTGGCAGACCCACTGAGCTAAATCCCTGGCAATGGCCTAATATGTTTATTAAGAAGGAAGAAAAGTCCTACCACAAGCTACAGAACTTTCACTAAGTGAAATAAGCCAGTCACACATACACACACACACCCCTATATGATTTCCTTATTAATAAGGTCTAGACTCAATTTCATAGAAATCAATAAAATGTTTGTTATAGGATAGGGGGAATATGAGGACTTGTTTAATGGGAGTTCCATTTTGTAAGACAGGTCCTGAAGATCCACTGCACAACAGTGTGTATATATTTAATACTACTGAACTGTACCCCGAAAAATGGTTAAGATAGTTAAAAAGTCTTCACAAAGGAAAAAAATGGCTGAAGTAGTGGCACATACCTGTCTGTAATCCCAACACTTGGAAGGCTGAGACACAAGGATTCCAAGTTTGAGTCCCACCTGAAGACCCTGTCTCAAAATAAAAACCAAAAAGGAGCTGGGGGCTGGGCATTTAGCTCAGTGGCGCCATGCCTGCTTCTTAAGCACAAGGTCCTGCATTTGATCCCTAATACCAAAAAAAGAGCCAAGTATGGTGGCACACACCTATAATCTCAGCACTAGGAAGGCTGAGGCAGGACGATCATTTTAAGTTTGAAGTCAGTCTGGGCTACATAGTGAGATCTTGCCTCAAAAAATAAATAAATAAATAAATAAACAAACAAACAAACAAATAAATAAATAAATAAATCGACAAAAACTAAAAAAGGATAGGGATATAGCTCAGGATGAAAGTCCTGGGTTCCATCCCCAGTACTGCAAGCAATAAATAAATAGAAAAATGAAAAAGGAGAAAATAAGTGCAGGAGAGGGAAAGATCAATTTGTGTCTGTATGTATGGCTTCAATCTTTGGGATAATAATGATATCATAGATAATAGGGACTATTGTGTGATGCTGGGGATTGACTGGTGAGGCAGGTGCTCTACTGAGATGGATTCCCCAGCTTCAATACGACTCTTCTTTAATAAAAAAAGTAATTTTATTGAACATAGGAATAGATGGATTTTCAAATTAATTATTTTTTCTTTTTGGCTGCTTTTGTAAGCCATGACAATCCCTGGCAAAACTTACCAAGTGGTACTATATAAGATGCTTGTCAATTTTAGACCTTATTTCAATAAGTATATTTAAGACTAGAAAGAAAAAGTTATGATTAGATAATTAGTTTATACTAACCCATGGCAAATGTATTGCTTAAGCTGCTTATAGAAAACTGATCAATCTTTTTACAGCAAATTTCAAGCACAGGTACAAATTTGCGTTTTATGCAAAAATTAAGGTTTTAGTTATTTTTACATTGATTAGTTAAGAGCTGCTGTCAGTCATTTAAAGGCAAGCAACTAGTTTTGAGTTCAAGCTGAACAAAAAACACACACGAGGTGACATTTTTGTTAGGAAGACTTTTTAAATTTCACATGTGAATGGAACATAACCTTTCTTGAACACAGTGACCAGGGTACTAACAAAACTAGCTTCAGAGAAATTTCTTCAACGTTATTTCTTTTTGCAGTGCTGGGGACTCCAGGCCTCAGTCATGCTAGGCCAAATGCTTACACCCCCAGCCCTTAGAGCATCATTTCTCTCAGCTGGGCATGATGGTGCATACCTGTATTCCCACCACTCAAGGCTGAGGCAGGAGGATCCACAAGACTACGTAGGGAGATCCTGTCTCAGAACAAAAACAAAAATAATTGTCTCTTTTGCTTGCTTCTTAGTCCCACCTAGGCTTTATTAATGATTCACATCTTATCTATCACTTTCTTCATAAATTTTCTTTAGGACATTCATCACTCTTTCATAGAATCTCGTGTCATAGGAGGGCTTTTCTCTCTCTGCAATTTTTAGACGGAGGCTGGACACTCCACTGTGTCTTTTGCACCTGTGTGCTTCTTACATAAGAACTTGGTTTTTTTTGTTTGCTTCTTTGGTTTTTTTTTTGAGCTGCCTTTTAGAGATGGATTTTTTTGGGGGGGGGGGGTTTTTTGAGACAGGGTCTCACTCTGTAGTTGAGACTGACCTGAAACTCACTAGGTAGCCCAGGCTGGTCTCGAACTCACAGCGATCCTCCTGCCTTAGCCTCCCGAGTGCTGGGATTACAGGTGTGCGCCACCACACCCGGCTTCATTTTTTAAAATTACATTTATTAGTATGTTTGATGTACATAATGATTACACTCATTGTGGAGAACTAGTACATGCACATAACACACTTTAATTCCTCTTACCTTCCTTCTTCCTTCCCTCCATCTCTAGCTCCCTTTCTCACAGATGTAACTCCTTACAGATGGATTTCTAGAGGCTCTTTTTTTTTTTTTTGCAATTTTTGAACCAGAGTCTCACTAAAGTCACTTGTGATCATCCTGCTTCAGCCTCCCAGAATTCTGGGATTACAGGCATATGAAACCATGCCAAGTTAAAAAGTCTCTTATGTTTGGTCAACTACAGGTATTTCAGTAGTGAAAAGTATGATGCAGACTAGAGAGGCTGGGATAGTGTGAGGGAAATACTGTAATACACAGCTCAGGTGAGGTATGAGGTTCTGAACTAGCATCAGCAGCAGACATGTGGGAATGGATTAAGTAATACTTGGGAAGCAGAATCAATAGGACTTACCAAGTAATGAGAAGCAGGGGGCTGAGCAGAACTGTAAGCAATGAAACCATTTACTAAGACTCAGAATAAAGAAAAAGTTAAAGGATAAAAAAATGGAGGTAGGGGAAGCTGGGGATGGTGGCTGCACACCTGCAATCCCAGGTGAGGCAGGAGGATCAGAGTTCCAGGTTAGCCTGGGCTACATAGTAAGTTCAAGGCCAGCCTGAATTAGAGACCCTGTCTCAAAAAAAAAAGAAAGAAAGAAATGGAAGGAGAAAAGATTATGGTTTATGGCAGTCAAAGGAGAGGACAGGAAAAAAGGAGATCCATTCAGATAGGGGTATATTAACCTGGAGCTGAAGAGGGCTAGTTATTTGGAAGTTATAGTCACATGTATAGGAAGATAATGCATGTATTAAATTAGGTTACTTATATTATAGTAGACTCTGGACAAACTTTGACATTCCAGACTAAAAGAAGCCAGAGGCTGGGTATGGTGGCCCACATCTGTAATCACAGCATGAAAGGCTGAGGCAGGAGGATTGCTGCAAGTTCATGGCCAGCCTGGCAGCCTGGGCTACATAGTTAAGTTCGAGGCCAGCCTGAACAAATAGCAAGAACCTGTCTCAAAAAACATTAAAAAAAAAGGAAGCCACGTGTGCCTGTAATCCTAGCTCTACAGGAGACTAAGGCAGCAGGATTGCAAGCTTGAGTCCAGCCTGGACAATTTAACAAGATCTTGTCTCAGACTAATAGATTACCTGGTGAGAAAAGGGTGAAGGGTTTTGAGGGCTGGAGGAGTGTAGGGAAGGCAAGGCACTGATATGAGGCACAACCAAAGATACAAAGGAGAGGAGGGGAGGAGAATGGGAGGGTGCACCGACCATGCATCCACAAGAAAATTGCTGTGCATGCATTGAGGAAACTCATTCTACAGTGACTTGTAGCCTTTTGAGCTCGGTGGTTCTCAAGTGTGTGTACACACACTTATAATACCTCCATTCCTTTCCACCCCTGCCCTAGAAACATGACAATGTCTGGAGAGTCTTGACTGTCACAACTGGAAGGTTGCGCTACTGATATCTGCTGTGTAGAAACCAGGGGAGCCACTAAATACCCTGTCATACACAGTGCCCCCCAAAACACAGAATTATCCAGACCAACGTCAGTGATGCTAAGGTTGAGAAATACTGCTCCAGAGTAGGTGGCAGAGAATTGTATCCAGCTGCAGTTAGGTTTTCTGCTATGTAGGTGAAGCAAAACATAACGGGTCATGGTAAGTCATACAGTTATTATATTGAAGTAAAGCCTGACAGAGTTTAGGTTAGAAAGGAAGTTCATGTCAGAAGCTGATATACGCACTGAGAAACCTGAAGTCTGGAAGACAGGGAAGTAACAACGAAGTTAGAATTGTCAAGTGTACGGGAATGGAAGAACAGAGAAGGGGAGATTCAAGAGTTTAAGATATTACTACTACTGCTTTGTGGTGCTGGCAATTGAACCCAGGGCATTGCACATGCTAGGCACACATTCTGCCACTGAGCTATACCCCAGAGGGAGAAAAGGCATGTGCTGGTCTGGGAATTTAGCTCAGTGGTGCCACTAGCTGCCTTGTAAGCACTAGGTTCCAAGTTTGATCCCCAGTACCAAAAGAAAAAGGTATGTGCTTGTAATCCCAGTTACTCAGGAGACTGAGGCAGGACTTAAGCCCAGGAGTTTGGGGTCAGGTAAGTCACACAGTGAGACTGTGTCACAGAAAAAAAAGCAAAGTTTTAGAGGTAAAGCAATTTGGGAGGCTATGATGTAAGGAGGGGTGTAAAAGTAGCAATCTGGGCTGAGGAATTAAAAAATACATATATAGGGCCAGGGATTTAGCTCAGAGGTGCTGCCGCCAGCCTCCCAAGTGCAAGGTCCCAAGTTCGATCCCCAGTACCAAAAGAATTACATATATATCCCGTCACAACGGTACATGTCTGTAATCCCAGGATTCAGGAGGCTGAGACAAAACTGCCATGAGTTCGAGCCAGCCTGAGCCATATAATGAGACCCTGTTCAAAAAAACAAAACAAAAAACAGGGCTGGGGATTGAGCTCAGTGGCGCTGCACCTGCCTCACAAGTGCAAGTATGTGAGTTCAATTCCTGGTACTAAAAAAACAAAAAAATATATCTATAAAATATCTGCTTGTGGTACACACTGGCACTTTAAGATTTCTGACAAAAAAGGCATGCATTAGCTCTGCATTTTCAAAAAATTTCCTGATAAGTTTTTTGTGTTTTTTTTTTTAGGCCACCATGTTGCACAGGTCTTGATTTGTAGGCTCAAGGAATCCTCACCTCAGCTTTGAGTAGCTAGGACACCAGGAATGTACCACTACATCTAGCCAGTCTTTTACCTGTCCTTCACAAGCTTCTTTGTAGAGTTCTAGCTTCTTCAAGAGATCCTCATTTTCTCCCTCACACTCAGCCATCTTCTTTTGATAATATTCCAGAAGCTCCTGGGAAGGGCAGAGGACAGCCAGGCGGTCTTTGATCGAAGGCAAGGGAGTTGACTCCATCAGATCTGCCATTTCCTTCCACCTGGTGGGACCACTAACGCTAGAGGCAACACCGTGTTTTGAGGCAACTGCTGGTCTATTGGAAATTAGACAGGGTGTATTCAATAAATTCACTGAACACTTATAAAAACATTATACTTTTTTTAAGATACAAAGGGGTTTATCCTTGAAGTGTTTATACAATAATTAAGGTCCTCACATATATTGAAAGTTTGATGTTACAAGGTAATATCAAGGTTTAAAACTGGATTCAAAATACATGTTAAAAGACTAAAAGATCACTTAAAAACTAGTTTACTGTATAAACTAAGTAACCACATAGTAACAATGAGAATATTTAGTACTATAAAATATATAGTAAAGGAAACAACCAAATCAGCATCTGGAATTTGAATTGTGCAGATGACAAAAATGGTAAAAAGATTCTGGGTTAAGTTTTTGTTTGCTTTTAGCAAACAAGAGACTTAAGCTAACACAATGAAAATGAGAAAACAAATGATACAGAAGTAGAGAAACAGGTGAAAAATCAATCCAGTTTGGCTGTATGCAATTTACAATATAACAAACCAGACATCAGGGTGGAAAAATTTTATACCAGAAGCCCAGAGCCACAGTTAATGGATGTAGTTAATATATGCATTTCCTTCTAAATAAGCAAACACATAGATATATTAACATTTATTCGCATGCTGAGGGTGTAACTCAGTGATAGAGCATATACATGAAAGACCCTGGGATCAATTCTCATTTTGGGGGATGGGTGGGGGGACTTAAGCAGCATAAAGAAAAAAACCCAACATTTTTCTCAATTATTGAAAGTTTTTTGGACTCAGTGGTAGCACATCTGACAGGCATAAAGACCTAGATTCAATCTCCAACATTACAAATTAAGAGGTAAAAAAGCTTATGACATAGTTGTACTTAATGTTTCGTATTTTCAGAAGGTATTGCCTTTTAACAATACTGAGAAATAGGTTAACATATGAACTAAGAAATACTTCTGCTATGGATGAGAGCTGTGGCACTAAGGAATAATGAGGTATTATCAGTAAGCAGGTGGCAGAACCAAAAATAAAGTTCCATGTGTGGATGTGGGTTGTTCTCTGTGATCCAGGATCTACTGATTAGCCTTATGCCCCATCCACCCAAACTGAATGAATCCTGAACTGGGGGGTGGTTTTGTTTTGTACATTTTTTGACAGGGTTTTGCTATGTAATTCAGGCTGGTCTCAAACTCATAGCAATCCTCCTGCCTTAAGTCTCCCAAGTACTGGGATTACTTATAGGCATGTGCCACTATGCCCAGCGTGAATGAGTTCTAACATTAAATTTTAAGAATAGAGAAATGAGATATTATATAGTTCCAATCAAGATTTAGGAAGTATGTCTCCAAAACTCTTCTAAGTCCTATGCTAACTTGATCTAAGGTTACAAAAGTCTTGATTTTTTAACAATTGGAAAATAAACAAATGTCTTACTTTCTGCAGACAGGGGTGCGTGTCAGGGTAAAGTTCATGCTGTCTTATTCACACCTATCAAATAACAAGAATTCATAATGAGACTCTAGGAACAGAAAAAACACACATGGGATACAGACTGGTTCCCTCTCTAACATTTCCCTATTTGCCTCCTGAAGACAATGTTTTATTATTTATTTATTTTCTAACTTAAAGACTTTTTTAAACAGACAACACACTCTTGGCTAAGTGGGGTGGAGAGCAGGTCCTGGTAAGTGATCACAACAGCACATGCAGTTGAGAGACCTGCATTGGAAAGCAACGCACTGACACATGGCACAGTTACTGTCTAAGGCTCAGAAAGCCCTTCCATGCCACGCAAAGCCGCTGTACGTCCAAGTCATGAAAATCTTCCAGGTCATCATGAAACAAGTTCCACTCATTGCTCAGTCAGTTAGCTCATTGTCCCCAATTGGTATCTGCTTGATGATGGTACTTTCTGTCTCTGTGGCTCCTCTCCATGGCCATCAGGGTCTATCAGGGCATGCATGCTTGTAAAAACAGTTCCTTCCAAATAGGCAGTTTCCACGGCCTTCATCAAAATACCTGCATGCCTTGCTGCTCATTGCCTCCTTGTATTTCTGAATGAGTTTCTGCTTCTCTTCTTTCTCTTCCACCCAGTACTCACTTGGAATGACAAAGTGAGATGTGATACGGCACTCAGGGCAGGCCTTTATGATCTCACTGTCAAACTGCTTAGCACTCCTCCACTCTCGAATACACTTGAGACAGTAGGTGTGGTTGCAGTTGGACAGGATGCCGAAGCGGCGCTCACTGGGATTGGCTTTCTCATACACCACCTCCATGCAGATGTCACACGCCATGTCCTTACTGCGCTGCACGGCAAAGGACACCTCCATGTCCTTCTCATGGGCCTCAATGCAAGATTTTATATGCTGGGACCTCTGGGCTGTATCCATCGGGTGCAGGGCCTGCAGCCCACACAAGTCGCAGGTATCACCGTGCAGGTATACGCAGTTCTCCCCACTGCGACACTCTCCCATGGCAGCATAGGTGCAGAGCTGCTTCTTGGTCCTCATCATGGGCTCTTTCTCAGACTCTGCCTTGGGCACTGAACCCTGCACAGGAGCCTCTGGGCAGGCAAGGGCAGTGCGGCCTCGGTAGGGCTGCCCAGGCACGAACTCAATGGCATTCGCCCAGTCCTTGGAACCTGGGCCTATGGCTGGCAAGTTCACATTTCTGGACTCAGCCTCATTCGTATTCATCTCCACAAGTGGTCCAGCGATGGAGGAGAGACTTGAGGAAATAACAAGGGATGGTTCTGCAGTTAGATCTGTAGCAGCTGCTTCTTCCTGTTTCAGTGGTTTTCTGTGCTCATATCTGCAGCAGTCTCCACATACACAGTAGCCTCGCTGGAAAGACTTGCACACTACACCATACGGACTCTCGGAGTGACAGGTATCTCCTTCCTTACAAACCCCATGTATGAAATGCCCCGCTTCCCCACTCGGGAACACGGTCTCACTGCTGCTGCTGGTGCTGTGCTCAGGAGATGACAGAGCTCTTGAAGTCTCACCGGCCTTTTGCTTCTTTCTAGGTTGTCCCGGAGCAAACTGCTTTTTTCTCTTTAACTGCTTGCCAGCTTCACTGTCAGAATCGCTGTCTGAAGAGCTTGAAGGAAGAAGTCCCTTTGCGTTAGCCATTGACCCTCACCTGTGGTCCACAGCCTCCTGCTCGACAATATGATTTAAAATAGAATATTCCTTAAAGTCCTTTCAACTCCTAAATGCCTTTCAAATTTTCACAGGTATTCTTCATTATTATTTTCAAATACAATGAGAATGACAATGGATATTTGGATAAACACACATAGGAAGAAGTCTTCTCAGTATCAATGCTACCTGCAATAATGTAAAAACAAGTCCTTACACTGAAATACAGGAGGAGTTTCAGAAAAGGTTCTTTCCTTTTTTGTGTGTGTGTGAGAAATAGTTTGTTTCCCAGGCTGGTCTCAAACTCCCAGACTCAAATAGTCCTCCTGCCTCAGCCTCCTTTGTAGCTGGGAGTACATGTGTGCTATTCTACTCAGCTAGAAAACTCTCTAATAAATGAGACATAGTAATGAAAAGTAAAATAGAATACTATGCCAAATTTACAATGCTAAAAAGCTATTATTGTTTTTATTTGATGTGCTTTTTCTATTGCTTTATATTAACAAAAAAAAAGTTGCCTAGGATGTCTGAGGCCCTAGGTTCTATCCCTAGCACTAGAAGGACAAAACAAGAAAAACAAAAAAACAAGCTAGGCAGTGGCACAAGCCTATAATCTCAGCTAATTAGGAGGCTGATGCAGGAGGATAAGAAGTTTGAGGCTAGACTAATTTAGTGAGATTGTTTCAAAATAAAATTTTAGAAAGGCTGGGGATATTGCTGAGTGGTAGAGTGCTTGCCTAGCATGCTTCAATCCTCAACATTATAAACAAAAAACAAAATATAACAAAAACCATTTGAATTATATTAGCAAAACAAAAAATTACCTATAAATTTTTAAAAGGTTCATTCACAATCTTCATTTTAATCAGTAGTAAGATCAGGAGCTCCTCTATTTTGATGGCACATACACCTCACAGTTGGGAAGAAATACCACTGTTACATGATTTTAAGAGGAGTGGGGAAAAAGAGACTGGTCTCTCTTTGGCTTTGGTGAAAGCGTTCTTATCAAGCATGTTTTGTCTGTCCACTCTGATTCTGAGCAAGACAAAAAAAGATGAAATACTTTGTTCTTCTACCTGGTATATATCTGCTTACAATCTTTAGTCTTTTGGGGTAGACTTTTTTTTTTTTTTTTTTTTTTTAAGACAAGGTCTCACTATGTAGTTCAGGCTGTCCTTGAACTCATGATCCTCCTGCCTCAGTCTCCCAAGCGTTGGGGTTACAGGCAAGCCTTTTGGGGCAGAATTTTGTGGAAAAGTATGAAAAGGGACCATGGTTATCTCCATCTTCCTATCTAGAACTCCGTACCTTTCCCCACTATTTCCTAAAACCTCCCTTAATTTAGCTGCCAGGGCACTAACTCCTAGTTTTCCTCCTTCTTAATTAGTCATTACTTTTCAGCTAGTTCTTCCTCATCTTTCTATTCATTGCCTTGGTGACCTAATGAAGTCTCATGGGTTTTTGTTTTTTTTTCCTCTCATGGTTTTAAATACCAAGTGTATAATGGTTTTCAAATTCACACTTCAGCTGTGACTCTGCCCACTCCTCCAGAGCCAGGCATTTAACTGCCTCTCCCTGTCTGCACACTGCTAACAGGTCTCCCCAGCTTAACAAGTGTAAAACAGAGATCCTAACATACACCTCCCTTCAACAAAAGTGGCTCTTCTCTCAAATTCCTACATTCCAGTAATTAGTAATTCCACCCTGCCATTTGCTCATGACAAAACAAAATGAAACTTGGAGAAACTTTACTCCTTTCTTTGGCCTATGTACTATATTACAATCAAGTGGCAAACCCTATTGACTATAAATAAAAATATCCAGAATCTAGGCCAAGGATATGGTTCAGTGGTAGAACATCTGTCTATTGTGTATAAGGCCCTAGGTTTGATCTACTGGGGGGGGGAATCTAGGCTCTGACAACTACTCACTCATCCCCTCAACCATTACTGCCCTAGTCCAACTGTTACCTCTCGCTCCAATGACTACTTTTTTTTTTTTTTTTTTTTGAGAAGGTACCACTATGGTGCTCAGCCTGGTCTCAAGCTCACGGGTTTAAGTGGTCTCCCTCAACTTCCTGAGTAGCCGCAACTACCACACACTCAGCTAGAATAACCTTTATTTATTTATTTACTTTTTGTTGGGGCTGAAAATAGAACTCTGGGTAAATGTTCTACCACTGAGCTACATCCTCAGCCCTTTTCTATTTTTATTTTGAAACAGAGTCTCACTAAGTTGCCCAGGCTATCTCAAACTTGTGATTCTCCTGATTTAGCCTCCCAGGCTCTTGGAGCTAGAATTAAAGGCATGTTATCACCATAACCAGATACAACAGCCTCTTTTTTTTGTTGTTGTTTTTTTGAGACAGGGTCTCACTATGTAGTTGAGACTGACCTGGAACTCACTATGTAACCCAGGCTGGTCTCGAACTCAAAGCAATCCTCCTGCCTCAGCCTCCCGAGTGCTGGGATTACAAGCGTGTGCCACCATGCCCGGCCCTACAACAGCCACTTTATTGGTCTCTATGCTTCCATTCTGATCCCCAGCCCTTAGAGTCTGTTCTCAAAACAAAAGTTTCAGTGATTCTTTAAAACACAAGCTACAACACTTCTTTGCTCAAAAGTCTGCATGACTTTTTGTCTTACTCAGACAATCGAAGTCTTTAAAATGCCCTACAAAGACCTATAAGGTCTGGCCTCATCTATTACTCCCACTCTTCCTTGCCCAATGTTCCATGAATCACTGGCTTCTGCTGTTCTTCAGACATACCAGGCAAACTAGACTACAGAACCACTGCACTTCTAGTCCTGCCTATGATGATCTTTCCTCATCTATGTGGCTTCCTCTTTCCTCCTTCAGGCCTCAAATGTCATCTTGATGACGGAATCTTTTCTGATGCTCCAGCATCCCTTCATCCACTATCTTTGCTTCTTTTTTTTTATTATTATATATATTTTTGGTACTGGGGATTGAACTCAGAACCTTGCCCCTGCAAGGCAGGTGATGGAACCACTGAGCTAAATCCACAGCCCTATTTTTGCTTCTTTGTAACAACACTATCTGACAGTTCTCTACTGTATCCTACAGCAAGATACACAGATTCACCAAGGGTGGGGATTTTATTTGTGGTGTTCACTGACTTATGACCAATAAATAAAATAGTACCTGGCTTATAATAGATGTTCCATAAATATTTATTGCAAAAAGCTGTCTATCCTCACCTCTTTTTGCTTGCTTGTTCTCTTATGGTACTGGGGACTAAACTTGAGGAACACTGAACTACATCCCCATCCTTTTTTATTATTTTGACAATGGGTCTCATTAAGTTGCCCAGGTAGGTCTGAAACTTGTGATCCTCTTGCCTCAACCTCCCAAGAGGCTCACAAGTGTACACCACCCTACCTGGCTTGCCTTTAGCTTGACAATGCCTGTATATCTGAAGTTGCTCTTCTTGATGAGCAAACATCCAAATTGGTAAACTCTATTGCTCTTTTCAATTCTCATTCTCCTTCATCCAACACTAACTCCTTGACTTGTATGTTGCATTTGATATTATCACCCTTTCTGAAAAATATTGTAGTTTAGAGCTTGGACTTAGAAATCACACCGACGTGGGTTTGAGTCAAAGCTTTGGCCATATTAGCTGTTTATCTCAGGCAGTTGATACTCTCTAAACCTCTATGTCACAGGTTAGAGCAAGGATCAAATGAAATAATGAATAAAACAACAGGGCACAATGTTTAATGTATGTAAGCACTCAACAGAGGCCACTATTATCCCTGAAAAACTTACTCCCTTGGTTCAAAAGGTTCTGCCTTCAACTTTCTTATTTCCTCTATCCATTTCTCAGGAGATATCATTATTCCTACTGCTTTTGTAATTATCTCTATCATCTAAAATCTCACCTGGCATAGAATAACTAATCATTACATGGTGATAATCTCTCAACCTCTTGATCCTGAATTCCATTTACTACTGGCCATTTCTCCCTATTATGTCACATTACAGCTTGAGATGTCTAACTTAAAAAAAAGTAGCTACTTAAGTCACAAATATTTTAGCACCTCAAAGCTAACATTTCTGCTAGGCATGGCAATGAACGCCTGTTACCCCAGCATTCAGGAGGTTGAAGCTGGAGAATTACAAGTTTGAGTTCAGCCTGGACTAAATACCAAAACCCTTTCAAAGCAACCTAGACCTGGCAATTTAAATTCATAATGTGATTACTTTTTTTTTTTTTAACGTGGGGTCCTATGTGGCCTAGGTAGGCCGTGAACTCTTGAGCTCAAATGACCCTCACACAAGTCTCTTAAATACATGGGCAGGCATCACCTTGTCTAGCCATTTCTTTTCTAAAACCTTCCATCTAACCATATGAAAATTCTATGTATTCTCTCTTTACAATGACCATGTTAATTCCGAATCTCAACCTTCTTACCTGGACTACTATAATAGTTTAATGCCCAAGCCTTTTCCCAGTGTACTGGGGATTGAAGCCAGGAGCTTTACATTGAGCTACAGCTGTTTTGTTTTTGTTTTTGTTTTTTGTTTTAAATTTTGAGACAGGGTCTAGCTAAATCACTAAGTTGCTGAATCTGGGCTTGAACTGCTCAGCCTTCCAGAGTACTGAGATCACAGGCATATACCACCATACCAGGCTACTACCCCCACCCCTTATGGCCTCTAGACTATTTTCATTCTTTTCTTTTTGTGGTACTAGAGATCAAACTCAGGACCTTGCACTTGCAAGGCAGGTGTGCTGGCACTGAGCTAAATCCCCAGCCCTCTAGACTATTTTCTTAAAAATTATAAATTCATCAGTGGCTCAAAGATATTAATGTACGAGTTTTTTTTTCTAAACTAAAACCTCAGGATTCAGGTTTAATTGCAGTGTTGGTATCTTCTTATAAATAAATGGGTTCTGGGTACAGTTTGGGCACTCATCTCTAAAAGGTTCAACATCAGTATCAAATTAGTTTCCTCAACCTAGAATTCATGGCAGTCTACATAAGGTCCAAACCTATCTCTCACGCCTAATTTTCCTCTACTCCCCAAAAGCAATTCCACATAACTTCTTGCCTTCTGCACAGCTTCCCACCTTCTGAAATAGCTCCCTCCACAACCATCAAAATTGAGCTTAATAAAATCTAGTCTGCACAAGAAAATTAATCTTAAATAATATCTCCTCAGCCAGACATAATGGTGCACATCTGTAATCCCAGCACTTGGGAGGCTGAGGCAGAAGGATCACTGCGAATTTGAGGCCAGCCTGGGCTACATAGTAAGACCTTGTCTCAAAAAACAAAACAAAGGGCCGGGGATTTAGTTCAGTGGTTCTGCCGCCTGCCTCGCAAGCACAAGGACCTAAGTTCGATCCCCGGTACAATAAATAAATAAATAATCATCATCATCTCTCCATCTCTTTTCTGAGTGTCCCCAAAGTTATCTGACTGCAATTCTCTAAATATAGCTAAATATAGTTAAGTTATCTGTTGCTATAATTTTTCTCAAACGGGGTTTTTGTTTGGTTTTCTGTACTGGGTATTGAACCCAGGGCCTCGAGCACGCCAGGCAAGCGCTGTACCCGAGTTGCACTCCCAGACCGAAATTCACTTTATCCTCAACAACTTGGTTAGTTTCATGAAGCGCGGAAAAACGTGGGGTGAGGGAATATCTCAGGGCGTCCATATCCTGCGCTATTGTTTCCTACTTCATTCCGTTCTTGACTCCCTCATTGCCACAGCTCGCCAATCCCCTCCCAACCCCCCATATCTCGCCAAAAACTGTCCTCCGCTGATCCCCAACCCAATTAAGTACACCCAAGATTCAGGGTACTGTTCCTCCCTCACATTACTTCCACAGTTACTTCTCCCTAACTCTCTTTTCTTCCCACAGTCTCTTTTCCCAACCCTTTTCCCCTAAACCTGAAAATCTATACTCACGACACGGCGTCTCGGGGTCAGAAAACTCAACTGAAAAAACAAGTTAAAATAGGCAGCGTCGCGGCGCCACTGAGCGTCCACAAATATATCCAATCGCCCGCTATCTTACACTGACCTTTCGATGGAGCACCAATGGGGAGGCTGTTCACGTAGAAGCCCCTCCCATGGTGCCTTGCGTCTCGCTACGCAGAGGTCGTCGGGAAATGTAGTTTTCCTTCCTCACGTAGCTGTGTGCGGAAGACTGGCTGTGGCTGCCCCGCTCTTCCCACGCGGCACAAGTTCTGGTTTCGACTTGCTCAACTACCTTATATTTATAAAAATGTTGTAGAAAGGCGATGCATAATTGTGGAAAGGATCACTAGAGAACGTCGGGTATCTTGATACACACTATTATATAGTGTATACTAGAAGCTTGTCTTAATTAAAATATAATAAAGTTTCATTTTGAAATAAACAAAAGCATGGCTCTAGAAATTGAAGATTCCAAAAGAATGGTTTCTCCCTTCACCCACCTGGTGACCTAAAACAAGGATAGAATACAGGGATTAATTTTTCTGGCTAGGAGATATTGCTTCTTTTTCCGGAGATGTGTGAGAAACTACTTAAATCATGTAAGTTCAAAACTCATATTTTTAGTGTGAGACACAAAGTCTCACTTACACTTCACGTAGCGTGAACAGCCGAATAGGCCTCCACGATGGTGGGTCCTATAGCCCAATGAGGCTCCGGGAGCGCGATGGAGGAACGAGAAACCCAGGAAGGAACACACCAGGCTAGATGGTAAATAAACCTTTATTAGTCTGGCCAGATGGCACTCCCAGAGCCAGGTAGCTCAGAGAGGCACCAGCTCAGGGGCTGAGGTCCTTTTTATAGGGGGGGTAAAAAGGGGGGTTAACATGTTAAACTTGCAGGCAGGAGACAAAGGTCTGTTGACTTGAGTTGGTGGTCAGCAGTCAAGTACTCAGCAGTCACACATTGATGATTAACAGATATTTATAGGATGGTTCAAAGGCCACCAAGACATTCAGGATGAGCAAGCAGTTCAATAATTAACTTGGGGTCTCTATGTATTCCATAGTATAGAACCACTAACTAACTTACACGTTAATTCGGATCCGGATTTCAAACAGTACAAGATTGACTTACCTTTAGAGGTCGGGGCTATGGCTACAATGGGAGGGGGTTAGAGCGCTGTCTCCTAGGCCCTTTGTCATTTAGCATGGGATGTAATTTAGGTCTTACATTAGAAGAGCAGGAAAAAAGTAAGGAAAGAAGCACTTGAGTAGTAGCTACTGCTATGGAAAAGCTAGAAATCTTCACTGGTATTAAATCTTAAATGTACTTATATGGAATTCACCATCTCCCAAACCTGTTTTTTCTCTCTTGTGACTTTTCTCAGTTATGTCAGGATATTCTCAGGCATCTTCTCTCATTATCTTTGTCTATTTCCTTTGTTTTGGCCACTACTTTTTTAAAATCAAGTTATGATGAGCCCATCTCCATACTGGTTCTCATATAGTCTCCTATTTATTCTGTGTTTCAGTACCTTTCACTTTAGGCTTGCAGCCGCTCCTGCCCTTTACTGTTTTTCTTCTTCCTTCTCCTTTTCCTCTTTCTCCTTCTTTTCATTTTCTTTCTTATCTTCTGCCTCTTATTGTTTTAAGTGGTATTGGGGTTGAACAGGGCCAAGCACGCCATTCCGAGTTATATTTTCAACCCCAAACCTCCAGCTTTTTGTTTTTCCCCCCAATTTTGAGACAGAGTCTCACTGAATTGCCCAGACTGGCTTCAAACTTGGTTTTGATTTTTGTTTGTTATTGCTGCTGCTGTTGTTGTTGTCCTTGAGGTTTGAGACAGTGTCTTGCTGTGTAGCTCAGGCTGGCCTTGAAATCACTATGTAGCCCAGGCTAGCCTCCAACTCCCAGCAATCCTCTTGCCTCAGCCTCCCCAGTGCCAGTAATACAGGTGTCACAACCACACCCAGTCTCAAACTTTTTATTTTTTTAATTAATTTTATTGGTGTACTTTTGATCACATTCATCATAGGGGATTTGTACCTGTATATAATATATCTTGATTCTTTTTTCTTTCCCCTTTCTCCTCTCCTCCCTTAAAACTTGTTTTTTGTTTGTTTGTTTATTTGTTTGTTTTTTTGTATGTAGTTGAGACTGACCTAGAAGCACTATGTAGCCCAGGCTGGTCTTGAACTCACAGTAATCCTCCTGCCTCAGCCCCCTGAGTGCTAGGATTACAGGCGTGCACAACCACACCCGGCTCTTTAAAACTTGTTTTTAAAATTTTGTTTTGTTTTAGATAGAATCTCTGCAGTCCAGGCTGGCCTTGAGCTTGATATGATTCCCTTGCCTCAGGTGTCACAGGCGTACACCACTGCACCAGGCTCATGGTTTTTGTTTTATTTTTCTGTGTGTATGCAGTACTGACTATTAAACATAGGGCCTTTGAACTAAGCTATATTCTAGCCCTTTTATCTGTTTTATTTTTAGACAGTCTTGCTGTGGCATTAAATTGCCTGAAGCTGGGCTCAAATTTGTGATCCTCCTGCCTCAACCTCTCACAGTGCTGGGATTATAGGCACACACTACCATGACTGGCTTCATATGTGTGTCTAAATAATTTGTACGATGAAGTAGAAACCATATATGAAGCACTTCTGCTGTATACAGGAATGAGAGAGTTTTCTCAAGGAAAAGCACCTACTAGCTGAGCAAGTCACTTTTTTCATAGGATACTGGAAATACTAGCAAAATGATGGCTATATGGAGTTTGGTATTAGAAGACGTATTCTTGAAAATGAGCAGAATGAGTTCAATAGAAACAATTTATAGTATTTGTTGGCAATGACAAATTTTGAGCTTTCAAGTAAAAATTATAATTTTAGAAAACTTTTCCTTTTTTGTCCAGGTATGGAACTCAGGACCTTGTGCTTACAAGGCAGGTGCAGTGCCTCTGGGCCAAATTCCCAGCCTGGAAAACTTTTTTTGAGACAAGGTGTTGCTGTGGAGTTCAGGCTGGCCTTCAACTCACTTTGGACCCCAGGCTGGCCTCAAACTCATGGCGATCCTTCTACTTCAGCTCCCCAAGTGCCGGGATTATAAGCATGCAGCACCATATCTAGCCTTTTGAAAAACTTCTGTCATAACATGAGTTTGACAGCTTCCCAAGTGTCTGATTGAATGATATTTTTGTTTTGTTTTGTTTTTCTAGTACAGCAGAGTCTTCACACTGAGCCATGAGCTATGTCCTCAGATTTCTTTTTTTAAATAGGCTTTCACTAGGTCACTAAAATGCCCACCCTGGGCTCAAACTTGTGATTCTCTTACGTCAGCCTTTCAGAGTGCTGGAATTATAGGTGTGTATCTGAATGCCTGGCTTAATGGCGATATTTTCATTATTCTTTGTGTGTGTGTGTGTGTGTGTGTGTGTGTGTGTGTGTGTGTTGAACCCATGGGTGTACTACTACTGGGCTACATCCCCAGACTTTTACAAAATTTTTATTATGAGAAGGTCCCACTAAATTGCCTAGGCCGGCTTCAAACTGGTGAACCTCCTGCCTTAGTCTTCTGAGTAGCTGGGATTATAGATGCACACTACTATCCCTGGCTGGCAAAGAATTTTTGACAGGACACCCCAGAGAGACAGACAGACAGACAGACAGACAGACACACACACACACACACATGAACCATAAAAGATGTGTAATTTTTTTCATTATAATTAAAGAAAGAGCAGCCCCTGACTGAGAAAAAAAATATTCACAGTGCATACAACTGACCAAAAAAAAAAAAAAAAACTGCTTTCCAAAATATGCAAAGAACTCTTACAACTCAATAAGAGAACAAACAATTCAGTAAAAACCATGGGCCGGGCTGGGGATTTAGTTTAGTGTTTTTGCTGCATGCTTTGCAAGCACAAGGACCCGAATTTGGTCCCTGGTACAAAAAAAAAGTGGGGGGAGGCAAATGGGCTGGAGATTTACCTTAGTGGTTGTACTGCCTGAGTTCGATCCTGGTACCAAAGAAAAAACCAAAATACCATAAAGGGAAGGCTTTAATACTCTTTTTTTTTTTTTTTTTTTTTTTTGAGCTACCTTTGAACTTTCTCGGTAGCCCACGCTGGAAACATGCTGTCGTCTTACCTCAGCCTCCAGAGCTAGGACTGGGGCTGCAACTGTGCACTACTATACCCAATTGCTTCTCTCTTCCAACTGTAGATCAACATGATCATGGATTTTCTTCATGATAGAATTGTTTTGTTTATTTGGTTTTTTTGTTTGTTTGTTTGTACTGGGGATCAAACACAGGTCCTTGAGCTTGCGAGGCAGACAGTGGAACCACTGAGCTAAATCCCCAGTAGGAGTTTTTTCATGTATTTCAACCAAGACAACATCTTACAAGAGAATGAATGCGGAAAGAGTTATGAGAATCCAGCTCGAAAGGTTAACAGAATTTTCAAACAATGTAAACCAATGCTACTTTTATCACTAATTTTTTTTTGTTTTAGAAAGTGTAGTTTTTATTCTTAAGAAAATTTAAAAGTATGTTTGTGTTAGCGTGTTATAAGCTTATTTCATTTTACATTAATAAACATTTCTTAGTTTTTTTTGTTTGGTTTGGTTTTGGGTTTTTTGGGTACTGAGGATCAAACTTAGGACTTAGCGTTTGTGAGGCAGGTGATGGAACCACTGAGGTAAATCCCTGGCCCCATTTGTTAGTTTTTAATTGTTAATACATGGTAAATCTGTATAGCTATATCTATCTATAACATATAATTGATAATTTTAGGGGTATTCAATAATTTTTAAGAGTATTAAAAAGACCCTAGCACCATAATTTTGAGGCTCACTGGTAAAAATTACTTGCAACACAAAATGGCATTTCTGTCTTTTGTAGTATTGGAGATTAGAACACAGGACCTCATGCATGCTAGGCAATAGTCTACCACATGTTGGGGCCCTCAGCCCCCACTCGCATTTGTGGAGACAGGTTCCTTAAGTGTTGGGGCATGAGAGGACAAACGGCCGAATGTCCCTGAATGCTGGTTCTCACTGGGGTACAGGTGTTCCAAAGGCGATGTGCTGGAGCCAAGTCCCTTGACCCACAAACAATCCCCTAATTCCTTCTTTGTTCTCATTCTCAGTTTACACTCCCTTTTAGTCATAGACAGATGCTTTCTTATCAAGATGTTCTGTCTTTAGTTTGAACAGTGTGTATCTGCTCGTAGCTTCTTGTGACTGCTGTTCGTGCCTCCTTGTGACTGTTTTTAATCATCAAACCACTGTGATCAAGCTTTTGTGTGTGGCCTTGAAACTGCTGTAAAGACCCTGGATGAGAAATAAACTTTGCCATTAGCCATCAGCTTTCGGTCATTCATTGTGTCCGTGGTCGTCTCCCCAAGCCCCCTCCTCTAGAAGGAAACCCCAACACTTAAGCATCCCATGCTGGCTTTGAACTCACCATCCTCCTGCTTTAGTCTTTGAAATAATTCAGTTACTTCTGCCATTGTGCCTGGCCAAAATGGCATCTCTATAAAAATTCAATACTAGGATCAAGTATTTAGCTAAGTGGTGCTGCTGCCTGCCTCACAAGTGAAAGGTCCTGAGTTCAATTCCCGGTACAAAAAAACAAAAATTAATTCTTTTGACTTTTCCTTCTCTGAAATTTGCCTTCCCAACTAATCTGATTTTGTGGTCTTAATATATTTTTAAAAATTGGATAAGGGCATGGTGCCTATGTATTGTCTCAGGTATTTGGAAGGCACCTGTGCTCACCACTATACCACCAATGCTGCACTTGTCTCAGGTATTTGGTTTTGGTTTTATTTGTTTTTTGGTACCGGGGATTGAACTCGGGTCCTTGCGCTTGCAAGGCAGGCCACCGAACCGCTGAGCTAAATCCCTGGCCTTGTCTCAGGTATTTGGAGGGTTAAGGGAGGAAGATTGCTTGAATGCCAGAGTGGGAGATTGACCTGGGCAAATTATCAAGACTCTGCTGTGAGAAGAAAAAAGAGAAAATAGAAGAGAAAAGCTGGTTCAGCAGTTTATGCCTGTAAGTCATCACAACGGTTAGGGAGGCTGAGGCAGGAGGATATGTGCCCAAGGCCCTGAGCAAATGTGAGTATCATTTGGGCAATTCAGTAACACCCTGTTTCAAAAGGGGGGAGGGTAGCGATATAACACCCCTGGGTTTGATCCCCAATACAAACAAATGCAAAAAAAACCAGAGACTACAGCCATGCTGAATTTTTATTTTCTTTGAACCAGGGATCAAACTCAGGTCCTTATGCTTGCGAGGCAGGCAGGCAGAACCACTGAGCTAAATCCCTGGCCCAGCCCTGTTTTATTTTTTTGTCTCACTATGTAGTTTGGACTGGCCTTGAACTCAATAGGTAGTTCATTACTGTAAAGATACAGTAATGACCCTTACAATAATGATTCTCACATGGGTGTGGTAGAGTTCACCTACCCACCCTGAGGAGAACAGCAGAGTCTGAGGTGGGTGAAACTTGAGATTTTTCCATCCCTGTCAGAAATGTTGACTGCTCTTATTTTACATATTTACAGCTAGCTCAAGTACTTGTATTGTGGCAAATAAAAGTGACTGAGAATCATTAGTCTATGGTTCTATATTCCACTAGAGAGACAGTTGAAAATAAAATAATAGGTAAGTATAACTTGAAAAAGTAAAGAATAAATAGGACCAGTCAGAGCTTTTAGGGCTTTGAGCTTCTACTGAGGGTATATCAGGGTCTCATTATTCTATTAATTCTGAAGCAAAACTATTATATTTTAATTGAATGTTTGATGAAGCAAACTATTTCAGTGATTGCTTTACTTATCGCTACATTTTAGATATGCATAATGATAACACTCACCTTAAGAAATTTGTACCTGACCATGCTATATTTGCTTCTTTTTTTTTTCCCATTTCCCTCCCCACCCTGCTATCATTCTTCCCCTCCT
Organism: Fukomys damarensis; assembly: GCF_012274545.1. Taxonomy (NCBI): domain Eukaryota; kingdom Metazoa; phylum Chordata; class Mammalia; order Rodentia; family Bathyergidae; genus Fukomys; species Fukomys damarensis. The sequence goes on along the minus strand of NW_022900917.1, from coordinate 62,375,544 downwards.
TATTTACAAAAACTTTGTTTTCATTTTTTCCTTCTATTCTTTTTTCTTGTCCCTTATTTATTTCCCCCTCCTCCTGCCTTTGCTCCCCTTCTCATTTGAACACTTTCTTCCCATTTCTCAGTATCTATTATACATTTTGATCCTTATTTCCATTTTTGTTTTTCACATCAGAGAAACAACACAGTATTTAAATGTGTGTATGATTTATTTCACTTAAGGGTACAGTCTCAAGGTGCATCCATTTAGCTAGAAATATCTCAAGCTTATTCTTCTTCACAGCAGAGTAGTATTTTTCATTGTATTAAAAAAACACTTTATCCCTTCATCAGTTGATAGACATTTGGACTGTTTCCAAGATTTAGGTATTACAAACTGTGCCACTATAAACATGGGTGGGCAGATATCATTGTAATATGATGCTTTTAATTATTTTGAGAAGATAACAAGAAGGGTAATAGCTGGATCAAGTTTTAGTTTTTTAAAGAATCTCCACACTGATTTCCTTAGTGGTTGTACCAGTCAACACTCTTACCAACATCAGAGAAGGGTCCCTTTTTCCCCATATCCCTGCCAGCATTTGTTATTGGTTGATTTCTTTTGTTTTTGATTTCTTCATTAAGTTTGTTGGTACATTCAAACAATACAGTTACATTTATATTGGATCTTGTACCTTTACATGCTATATCTTGGTTCTTATTTTTCCCCATACCCCTGTCCTCCCTTTATGCCCTTCACCCTTCCCTATTTGCAAAGACTTTATTTCCATTTTTTCATTTTTTTCGTATTTTTTCTTTTCCCTGATTTCTTGACAGCAGCCATTCTTTCTGGATCAAGATGGAATTTCAATGTTGTTTTAATTTGCATCTCTCAAATGACCAGTGATGTTGAACATTTTTTCATATATTTATCTGCCATTTCTACTTCTTCATCTGAGAAGTGTTTATTTAGTTCAGGTGCCCATTTTTGGATTGGGTCTTTAAATCTCTGGGGAGGATCTTTTTTTTTTTCAGTTTTTTCTTTTGTTTTGCTTTATTTTGTTTTTTGGTGACAGGGATTGAACTCGGGACCTTGCGCTTTTGAGTTCTTTTATACATGTATTCTAGATATTAGTCCTTTGAGGAACAGTTGGCAAAAACTTTTCTCACACCGTGGGTTGTGTCTTCACTCTGTTGGTGATTTCTTTTGTGATGTTAAAGCTTTTTAATAAGATGAGATCCCAGTTGTTGATTCTTTGTGATACTTCCCATGCAATTGAAGTTTTGTTCATAAAGTCTTTGTCTATACCCCTGTCTTCAAAAGTTCTACCTAATCTATCTTCCAACATATTTAGTGTTTCTGTTTTAATATTTAGATATTTGACCCTTTTTGACATTAGTTTAGTGCATGGTGAAAGATATGGGTCTAGTTTCAATCTTCAGCACGTGGAAAGCCAGTTTTTCCAGTACCATTTATTAAAGAGGCTATCTTTCTTCCAGTGAAGGTGTTTGGCTCTTTTGTAAAAGATAAGGCAGCTGAGTATGTTTGAAGTTGACTCTACATCTTCTAATCTGTTCCACTGATCCTCAGGGTTTTGTTTTTTTTTTGCTAGTACCATGCTGGTTTTTGTTTGTTTATTTGTAAAGGGGTCGGGGTTTATTTGGCCTACAGTTTGTGGAGGTTTCAGTCCATAACCAGCTGGCTCCACAGCAGGAATAACAGACAGGCATGGCAGAGCAGAAACAACATGGCACTCACAAGGCAGCAAAGGTAACAAGAGAGAATTAACAGGGTCTCCCTGCCCTTTTATCTTATTCAGACTACTTAGGGTGGGTATCACTCACAGTTTTAATCCTACTGTCCTTGAGCCTAGCATTGCATCATGAATCAATTCTAGCTGCACACACTTTAGATCAAGCCTATGACCATGTGAGGCTTTGGGGGGACATCTAGAGATCCAAACTATAACATTCTGTGCCTGCCCCCCACAAAGACTCATGTACATTCCTTTAAACAAAAGGCATTTAGGGCCAGAGATTTGGTTCAGTGGTTCTGCTGCCTGCCTCGCAAGCACAAGGACCCAAGTTCAATCCCTGGCACGCCCCTAAAAAAAGGCATTTAGTCCATTTCTAAGTGTTGCCAAAATCTGAACCATTTTAGCATTGCTGAAAAGTCCAAACCCACAGTCTCTCTGAGATTTAAGCCAAACTCTTAACTGCAGGCCATATACAAATGAAAAGAAAGTCAAACATTTCCAACATTCAATGGCATAAGACATTACCATTCCAAAAGGTACAGACAGAAGGATATGAAGGAATGAGGCCACAGTAAGTCCAAAATCCAGTAGGGCAAGCATGAAATCCCACAGTTCTATTTCCAGCATCCCCAGCAATCTCTGGCAAGTTGTGAAGTGAACTCTAAAGGGCTCGGGTGGCTCTGCCTCTATGGCACTTCTGGTGGTTGTAGCTCCCACAACTTCTCTCTAGGGCCAGGTTTGATCCCTCCTTGCAGTTTTCCATAGATGATCCATGCTCCTGCTTCTCCAAACTTCTGGGTTCTCCATTGCACCTCTGGCTTCACATTCACAGTTTCACATACTGCCCTCTCAGTGGCGCACTGCCTGGCCTCCCAGGCCTTGTGAAATCTGGACGGAAGTCTTCCTGACTCAACAGCTCTTGCATTCTTCACACACCTAAAACCAGCACCACGTGATAATGCCAGCTGGAGCAGTAGTAGCCAGGCTTCATTCTCGGTTGGCTATAGGGGTCAGGTGCCTGGATCACTGAGCACTCTGAACCCAATCCTGGGAACAAATTGCCACCATTTTGGAACAACTTCCCTAGGCTGCTGCCATTCTCTCTCTGGGGCTTTCTTCTCAAAGAAAAATCTTCCACCTTTACAACTCTGAGATTAAAGAGTAGAGTCCTGCTGCTTCCTGTGATGCCCTCAGGCCATTTTTTTCTATTCTCCTATTCCTTCTTAGCAGTCAATATCTCCTCTGCTCTATCTTTGCAGTCCACAACTTTACTAGAGCTTCCTCTCTGGCCATACTCCAAATGTTTTAAATCATTCTTCTGGGCTTTTTGCTCTTGATTCTCAACATAGATCTGTCTTTAAAAAACCCAACAGTAGCCATGACACCACCTCAATATTCAACTGCCTTGAAATTTCTTCCACAAGATTAATTAGTCTACTGCTCCAAATCTCAGTCTCAGGCAGTCTTTGGACATGAACAAAATGCAGACAAACTTTCTGCCAAGCAATAATATACAACATCTGGAGTCTAGTAGCCAATGCAGTCCTTCCCAGCAGAAACCTCTTGACTATGGTCTTTGTCAGCTTTCTGGTCTGATCTCTGGCCATAATCTTCCATACAGAGAAGGCTAAGGCATTCCTGCTATTGTAGTCTCCGGATATTTCCTAACTTTCCCCCTTTCCACAAAATAGTTCCAAAGGCTTGTGAGCTACATGGCCAGGTAATGTCACAACAACAACCCCACTTCTCTGGTACCAAATTTCTGTGTTACTTTTCTCTCACTGCAGAGATAAAATACCAGACACCCAAAGTTAAAGGCAAAGGGGTTATGTGGCTTACAGTTTGTGGAAGTTTCAGTCCATAACCAGCTGGCTCCAAGGCAGGAATGACAAACAGGCATGGCAGAGCAGAAACAACATGGCACACATAAGTCAGCAAAGGTAACAAGAGAGCAGTACCATGCTGTCTTTATCCCAGTAGTTTTGTGGTATAATTTCAAATCAGGGATTGTGATGCCCCCATCTTGCCTTTGTTGCTTAGAATTGTCTTTGTTATTCTACATCTCTTCTGGTTCCTACAATTTTAGGATTGCTTTATCTCATTCTTTAAGATATGTTGTTTGTATTTTGATCAGGGTTGCATTAAATCTGTGTAATAATTTTGGAAGTATGGCAATTTTCGCTGTATTGCTTCTTCCTATCCAAGAAAACAACATATCTTTGCATTTTCTATATAAGTACCACAAACTAACCTATTGTGTCACTGGAGTGCCTCCATTTTCTGATATCCTCTTCAATTTTATTTTTCAGAGTACTATAGTTTTCAATGTAAAACTCATTTACTTCCTTCATTAGATTGATTCCTAGGTGTTCCATTTTTTGGATGCTGTTGTGAAAGGTGTTGTTTCCCTAATTTCTCTTTCACTGAGTTTGTTATTTGTATACAGGAATGCTATAGAATTTTGAGAGTTGACTTTTATCCTGCTATACTACTGAATTGGTTTATTAATTCTAGGAGTCCTTTGGTGGAGTTTTTTGGGGTCTTCTATGTAGAGTACCTTGTCATCTGCAAACAATGGTAAATTAATTTCTTCCTTTCCTATCCTTATTCTTTTTATTTCTCTTGTCTGATTGTTCTGGCTAGTGTTTCCAGAACTATATTGAACATCATTGTCTTGTTCCTGGTTTGAGAGTGAAAGCTTTCCATTTTTGTTCATTTAGTATGATGTTGGCTGTTGGTTTGTCATAGATGGCTTTTATCAGATTGAGATAAAGACCATCTATTCCAGAGTTTTATTTTTATCATGAATGAGTGTTGAACCTTGTCAAATGGTTTTTCTGCATCTATTGAGATGATCATGTGGGTTTTGTCCTTGGCTCTGTAAATATGGTGTATTACATTCATTGATTTGTGTATGTTGAACCATAATTTGATAAATTTGAGTGTTTTCTTTCCTTTTTTGATAAGGTTGGCTAAGGGTTTTTCAATTTTATTTAATCTTTTGAAGAAGAAACTCTTCTTTGTATTATATTTGTATTGTTTTCTTAGTTTTCATTGCACTAATTTCTGCTCTGAACTTTATAATTTCCTCCCTTGCATGAGCTTTGGACTTGGCTTCTTCTTTTAAATATATTTTTATTGGTACATTTTACATATACAATACAATTACATTCATTATTGAGATCTTGTACACTTACATGGTATATCCTGGTTCTTAATTTTTCCCTATTCCCCTAGCCTCCCTTCCCCATTCCACCCTTCCATATTTACAAAGACTTTGTTTCCATTTTTTCTTTTTTCTTATTTTTTCTCTTCCCTTTTTACCTTTCCCTTACCCCCCCCATTTGCCCAACACCTTTAGACCTTTTCTTCCTATTACAAAATATCAATTATACATTTTGACCCTTACTTGCACTTTTAGTTTATCACACCAGAGAAACTATATGGTATTTACACATGTGTGTCCTATTAATTTCACTTAAGAGTATGTCCTTAATGTGCATCCATTTAGCTATAAATGTCTCTAATTTCTCATTCTTTATGAGTGATTAGTACTCCATTTTATAAAAAACGACATCTTCTTTATTCAGTCTCCAGTTGATGGGAAATTGGGCTGTTTCCAAGATTTAGCTATTACAAACTGTGCCACTATGAACATGGGTGAGCATATATCACTATGGTATGATTCTTTTAATTCTTTTGGGAAGATACCCAGCAGGGGAATATCTGGATCAAATGTGACTTCCAATCCTAGTTGTTTAAGGTATCTCCATATTGATTTCCACAGTGGTTGCACCAGTCTGCGCTCCCATCAACAATGGAGAAGTGTTCCTTTCTCCCCACACCCCCGCGAGCATTTGTTATTGGTTGATTAGTTGATAGCAGCCATTCTTTCTGGGGTGAGGTGGAATCTCAGTGTTATTTCCATCTGCATCTCTCAAATGACCAGTGATGTTGAATATTTTTCCTTATGTTTATCTGCTGCTTTTATTTCTTTGTCTGAGAAATGTCTATTCATTTCAGATGCCCATTTTTGAACTGGGTCTTTATATTTGGGGGTCTGATTTTTTTGAGTTCTTTATATATTCTAAATAGTAGACCTTTGTCTGAGGATCATCTGGTAAAATTTTTTTCCCACATTGTAGTTTGTCTATTAGCTCTGTTGGTGGTTTCTCTTGAAGTACAGAAGCTTTTTAAAAAGATGAGATCCCACTTGTTGTTGATTCTTTGTGCTAGTTTCCATGCTACTGAGGATTTTTTCATAAAGTCTTTTCCTACGCCAATGTCTTCAAGAGTTCTACCTAGTTTATCCTCCAACAAGTTTAGTGTTTGTTTTAATATTTAGATCTTTAATCCACTTGGATTTTAGTTTAGTGCATGAAAGATAGAGATCTAAGCCTGGCGTGGTGGCGCACGCCTTTAACCCCAGCACTCAGGAGGCTGAGACAGGAGGATTTCTATGAGTTCAAGACCAGCCTGGACTACATAGTGAGTTCCAGGTCAGTCTCAACTACATAGTGAGACCCTGTCGCAAAACAAACAAACAAACAAACAAATAAATAAATAAAGATAGAGGTCTAGTTTTAATCTTTGGAAAATTGAAATCCAATTTTTCTAACATCATTTATTAAAGAAGATATCTTTCCTCCAGTGTGAATGGTTGGCTCCTTTGTCAAAGATGAGGTAGCTAAGTATATCTGAAGTTGTTTCTGCATCTTCTAATCCAATCCACTGATCCTCAGGTCTGTTTCTTTGTCAGTACCATGCTGTTTTTAACATAGTGATTTTGTAGTATAGTTTCAAATTGGGGATTGTGATGCCCCCCCTACCATGTCTCTGTTGCTAGAATGGCTTTTGCTATTCTAGGTCTTTTCTGGTTCCAAATGAATTTTTGTAATGTTTTCTCTAGTTCTGTGAAATATACTGTTGGGATTTCAAAAGAGATCGTGTTGAATTGTTATAGCAGTTTTGGAAGTATGCCCATTTTTACTATATTGATTCTTCCCACTCAGAAGCAGGTGATATCTTTCCATTTTCTTATATTCTCTTTGATCTCTTTTTTCAGAGTATTGTAGTTCTCAATGTAGAGGTTTGCTTTCTTTACTAGATTGATTCCTAGATATTTCATTTTTTTTGCATGCTAGTGTGAAAGGGATTATTTCCCTAAATTCTCTTTCAGTGAGTCTGTTATTTGCGTACAAGAAGGCTACTGAGTTTTGATTGTTTACCTTGTATCCAACTGTTCTACTGAATCTGTCAATTATGCCTAGAAGTCTTTCGGCAGAGTTTTTTGGGTCTTCTATGTGGAGTATCATATCATCAGCAAATAATGATATTTTAACTTCTTCCTTTCCTACCTTTATTGCTTTTATTTCTTTCTCTTGTATAACTGCTGTGGTTAATGTTTCCAAAATTATATTGAACAAGAGTGTTGATAGTGGACATCCTTGTCTTGTTCCTGATTTTAGCATGAAGGGTTTCAGTTTTTGACCATTTAGTATGATGTTTGCTGTTGTTTTTTCATAGTCTTTATCAAGTTGAGATAAAGACCATCTATTCCAATTTTCTGTAGGGTTTTCATCATGAATGGGTGCTGAATTTTGTTGAATGCTCTTTCTGCATCTATAGAGATGATCATATGTTTTTTTTTGTCCTTGATTCTGTTAATATAGTGTATTACATTTATAGATTTACATATATTGAACCATCCTTGCATCCCTGGGATAAATCCAACTTGGTCAGGGTTTATGATCATCTTGATGAGCGACCCTCTGTATTCTGTTTGCCAGTACCTTATTGAGGATTTTTGCATCTATGTTCATTAGGGAGATTGGCCTGTAGTCCTCTATTTTGGTTGTGTCTTTACCTGGTTTTGGAATTGTCTTCCAGGAATGAATTTGGAAATATTTCTTCCCTTTCAATTGAAAAGTTTAAAGAGTAGTCGCCTTAGTTTGTCTCTAAATGTTTTGTAGAATTCAGCATTGAATCCCTCAGGACCTAGGATTTTCTTTGTTCATAAGTTTTTAATTATGTTTTCAATTTCAGTAATTGTAAATGGGGGTTTTAGAATTTTTATATCTTCTTTGTTCAACTTTGGCAATTTATATGTATCTATGAATCTGTCCATTTCTTCTGTATTTTACATTTTATTATCGTAGTTTCTCAAAGTAGATATTGATGATCCTCTCAATTTCTGCTAGCTCTGTTGTGTCTTCACCTTTTTCTTCCTAATTGCATGGATTTGAGCCTTTTCTTTCATTTTTTTTGACAAGATTGGCTAAGAGCTAAGGGTTTATCAATTTTATTTATTCTTTCAAAAAATCACTCTTTGATTCACTGATTTTTTTTGTATCATTCTCTTAGTCTCCATTGCATTGATTTCTGCTCTGATCTTTACAATTTTCTCCCTTGTAGAATCTTTGGGTTTGTCTTGCTCTTCTTTTTCTAGAAGCCTGAGATTCAGCATTAGGTTATTTATTTGAGCTCACTCTGTTTTCCTAGTGTGAGCATTCACTGCTATAAATTTTCCTCATAGAACTACTTTCATTGTGTTCCACAGATTCCTGTTCGGTATATTGGAATTTTCATTTATTTGTAAAATCTGTCTAATTTCTTCTTTAATTCCCTCTGTGACCCATTGGTTTTTCAGGAGAGTGTTATTCAATTTCCACATTTGTGAAGTTCTTGCTGTTTCTTTTGTTATTAATCTCTATGGTCTGGTAATATACATGGATAACTTCATCTCACTTGAATTTACTTAAACATGGTCTATGAGCTAATATGTGGTTTATTTTGGAGAATAACCCATGTGCAACTGAAAAGAATGTATATTCTGATTTTGTGAGATGGAACACTCTGTAGATGTCTGTTAAGTCCATTTGTTCAAAAGCTTGGTTCAGTTCTAGCATTTTGTTTTTTATTTTTTTTCTAGGTGATCTTGTCTATTTGTGACAGCGGGGTATTGAGGTCCCCCACTACAATTGTATTAGTGCTTGTTCAGTTTTTCATGTCTCTTAATATTTATTTTGTATGGTTCGGGCATTAGTATTTGTTGCATATATATTTCTAATTTTTTTGTTTGTTTGTTACTGGGGATCAGGTGCTTCAGCTTTCAAGGCAGGCACTGGAGCCACTGGGCTAAATCCCCAGCCCTGTATATTTGTCATGTCTTCCCCTCGGACTGTCCCCTTTACAAGGATGTAGTGACTTTCTTTGTCTCTCTTAATTAGTTTTGGTTTAAAATTTACTTTGTCTGCAAATAAGATAGCTACCCCTGCTTTTTTCTGGGTTCCTGTTGCATGGAGAACTGTTTTCCATTCTTTTACTTTCAGTCTATGAGTTTCTTTCTGAACTAGGTGTGTTTCTTGTATACAGCATAGTGTTGGGTTTTGCTTCTTAATCTATTCTGCCAGTCTTTTTATTTTGATTGTGAATTGAGGCCATTAACATTGATGGTTATAACTGATATGTATTGATTTATCATCATCATGCTACTATCCTGTTGTTGGCTCTTTTTAATTTTTTCCCCCTTCTCCCTTTACCTTCTTGCCTTGCCTGCTGGATTTGCTCTTTTGGGCCTCATGGCGTTTTGATCTTCATTGTCTTTTTTTAGGATACTATTTAGAATTGTTTGGAGTGCTGGTTTGGAATTCATGAAGTTTCTCAGGTGTTCTTTGTCATGGAAGTATCTTATTTCCCCATCCATTTTGTTCTTTTATTGAGTTTATTGGTATGTTTTAGGTATACAGTACAGTTGCATTCATTATTGGGATCTTGTACCTTTACATGACAGATCTTGGTTCTCATTTTTTCCCCTTGTCCCTACCCTCCCTTCCCCTCCCCATCCATTTTGAAAAATAGTTTAGCAAGATACATCAGTGTAGGTTGGAGAATTTTTCTTTTAGGGCTTGAAATGCCTCACTCCAGGCTCTCCTTGACTTGAGGGTTTGTGTTGAAAAGTCTGCCGTGATTCTGATGGGCTTTCCTTTGCATGTGATTTGTTTCTTTTCTCTAACTGCTTATAGTATTTTGTTCTTCTGTTGTGTTTCTGGAATCTTGATTATTATATGTCTTTGTGTAGGTTTTGTTTTGTTTTGCTTTGTTTTTTGAGACTATGTAGTGAGACTGACCAGGAACTCACTATGTAGCCCAGGCTAGTCTCGAACTCACAGTGATCCTCCTGCCTCAGCCTCCTGAGTGCTGGGATTACTGGCATGCACCACCACACCTGGCTCCGTTTGTAGGTTTTTTTTTTAAAATCATGGCTAGTTGGAGTCCTATATACCTCACTTTTCTGTATGTCAAATTCTTTTGCTCTGTTTGGGAAGCTTTCTGTCATTAATTCTGTGAACAGTTTTTTTTTACATCATTTATAATTTCTCCTGCTTTTTCATAAACTCCTTTCAGTCTTATATTATTATTTTTTGTATCATCTAGGAGCTGTTGGATTGATTTCTCATGTTCCATTACTATTTTTAAGAGCTCCTTCTCTTCATGGTCACTGATCTCCATTCTGTCTTCTATATCTGATATCCTGTATTCAGATTGGCTCAATCTGATATATAGGTTTCCAATAGAATTTTTATCTCCTGGATATCTGTTTGAATCTGTTTCATGGATTCAATTTCTTTCCTATATTGGGCATTCATGGTTTTCATTTCTTTCCAATTCTGGGCATTCATGGTCTCTATCATAGTGCTGAGCTCCTGTATTTTTTTTAATCTGTTTCTGTTTTAGAGTCACTAATCATATCTTTCATTCTGCTTACTATCTCTATAGTTATCTCAGAAATTATTTCTGTTTTGAATTTTTCTAGAGCCTCCTTCATCTCTTTTGTTACTTCCTGTGCTATTGGTTCAGGGTGTCCAGGTGGCTGATTATCAAAAATTTCCACCTCATTTCCCCCAGAATTTGACTTTGGTAAGCTGTAAGTCTGTGTTTGTGCTTGAGCCTTGTTTGGATGTCTTCTCATTTCTATTTTTGTTGTTGACACTGTCCTTCATTTGATACCTGGGTTAATATTTCAATCTTCCTGTTATAGCTTGTCTTTAGGTTTTGAGTCTCTAATGACTCTGAAGTAGTGTCTTTTTCATTATACCATGAAGGACAACTGATTAGATCAATCATAACATCTTAGCACAAGTGATACAATCAGCAACCCAGAAGCATCAAACACAGCATAGAAAATGACAATTTTTGATAGTTATTAATCTATCATCTGTGCAAATTAAATAAAAATTGAGGCTAGAGTTCAGGACAATGGCCTGTATGACCCCCTTTGCTTCTGTGGTGTGAATCTAGGTACCAGCATAGCCAGGAGGCCAGAGGTGCATGGAGGGTATGGGGGGGTGCTGCAGGTGCCTGCACAGCTTCACCTTTTACCAGTCTACTGCTGAGGTTGGGGGAATGAGGCTAGAGCTGTAGGCCAGTTCCATGCAGTTCCAACTCTTATTGGTCTGCTACCGAGGTGGTGGTGGGGGCTTGGGTGAGAGTTCCCTCTTCTTCATTTAGAAGCTTGAGGTTCAACATTAGGTTATTTATTTCAGCTTGCTCTGTTTTTATGATATGGGAACTCCCTGATATAAATTTCCTTCATAAGAGTGCTTTAATTGCATCCCGTAAGTTCTGTTATGTTGTACTGGTGTCATTGTTTATTTGTAAAAACTGTCTAATTTTTTTCTTTAATTTCATCTGTGACCCATTGGTGTTACTTAATTTCCATGTGTTTATGAAGTTCTTGTGGTTTCTTTTACTACTGATTTCCGATTTCATTGCAGTATGGTCTGGTAATAAGCATGGGATAACTTTAATTCCTTTGCATTTACTTATGTGTCTTCTCTGAGCCAGTATGTGGTCTGATTTGGAGAATGTCCCATGTGCAGCTGAAATGAGTGTGTATCTGATGTGGAGTGGAAAACTCTATAGACATCTACTAAGTCCATTTGTCCAAAAGCTTGGTTCAGTTCCGTTATTTCCTTGTTGATTTTTTGTCTAGTTGATCTGTCTGTTTGTGATGGGGGTATTGAGGTCTCCTATTACAAGTACATTAGTGCTTAGATGATTTTTCATGTCCATGAATATTTTTTATATAGTTGGGTGCACTGTTATTTGGTGCAAATATATTTGTGATTATTATCCCTTCATCTTGCACTGTTCCCTTTACAAGAATATAGTGACCTTCTTTGTCTTTCTTAATCAGTCTTGGCTAAAAATCCACTTTGTCTGCAAATAGAATACTACCCCTGCTTTTGTACATGGAATATTGTTTTCCATCCCTTGACTTTCAGTCCATGGATTTGCTTTTGAATTAAATGTAGCTCTTGTATGCAGCATATTGTTGGATCTTGCTTCTTGATTCATTCTAGTAGTCTGTTTCTTTTGATTGGTGAAATGAGAACATTAACATTTATTGTTATAAATGATATGCATTGTCTTATCTACGTCATTTTATTTTCCTGTTGTTGGCTTCCTTCTTTGCTATTCTGTTTAATTTCTTGCCTTGCCTGGTGGTTTCATTCTGTTGGGGTTCATGGAGTTGTAAGGCCTGGTGTCTCTCTCTAGAATATCCTTCAAGCTGGGCATGATGGTGCACGCCTGTAATCCCAGCACTTGGGAGGCTGAGGCAGGAGGATCTCTGTGAGTTTGAGACCAGCCTAGGCTACATAGTGAGTTCCAGGTTAAGTCTCAACTACATAGTTAGGCCCTGTCTCAAAAAACTAACAAACAAAAAAATAGAATATCCTTCAGAACACTTTGGAGTGATGGTTTCATGGCCATGAATTTCTGTAGATGTTCTTTGTTATGGATGTATCTTATTTCTCCATCAATTTGAAAGATAGTTTTATGGAGCACATCAATCTGGGTTGAAGGTTGTTTTACTTTAGGAGTTGAAATATTTCACACCAAGCTGTCCTTGAATTGAGACTTTGTGTTAGAAGTCTGCTATAATTCTGATGTGCTTTCCTTTATAAGTGATGCTTTTCTTTCGTCTAACAGCTTTTAATATTCTGTCCTTGTGTTGAATTTCTGGGATCTTGACTGTTACATGCCTTGGGGAATATTTCTTTTATCATGGCTAATTGGAGTTTTATATCCCTCACTTATCTATATGTCAAATTCTTTCTCCCTGATTGGGAAGTTTTCTGGCATTAATTCTGTGAACAGGTTTTTCATGTCATTTGCACAATCTCCTGCTTTTTCATTGACTCCAATCAATCTTATGTTATTTCTTTTTGTATCATCTAGCAGCTGCTGGATTGATTTCTCATGGTCCTGTGCTGTTTTTAAGAAATTTTTCTTTCATGATCACTAGCTGCAGCCCTGTCTTCTGTATCTAATATTTTATCCTCACATTGGCTCATTCTGCTACATATACTTTCAATGGAGTTTTTAAATCTCCTGGATATCTGTTTGAATCTGTTTCATGGATTCTATTCCTTTCCTATGCTGGGAGTTCATGGTTTCCATTTCTTTCCTGTGGTGGGTGTTCATGGTTTCCATTTCTTTCCCATGCTGGGCATTCACAATTTCCATCATGTTCTTGAGCTCTTTTATTCATTTATTTTTTAATCTGTATCTGCTCTAGAGTCACCAAGCCTGTCTTTTTTTTTCTGGTCACCACTTCTAGCTATCTGGGAAATTTTTTCTGCTTTGATTTTTTTCAGACCCTCATTCTTCTGCTTCATTACTTCTACTATTATCTTTAAGTGAGTCCAGGTGAGTAGTTTCTGGATTGTTCCACCTCATTGCTCCTGGGGTTTGCCTGTGGTGAACTGAAAGTCTGGGAGGGTGCATCTTGTTTAAGTGTCTTCTCATTTTCTATTTTTTTTAAGTTTGATACCTAGGTTAATGCTTATAAATTGCTTATGGTGAATAGTTTAATTGCCAGTATGGAGAACCCTTCGGAAATGACTCCTCAGAAGTGTCTTTCAGATGTAGCTGGCTTTTGCATTTTGAGTCTGTTGCAAGAACACACCTCTTGAATTTATTGGGGATGAGAAGTTTTTACCTAGCTACTTGGCACAACTGCTAGTTCTTTGGCACAGGCCTATAGGTGTTTTTTGTTTTCCCCTTAGGCAATCTCAGTCTTGGTATACTAGGAGGGACAACTGATTAGCACAATTATGTCACCTTGGCTAAAGTAGTACATTCATCAATAACAACATCATCAATGATAGTGTAGAAAATGACAAACTGTGGTTTGCTATCTTTAACCATAAGAACTAGATTTGTGGTTATATAATGAAATCTAGAACAAATCTTAAAATTGCATACAAAATATAAGCCCTTAATGTGGTGATTTTACCCTTAGGAGAAGATGCAAAATGGGTTGGGGGAAAAACAAATAGAAGAATAGGAAGATATTAGAAGAAAGTCTGGAGGACAAACTTTAGGAAACTGGTAAAGACAGGTGGCAAAGAGAAAAGGAAAGAATAAAAACAAAAATAGAATAGAACATCAACAAAAAAACCTAGAAACCATTTTCAAAGAATCAAAAAAACAAAACAAGAACCAGAAAGGAGGGAAAAAAAGAGAGAAATAAGGAGAGAGAGACGAGAGAGAGAGAGAGAGAGAGAGAGAGGGAGGGAGAGAGAGAACCCCAAAACATCAAAATTCAAGGTGTGTCTTTGTTGTCACTGCAGGCAAACAGAGTCTAGAGCCAAACTAATTAATCCTAGCAAACCAGCTGCAGCTCTATGGTCAGGTAGGTGATAATTTCAGCCAGTCTACTCCTTAGTTCCTCTGGAGTTCAGCCCAATTCCTCTCTATGAGGCTGGAACTGGATTCCTTGATCCTACAGCCGTCTATATGCCTCCTGCAGGCTTGTACTCTGCTCCTTATCTCCTGCTGCCTTGAACTCAGCACCCACACCAAGGCATTGGGAGTCACTAGATGGAGTTGGCTATAGCGGTTCTGAGTTCCAAGATCAGTTTGCCCCTCTCCAAGATGCTGTCAGCCAATCACCCCTTCCTGGGTGACATCTGAACCTGGATAACTTACCAGCTGCTGCATGCAGTTAGGTGCATCTACTGCTCTGTTCCACTGGTTTCTCTGTGGAGGCCTCCAGGGTTACCAGTAGTCAACATGCATCTGCAGATTCAGCCTGTCATTCCCTCACTGAGTGTCTAGGCTCTGGGAGAGAGCACTGCTTGCTACCTCCCTTCTTGTCATTATAATCTCTCCTTCACTCTTTCTATGAACTTCATTTCTTGCTTCAGATCCTTCCTGGATCCCAGGGACCCAGTACCCTCCTTCTCCTCCTTGCACCTCTATATTTCAGTGTCAGGACACCAAATCTCAGAAAGGCTCTTTCTCTGCTGCTCACCACTCTGCCATCTTCCCAGAAGTCCGCTAGACTTCTGTGTTGATTAATCCCAAAAAGCCAGCCATAGATTTATGGAAGGTAGTAGATAATCCCAGCAAGCCTTGACCTTTAGTTTGGAAGCTCAGGCTAGTTTCTGGCTGAGGATGGAACCTGATTTGTTCAGTCTGCAACACTCTGTGCCTCCTGCCAGCTTGAACTCAGCTCCCTGCTTCTTGACTTCCTGTTGATTTGAATCTGGTTCTGCTTTACCCTTATGGAGCCAGCCTACAGCTTCTTTGAGTTTCCAGCTCAGTTAGCTCCTCTCCAAGATGACAAATGGCTAATTGCCCTATTTTGGGAACATCTTAATAACTCAACTCACTCACCACTGCAGTCTGCTGCATGCACTGCTCTGTTTCACTGATGTTTCTCTCCATGGAGGCCTCTGGGGTCACCAGTAGTCACCTTGGATCTGCAGGTTCAAGCAGCCCTTTCCATGCAATGAGTCAGGTCTGAGGGAGAAAGTGCCCTTTGCCATCTCCTTCTTCTTCATTGACATTTCTCTCCTCACTTTCTCCATGTGCCTCAATTCTTGCTTCTAATCCTTGCTGGTCCTGAGGACCGAGGACCCACTTCCCTCTTTCTGTCTTCCTTACATTGGTATTTTACAGCATCTGGACACCAAATCTCTGAGACGTCCTGTTTTTCTGCTGTTCACCACTCCTCCATCTTTCCAGAAGTCTTCATGATTGCTTTACTTTAAATTCTATTATTTTCCACCTTTTTTGAATCATGTGATTTTCCAGATTTGAGCTACACGAAAGTGAAAAGGTTAAATCTCTAAGGCTTACTGTAAATTACAATACTTGTGTGCAATGAATCATGCTTTCCCGAGCCCATGATCACTTTGTAATTTGATATTGTCATTCTTCCCATCAAGAAATGGTATCTAGGGCTGGGGACTTAGCTCAGTGGTTCCGCTGCCTGTCTTGCAAGCGCAAGGTCCTGAGTTCAATCCCTGGTACCCCTCCCCGCAAAAAAAAAAGAGAGAAAAAAGCAAAAAGAAATAGTATCTAGCCAGGTGTGATGATACACATCTGTAATGCCAGCACTTGGGATGCTAAGGCAGGAAAATTGCCATACATTTGAGGCCATCCTGGGCTACACAGTAAGTTCAAGGCCAGCTTGAACTACAGTGAGAACTTGTCTCAAAAAAAAAAAAAAAAAAAAAAAAGGAGTCTAGGCTACAGGTATGGATCAGTGGTATACTGCTTATCTAGTGTGCACAAGGCCCTGGGTTTGATCCCTAGCACTACAAAAATAAATGAACAAGGAAAATAGAGTTGATTTTCTCATGCTCCTGAACCTGGGCCAGTCTTTTGACTTGCTTTGACAGAATGTAACTGATGGTAAATATTTTGGAGTCTAGGCCTTAGTTTTCTGCTTTCAATCTTATCCTATCACAATGCAAAGGCCACTATGCTGGAAAGCCTACTGTACTGCTGAAATAAGAGGCCACATGGACAATCTAGGCTTCCCAGTCAATAGCTGCACCAATTACCAACTGTCAGACATTTGAATGAGGCCATTTTAGACCCAACCAACCCCAGTTATATTCAGTTTCTCCAGAGGAACTAATGGGGTGAGGAGTGTGTGTGTGTGTGTGTGTGTGTGTGTGTGCATGCAGTTTTTTTTTTTTTTTTTTTTTTTTTGAGGCAGGGTCTCACTATGTAGTTGAGGCTGACCTGGAACTATGTAGCCCAGGCTGGTCTTGAACTCACAGTGATCCTCCTGCCTCACCCTCTAGTGTGCTAGGATTACAGGCACACGCCACCACTCCTGGCCCAGAGAGATTCCTTTTTAAGGAACTGGCTCACAAGATTATAGAAGCTGGCAAGTTCAAAATCTGTGAGATAGGTTGGCAGTCTGGAGACCTAAGAAAAAGCTGAAGCTACAGTTCAAGGCGCAAAGCTTGCCAAAATACTATCTTATTCAGGGGTCTGTGTTTTGTTATGTTCAAGCCTTCAAGTGATTAGATGAAGCCCTTTATGGAGGGCAATATGCTTTACTCAACATCCTCTGACTTAAATGTCAATCTTATCCCCAAACACCCAGAGAGAAATACCTAGAATGTTTGGCCACATATCCGGGCACTGGTCAAGTCAAACTGACATATAACCTTAATCATCACACTCATGACTGCAACTGTACAGGTGGTCCGAGGTGAGGTTGTGGGAACATCAAATTGTCAGCCTGCAAAATTGTGATAAATCATTTTTATTTTCAGTCACTAAGCTCTGATGCAGTTTGTTATACAACAAAGGCTTACTGAAATAGAAAGATTGATGGAGAGTGTTTGTGTTTGAGGTTTAGGCTGGTGGGTATGCAAAACGGGCATTTGTGAATGTTATAATTAAATGGAGGGATATTATGTTAGATATTATGCTAGTCTCACAACACTATACATAAATGTAAGATGATACAATGAAGTACAAAGCAAGTTGGTTTATGAACCCAATGTATTTATTAGATGAATCCACCTATTTATTCATTTAACATATTTATTGCATGCCTTCTATATGCCAAGACTGACTATTGTAGAAGCTGGAGAAATAATAGTCAATAAGACACTGTACTTTCCTTTGTGTAGCTTACAGTCTAAGAAAGAAAGGCAATTAAACAATTTCAAAATGTTTGACAAAGAAGTACACACAGGTTACTGCTGAATACATTAACTGTGAGGTGTAGGTAAGGTTTTTCCAAAGGAAGTGCTATTTAATCTGGTTAGATAGATCATAAGTAGGAAGGAGATATATGAAATTGTAAAGATAAGGTGGGTCAGGTGGGTACAAAAATGTTCCAGAGGAAATAATCTGCAAAAGCTTATAAATGAGAAAAAGCATGGTGCATTAAAGCCCCCACAGAACATTTTGTTTATTATATGGAGAAGGAGGAGAGATGACGCTTGAGAGTGATATAGCAAATAAAGAAGTCTGGAGTTGTTCACATGAATTTTATTTTACACAAAGCAATCCAATTAGGTAATGAGTGGAGAAGGATTTGAGAAGGGAAAGGAACTGATCTGTTACCATAGTTCAGATGAGAGTGAATTTAAATTAAAATAGTGGTAACAAGGATGGAGAGACACAGGTGTTTGTTTGTTGGTTGGTTCTGTGGATGGAACCCAGAGCTTCACATATTCTAAGTGCTCTACACTGAGCTACATCCCCAGCCCAATACATGGGTAGCTTTAAGATTTTTAGGTGACAGAATCTCTTGATTTGAGACAATTTATATGGGATGTAAGGGGCCAGGGAGAATTGGGATTATTTCTTGATTCTTTTTTATTCAGGCCATTGAGTAGATAAAGTCCAGTGACAAGTTTTAGGGATTTTGAGTTAACCAAGTGGACTGTAACCGTCTAGTGGGTAGGTAAATGTATTGGCTTGTAACTTAGGACTCATATCTAAGCTGGATTTATGAGGCATTACCCTAAGTTTGGCAATTTCAGTCCTGGCAGTGCCTGAGATTTCACAGGGAGTATCTCAGTTTGAAAACACGGCATAGGAAGAACGTTTTGTTCTGAAAGTTTACTTAATACTAAGAACTACACTTTCATGGTTTCTTTTTTAGTCCTGTTCACATTATTCTCCACAATTTGAAGGAAGTAAGAGATAGACACTGGTACAAGGGTTTTTTGTTTTGTTTTGTTTTGTTTTTTGAGACAGGGTCTCACTATGTAGTTGAGACTGACCTGGAACTCACTATGTAGCCCAGGCTGGTCTCGAACTCATAGCGATCCTCCTGCCTCAGCCTCCCGAGTGCTGGGATTACAGGAGTGCGCCACCATGCCCGGCCAGCATAAAGGTTTTTTAACAAGCACGTTCAGAACAGTTGCCATAGCAGAATGAAAAAGAACACAGCATATGGTGCAGGAGCTGGTTGCTGTGAAAATAAGATGATTTGGGTAGCTGGGCGTGGTCGTGATACCTGTAATCCCAGAATTTGGAAGACTGAGGCCTGGGCATCACTGCAAGTTTGAGGCCAGCCTGGCCAGCCTGAACTACACAGTGAGACTCTGTCTCAACAAAAAAGAAAAAAGAAGAGAAAAGAAATGATTGAGGTCGGGTGTAGAAAATTAAGGTCAAGAGTTGTTTTCCGTGTAACAGGAAGAGCAGTTCCTAGATGGAACGGGTTCTACTCGAATTTGCATCCAAGAGGTGGGTATAAATAGACCGAGTGTATTCGTAAATACTAGCGGTCAAAGGATTACAAAGAGATAAGTGTTGTAAAGATTAGTTACCTGCGCAAACGCGTACAAGTACGTTAGAAGTCACGGAGAAACGTGGAGAAGCAGGGGCGGGGGGAAGGGCAGGACAGGCCCTTCTGATTTGGGCGACCATTAAGGCACAAAGAGGACAGGTCTCCCCACCGGAAGCGGAACCTCTGCCCTCAGGCCACAACTCATTCCTCCGCGCCGGAAGCGCGTCCCGCCGAGCTCTCACCTCTCCTCTGGAGGAATCGCAGCCTTTCACGGAGTAGGGGGGCCCCTCCGGCGGCTGTTGGACTGCGCAGAACCTTGGGGAGCCAGCAAAGGAAAAGCGACGGTGGGCCGACGGAAAAGGAGAGAAGGGAAGGTCGTATGCCGAGGTGTCTCCTCTCCGCGGAGGGACTCTGTTTTTGCGGTGGCGGAGGGACTTGACAGCACGGTAACTTCCGGAAAGTCCGGGATCTGAGAGGAAAAACCTTGAAGGAAACAATAACAAACAGCAGGAAGAGGCGGATCTGGGTTTCTGTGTAGCGTAGTTCTCTAAGAAGATGCTTTTCGGCCCCTGTGAGGCGACGTGAAAGGGCTCGGTGAAAGGGCTCCCGCCAGCCTTTCTCCACCTGTTTCCCACAGGGGTCCCTGGCTCTTGCCATGGCGGGCGTGGGCCCGGGGGGCTACGCGGCGGAGTTCGTGCCACCTCCAGAGTGCCCAGTCTTTGAGCCCAGCTGGGAGGAGTTCACAGATCCACTCAGCTTTATCGGCCGCATCCGGCCTCTGGCTGAGAAAACCGGCATCTGCAAAATACGACCGCCTAAGGTACCTGTGTCTGCTAAGAGGGAGGAGGGAGAATGGGAGTCGATTTGCTTGGCATGGCTGTACTTCTGGCCTTTCATAATGCTCTCCCTTTTTTCTCGACAATTGGAGACTACTTTTCTGGATATTTTTTTGGCCTTGGTTTCTTGTAGTCTTATATTGGCAATCCTTCACGCGAGAAAGTGGTGTCTTTCCTCTCTAAACCTTGAGAAGTGATAGTTTTATATGGGTTGGGGCAAGGGTAACAGAAAGCTTCAGGCCTCGTTGGCTGGTAAGATGGTTGAAATGTTTTGATCTGACAGGCTCTGCGCTCACTAGTACGATGCTCATGATGGTTTGCTAGTAGAAACTGCCATTCTGGCGGCTGTTTCTTTATTCAAGCCCTGTAGTGCTTAGTTTATCAGACATTTGCAAGCCATATATCAGGGATATGGTTTCTTAAAAGGTAATCCGAGCTCCAGTAGTCCTCTAGGACAACATCACTAGACGAGACTCCAGGCTAATTACTGCTGCTGTGAGAAAGTCTTCCCCAGGGAAGAGCATCAATTATTTTTGAAGTTCAGAGGTTTAGGAAGAATTGGCAAATAATGTAAGTGGAAGGAAACGTTGAAATCTCCTGATAGAAGTAACTAAGGAGCAAAGACTTAAGAATTGCAATTATTGGAAATACTAGGTTTGCCAATTATAATTCTCAGTCTTTAAGGTAAGGAAAACAGATATTGCTTTTTATATGGAGTTAATTAATGCCCTAAGAGGTTGAGTGATATGCTCAAGGTCAAAACGTATTTTTGTTTTTTTACCTGTTAGACTGGTGCTTTGCAAATGGTGTTGGACAGCCTGCATGAGCGTCAACTGGATATTTGTTAAAAGGCAAATCGCTAGACCTGTTTAAGACTAGAGCTAGGATCTGGAGATGAAGCACTTGCCGAGCTCCTGCAAGGCCCTGGGTTCCATTTCTGGCAAAGCCAAAAATAAATAAAGGATTTCTGGGTGTGAATTATCTGGTGTCTGTTTTTCTAGCAAGTACTTAGAGATATTCAGTACAAATTGGTTTGTGAGCCTTTGCTTAGGTACTTCACTTTTTACGAATTAAAAAAAAAGGTGTTTTTTTTGTACCCGGATCGAACTCACGGCCTCGCACTTGCCAGGCAGGCACTGTGCTGCGGAGCTAAATTGCCAGTCCTTTTTATGAATTTTTTCCCCCTTGGTGCTGGGAATTGAACCAGGGACCTTTTCCCTGAGCTACATCCTCAAGTCTTTATTCTTTTTTGAGACTTAGCTAAGTTACTAAATTGCCCAGGCTGGGCCTGAATCAACAGTATTCTTAGAGACATTTTGCTTTATGTTTTGTCTAGTGTTAAGATAAAACTAAAGCAGTGTCATGTGTATTGCATTAAAAAAAAAAAATCCTACCCTCACAACCAACTACTTTACCACAGGAATATGTACCACAATGAATTAAAAGCTTAGATGGGAGGGGGGAGGAGGAGGAGTTAATTTAGCACTTAGAGATTGTTTCATTTAATCTTTGAAGACCCAGTCGGTAAATAAAACTCTTTTTGTAGAGAGGAAAGTCTGGGTAAGTTAAAACACTTGACACATGTGTGATCCTGAGCAAGTGGCAAAGTGGATTTTGAATCCAGATTACTTTCCTGATTCTAAAATAGAAGTCCTGCTCCCACTATGCTGACTGCTACAGTAAATGAGTTTGCAGAATGGATTTTATTAAGATTATACACTATCAGTTTTAAGGAAAGGATTAAAAAAATAATTGCTATGATTATGTGTCTTGTGATCCTTTAAAAGCTTCCATTTAACTCCTCTATCAAAGTTACCTCATATTGTTGGGGATTTAGCTCAGAGTTTCCACCGCCTGCTTTGCAAGCGCAGAGACCCGAATTCAATCCCCCGTACCAAAAAAACAAAACAAAACAAAAAAAATCGAACAAAGTTACCTCATATTGACCAAACTTTAAGCATTCAAGTTTTTCTAAATCATATGTTCATGTACTGGAATTGCAGTCATTAGAAATCTATTCACGGATCCTTCATGGTTAAAAAAAAGTTGTTTTTATTACTTAAATAAAGGCTGAAATAATACACTTTTTCTGTGGATATCAGTCACATTGCTATTGAAAGTAGATCTAGTTTACAAGTAGAGTTTCATTTTAATATTGGAGGATTTCTTCGAGTTTCCAAGGTAAGGGACATTTTTTTTTGGACTACTGCTCATGTCTGTAAATGGACTTAATATTTAAATCAAATCTAGCCAGCCATGGTGGCGCATGCCTGTAATTCCTGCATTTGGGAGGCTAGCCAGGAGGATTGCTGCCACTTCGAGGCCAGCCTAGCCGGCTACACAGTGAGTTCAAGGCCAACCTAAACTATGTAGCGAGACCCTGTCTCAACACCCCCTCCCCAAATCTAGGTCTTTAGAACCAAATATATGATCTCATTTTAGTTATATCACAGTCTGGAAATAGTCTCTGTTTTGTGGGTTTCTTTACTATTAAAAAATATTAGCTTAGTATACATCTGTAATCCCAGAGCTTTGAACAAAACATATACGCTAAAATGCTTATATTCATACATATGTTTTAAAAATTATCAAAAAATTATCTCACTCAGTTCACAAACTTAACTCATTCCACAATTCTGGTAGAGATAGCCATGTTTGTGTTCTTGCAGGAAATGTTCATCACCCAATGCAGAGTTCACAAACAAAAAAAAAATTTTTTTTTTTGGTACTGGGGATTGAACTCGGGATCTTACCCTTGCGAAGCAGACAGCAGAACCCCTGAGCTAAATCCCTGGCCCAACAGAAACAATTTTGCTAAATGCTTCTGTTTCTGAATCAAATTGTTTGCAAACGAAAGCGTTCATGAACTGAGGTACCACTGTACATAAATACTTTTTTTGTGTGTGTGTGTGATTCTGGTATTAAACCCAGAACTTCACTAAACTTTATTAATTAGTCTTGCTGAGTTGCCCAAGCTGGGCTTGAACTTCTGGTCCTTCTGCCTCAGCCTCCCAGAATGTTGGAATTAAATAGGCAAATACTTTTTATTTTGTGAGAAGGGGTCTTCGTTGCTTAGGTTGGTCTCAAACACATGGGCTCAAGCTGTCTTTCAGTGTGTTGTACTTTTTTTTTTTCCTTTTTAGTGCTGGGGATTGAACCTGGGACTTCACTTATGTAGGTGCTCTGACTGCATCCCAGCCCTTTTTAAATTTTTTAATTTAGGGCCTAAGTTGCACAGACTTGCCTCAGACTTGTGAACTTCCTGCCTCAGCTTCCTTAATAGCATTACAGTATTTATTCATCCTGCCTGATTCTTCATGAATACTTTTCAAAAATTTTTTTGTGGTGCTGGCACTGAAACCTAGGGCTTCATATGTGCTACGAGATTGCTATACCACTGAGCTACAGTCTCAGTCCTAAAAATCGCTTTTTTAATCTTTAATTTTACTTTTTTTCCCCCAATATTTTCCTTTTAATTTGGTAAAGCTGTATGTTGCTGTAAACTTTTATGGTATGTGAACTCACTGAAATCTTTTTGAGTAATTTGGGAAAGCATAATTGTGGGCTATAAATAGACTGGTGAGATTCGAAGATTAGTTCTCTAATATTAAAATTGCTTTATATTCAAAAATACTGTTTTCTTCCTGTCTACAATAAAGGAAGTTTTAGTGAGGGTCGGTGGAGCATATCTGTAATCCCAACATTTAGGGAGTTTGAGATAGGAGGATCATAAGTTCAAATCCTGTATGAGCTAATTTATGAGACCTTGCTTCAGAATACCAAAATAGCAACAACAAGGACAATAATAAAAAAGCAGGGAGTAGGAGAGGGGCTGGGATTGTTGCTCAGCTGTATGGTGCCCTGGATTCAATCTCTAGTACTGCCAAGAAAAGATAAAAGTATTTATGAGCTGATCTGTTGTCATCGTAATTTGTGACAATTTACCCCTTAAATTAAGGGAATAAATGATGCATTCCTTGCTTATTATATACTATTGTGTTTAAACGAATTCTTTCTATAAAAAAATTCTTTCTATTTAGGATTGGCAGCCACCATTTGCATGTGAAGTAAAAAGCTTTCGTTTTACTCCTAGAGTCCAGCGCCTGAATGAACTTGAGGTGAGTGTTAAATATAACCATTTCTTCTTCCTGACTCTTTATGCAGGGGTCTGGGTAGAGACAGAGACTCGTGTATCAGGGTCCAGAGTTTGT
The DNA here is from genome assembly GCF_012274545.1 of Fukomys damarensis. Lineage (NCBI taxonomy): Eukaryota > Metazoa > Chordata > Mammalia > Rodentia > Bathyergidae > Fukomys > Fukomys damarensis. The sequence goes on along the minus strand of NW_022900917.1, from coordinate 62,351,199 downwards.
ATTAGTTTCTATTAGGATTGAATACAATAGTTACTTGATGTTTGGAGGAAGTATCTGATTTTTAAAAGATTGATTAAAGTATCCAGTGTTTAGCTTCAGAGACTTGGAATTCTTAAATTCTATTTTCTTCAGTGTTTACTTTTTTTTTTTTGTAATCTCTTTTTAGTCCTCCCCCCTGACCTTTGGGAAATAAATTTTTAAATTCTATATAAAATCTAGTTTTCAAAGATTGTTTGTTTTTGAGGTGGAGTCTTTATATGTAGTTCATACTGGCTTGAACTCTCAGCCCAGCCTCCTGAGTGTCAGTATATGTGCTGCTGAAGCTAGCACATGAATGTTGGGATTACAGGCAGTCACCATTGCACTATCATTCCTGTTTATTGTTATTGTTTTTTGTTTTAACTGAGTTTTTTCCAGGACTGTTAATTTATTATGATCTCTCTTTAAATAGTATTGTAATATCTCTTGGGCTGAGGATGTGTAGATCAGTGGACCCTGTACTTAGCATGTGCAAGGTCCTTAGTTTGGTCCTCAGAACCAGAACATAAAAAACAAAACAAAACAAAAAAAACCCCAAAACAAGCAAGCAAAAACCAAGGCCAGTTACGGTGTTCTGTACCTGTAAACTAGTACTTTGGGAGGCTGAGGCTAGAAGATTGTGAGCTTGAACTCAGCCTGGACAATTTAGTGAGACCCTGTTTCAAAATAAAGATATGTAAAAGGGCTGAGCAGGTAGCTGAATGTGAAGGCCCTGGGTTCAATTCCCAGTACTGGGAAAAACAAAATAAAATACCACTACTTTCTCTTAAATTTTCTAAAGTGAAATCTGTTTAAATATTGCTGTTTCTTTTCCTCTCCCAGATTTTCAGAAGATTTTTTAGTGTGGTAATAAAACCACTTCTGAGTACAAAAGATCTTTTGATAGCTAAGTCTTGTTACACCATGCTGAGCCCCCCCATTCTCTTAAAGTATTTTCTGAGATTTTATATATATATTATCCTACCTACCTACCTACCTATCTGTCCATAAAATCATTGTGAGAGTTGATGCCCCTAAAATGTGAACATTACATGCAGAGGAACTGACAAAATTAAAATGCTTGGAGACTTGGAAAAATCTGGTCTACTAAAGTTTATGATCACATAAATTTAAGCCACCTTCAGAAAAATGCTTTGCATACTCGAGAACATTTTATATATGTTAGAATGACACTTTTGCCCTAGTCACTGAAATATTAGCAGTATTTTGTCTCTTTCCTATTGGCTTTTTTTTTTTTAAACAGTGATGGACTAAGAAACCATGAAGTCTTTGAATTTCTTTAGAGAAATGAGCATTTTTATTATGTTAAGATTGATTCATTTGTTTTTAACCATAATATTTCCTATTTCTGATTTCTGTATTTTAATAATAGGCAATGACTAGGGTGAGACTGGACTTTTTAGATCAACTGGCAAAATTTTGGGAACTTCAAGGATCTACTTTGAAGATCCCTGTGGTTGAGAGAAAAATCCTGGATCTTTATGCATTGAGCAAGGTGAGGCTTGTGCTTGGTTTAGAAATTGAACAGAAGGTAAAGTACAGGCTTGGCATGTGTGAGGCACTGGATTGGATTCCTGGTTTAACACCTCCAGCCCCCAAAGAAATTGAGCAGAGGTTTGTGATTTTTTGAAATTAAGATTTCAAATAAATTTTGTAGGAATCATTTTTTTCCAATATATAATTTGTTTGACAGTGAAATGCACATATAAAGAGATGGAAATGATAGACCTTAAAGTTATCCTTAAAACGTATTTTATAACTTATTATAAGATTAATATTTAATGACTAAGACTAGTTGGCTGTGTGATGCAGAAAAAACACCTGTCTCCTAATATTGCTATGTGCTGAGTGTGTAATGTCCTATGTTGAGCTTGTCATTTCTTTTCTACGTCTTAATCGAAAATTCTCGGTGTATTAAAGGGATTCATGTCATAGCATTCTCATGTGCTATATATCAGTTTTATGAATGACATCAGTTTAGTTAACATGTAAGTACAGTAATGTAAATGGCTGAAGCCAGTATTATCTAGTAGAAGTAGAGTAATAGCTCAGGAATTTAAAGGTGAAAACTTTAGACTAATTTTTGCCTAAATATATGTTACCTTTGTAACATCACATTCCCTAATGTGAACTAAACCAACTGACCTGCAACACAGCTAATAATCTCTGAAAACATATTTTTAAATACAATAATAAAAATCTCTGATTTCTCTGACTTGTGGGTAAAAACAGCTTTATTATTTGAGAAATTTTGTGAAGCACTTTTATTTTGTGGCCTTCTATAGCCTATGATTACTGCATTATTTTGGAATAGGAATTTATAATATTCCTATTTAAATTGTGAGTTAATTTTAGAAGATACACTCAAGGAAAAAAGTGAGAATAAGCATAGTTAAGTTAGTTTTTTGTTGTCCTGGGATTGAATTCAGGATTTATGCATGCTAGGTGAGTACTGTGTCACTGAACTACATCACTCAGCCCATAATTAAATTAGAATTTATTATTTTTTGTGATACTGGAGTTTGAACCAAGAGTGCACTATCACTGAGATCCCTGTCCCTTTTTAAAGTTTTTATTTTGAGACAGGAAGTCTTGCAAAGTTGCCCAGGTTTTTCTTGACCTTTCTGCCTCAGCCTCCTTAGTAGATGGGATTACAAATGTGTGCCACCATGTCTGCCCTCATATTATTTATTTATTATATTTGATTCTTTTGAGATAGGATCTTGTGGTGATCCTCCTGTCTCAACTTCCTGAGTGCTGGGATTACAGATGTGTGTCACCACACCTGGCTGATATATTTTAAATTAATGTCAAGCCGGGTGTGGTGGCGCACGCCTGTAATCCCAGTACTCGGGAGGCTGAGGCAGGATGATCACTGTTAGTTCAAGACCAGCCTGTGCTACATAGGGAGTTCCAGGTCAGTCTCAACTACATAGTGAGACCCTGTCTCAAAAAACAAAAAAACAAAAACAATATAAATTAATGTCAAGTTAGAATTCTCTTACTAAAAATACTAGAAAGTATGGTTTCATGCTAACATATAGCTTTAGGCTATCTTTTTTTTTTGAGAAGGGTTTCACTATGTAGTTCAGGCTGGTCTTGAATTGACTGTGTAGCCCAGGCTGATTTAGAACTCACTGTGATCCTTCTGCTTCAGCGTACCAAGTGCTGAAATTACAGGCATGTACTACTGCCCCTGGTTCTAGTTTTAGGTCAGTGATGGTGAATCTTTTAGATACTGAGTGTCCAAACTGCATCCTAAAATCCACTTATCACACAGTGCCAACACTTCAATTAACTTGAATACTGAGGTTGTAGTTCAGAAAATACAACTCATGAATATCTTTTATGATAAATAAAAACACAAGAGCAGAGCTTTCAATGATACGGTTTTTTATTGAAAGGTAAAAGTTTGCATTTGACAGGCTTTTTGCACAATTAATGTGATCTCACTGTTGTATGCATGCTGTCAAACCTTGGCTGGGATGACTTGGCTCAGATGCTGACAGAGAAGGCTCTGTGTGCTGTGGCATGCATGCAGTAGATTCTCTACTACTGCTTTAGGCTTTTTTCGGTACTGGGGATCGAACTCAGGACCTTGCAATTGCAAAGCAGGCGTGGTATCACTGCACTAAATCCCCAATTTGCTTTAAGGCTGTTTTTATCAGTCTGATAATATCAATAATTAAACATGGTTCATATAGTAATTTAGTGCAGTTATGTGAAAACCTGTGATACCAAAGAGCAGTTTATAGGAAACTTGAGGGGTTATATTATATCATTTTGTAGGGAACCATTAGGATAGAAATTAGTTTTAAGAATTGTCTTAGCTAGGTGTGGTTACACATTCCTGTAATCCCAATACGTGGGAGACTGAGGCAGAGAGAGATGACACTTTTGAGGCCAGCCTCTGTAGTGAGACCCTTACCCTGTTTCAAAAACAAGACAAAGCTGGGCATAGTGGTGTATGCCTGTACTTGGGAGGCTGAGGCAGGTGAGTTAAAGGCCAGCCTGGACTGCATAGTGAGACTTTGTCTTAAAAAAACAAAAACAAAAAATAGGACTAAAAAAAAAACTCATTATTGACATTTCTGTTCAGTCAAAACTTATCTACTGAGTTTTGCTATAAATATTCTAAATGTGTTTGATTTATGTAGCATGAATAAAATATAAAATATTTTCAAAAATTATTTTATCATTAATAACAATACTCTGGTGATATCCTGAGCCAAAACTCCTTGCGCATACTTATTTTTATAAATATTCTATGTAATTTGCTAGAATAGTCATTCAGAATAAGTAATTTTGGAAACTTATACTTTGGTACTAGTGATTTTTCTGATTAAAAGGCAAACATCTTGGCATGATAGCACACGTGTATAATCCCAGCATTTGGGAGGCTGAGGCAAGAGGTTCACCTCAAGTTTGAGGCCTACATAGCAAGACCTTGTCTCGGGGGGAAAAAAAGGGGGGGGGCCTGTTTCTTGTTTGTTTGTTTGTTTGTTTTGTAGTGGGGATCGAATTTGGGACCTTGGGCTTGCAAGTCAAGCAGCAGCACCACTGAGCTAAATCTCCGACCTCATGAAGGGCCTTCTAGCTAGGTCTCACGGCATATCCCTGTAGTCCTAGCACTCTGGAAGGTTGAAGAAGGAGGAAAACAAAGTCAAGCCCACCCTGGGCTATTTAGCAAGACCCTGTTTCAAAATAAAAAGGGGTTGGAGATACAGCTTAGTGCGAGACCCTGGATTCAGTCTCCAATATTGAAAAAGAAAAAATTTTTGTTAAAGCCATCCACTTTTATAAAATACGGCCTAAACTTAAAACCAGCATACTCCCATTTCTGCCCACTTCCACTTCTCATAGCTGATCACTTTCAGTCCACTTAGCTGTTTCTGATTTTGATTTCTTTATTTCCAAATAAATATTCTATACTGATTTTCTACAGTTAGAGGTGAGGAATGGGTTTAAGAGATCTTTGTTCCCTATTGCTAGCATAGTTACATAAATTTTTGTTTTTCCCTGCAGTATTGGGGATTAAACCCAGGACCTCACATACGCTATTCAAATGTTCTACCACCGAGGTACAGCTCCAGCTCTAGCCTGAATGTCCCCGCGCCTTTTTTTTTTTCAGTACTGGAAACCCACGACCTTTATACCTTTATGCTGAGCTACAGCTGTACCCCTCTAGATGTATTGTGTTGTGTTTTTTTTTTGTTTTGTGTTGAGATAGGGTCTCCCTAAATTCTAAGTTGCCCATGCTGGGCTTGAATTTGTGATCCTCTTGTCCTAGCCTCTCAGAGTGCAGGGATTACAGACTTGTGCCACCAGGCACAAGTTCCAGCCCTTTTTAAAAATTTTGTTTTGAGACGGCTCCTTACAATACCTAGACTGGCCTTGAACTTAAAATCTTTTTGTCACACTTTTCTGAATAGCTGCAATTAGTTATATGCCTCCATACCCAACCAGTTGAATATTGTTTTATTAATCAAAATTTATTGCTGTGACTGCATAAAATAAATATTATTTGTATCTAAGTCTTGTAGACGTCTATGATGGTGATTTTTCATATCAGTTATTTTCTTAGTGTTAATAATCGCAGTCCTGTTTTTCATTTGTTTAGTTTTTATTGTAACCATCAAATGCTTATTTTGAAACTTTCCCAGTAAAAGTACAAATCTCTCAGTATGGTTCTATCTAACACATAATCTGTCAGTTTCATTTTCTTCTTGGAGTCCTGCTCAAATCTAGACTGGTTTTTTAAGGTCAGCTGTGCATCTGGAACTTTCTTCTTATAATTCCCTTTGCCTTGCTCCCAGGATAGTACAAATTAATTGAAAGGCCTCTGTTGCCTCCCATTTCCTTACTGGTTTTTCTTCTCTCTGCTTGTTCACTTTGCTTCAGCAACTCTGGCTTCATTATTGTTTTACACTTTAGCATGCTTCCAGCCTGGGATCTTTGCTCTGGTTGTTCCCTAATATATCTGCAAGGTTCTTTACCTCTTTCAAGACTTTCAGGTCAAATTTTATAGTTGTTTGTTAATTTGGTCATGCTGGGGATGGAACTGAAGGCCTCACGTGTGCTAGGTAAATGTTCTGTTACTGAATTACAACTGTGCTAGATAAATGCACTATCAATGAACTAGATTTCACCTTAGACATGCCACGACTATGTAATACTTCAGTTTACCCTCATTCTTCTGATTCTGAGGATCCTTGAGTGCTTTTAAATTTCTTCCACAGTTCTTAGTTGCTTTCTCATTGCTGGGACAATATATCCAATACCCATAACTTAAAGGAGGAGAGGTTTATTTTGGCTTATGTTTTTAGTCCATGGCTGGCTGGTTCCAAGGCAGGAAGGCATGGTGGAAGGGTCTGGCAATGGAAAGCTGCTCACCTCATGGCAGCCAGGAAGCCAAGTGAAAGGAGGAGCTGGGAAGAGAGATACACCCTTCCAGGTCACACCCCCAGTGACTGTGGGGTGGATTACACTCCACATTCTGACCTGACCCTTCCTCGTAACAGCAAGTCAGCTATAATCCCCCTATAATCCAGTCACTGTTCAAAAGCTCTGCCTGCTAAGCACATGAGGCTTTGGTTGGGAGGGACATCCAGATGTGATCATAACAGTCCTTATCACCTAATTCATGTATTTGTTGGGTTTATATCTCTCTTCCTCCAATAGAACATAAGCTCCATGAGAGAAAAGTTCTTTATTCATGGATGTATCCCAAGCATTTAGAGAACTAGCTGGCACTTTGGAAGCACTGAAAAGATATATATAATGGTATTCTGATTCAACCAGTTGCTTTTGAGGAACCCTTTATTTGTTTGTTTATTTATTTATTTATTTGAGACAGACTGTTGTGATTTAGCTAGACTGGACTCTTAACTCACAGTGATCCTCCTGCCTCAGCCTCCTGAGTGCTGGAATTACAGGTGTGTGCCACCATGCCTGGATTTCTTTTTTTTTTGGTACCAGGGATTGAACTTGGGTCTTTGTGCTTACAAGGCAGGAGGCAGAACCACTGAAATCCCAGCCCCATGCCTGGCTCTAGATTGCCCTTTATCTAAATCATTTTCATTGTGTCTTCTCTATAATACAGAATTGGAAAAATAATTTTTTTCTCTTTATAATTTCCTCCTGGTTAGCTCTTATCAACAGAGATCATTTCTCTGAAGGTATAACAGGAGGTGCTGAAGAATTAGAGATGTTCAGCTCTTGTGTATATGAATTTATATGATTATACCAAACTTTTAGATACTCCACTAGAGGAAAATTGTGCTTTGGCCATGGGATTCATCTTTGTAATAGCATTCAAAGTATAAGAGTTGAAAACATTTTCTTAACTTATTTTAGTGTGGATACCCTTGCTAACCATGGACATTTATGTTGTAGTGGACATCAATATAGTGTTCACTTTGTCCTGGTGCTTTTCATGTTTTATATGTCCTCAGGACTGGCTCATAATGAAGTAGGTATGGTTAATAGTTACTAGTATTTTAATGGGAGAAATAGTGGAAACTAAATCACATATTATATAACTTAACCAGGATCACACAGCTATTAAATGATAGAGTTGCAATTTGAACATTGACAGTATGGCTCCAGAGTTCATTCTCTTAATTTTTTTTTAAAGGCAATTTCTAGCTGTGTTGCCCAGGCAGCTCTGGGACTTCTGAAATGAGTGATCCTCCTGCCTCAGCCTCCTGAGTACTGAAACTGCAACTGCAGGTGCTTGTCACTGTGCCCAGCTCTTCCTTCCTTCCTTCCTTCCTTCCTTCCTTCCTTCCTTCCTTCCTTCCTTCCGTTATCAATTACTCAGGTACATCCTTGGCCGATTTTATTTATTTATTTATTTTTTGAGACAGACTGTTTCTAAGTTGCCTAGGCTGGCCTTAAATTTGTGATCCTCTTGCCTCAGCTTAGTGAGCAGCTAGGATTATATTGTGTACAACCATGACTGGGTCTCTTAGTCATTTTTTTAAAAGTTATAATAAAATATAGAAAAATTTAGGATTTTAACCATTGGTTTTATTAGGTGCTAGGGTTGGAACCTAGGGCCTGTACATGCAAGGCAAGTGTTCTGTTACTGTGCTATATCCTCAGCTGCATTTTAATTTTTTGTTTTTTGAACTGGGGATTAAACTTGGGACCTTGAGTTTGCAAGGCTCATGCAGTGCCACTGAGCTAAATCCCAGGCTCTTTTTTTTTTAGTTTTTGAAACAGGATCTCACTTAGTTCAGGCTGGCCTTGAACTCACAGCAATCCTCCTCCCTCAGCCTCCTGAATGCTGGGATTATAAGCATGCCCTACCATGTCTGGCAGTTTGGTTTTTTTTTTTGGTACCGGGGATTGAACTCAGGTCCTTGCGCTTGCAAGGCAGGCCACCGAACCGCTGAGCTAAATCCCCAGCCCTATGCCTGGCAGTTTTAACCATTTTCAGCTATATGGTTCAGTGGCAATAAGTTCATTCACTGTAGTATAATCATTATAACTGCCCATTTCCAGAACTCCCCTACTCCCACCCCTAGTGACATCTATTATACTTTGTTTCTATGAGTTTACTTATTTTAGGTACATTATATACATATAATTATACAGCATTCATTGTTTTGTTTTTTTCTTTCAATTACATATTTTCAAGTTCCATCATGTTATAGGATGTATTGGAGTGTCTTTTGAAAGCTGAACAATATTCTAATTTTTGTATGTATCATTTTGTTCATTTATCTGTTGGTGGATATTTGAGTTGTTTCCATTATTTGATTCTTGTGATTGATGCTGTTTGGGTCTCTAGTTTCAGTAATTGTAGGTATACATACAGAAGTGAAATTCAGGACCATATGGTAGTTCTGCTTTAAATTTTTCAATTTTTCCATATAGTAAAATAGTAGTGTTTATTCACATAAGGGAAACGTTTGATTTGAAATACTGAGTCATAGTCCTCTTAGCTGTCTTCACAATGAAGCTGTAAACTGTCTATATTTTTGGGCAGGATGTACATTTTCAGTTGTAGGAAGATGGGGGCTTTGATACCTATGTATTTTCTATAGTGCCTGGTTTGGTGTGAGCATTCAGCCACATAGGCCAATGTATCTGATCACCTCCTTCCTTACTACATCTTCTGTATCTTGTGCTATGTGCCAGTAAGTCTATTGCAGTTTCATCTTTCCTGGTCATTCCTTGATAGTCTTCCATATAAAACTTTTTCTTTTCTTTTTCCCCCCTTTTTTTATAATGCTGGAGCTTGAACCGGGGCTTTGCTCTATTGCCGAACTACAGTCCAGCCCTCTTATCCTCAAAGTTTTTCAGAATTGTTGTCTGAATCCATAGTTTGCTTGACATTTTTGTTAAATTCTGTAAATTTCTCAGTATATTTTCTAATTTAACTTTTATATAACTTGTGTTCTCGTGTCTGTTTTTTATTCTTATTTCAAGTTATTAGTTCCTTGATGCTATAGAATGTATATGTATCTTTAGTTTTCTCATAGTGCATAATGTACAAGGAATAAATTTATAAAGTATTTTTTAATACCTTGTTTAAAGGTAGGTATAACATTTATTAACATGTAGAGTTTAAGACTTCCAGGAAAATCATTGTCTCTATTACTTTAAATGTTGACAGTTGTCAGGTTGGTCACATATTTGTTGAAACAAAATTTGAAATCTAAACCTAGAATAATTTTTGTATTTAGCAAACAGGATATAGAATTAAGATATTTGAGTCTTTCCTTAAGTAACATAAACTTTCTTTTCAGATTGTTGCTAGCAAAGGAGGTTTTGAAATGGTCACCAAAGAGAAGAAATGGTCTAAAGTGGGTAGCCGCTTGGGATATCTGCCAGGAAAAGGAACTGGGTCTCTTCTGAAGTCCCACTATGAAAGAATTCTCTACCCATATGAACTTTTCCAGTCTGGTGTCAGCCTTATGGTAAGAAGCATCATTGGTTTTAGGGTTGATACATCCTATTTTCCAACTATAAACTGTTTACCACAAATTGGTAATTATTTATGTATAGGGAGATGGAATCAATTTTTCTGGGAACTGAAATGTGGGAAAGCAAGGTGTATATTTTAGTTTAAAAATCATGACTATTTTTGGTGGTTTACAAGATAAAGGATAGTAGGTAGGAGAATATTTTACTTAAAATATATTGTCATGATTCAGCTTTTTGAAAAATTTGTATTTGTTTCAGCTATTTGTTTTTATACTTGATCTTAGCCAAAAGGTTGAGAAGTGATTATCTGTTTGTTTTTAAAAGCTTTTTTTTCTCATTGAGTTTATTGCTACTTTTTAAGTACACAGTACAGTTACATTCATCATTGGGATCTTGTAGCTTTTCATGACAGGTCTTGGTTCTCATTTTTTTCCCCATGCCCCTACCCTCCCTTCACCCCTCCCCCTCCCCTATTTGCAAAGATTTTGTTTCCATTTTTCCCTTTTCTCATATTTTTTTCTTTTCCCTTATTTCCTTTCCCCTACCCTTCCCAATTCCCCTACACCTTTATCCCCTTTCTTCCTGTTTCACATTGTCAGTTATACAATTTGGATCTTATTTACACTTTTAGTTTTTCACACCAGAGAATTTAACAGCTTTATTGACATGTTATTTATGTACTTTAGACTTAGCCATGGTAGGTACAAAGTTTTTAGTTTTGTTTTTGTTTTTTTTTTGAGACAGGGTCTCACTGTGTAGTTGAGACTGACCTGACCTGGAACTCGTTATTTAGCCCGGCTGGTCTCAAATTCACAGCGATCCTCCTGCCTCAGCCTCCCGAGTGCTGGGATTACAGGTGTGTGCCACCACGCCCAGCCCAAAGTTTTAAGTTTTAATGAATTTATGCATCTATGCAGTAGTCATCACAATCCAGATAGATTGATTGATTGATTGATTTGCTTTTCACAATCCAGTTTTAGAATACTGTCCCTGAAAAATTATTTAGTATTCACTGGTAGTTTCTGTTCTACCTACAGATGTAGGCATTATCTACTCGTGTGTTTTCTGGCTCTATCTTTGTGAGAAATTTCACATAGAAGGAATTGTACAATAAGATTTGGTTTATAAAACAAAAAACTTCCTAACACAGTCACAAAGATTTTTCTTCTTTGTTTTTACTTAGAAGTTTTGTAATTTTTTGTTGTTGTTGTTTGTTTGTTTGTTTGAGACAGGGTCTCACTATGTAGTTGAGACTGACCGGGAACTCACTATGTAGCCCCTGGCTGGTCTTGAACTCACAGTGATCCACCTGCTTAGCCTCCCGAGTGCTGGGATTACAGGCATGCGCCACCATGCCCAGCAGAAGTTTTGTAATTTTAACTTTTATATTTAGTTCGGTAATGCATTTTATATTATTTTTTTGCATATATAGACTGAGATAAAGATAAATTCATTTGGGGGACATAGGAATAGTCATTTGTACCAGCATCATTTCTTTTATTTAGTTACTATTATTACTATTTCATTTTTTTGTTTGCTTTTTTGAAATAGTGTCTCGCTATGTAGTTCAGACTGGCCTTTAACTCACTATGTAGCCCAGGCTTGCCTTGAACTCACAGTGATCCTCTATCCTCAGCCTACTGAGTGCTGGGATTACAAGTGTGTGCCATAAAGCCTGACACCATTTCTTTTCTTTTCCCCCTCCGGTACCAGGGAGCAAACTTAGGACCTTGAGCTTGCCAGACAGGTGGAAGCAACACTGAGCTAAATCCCTGCCCTGGTCCTTTTCTTTTAAAAGGCTTTTTTCCCCCCATTGAGTTACCTTGGTACCTTTCTTGAAAATCATCTTAACTATAAATCTGTGAGTTTATTGTTGCATTGATCTATAATAATCCTCTCCTCACCTGTGGTTTCAGTTACCCTGGTTAACCATGGTCTGAAAATATTGAATGGAAAATTCAAGAAATTCCAAATTTCATGCCATTCTGGTTAAGATGGTAAAATTTTGTACCCTCCTTTGCTGGATATGAATAATTTGTTTGTCTCTGCCCTTTAGTTACTTAGTAGCCATCTTAATTATTAGATCTCCTCTGCAGTTGCACAACGCTTAATGTTCAGGTACCCTCTTAATTTTACTTGATAATGGCCTTAAAGTACAAGAGTAGTGTTGCTGAGATTTCATGTGCCAAAGAGAAGCTGTAAAGTGGTTCCTCTGGTGAAAAGATGAAAATATGATAAGGTATTTTGAGTTGGACTGACAACATTTAACATTAATTTTATTATCTTGTTATAATTTTTCTATTTTATTATTATTACTGCTAATCTCTTACTGTACCTGATTTATAAAGTAAACATTATCATAGGTGCACATTTATAGAAAAAACAATATAAATAGGATTTGGTAATGTCAGTAATTTCAGGCATCCACTAGAGACATAAGAATGTAAGTATATGGGTAAGAGGGGGCTACTATAAATGTCTACTGTAATGCTAATACCATTGTGTGTTGTAGCTTTATAGTAAAATTTGATGTTCATTAATATAAGTCCTCTTTATTATTTCTTTCAAAATTTTGACACAGTTTGTTTCCACATAAATGTTAGAATCAGCTTGCAGTTTTTACACACAAAAAATTGGATGTTGAGGATTTGATAGGGATTATCTTAAGTCTAAGATCAATCTGAGAGAAAGTTGCCACCTGGTTTCATGTAACTTTAGGGATTTACTAGAAATTTATTACTTCACTGATGTTTAAACATATTTTTTGTCAGCGAATCTGTTCTCTTCCTGTGCTCTGATCTTTTAGGGTGTACAAATGCCTAATTTAGATCTTAAGGAAAAAGTGGAACCTGAGATCCTCAGTGCTGATATCCAGACTTCCCCAGAGCCGGGCACCCGGATGAACATTCTGCCTAAGAGAACAAGACGAGTCAAGTCTCAGGTATCAATGCCATGGACTATTTTAATAGGAGTTTTAAGTACAGTGATTGTTTAGAACAGTTTTCTGGTCATGGAAGGCCACATATACACTGCTGTTCTTTAATATTCGAGGAGACATATCTTCTATCTTAGTTGCTTTCTCATTGCTGAGAAACAGTACTTGATAACTGCAACTTAAATGAGGAAAAGTTTATTTTGGCTTAGGATTGGTAGGAGTTTGAGTCCATAGTTGGCTCCAAGGTAGGACAGCATGGCAGAGAAGAATTGTTCATGGGAAGGCAGGCAGGAAGCAGACAGTGAGATCAAGAGGAGAGAGGGAGATACAGTCTTCCAGTCCATGTCCCCAGTGACCTACTTCCTCCAACCAGACTTTGCCTTCTAAAACATTTAGTTTTAAACTGATAAATGGACTAATCCACTAATGATCCAGTCACTCACCTCCCAAAAGCCCCACTTATGAGCACATGAGGCTTTGGGGGGACGTCTAGATAGAAACCATAGCATCTTCCATTTGCCTTTTGGGACACTGCTGGGCCCCCTCTTTAAAATTTTTGTTACTGACAATTGGGCCCAGCTTTTTTTCTTTTTCTTTTTTCTTTTTTTTAATTTGGTACCAGGGATTGAACTCGGCTCCTTGAGCTTGGGAGGCAGTCCATTTGCCTTTTGAATGTATGTGTGTGTGTGTGTGTATCTGTTTTTGTGGTACTGGCATCAAACCCAGGGACATGTGCGTGACAGACAAGGCCCCTTTTGCTGAACTACACTCCAGCCTTGATTTTCTTTTTCTATTTATAAAAATAGAGACCACATAGAATTCTTTTACCTTTTATAATAAATGTCATTGCAGTTAGGTTGTTTGCAGTTAGGTAGAAAGAAACTAGAGGCATCTAAAATTTTGAAGTTAAGATTTTTTTTTTTTACTTAGAATTTTATTTAATTACTATATTGCCAGTCTGCCTCTATTCTTAATCTTCTGTTTGAGAAAGTAACATGTTTCAAAACTACTGATTGATACTCAATCCATAGTCTCTGTTTATCTCTGTAGGCAAAGTGTACTTTTTCCAAGGCTACTGTCTACCATCTTCTCTTTTACTTTTTTTTTTTTTTTTTTTTTTTTTTTTTTTTGGCAGTACTGAGAATAGAAACCAGGGGCATTCTAATACTGAACTACATCCCCAGTATTTTCTTTTTGGTACCAGTGATTAAACTCAGGTTCTTGCGCTCATGAGGCAGGTGGTGGCACCACTGAGCTAAACTCCCGGCCCTTTTTCTTTTTTTTTTTGAGACAGATTCTGCTGTGTAGTTCAGAACTGTCCTTAAATTCACTGCATAGCCGAGGATAGTCTGGAATTCCCAACTGTTCCCCCGTCTCAACCTCCTAAGTGCTGGTATTACAGGTGTGTGCCACCATGCCTGGTGATCCCCAGTCTTTTTTATGTTTTATTTTGAGATAGGATCTTTTCTTAGACTGGCCTTGAATTTATGTCTCTTGCTTCAGCCTCCCTGTTAGCTGGGATTATAGGCGTGTGTCACTTTTGTCATCTTTAGTGACTGATTTCAGTATTTCAGTTGGGAAATCTTTCTTTTGTATTTCCTCTGCTGCTAGGTATCTGTTCCCCACCAAATACATGTTTTCAAGTCTCTATCATCTTAAAAATAAAAATTATTTCCTGAATAATGTCTTACTGTTTGCCTCTTTTCACAAACTTCCATAAGTAGTCAGTTTTGTTTCAGTTTTCTAACCATCTATTTAATGTTTATATTCTAATCTGACTGCGCTAGATACTTTCATTCAAAGTGCACTATCCAAACTATCATTGAGTTTAAGTTGCTAAATTCTGAGGTCCTCTTTTCATTTTGTATCTTTAATGGATATATTTAATATGACTGATGACTCCTGTCTGAAATTTAGATTTTCTTTGGCCTCATCTCTATGCTCTGAGCATTCCTTAAGTCATCTCTGTTGACTTTTCTTTGTACATTCATGGTTTTTCTATTTTCACTCTTAGCTATCTTATCTACCCTGTGATTTCAACTATTGTGTATACTCAGAACACCCATATCTTTTTTGTCTGAAGTGTGTGTGTATTCCTTGGTGGATGAATTCAATCCCTGGTACCGTCCCCCGCAAAAAGATTGTATTTTTTTCATGTCAAGAGATCCCAAACTGTCATATATTTGTGTATTAGAATGAAACTTATAAAGCCACTATATCTCACCACTGGTGATAACTGAATTGGAGCCAGATTTCTATATTGTACTTAGTGTCATTTTGTAATAAAATTAATCAGAGTAAACTCTGAAACATTGTGAATGACCTATTTTAAAATTAATTGATGATCTTTGACTGAATTAGTTCTTGCATGGGTGTTGACAAACTGGGTAATTTTCTAGTTTTGTCTTTCCTTCTACATTTATTTAGTTAATGTTTTTCCCTAATGAAGTTTTCTCTTCTCACACTTTTTCAAAAGAATATTATCCCCTCCCCCTACCACCACTTTTTGATGGAGTCTCTCTGTTGCCCGGGCTGGCCCTGAATTCCTGGGTTTAAGTGATCTTCCTATTTCAGCTTCCCGAGTAGCTGATGTTATAGGCATGTGCTACTGCATCTGATTAAAATGCACATTTCCTAAGTGTGGAGTTTGATGAATGTATATTCCTCTGAAACTGTAACCCCCCCTTTTGGAGTATCACTGTAGATCATGATTTTTAAAAATGCAATATTGTATAATCTATTACTGCCTTTTATTTTTTATATTTAGTTGTTAACAAATTTGATTAATGGGAGCCACTTCAAGCTGGTTCATGTATGCTAGAGTTAACATATTTCTGTTAGTGTTGGGTATTTATTTTCTGTCACCAAAAGGCTGATATTTTTGTTTCCCCTTAATTAAACCTGGGATAAGTAATTTCTTCAGGATTTCTGGTTCATTTTAGTGGGAAATGCTATTTAGAAATAATGACCTGAGCTCAAGGTGTGTTTGTTCCTACTAGAATATCATTGTTTCTAGGTCTATAAATGGCCAGGGTTAGGAAATAAACTTTTAACTGACTTCATATTTTATGTTCCTAGAGATTATTCCACTTTTTTTTCATTATTCCTCTTCTAATCCAGCACCACAAAGTTTACGTTTTAGTTCTTTTTCTGGTATTTTGAGTTGGAAATTTAATGTATTTCTATTATTTTGTTTTTATTGATGTGCTTATGACTATAAAGTTCCCTGTAATCACTGCTTTAATTTGTTTCAGTGATCTGATAGTTTTCTTAGTGTTATTACCTGCTAATGGAGAGTTTAAAAATTTCCAGATGAATGGTTCTGCTGCCTGCCTCACAAGCTCAAGGGCCCAAGTTTGATCCCCAGTACCAAAAAAAGAGAAAATTTTCAGATGAAAAGGCATTTTGGAATTTTATTTATTTATTTATTTACTTACTTACCTTTTTTTGGTACCAGGGAGAGAACTCGAGTCCTTGCGCTTGTGAGGCAGGTGGCAGAACCACTGAGCTAAATCCCTGGCAGGAACTTTAATTTTATTTCAACTTTTATTCCATTAAGGTCAGAGTATTGTTTTCTTTTTAGAACATTTCCACCTGCTAAAATAATTTTAAGATTTAATTGATTAAAATACTTAGATATAACAATGCTTTATACCTTAATGTTTTTGCTTTTGTTATCTACTCTGCTATAATAATAATAGAGAATACATAGTATTGTGTTATTTTATTAACTGTAGAGGCTGCTTAGTATAACCAAGTCTGTCTACAAGAATTTAGAGGCAAATTTTGGAATGCCACTGTGATTTTTTTCTTTCTTTTTGGTTTTTTGGGACAGGGTCTCACTATGTAGTTGAGACTGACCTGGAATCCATCATGTAGCCCAGGCTGGTCTCGAACTCCTGCCTCAGCTTCCCATGTGCTGGGATTTACAACTTTTTTTGTGTGTGTGGCTTTTTATTAGTCAGGATTGTATGAATTTGTTATGTGAACCTACTGTATATATAAAATAATCTTTACTGGACCCTGGTTTGTTTATTTTCCCTTGGTATTGGGAGTTGAACTTAGGACCTTGTGGTTGCCAGGCAGGTGTGGCACTGCTAGCAACATCCCGACCCTTATTTTTATTCTTATTTGTACATTTAAAATAAACTTTAGTTACTTAATTTGTCTGCATTTAAAGATTATGATTCATCTGAATTAAAGATTTAACACTGATACTTGTTAGGATGCTCTCACCTTCAAGGGATAGAATGCCAGGTGACAGTAGTTTAAACCTTAGTGGTAAATTATTCACATAACACATTTTCAACATAAGAATTTTAGCTGGGTGTGATGGTGTACACCTGTAATCTTAGCACTTGGGAAGCTGAGGCAGGAGGATTGATGTGAATTTGAGGGCAGTGTAGGCTACATAGTTCAAGGCCAGCCTTGAACTCACTATGTAGTGAGACCCTGTCTAAAAATAAGTTTTTTTAGAAGAAGGTAGTTCTCAGATTGGTATTGCATGTCCATGTTGTCATGAAGGATCCAGGCTCTTTTCTCATCTTTCTGTCCTTTTTCTTTGGGGGGTGGTACTGGGGAAGCAACCCAGCACCTTCATACTTAACTACATCCCAGTGATTTTTTTAAAATTTGGAGACAGGGTCTCACTAAGTGGCTAAATTGCCCAGGCTAGGCTCAGCCTTGCATTTCTTTTGCCTCAGCCTCCAAGTATGCAGGGATTACAGGTATGCACCACCATACCTAGTGGGCTTGCTTTCTTTAGTGTGTGAGTAAGTTCTCTCCGAATTGTAGTGGGGCTATTACAGAATCCAGCACTGAGTTTTCTAGCAAAAAAGAAGGGAGGTGAGTCAAAAGAACTTATTCTTTGTGAAGCTTTCCTTTTTATTAGAAGATTAAAAAGTTTTCCCAAAGGCTTCCCGTAAACTTTATGAATGATTGGGTCAGGGTCACATTCCTATTCCTAGCTAGATCATCATCTGCAAAGAAAAAAGAGACCAGCATTATTTCTTAGGACAGGCGTGATTCATCTCAAAGATAGGTATATTACCCTCTAATCAAAGACAGGTACTCATTAGCAAGTTAGAAGTGGGAATTTCTGTTGCCTAATAACCTGTGTCTGTCTAGCCAGAGCCAAATTGACAACTGTGCTTTTAAGATAAATATTCTGTGGAAAAGAATGTGGGTATTGGGTGGTGCTTTGATAACTTTTAAACTGTTGCAAATGAAGCAGTGAGTAGATTGAAAGAGAAGTACTCTTTCTTCATTTTAAAGAGGATCTTGAAACGTTTTAGGTGGTAAAATAATACATGAGCTGTGTATGTTAGTATATGTCTCTATTCCAGCTACTTGGAAGATAAATACAGCAAGATTACTTGGACCCAGGAATTTGAGGTCAGCCTGGGCAGCATAGTAAGACTTTTTCTCAAAGAAAATTAATATATGAATCAAGATAATTATGCTAATGTGGATTTTGTTTGTTATCTTTTAGTCAGAATCTGGAGAAATGAACAAAAACACAGAGCTGAAGAAACTTCAGATTTTTGGGGCTGGACCCAAGGTTGTGGGCCTGGCAGTTGGAACAAAAGATAAAGAAGGTAAAATCTATTATTGGTTATGAAGAGAAATGAAGTGAAATAATATAGTTGTGGAAAGATTAAGTGATACTTGAATTTGAATTTGTGCTGGGAATTTCTTTGTAGACTTGCAAAACGGTTTTATGCAAATTGTCTTTTGATGGCAGATATTTTAAGGTGTGAGGAGCAATATTATATTCAATTTTTAAGATTTAGAAGAGAGAATTTTCCTTCTCCATGTCTGATATACAACACAGAAATTGATTGTAGTTTATAAAGGTTAGTTTAGTTTCACCAGTAATGGTGAAATTATTGGTTTTCATCTAGTGATCAAATACCTAAAACTTTTAAATTAAAAGGTAAATAGAAGATTCTTTAACTTTTATTATGAAAATATACTGGGAAGATCTTAGAACATTTAAATTCTAACCATAAACTTATTTTTTTATAATTGCCCTTGATACATTATGATACCTTTTATTTATTTTTATTTTTTAAATTTGTTTTGGGACAGGGTCTTGCTGTGAGTTCAGGCTGGCCTCAAACTCATAGCAATTTTCCTGCTTCAGCCTCCTGAGTTGAGTGCTGGGATTACAGGCATGCACCACCATGCCCAGTATTAATAACCCTTCACATACACTTTTTCTTCAAAGAGCCTAGTCCTCTTCAGCTTTGCATGTTTGGAATTTTTGTGATTAGAATTGCTAATACAAAAATCAGGTTTTATTCTCCCTACATAACAAGTCAATTTTAAAAGTCATTTTAGGGTGGGATGTAGCTCTTTGGTAGAATGCTTGCCTAGCGTATAGTGAGGCCCTGGGTTCCATCCCTAGTATTAGTGCAAAACAAAGCAAAACAAAACAATGGAAGACCCACACAAAAGCACTCATTAGGTTTGACATGTTTTGACTATACTATAAGAATTTAATAAAATGCTGTAGTCATATATATTACTTATGCATTTTATGATATGAATAGTTTAATCGTAATTCAGATCATGGACTGAACTATATAGAAGATCAGATAATATTGTTCCATCACTCTCAGACCATTATGTTTAATAGGATTTACTAAATACATTAAATGTTTTTGATTACCTTTTAAAGAATTAAGTACTTTGTCATTCCTGAAATTTTGGCATTGGCTGGCAGTGATCTTAAAAAATTAATCCCTGATTAATTTGAGAGTCCCTGTAAATCATATGTACAGGCACTATGTAGTAGTACTGCATACAGACCATATGGCATCAGTGGTTAAACTCTCTGAAGCTTAATTACCTAGATTAGAATCCCAAATCTGCCACTGACTGGCTATGTGATTTTGAGCAAGTTATCTAACTTCTCTATAACTTAGGTTCTTTATCTTCAACCACAGATAATAATATATCTACCTCATAGTGTTGTGAGTTTTTTAACTAATTTAAATAATTTTAAATAGTGTCTGGTCCATAGTAAGCTCTCAACATTAGTTTTTACTATTATTATATAACTTTTTATTTCAAGATGAGGTCACCCGAAGACGAAAAGTTACCAACAGGTCAGACGCATTTAACATGCAAATGAGACAACGGAAAGGAACTCTCTCTGTTAACTTTGTAAGTGCTTTGGGATATGTTAGGAGGGAAAGGATTTATTTTAATTTTGGTTTTTACTTTTACTTGTATGTTTAATAGGCTTATTTGGTTAGAAGATTTGATGGCAAATCTGAACTTACTCCTTTGGTTTATGTAATGTTAACCTTGCTTTGTTTCATGTACATAGTCTATTCCCCTTAGCTCATATACCTTTTGGGTGATTAAATGAGAGAATGTGTGAATCTGAATACAGTTCGTCCTTTGTATCCCTAGGTTGTACAACTGTGGGTTGAACCAAGTATAGATTGAAATATTTTTTAAAAAACTGTGTCTGTATTGAGAAGTACAGATCTTTTTTCTTGACATGAGCAATACAGTATAACAGCTATTTACATAGCAAGCATTCACATTGTATTGAGTATAATAAATAATCTAGAGATAGCGTAAAATATATTGGAGGCCATGCATGTACTTTTATAACCAAATATTATGCCATTGTATATCCTTACTTGAGCATTTGTGGATTTTGGTACCCAGGGGGCTGGGTGTGGGTGTGGTTATGGGTGGGCAAAAATCTTTGAACCAATCCTGGCAGATACTCATGAATACTTGTAAATTATTGAGTTGTATTATAGGCAGTTTTTTATTTTCATTCTTTACACAAAAGTCCTTATATCTAGAAATAATACCATTTTTTAAAATGCAGATTAATTTTTACATACTCTAGATTTGTAGTGTTTAACAATTCGATATGTTTTTATGATTTCTTGGTAGAAACTGAAGAAAAATTTAGGAAATTCTATTAAAGTGTTAAAATATTAAAGTAGATATTCAGGATTTAAATTAATGTTTTAGTGTGCATTGTTTTGTCTTTTAATTAAAGCGGTCCTGGAAATTTAATATTCTTTTTTATAGCAACTAGACTTTCATTATTTATTTATTTTAACAGGTTGATCTCTATGTGTGTATGTTTTGTGGTCGGGGAAACAATGAAGATAAATTGCTTTTATGTGATGGATGTGATGACAGCTATCATACATTTTGTCTAATTCCACCACTACCTGATGTTCCCAAGGGAGACTGGAGGTGTCCTAAGTGTGTTGCTGAGGTACAAGCCTAAACTTTATGGATCCTTTTCTAACTAAAAAAAGTAATGCATGCATGTACACATACATATAAATAGGTTCTTTAGAATTGAAATTTTTCATGGTTTTAAAAAAGTTCTGTACTGAATAGAAATGTAACAACCATGTTGGGGCTACTTGCCTTCAAAATTTCTTTTTCTTACTCTTGGTGAGGCACTTCTATTTATTGCTTCAGTTGAATGAGATTTCTGGTCAGAGTATTCATATTGCTGGAATAAAACTGAAGAAAACTGGTAGGTCTTTTTAAACATTAATCTATAATTGGACACAAAGTTTTAGAACTTGGGATTTATACATATTTTTGTGCTATTAAATAAACTGATGGTGTCTTTTACCTTGTACACATTTTGACTTGATTATACTGTTTTTCTTATTTAAAAATACTGATGTTATGAAAGCCTAGTATATTTACTTATTTTAATAAAATGTCATTAATAGGGTTGGGGATTTAGCTCAGTGGTTCTGCCACCTGCCTCGCAAGCACAAGGTCCCAAGTTCAATCCTTGGTACCAAAAACAAAAAAAAACAAAACCTTATGATAGGGCATTGAAGCAAAGGAGTTAGCTGGGTGTTGGTCATGGCAATTATAGTGGCCGTGTGAGCAAACCATTTTCCTAGCCAGATAATCTTAGCAATGCAGTGGGTAGCCTATATCCACAACCTTTTTTTTCTCCATAAATATTTATTTTCTCTATGACCAGATCTAATGGATGCTAAAAATGACAAATGTCATCTTTAAAATGTCTTTAAAATTTAAAAAATGTCTTGGTGGCCGAGCATAATGCCAACTGCAGTTTAAAGCTATTTCATTACTACCTTCCTACTGCAAGACTAAGAACAAAAGTTCAGGTTCTGGAGTACTATTTCCTTACATTATTTTGCAGTGGACTATAGTAATACTTGTTTTGTTTTGTTTTTTGGTACTGTCGATCAAACTCGGGACCTTGTGCTTTTGAGACAGGTGGCGGAACCATTGAGCTAAATACCCGGCCCAAGTAATACTTGTTTTATTGTGTCTAGGGTTGGTTAGTTTGCTTCAGTTAAGGAGCTAATCAAAGTACTACCTTAGAGCTTAGTCCCTTCCTCTCCTACCTTTGCTTTCCCCTTCTTCCCCTCCCTCCCTTTCCTTTTCCACATCTCTCCTCCCCCCTCCCCTCTCTTCCTTCTTTTTCCCTTCTCCCCTCTTCCTACCCCTCCCTCTTTTTTCTTCCCGTCTTCTTTTCCTCCCTCCCATCCTCCTTCCTCCCCTCTTTTGTCCTTCCCCTTTCCCTTTCTTCTCTCTTCTTTTGCTCCCTTCTTCTTTTTCCTCCTTCCCTTTCCCCCATTTTGAGACATGATGTTGATGAATTGTCCATATGGTTTTGAACCAGAGATCTTGCTTCTCCCTCCCAGATTGCTGGGTTTACAGGCATGTACCACCACACCTATATCTTTAAGTGCTTTTTAAATTACAGTTTAATTGAGTTAATCTTAGTTGATTTTTTCCTTTCCAGGAATGTAACAAACCTCGAGAAGCCTTTGGATTTGAACAAGCCATACGAGAATATACACTTCAGAGCTTTGGAGAGATGGCGGATAATTTTAAGTCTGATTATTTCAATATGCCAGTCCATGTGAGTAACTATCTTTTAAGCCATTTGGGAGAGGCACAAAGATTTTTCTAAGTCTAAAGGTTTTGGTTTGCTTTTTTATTTTTAATACTTTGTAGAAAATAGGGATGGCATGAAAAGGATGAGAGAATATTGAGTCTTAAAATTAAAGGTCTAGCATCTATTTGTTTCATTTCATTCATTTATTCATTGGGACAGGGTTTCACTATGTAGTTCAAGTGGGTCTTGAACTCTGTGTAGCTCAGGCTGGCCTAGAACTCAGAGCAATATTCCTGATCTTCCTGTCTCAGCCTCTTGAGTTCTGGGATTACAGGCCTGCACCACCACACCTGGCTATTTGTTTATTTTACTCTCTTAATGGGGAGTTTGTACTATCCTATGGAGAAATCTGTATTGATGCTTAAATTGTTTTATTATCCCTCTGTGAGTATTCCTTTATAGAGAAGCATGAAGTATTTATTTGGTTATCACTGGTTTTGTGTAGTCAATCGTACTATGTAGTTTGCTTTGTTTTCCCTAGGGGATCTAGGCTTTTTAAGTTCCTAGCAATGTAGTACTAAAAAAAAATTGGTAAAGCTATTAAAATTTGGCCTTGCTTTTTTCATTTCCTTAGTCCTTCTTGATGTTCTGGTTCATCTTTGTCCTTCGTAGTTGAGAAACAGCTGCTTTCAGAACAAAGCAGTTCAAGTTCATTATGTTTTTCTGAATATCCATATTCAAAATACTTTTAGCTTTCCCCCATTCTTAGTGAAAAAAACTAGGATGTCAGTCATTTTTGCTGTGGAAAATTAGGCTTTTTAATTTCATCATAAATTTGTGTTTACTTGGCCTGTGTATTATGTTATAGTAGATTGTAGTTATAGTGGATTAATAACCTGTCATCTTTTTCCCTATGTAGATGGTTCCCACAGAACTAGTAGAAAAGGAATTCTGGCGGCTGGTTAGCAGCATTGAAGAAGATGTTATTGTGGAGTATGGAGCTGATATTTCCTCAAAAGACTTTGGAAGTGGATTTCCAGTGAAGGATGGTCGGAGAAAGATGTTGCCAGAAGAAGAGGTGCACATAGTATTATCTATGTTTTTGCTAACTCTCCTGAGCTTTTTAGCTTTTCCTTTTTTTCTGTGGTATTAGGGATTGAAACTAGGGTCCTGTGCGGGCTAGGCAAGCACTGTGCCACTGAGCTACATCCCAGCCTTTTTTAGCTTTTCCACAGAAAAATCACCTTTCTTTAATCTTGAAGGATCACGTCAATTTAAAATAATAAATATGTAGGCGTTAGACAATACAAATTATTTATTTATTTATGAGACAGGATCTCACTGTCTAGTTCAGGCTGGCCTTGAACTCATTATGTATGTTCTCAAATTTGTGGTGATCTTCCTGCCCCTGCCTCCCAAGTGCTGGGATTACAGGCATGTGCCACCATGCCTGGCAGTTTTCAGTTTTAAAAACAACAGATTTAGTGCTAGAGGTACAGCTCAGGGGTAAGAGCATTTGCCTAACATACATTTCATCTCCAGCACTGAACAGGAAAAGTGAAACAAAACAGCAACAAAAACTCCATGAATTTAAAATATTTTTTGAAATTATCTTACTCTAAGCTGAGTGTGGTAGTGTATACCTGTAGTCTTAGCATTTGAGAGGCTAAGACAGGAGAATCGTTTGAGCCTGGGTATCTTAGTGACTCAGCAAGATCCTGTCACGAAATAAAAAAGTGTTGGGGATGTAGCTCATTTAGTACAAGGGCTTTGGATTCAGATCCCAGCACCACTATCAACACCAAATAAAAAACGCCCCAAAACTCTAAATTTGAAAACTAATTTAATTAGTTTAAAACATTAATGTTATTTAAAAATCCTTGCCTAGCTTTTCCTGTTCTAAAATCTAGAAAATGACTTACTTTGTTTTGAGGAAAATAAAGTGTTTTTTTTCCATTAAGTTTATTGATACATTTAGAGCAAATAATGCAGTTACATTTATCTTCATGATCTTGTACCTTTACATGACAGGTCTTTGTTCTTGTTTTTTCCCCATACTCCTGCCTTCCCTTTACCCCCTTCATCCTTCCCTATTTACAAAGACTTTGTTTCTGTTTTTTCATTTTAAAAAGATAGATTTTCTTTTCTCTTTTTTTGGTACTAGGGATTGGACTCGGGTCCTTGCGCTTGTGAGGCAGGTGGTGGAAACACTGAGCTAAATCCCCAGCCCTAAAAGGATAGATTTTAATGATAGTTCTAAAATAAGTTTCCTTTAGTATTTGGGCAGGCAGGCTTTCAAGTATGCATGTAAAGTGCAATATATGCATGAAGTCCTCTGTCAGATTTGTGAAGCTGGATGCATGAAGCAACTGATTGTCTTGTCCCTGCTGCTATTTCGTTTTCTTTCCGTCTATAATTGGCAGTAATTTAAGAGTTCTTTTTAAAAAGATGTCTGTGATTACTCCAGTTTCAAATTATGCCAACATATGTGGAGAAGTTGTCTAGCAGGAAGACTCTGTGCTCAAGCTTTTTATTTGGGGCTGGTGACCGGAGCACTTTTTGTTAAAACATATTCCAAAATACCAGACACCCAGAAGGAAAGCTGATGTTCAGCATAAAGTGTATTGTACAGTCCAGGCACAGTGATCCACTCTTACCGTGGAGTAGAGGTTTTCTGTTAGTGTAGGGAACTGTTCATTATTCCCCTTTCCAGATACCAGCCAAGGGCCAAACTTTGGCAGGCTTTTTGAAGGGTACCAGTCTCAGGTCTGCTGTGTTTTTCTTTTCTACATGCCAGACACAATAAAAAATATAGTGAGCATTTAATTTTAAAAAATGTATTAAGGTAAAAGGCACATTGCCATTAATCCCCCATTAATTATGCCTCCTCACTTCAAACACATATATACCATCATTCTTGCCACTTTCTGAAGCAGTTGTGTAAGTCCTTTTTGGTGTCTTTCAGTTGCACTCTTCTGACTACCTTGATATCCATAATGGATTCGAAACATTTACTTATCATGGTCATTTTGATTTGGGGGAAGAAGCAGAAGTTGCATGGTGCCAGATCCATTAAATAAGGTGGATAAGGTACAGTGTAACGTTTTTATGAGCATGCCTTTAGTGGCATTTGGCACCTCATGAAGATGCTCACCGAAGTCTTTTTCAGAACTACTTCAAGAAGTGGCAGGAATGAAGGGAAGTATGTTTGAAGTGAGGATTAAGGACATTGTGTCTTACTGTAAAGTAAAAACAAACAAATGACAAAAAAAAAAAGTAATGTTCACCATATTTTTTGATCCTGCCCTGTAATTCTTTTGGCAGTCTTATACACATGTCTTCACTTAAAATTTTAAGATTCATGGGGGAATCTGTTATGTAATTCTGTGTTTGAAATTGTAATCAAATTTTCAAATATTTAAAAATAGTGTTTATCTTAGTTTTATTTTTTAAAATGTTTTATTTTCCTTTTGAATATAGGATAAACTCTAAGGTTTTTAGTCCTTAACGTTAAATCTGTCTTTCTGGCCGGGCATAATCCCAGCACTCGGGAGGCTGAGGCAGGAGGATCGCTGTGAGTTTAAGACCTGCCTGGGCTATATAGTGAGATCCAGGTTAGTCTCAATTACATAGTAAGACCCTATCTCAAAAAACCGAAAAGAAAAAAAAAAATCTGTCTTTCTGGTCTTATTTCCTATATTTTTGAGTCTGAGTCTGGCTCTTATCAGTGCTTCTTTACCAGCCACACTAGTGTATTGTACCTCTCTGTAATTTACCTTTTGCATTCCTGTAGCTCTCTGATTTTTTTTTTTTTTTTAATGCAAGGGATTGGACCAAGACCCTTTGCACATCTACCACTAAACTTCGCCTCCAAGTCCTATTCAAATATTATATAGCCTTCAAGGTTAACTCAGGGTCTTCCTTTTCATGATGCTTTTCTAATATTCAAAACCCATGGTGATTACTATTTATTGTTCTCCAAAGAACTATCTACTTTGATAATTGCATTTTGGAATGTAATATTTGTATGTTGCTTTGTGTTAGAAGTTTTGATGTGTAGATCTTCAACTAGACTCATTTTTCAGTCAACCAGTTGTCCAAACAACCATAAAACCTTGAATAGTATCTGAAGTCCCTCCCTTCCCTTCCTCCCTTCTACTTTCCTTTTTTTATCAAATAGGATCCCCTCTCTCCCTTCCCCCTCCTCATCTTTAGATGTAGTCCAGACTCACCTTGAATTTATTATGTAGCCCAGGGTGGCATTGAGCTGTGCCACTGCTCCTGCCTGAGTGCTGGGATTACAGGTGTGCACCACCATGCCAGCTTTTGTTATTTCTCTTTTGGAATTCCTAGTCAAATTCTCTCTTTTATGACTCATACTTTCATAGTTTCCATATTTTTCTGCTGCATTATGGATGATTTTCTGAAATCTGTCTCCTAGTTCATTGATTTCTCTTGTTAGCTCTGCCATGGGCTATTTGACCTTTTGCTTTGAGGATTTTTTTTTCTCTTATTTTACAAATGTCTAAACATATAAAAGTATATACAATAAGCCGGGCGTGGTGGCACATGCCTGTAATTCCAGCATTCGGGAGGCTGAGGCAGGAGGATCACTATGAGTTTGAGACCAGCCTCAGCTACGAACAAAAAAACAAAACAAAACAAAAAAAGAGTATAAAAATAAACTTGTACTCCTCAGTAAGTGGTATCCAGGTGTAGTTACTAACTTTCTACTACAAGGCAGTTGGATTATCATTTCTGTCTCTGTATTCAGTCTCCTGTGCTATCTCATACCATATTTCCTCTGGAAAACTCATGCTATATTGCCAAAGAATGTTAATGAAAAAGGTAGATAATATTTTAGAATTATTATGAAAATAATAATAATAATAATAGTAATAGACTTCATAAATTCTCTAGTCTTCATTTTGAGAAGTGTTCTGTTTAAAATGATAAGCATTTAAAGGCTCCATATCATGTGGCAGAGCCATATGTTATGTGTTTGAAGCTTATTCTTTTGTTCCTAAATCTAGTTAGAAAGCCTTGTGGAAACTTTTAACAAAGCTTTCTTTTTAAATTTGGTTTTGCTTTCTCTCTTTCTGGAAACATTTCTTTTACTTTCAAGTTCAGTTGTGAAACGGTGTTATAATTTATTCAAGTTTTCTAGGTATTTTTGTAGTGAGGAGTGGTAGTGGTGACTTTCTGCATCATACCAGCTTTCAATATTGTCACAAATTCAGGATTAGGTGTTATCTTGTGTTTTGTCTTTACAGTGTCTAGCACCATTCTATGTAATCAATATTTTGGGAAATTAGACCACTGGGGATAATGTAGAAATGTAATAAGACTTGTTAAAATTGGTCTCACCCTGTTTTACAGAGGGCTGGGAAGTAATAAGATTTGCTCATGTGCATCAGAGTAAACCAGAGGCATCTGAAATAAAGGGAAATCTGAAAATAAAGTAGGAATGAGATAGGATTAAATTTCTAATTACATAAATTATGTATGTTAGATAATAGAAAACAGTCCATCAGTTTTTTTTAAAGAGGGTTTTCTTGAGATTTCTCTTAAGCATTTGTCATTTCTGATTTTTTTTTTTAATAGGAGTATGCAATTTCTGGTTGGAATTTGAATAACATGCCTGTCCTGGACCAGTCTGTTCTTGCACACATTAATGTAGATATTTCTGGTATGAAGGTGCCATGGCTGTATGTGGGAATGTGTTTCTCTTCTTTTTGTTGGCACATTGAAGATCACTGGAGTTATTCCATTAACTACTTGCATTGGTATGTATATCCTCGATCAGTATGGCATACATACTTACTGAAATTTTTATTTATTTATTTCTAGTACTGAGGATTGAATCCAGGGCCTTGTACATGCTAAGCACGTGCTGTATCACAAAGGTCCATCTCTAGCCCTACCCTATTTTTTTTTGGTACTGGGTATTGAACTCAGGTCCTCCCACTTGCCAAACAGGTGCTGTGCCACTGAGCTACATCCCCGGCCCTAGCCCTAGTCTTTTTAAAAGATATAATAATATTAAGGAGAACTGACTTCTAAAGTATTTTCTAGGGCCAGATGTAGCTCAGTGGCACCATACCTCCCTCGCAATGCAAGTTACCGAGTTCAATCTCCAGTACCAGGAAAAAAAAAGTATTTTCTACCTGAAAGTAGGTTAATATATTGGAGATGAAAGGGGGAGTATCTAGACATGTACCCTTCTAAAGTATGGGTGAGTAGCTTATTTCCTTGGATAGTAAATTGAATTGAGTAGAATTATATATATTCTAAGGATCATCTTTTACTTAGATTATTGTGGAGATAACTGGAATGTGGACCTATAAATAAAGGCAGTGTACAGGCTCATTTGGAGCAGTGTTTACTTTTCATGTAGTGTCTATCTTGTTTGAACTTACAGTTACTGATATCCTTGAAGAGTTTATGTGCTTTGAGTTGCTGCTTTCTAATAGAAGTGATAATTAGCAGCATATCCCTACCTCCCGTTATGAACAATAGCACAGATTTATGAAATGATTGGCAGTATTCTGTAGCCATTGAATAAGACACAGTAATTATAATGTGGTGGGATGGGATTAGAGAGTCATACCCAGTTAATTATAATTTAGTGGGTGTAAATTAGAGACTCTGGCCTCATTGGTACCATGTTCTACCTAGCTAAATATTCATTTCTTTTGCTAGGGGGGAGCCAAAGACATGGTATGGTGTACCATCTCATGCTGCAGAACAACTGGAAGAGGTGATGAGGGAGCTGGCCCCTGAGTTATTTGAGTCCCAGCCTGATCTGCTACATCAATTAGTCACCATCATGAACCCCAATGTGCTAATGGAGCATGGTGTGCCTGTGAGTCCTTCTGTGTCTAATTTTAGTATTTTAAAAGTTATTTTAATTCTTGTTAGAATCATCTGTATGCTTTATTCTGTAACTGGAAAGTGAAAAGTTATCTTCTAGACGAATTCAAATTTATACTTTGTAGGGAATAATTTTTATCTGCTTAAGAAAAGGTATGAATCATACTTTATGTATAGTTACCTGTTCAAATGACCATTATATATTATTTTGAACAAAGATCTCATGTTTTTTACTACCGCTGTTTAACCAAAAAAAAAAAAAAAAAGATATTTTAAGTGGTAGCTCTAATTAACTTATCCTTTTTTATATAAAGTTGCCACAACTTTTAATCTTGATAATGAAGTAAAAATATACTACGAGTGTGTTTTCTCCTTTCAATTTAGTTTTTTAAAAGATTCTCAAATTTAAACTACTATAACTTAATAAAGTATAAATTTAACTAGTTTGCTGCATATAATATTCAGTATAACTTTAATGAGAAAGTAGATTAATACTTTAGTATTATTTTGTCTTTGAAGAGTGAGTTAGCCACGTGCAATAGGCCATACCTGTAATCTCAGCACTCTGGGAAGCTGAGGCAGGGTAATCTCAAGTTCAAGTCCAGTCTGGAATACCTTAGTGAGGTCTTCCTTGCTCAAAAAAAGAGGGGTGGGTGGGGCCAGGGGTGTAGCTCAATGTGAAGGTCCTGGGTTTAATCTCCAGTACTAAAAAAAGAAAAAAGAAGAGTGT
The DNA here is from genome assembly GCF_012274545.1 of Fukomys damarensis. NCBI lineage: Eukaryota > Metazoa > Chordata > Mammalia > Rodentia > Bathyergidae > Fukomys > Fukomys damarensis. Next base: position 62,320,803 of record NW_022900917.1, on the reverse strand, counting down.
ACTTATGCTATAATTTGTGGCTTTTTAAAAGACATAGTATTATCATAAGACAACATTCAGTAAAACTGATTTTGTGGCTAAAATTATGTATGAGCTAATTTAGTTAACAAAAAATTATCTAAAGATAGTGAGAAATTCCATTTTTTAGCACTGTTTGCGACCCAAAGATAAAAAATTTCCTTAATTGTAAATATTTTATCAAGTTACCAGTGAGTAGCATTTTCCCTTTGGGAATTTTTTGGATGCTGATTTTGCCATGAATTACTTATATTAGTGACTATTTTAAGAAGGTAGAATTCTGGCTACTTACTAAATCCTAATGTTATTGTTAGTGTTTTTAAGTTAATGTTTTATTATTTTCAATTTTAGAAAATGCTTCCACAACCATCTGACTGATAAAATGTCTCTTCCTTCTCCTTTTTTTTTTTTAAATATCCTTGTTCTCAATTTGCATTTAGGTGTACAGGACCAATCAGTGTGCAGGCGAGTTTGTTGTGACATTTCCTCGTGCCTATCATTCTGGATTTAACCAGGGCTACAACTTTGCTGAAGCTGTGAACTTCTGTACTGCTGACTGGGTCTGTTCTATAGCAAGTGGCTGTTGTACGTGTACTAACACCACTATAAAATGCAGCTTAGATGTCATTTGTTTAGCTGGGTTCTGGATAGGGGCATTAATATTTCAGTGGAGACTGGTATGGCTATTGTAGTTTAGGAAGTTAAGCAGAGTCTCCATCACATTGTTTATTTAGAAAGTTTTATAATTCTTTTCTCAAAGATTCATTTTCCTATTCTGTTTGGATTTTAAATGGGCAGCTGATTATTTTCTGAGGGAATATGCTTCTTTTTGATCTTAAAATGTGTAAATGCTAATGCCATTCATTGGTGTTTTACTTTTATATGAGATAGATATGAAAATATAGTTATGGTTAGGTCATGTTGGTCGGGGGAAAAACTGCACATTTATAATGTGCTGTTCATTTTTCTTTTAGTAATTGTGTTTTTGTTGCCTCGTGACATTTTGGGGAAAATCTTTTAATAACATTGGGTCTTCTATTTTCCATGAGTACCTTAATTTATTAAATTCCATGATTAAAGCTAGAAAGAACAATTGCTTCTTTGGCTAATGAATACGTTTTCTTAGTGAACAAATACTTAAATACTTTCTTGAAATAGGCTCTTGCTATGTTGTCCATACTGGCTTTGAATACCTAAGGGTTCAGGTGATTTTCTTGCCTCAGACTTCAGAATACTGAGAGTACAGGCATGTAACACCATGTCTTGCTTGAGAGTAGTCTTATTTTAACCCAGTAATTTTATTTTTTGTTTATTTTTATTTTTTGAGACAGGGTCTCGCTATGTAACGCAGACTAGCCTTGAACTTGTAGCAGGCCTCCTGCCTCAGCTTCCTAAGTGCTAGGATTATAGGCATGTGCCACCATGCCTGGCTAATCCAGTACTTTTAAACAACTTCTTTTTTAATTTTTGTTGTTGTTGTTGTTTTGCTACCTGGGATCCAATTTGGGACCTTCCACTTACAAGGCAGGTGGTGGCACCATTGAGCTAAATCCCCGGCTCTGGTTTTTAGGTATTTAGGTTTTGGAAGCAGCATAATTTAGTATGGGCAAGCCTTGGGAAATGTGGGATTTGCCTTGGGCACTTGAGCTATTTTTCAAAATTCAGCTAATATTTTTACTGTTTGTGGTTTACATGGTGCTTGACGTGGTATAGGGTAGGAAAAAGGACAATTCAGATAAAGAGTTAAGAGTTGATAGCTACCTTTAACATGCTGTTTTCTGATGTTTAATCTGGGGTAGCTCTTAATTTCACTGGGCCTAAGTCGTTTTTTTCCCTAGTAGATGCTAATAGATTCACTCAATAATGCAAACAAGTCAAATATTATACGTGAGAGTTGTTGATATTCTTTAGAAGGTGAAGATATCAATGAAAAGTTAGAGTAAGTTGGGCATGGTGGTGCATGCTTGTAATCCCAGCGTTTAGGAGGCTGAGGCAGAATTGCCACCAGTTTGAGGCCAGCCAGGGCTGCACAGTGAGTTGAAGGCCAGGCTGGTCCACAGTAGTGGTCCCTGCCTCAGAGAGAAAAAAAAAAAAAAGGAAGAATGGGTTTTTATAAGTCACAGTGAATAATCAGCTTTACTTGATATGGCTTTCTTTTATATTTGTAATGATTAAAAACTGGAAACCCTGTACTTGATTTTTCTTTTACTTTCTCTTATAGCCTTGAAAAAAATTAAAGAGTAAATATTTAAGAATGAAGATATGAAAGAGTTGTATGTTGTTAATAGTCAAGATGCTTGCTCATTTTAAATTCAAAATATATTGTAGGGAATGATAGTTTTTTTGAGGAGTATGCAAACACTCCTTGATTCAGAGAGAGCCTCATAAGTTCTGATACCTCTGATTCCTTTTTGCTATTAATCAAAATGGAGATGAATTTTAAAAGGTCTTAATGGTTCAGTTTCTTTTTTTTTTTTTCCTTTAATATTATAGTTTCCTAATTCAAACAGTGAACTTTCAGTTACTTCAGTTTTTCACTTAAAGGAAAGAAGTTGAAGTTGGAGCGAGTGTGTGTGTGTAGGTTGTAGCTTTTTTTTTTTGGTGGTGCTGTTGCTCTAATACAGGGCCTCATGCATGGTGAGGTTGTGCTGTACCATTGAGCTATGTCCCCAACCCTGTATATATGAACAGTTCTTGATTGGTAAAAAGTGATTATTGTATTTAGTCATTTATTACACTGTTATGGAAAACAGTATATAATATATAATTTCATGATTTCACTTCTCTTTTTTATGATTTCACTTCTTGAATCCTCTTTCTGTGAAGATGGTTGATTTAAAAAAGAATTCTAGATTAGATCTAAAACATCTTTGCCTTGGTTCTTGCAAAAAAAGAAAGTCAGCCAGTGTATTTAAATAATACCTTTTCTTATTTTCTTTCTTTTTTTTTTCCTTCTAATGACATCGGTTCTTTTTTGTTTTGTGGAATCTCGGGTCCTGAATAATTCCATTTAGGCTTTTATGGAGAGAACTTTTAAAATTTTTATTTTTACCATATTTTTCCTTTATGGGAAGCCTCATGTTGACTGATCTAAAAAAAGTTTGCTGCCTCATTTATATACTAGGGAACTCCTGCTTCTTGATACATGTAATAAGTAGAAAATCAGCAGTTTAAGCCAGAAGCTTAGCATCTTAGATCATGAGAATTTTCTGTGGGAAGGATCTTTGAAATTCCGGCTGGGTCATGGAGGGTTAATATTTATAATTGCCTTTTATATTTAAGTGGAATTTATTGTTTTGTCTTCTTTATGATAAAAGGGAGGGGTGGAGGGGTAAATAGAGGTTCTGTTCTGGAATACATTATAAGCAAGTAATTTAATTCAGAAATTTGTTTTCAGTTGCCCATTGGACGTCAGTGTGTAAATCATTACCGACGCCTAAGGCGCCATTGTGTCTTTTCACATGAAGAGCTCATTTTCAAGATGGCAGCAGACCCCGAATGCTTAGATGTGGGACTGGCTGCTATGGTTTGCAAAGAATTGACTCTCATGACTGAAGAAGAAACACGATTAAGGGAATCTGTTGTACAAATGGTGAGTTTGCTGAGCACATTTACTATGTTTATACTGCTTATGAGATATAGAAAAAATTTGAACTTACAGAGGAATTCCATTTTTTTAGTTTTGATCATCTTAGGAATTGAACATGAAAATGACTAATTTGAAGGAGGTTTTAGGTTTGTTTTGTTTTTTTTTGTACTAGAGATCAAACTCAGGACTTTGCACTTGCAAGGCATGTGCGATGCCACTGAACTAAATCCCTGGCTGGTTTTAGATTTTTATAATTGCTGTTTTTGGTTTCTTCAGATTGAAAAGTTAGGAAATTTATTATCGCTAGAATTTTTTTTTTTTTTTTAGAAATTTATTTTTTCTCAGTTCTGGAAGTTAGAAGTCTGAAACTGAGAGCTGAGCAGGGCTGTATCCCTTGGAAGGCTCTAGGGAAGAATCCTTTTCCTCTTCTAGCTTCTGGTGGTCTATTGCTAAAAATTTAAAACTAGAATTCTGTCAGGTAGAATTTCTTAGGTATGTATTTGTCTGTTTAAATCTCCTACTTAAAGTTTTATTTCTTTAAGAAAATTTAAATCCTTTTGTCCTTGAACTTTTTGGGGGGACTATAGACTGTCAGATTAATCTATTTCTACCCCTTTTAAGTAATTTGATGTATGGGGAAGACTGAACATAAATAATGGCTAGGATTTTGAGTGTCTAAAGTACATTAAATATTTATCACATTGAACTGGGAAATTTGAGAAAATTTGCATCTTTAGCTTCATCTTGGGTGTTCTCCCACATCATCCCTATATAGCTAGCCTCATTAGATTGGTAGCATGTGCCTCCCCAACCTTTTCTTTTTGAGTTGGGCTCTTGTTCTGTTTCCTAGGCTGGTCTTAAATTCCTATGGTCAAGAAATCCTGCCTTCCCCTCCTGAGTAACTGGGACTACAGGTGTGAACCACCGTGTCCCATTGTCTGGCTTCTTTCTCTCAGCTTAATTTCTTTAAGATGCATCTATATTGTTTTGTGTATTTATTATTGAATAATTTTCCATTGAATGGATGTACCACAGTCTGTTTATATACATTTACTTATAGATGGACATTTGGATTACTTTCACATTTTGGCTGTTAGTAATTAAAATTACCCTGGACATTTGTGTACAAATTTTGTATGGACATTTGCTTTTGTTTTTCTTGGATAACTACTAGGAGTAGAATGGTTGGGGCATGTAAGTTTTAATTTTTTGAAAAATAGCCAAACTATATTTCAAAGTAGTTGTATCATTTTACATTTCTACCAGTAGTGTATGAGAGATCTAGTTGCCCTATGTCCTCACTGATTCTTGGAATGATTGTTCTTTTTGACTTTAGATGCTCTAATTGATTTGTAGTATTTCATTTTGGTTTTAATTTGCATTTCCGTAATGACTGCTGATGTTGAGCATGTTTTAATATACTTGCTTGCTATCTGTGTGTCTGTGGGAAGTTTCTCCAAACCTTTTGCTGAATTTTAAAAACTTGTGTTGTTTTATTGTTCAGAGTTCTCCATATGTTCTGCATACAAATTGTTTATCAGATAAGTGATTTGAAAATATTATCTACCAGTATGGTTTGTCTTTTCCTTTTCTTTTTTTTTTTTTTAATTGAGTTTATTGGTACATTTTAGATTATGTACAATTACATTTATTATTGGGATCTTGTACCTCTACATGACAGGTCTTGTTTCTCATTTTTTCCCCTTGTCCCTGCCCTCCCTTCACCCCCTCCTCCCCTCCCCATTTACAAACACTTCATTTCCATTTTTTCATTTTCTCATATTTTTTACTTTTCCCTTATTACCTTTCCTTTTCTTAACAGTGCCTCTTTGAGAAACAGACATTCTTACTTTTTATGAAGTTCAGCTTGTCAGTTTTTCTGGGTTGTGCTTTTCGTTGTATTTAAATTTTTCTCCTATGTTTTTAGTTTTATCTTTCACATTTAAGTATTGACTTATTTCAAGTTAATTTTTATATATGGAATGAGGTATTTCTTATATATATCACTAATAATTTCAAGTTTACTTAAGGTACTAGTTAGAGATCTTCAGTTTTAGGAAACTATGTGTTTAATACCCTAGAACAATTGGTAGGTTCTGAAGATATTTTTGACATACCCTAAAAGGTAGAATATAATAGAAGCCTATTTTCCTCTGACTAAAATTACAGTTCTCTTGAAAATAACATTTTTAGGCAGGAAAATTTGTATAATTGCATAATTAAGGAGTTTATATTTGTGTGTATTTCTAAATAACTTACTTCAAATGGTAGAGTAGGGCCAGGGATTTCAGCTCAGTGGCACTGCACCTGCCTCACAAGCGCAAGGTCCTGAGTTTGATCCCCGTGCCAAACAATCAAATGGTAGAGTGTATATATTAAGTTGTAAGCGTCCTAAGGAATGAATACAAATTTAGGCCAAGGAAAAACATTACAGTGATACAGTGATTTGGATCTAAGGGTAAAACTGTTTACTTCTCTTTTTATAGATACAAATAGGAGAAAAACCTGTTATATAAAATACAAAGCTATACATGCTAGAAATATTATTACAAAGTATGCAAAACTGATTATTTTTTAAGAATTTGTTAGTTTAGAAATAAGTTTGTAAATGGTCAGATTTATTTTTTTCTAGTTGTTTGAATTACTGCTGATAGAAATAAAAACAAGAGGGCCAGGTATTTTGCTCAGTGGTGCTGTGCCTGGGTTCAATCGCTGGTAAAAAGAAAAAAAAGAAAAACGCAAGATACAAGTGGATTTTTTGAAGAATTTTTTTTACTTTTTAGAGATACTTGAGTAGATATGGCTTGATAATTAATAGTCCCATTAAAATTTATTCCTGTTTTATTACTTGTGTTCTTAAAATTCTGTTTTGAATATGTATTTATTTAAAATGAGATTTCTTGCTTGTAATCCCAGCACTCGGGAGGCTGAGGCAGGAGGATCGCTGTGAGTTCAAGACGGCCTGGGCTACATAGTGAGTTCCAAATCAGTCTCAACTCCATAGTGAGAACCTGTCTCAAAAAAGCCATAAATGAATGAATGAATGAATGAATGAATGAATGAAATGGGATTTCTTTCTTATTGTATTTATTTTGAAATTTATATTGGAGACTCATGTAGTAAGTTTTGGGTTTTTTTTTTTTTTTGATACATTTTCTTATTTCAGATTCAGCTGAGAGGTTTTTTTGCTTTGTTTTTCTGAGACAAAGTTTCACTATGTAGCAGAAACCCACTATGTAGCCCAGGCTGGTCTCAAACTCACAGCGATCCTCCTGCCTCAGCTTCCCAAGTGCTGGGATTACAGGTGTGTACCACCATGCCTCGCTTAATCTGAGTTTTTTTTTTTTTTTTGACTGGGGATCAAATTTGGGATCTTGCACTTGGGAGGCAGGCAGTGGAACCTCTGAGCTAAATCCCTGGCCCTCAATCTGAGTTTTTTTTTGTTTTGTTTTTTGTTTTTAGTACTGTGGATTGAACTTGGGTCCTTGTTCTTGCAAGGCAGGCCACCGAACCCTGAGCTAAATCCCCGGCCCTCAATCTGAGTTTTTAATGGGGCTTTTTTCCTTTTTCTTTTTCTTTCTTTCTTTTTTTTGAGGGGGGGTGGCAGGGTCTTGCTGTAGCCTATGCTGGGTTTGAATTCATGATCTCCCTTAACCTCTCAAATTTTAGGATTATAGGCCTGTACTACTGTGCCCAGATAATGGAACATTATTTTTATGATACTTTGAATATATATCACATTTCCTTATCCTCTACCATGTTTTTATGATACCTTGTGCTTTCACTATAGGCCCTTTCCTTTTAAGTTTCCCTTTCCTATGCTCTTATTTCAGATACTTATTCTGCCATTGAGCTTGCCTTTTGAGAAAAGTTTTCATTTTATCTTTTCCTAAAAAACTTCTTAAGTAATTTTCCTTTTTTAAAAAAAGTTGTTTTCTTTTGGATTGTGCTCTTATTTTCTCTTTATCCTTTTATTACCACCGTTTCTGTTGACATCATACTTTTGAAACTCCCCATTTACTAATGAGAACTTTATTGCTAAGTCCAGTGGGTTTTTTTCCCATCTTCTATTGCCAATTCCTCATGGCACTGTATATTGCTTCCTTGATTTCTTTCACTAAGATATGCTTTACTGTTGGGTCAATCTATTTGATTTTTTTTTTTTTTTTTTGTACCAGGATTGAACCCAAGGCCTTGTGCTTGCCAGGCAGGCTGTACCCCTGAGCTACATCACTGGCCCTATTTGATCATTTTTGCCCATGACTTCCAGTCAACTTTTTCTTTTTCTTCTCAACTGCTAGTATTTTTAGGAGTCAGCCTTTTACTTTTTTTTTTTAATGCTGCTTTTCAAGGAATTCTCATCGTTCTTAGAATTTAAACTCTGAGCTATTTTGTTTTTTTCCCAGTACCAGGAATCAAACTCTGGATCTTGCATTTGACAGGCAGATGGGGCACCACTGAGCTACATCCTCGGCCCTAAACTCTGAGCAATTAATTTGTGGTTTAGTTCTGTTATTCCTCTCCCCCTCCAGTATGGGGATTCAATCCAGGGGCTTCACACTGAGATACATCCTCCTCAGCATTTTCTATTTTTAATTTTTTTAAAACTGGGTCTTTCTAAGTTGCTAAATTGCTCAGGCTGGGTTCAAACTTCCCTGAGCAGCCAGCCTCCCAGAGTATTGGGATTATAGGGATATGTCACCACACCCATTTAATTTTGGGGGGTGGGGCAGGGTCACACTGTGTAGTTCAAGTTGCCCTTGAATTCACTATGTAGCCCAGGCTGGCCTTGAATTCACAGTGTTTCTTCTGCCTCAGCCTCCCAGTGCAAGAGTTTCAGGTGTGCGCCACCATGCCTAGCAAGGTTTTAATTCTTTACCTTTAGTGCTTCCTCTTGTTGCATTACAAACACAGGAAGTATTGTCACAGATTGAAGCAATATGTTCAGTCACTTGTTTGTAAACAATTTCCACATCCTCATTACATAGATTTTTGTCAATCTGTTTTTTGTGTGAAAATAGCAAATCATCTCTTCTACCACCCTTTTGCAAATTATTTTCCTAATTTCTTATTTGAATTATTTTGAATGGCCTTTTAATTTGTATCTTTGGCTCATTTCTTTTCTCTAGTCCCCCTTGATAATTTATAATTTTCCACAGTGTAGTCTCAGAGGTATAAGCTTTAGAATATGTTAGAATATATTATAAGAAAAGAATTGTCCTGTGGTTAGAAAATTGGGGGAATGAATGGATTAGGAAAAGATAGTGTTCTTTATTGTGTAACTTCCCTGATCCCTTAAAATATGCTGTTGCTCATTGTTAATCTCTAACATTAGAGGGAACTAATCTGTAAAATTTTCAAAAATAGAAATTTATTTTTCAAAGTATTTTAGGATTAGTGGTCCTTGGAATGCAAACATTTATGAAATGGTATATAATTTCTTGAAGCAGCCAGAATTCTGTTAGTTGACACATCAGTGTCCTGTATTTTCCAACTGTTCTGAAGCCATGAAAATTCTTTTTTTCTCTCTCTCTCTCTTTTTTTTTTGCGGCAGGGCTCTCTTTGAAGTTCTGGCTGGCCCAGAACTCATTAGGTGGTCCAGGCTGGCCTCAAACCCAGGGTGATCCTCCTACTTCAGCATCCCAAGTGCTGCGTATAGGCGTGTTACCAACATGCTTGGCAGTCATGAAAATTCTTGTAAATTAAGAATTTGGGGACATTTTTGCATAAAAATAATTTTAAAAGAAACTACTACATGCTAATGTGAGAAAATGGAGAGTACAGCAGAAAACATCTAGATTATTATTATTATTTTTTTTTTTTTTTTTTTT
>NW_022900917.1:62298953-62310984 GCF_012274545.1 Fukomys damarensis | reverse complement strand
TGCAGTACAACAGAAAACAGTTTGATTTTTTTTTTGTTTTTTTTTTTTTTTTTTTTGGTACCAGGGATTGAACTTGGGTCCTTGCGCTTGCAAGGCAGGCCACCGAACCACTGAGCTAAATCCCCGGTTCTTAGATTATTATTTTTTCCATTGAGTTTATTGGTACATTTAAGTTAAATAGTATACATTCATCATTGGGATCTTGTACCTTTACATGATGTATCTTGGCTCTTCGCTCTTATTTTTTCCTCATTTCCCTGCTCTCCCTTCACAGCCCTCACCCCTCTGCAGCAAACATGTAGATTAAATTGATCAAAAAGAGTATGATGAATGAATTGGATTGGGTCTCTTGGTGAATAAATGATCAGGCTTCTTCCTTATATAAGTGAAAAAAGCTTGCTTTTATTAGAAGAATTGGGTTTATATTTTCCTTGCTCAAATAAACAGAAGCTATAAAGAGAACTTTTTTACAGTGAATGAAAGTCTTTTTAAATGTGTTTCATGTACTTTCTTTCCTAAACTAAACTGGCATCTAAGTTTGATTAAATAATTTTATTTCATTGACATTTTGCTAAAGTATTTTGATTTCCACATTAGGTAACTTGGTTAGGTATACTTGCCTTTGTATGTGCTTGATATATTACTAATTTGTCTCATTCAAGGGTATATAGTATCCCGGGGCATTAGTTTTTTAAAATTTTGTTTTATTGTTTTAAAGAGAAGGCAAAACCACATAAAACATACAACAGACTGCTTCATAAATTCCATGGTCAACCTTCTTGTCATTACCACTCAGGTCAAGAAGTTTAAATTTGTCAGCTGTCCCCAAAGAATCGCCTCATTAAAATTACTCCTCTCAAAAATGTATCCTGACTTTGTAGTACTTACTTTCTTGCATTTCTTTATAATTTTTTTCTCTCAAATGTGTATCCTTAGACACCAAAGTTTAGTTTTAAAGATTAGTCATGATCATTTTCAGAAAGTATTTTCATGTCTTGTCATTGTGGCTTTCATATTTATGCCTTAAATCAGACATACACTTGTAGAAAAATACAGTTTAGGGTCTTTGATATTTTAGAGAAAAGAAAGACTTGATCTGGTGGTGTAAATTGTATTTCAGGGTGTCCTGATGTCAGAAGAAGAAGTGTTTGAACTTGTTCCAGATGATGAGCGACAGTGTTCAGCATGTAGAACCACTTGTTTTCTCTCTGCTCTCACATGCTCCTGTAATCCTGAGCGGCTTGTATGTCTCTACCATCCAACTGATCTCTGCCCCTGCCCCATGCAGAAGAAATGTCTTAGGTATCCTGTAAAACTTTCATTACCTTTTAAAAAGATATGTTAACGATGTAGTTACACCTTCCTTTTCCCTGAACTGGAATGATTTTTTTTTTAGCTTTCCTGCTTGAGGATCAGTCCTTTAAAATTGGCCCTTAGCATGGCAGCTATAGTTAATCTTTATCCATTAATACCAGATGTTTTTTGTCTTTCTCAAAATTAAAGCTGTGAGCTTCTTTGATTTTCTCTTAATGTAAACCAAGATCCCATTCCCTTTACCACTGTACCTGTTCTTAAACTGACTATACTTAAAACTCAATTTTTTTAAGTTGTTGGAATTTAAAGTTTTTTATTTCTGTGTTTTTTGTAGATATCGCTACCCATTAGAAGATCTCCCTTCTCTTCTTTATGGTGTAAAAGTCAGGGCACAATCCTATGACACTTGGGTCAGTCGTGTTACAGAAGCATTATCTGCTAACTTCAACCACAAGAAAGGTTAAGTTTTCCTCTTTTGTATGCATATACTGAAATTATTGTCATTTTAAAAGGATCCTAGTTGGGCATAATGGTACATACCTATAATCCTAGCTACTTGAGACACTGAGGCGGGAAGATTACAAGCTAAGGTCAGCCTGCACAACTTAGCAAGACCTCCCCCACCAAAAAGGGGGAAAGGAATGTATCTCAGGGTTAGGGCACTCGCCTAGCATGCATGCACCCCTTGGTCCAGTCTTTCTTACTGTGAGAAAAAGTTTATTAATTTTGTTTTTTCCCCTCAATTAAGAAAAATTCATAGGTCTCATATGAGATTTGAGACTAACAAATGGTTTGTGCATTAGTTATTGTTTTTGTCACTGAGATATAGTTCTTGACGCCCGTAGCTCTAAGGAGGAAAGGTTTATTTTGGCTCATAGTTTGTGGAGGTTTCAGTCCATAGTCACCTGGCTCCAAGTGAGGGTTGCATGGCAGAGGATGCATGGCAGTTAGGAATTAGAGAAGGCAGGAGAGAGAAGTTAATCCTTTCCACGCCATGCCCCCAGTAACCCACATCTTTTGACTAGGCTTCACCTCCCAATATCACATTTAATTATAAGTGCATCAATATCACACCCCCATGATCCAGTCACCTCCCAAAAAGCCTTACTTAGGAGCACATGAGGCTCATAACAGGTTGGTTGAACAAAGGTTTAATTTTGTCTTTGAGAATCTTTTTATTGAAAAATCTGACATCAAAAGAGACAGATAACTTGCGGTAGATGTATTTTTTTTAGGGAGTCACTGTTGTCACTGGACTTGCACTGAAGGTTTTTGAAAGAGAAATGGCCTTATCTGAGAGAAATCAAGTATTGGTAGTAGGAATCGGCAGCTGATCAGAAACTTTGCAATGGGGAGATTTTACAGCAGCAATATGTTTGTACTAATAGATTGGTGAGGTTGGTGAAGATTTTAGAATGGCTTTTTGTCCTAATGTTCGTAGTCATAATACATGGCTTTTTATTTATTTCTACAGATTTGATTGAATTGCGAGTAATGCTGGAAGATGCTGAGGATAGGAAATATCCAGAAAATGATCTTTTTCGAAAGCTCAAGGATGCTGTAAAAGAAGCTGAGACTTGTGCATCTGTGGCCCAGCTGCTTCTGAGCAAAAAGCAGAAACACAGGTAAATCTATTTAGAGTGTAATTCTTTTTTTTTTCTTTTTGCTCAGAATAAAAGGCAGAGGTGTAACTAGCCAATGAGACTGTACATTATCTTTGATTTCTTTGGCCATGTTTCTGCCTTCCCTAATAATGCTCTAGTCTTATCTCCTGCTATTATCAGTTTTCTTTATTTTCTGGGGTAGTGGTTCAGGAATTATGAGAAGCTCATTAAACTGTAGTAGTTCCAGTTAGTTATAAAAACTGCATCAGGAAGATAGCAAACAGATCTGCTATGTTCAATGATAGAAACCACACTGAAGTTTGTATGGTGTCTGTGGGACAAAGACCTAGCTCTAAGTGGGAAAACAATTTTTATTTTTTAATTAAAAAAATTTTATTAGTAAAAAACAAATTTTATTAGTACATGTTTATAGTACATAATGATTACATTCATCATAAGAAGTTGCTACAATATATACAGTTCTTAATTCTTTTTATTTTCCTATCTACAACCCCTCCTTCTCCCTTCCCTCTGTCTCTTGCAAAAGATCTATCTCTCTGTTTCCAATTACCTACCCCCTTTTTTGGAGACAGGGTCTCAAAAAAGTATGGTTCACGCTGGCTTTGAATTCACAGCAACTCTCTTGTTTGGCCTCCCAGGTGCTAGGATTACAGGCATGCACCACCATGCCCAGCTCCAATTACTTATCTTTTATTTGCTCTTTATATTTTGGATTTCTCGTATAAGAGAAACTATGTGATATTTGAGCTTGTGTGTCTGATTTATTTCACTTAACATTATTGTCTTAAAATACATCCATTTCACGCAGGAAAATAATTTTTAAAAGTCACTAAGTTCTGGTCATAATGTCACAGGCCTGTAATCCCAGAATTCCAAGAGGCTGAGCTAGGAGGATTGTAATTTGTAGCCCGGCTAGGAAGTTTAATAAGACCCTATCTCAAAAACTTTCTGAGGATATAACCCTCAGTTCAGTTCCCATTATCACAAACCAAAACAACAAAACCCCCCACTAAGTTTATTTACATTTGTCTATATCTAAAGTAATTAACAGGATGTACAGTTCATGAGCTGGCATTTTCTCCCTCTCTTAGAAATGTTTTATGACTTTTCAAATAAGATTTTTGAAATGTTTCATTAGTCCTGAGACTTACACATATGAGTAAAGCAGATGCCTGTAGACAACTGGAAAACAGTAGTATCCTTTCCTCACAGAATGAATAGTAGGAATGAATCCTACAGGGAAATACAGCATTTGTGGAAGAGAAAAGAGCATGGTTAATTTAAACCATAGTTCAGACTGTCCACCTTAGTTGATAGTAGTTAACCAGGGTTCTTTTTTTTCATTAGTTAGATACCAAATTCAACTTTCTTAATAGAACAGATCAGAATATTTAATAACAGAATCTGAATAAAGTATTTTGTGTTGAAGAGGTTTGCTTTATAATCTACCTTTTATTAGAATTGCTTCACTTTTTTTTTTGGTGTTTTGAGACAGGGTTTTACTATGTAGTGGAGACTGACCTGGAACTCACTATGTAGCCCAGGCTGTTCTAGAATTCACAGTGATCCTCCTGCCTCAGCCTCCCAAGTGCTGGGATTACAGGTGTGTGCCACCATGCCCGGCAAGATTCACATTTTTTTTTTTTTTTTTTTGGTTTTTTGAGACAGGGTCTCACTATGTAGTTGAGATTGACCTGGAACAGACTATGTAGCCCCGGCTGATCTTGAACTCACAGTGATCCTCCTGCCTTAGCCTCCCAAGTGCTGGGATGACAGGCATGCGCCACCACGCCTGGCTCCAAGATTTTTTGTTTGTTTGTTTGTTTTTATGATTCACTTTTTAAGGGACGTCATATTTCTAATTTTACATTTTTCTTTCTCAAAGAACTCTCCTTTCTTGTTCTGCTCTGCAATGCCCTTTTCCTTACTGTTCTTCATAATATAACTGTTCAGCCTTCCTCCCCAGGGCATTCACACTTGCCCTTCTTTTTGCTTGGATTTCTCTTCACACTCTGTCCAGGTGACTTGTTCCCTTTTTCAAATCTTTTCAGTGTCACTTTCTTGAAGAAGCTTTTTAGACAACTTTTTATAAAACTGTAACCATCTTATCCTTCCTGCTTTGTTTTTCTTCTATCTCTGTCAGCTTCTGCTATCCTCATTTACTTTTTTATTGTTATCTACCTTCTTCCTCACCTCCATGACAACGTACACTAAATTAGAATGTCAGGGATTTTTGTCCTGATTTTCATTGCTATATTTGTTCTACTTAGAACAATTCCTGGCACATGGTAGTACACAATAAATATTTCAAATAAATAAGTGATACTATAGGCTCAGGGGAGGTGGCAGCAAAGAATAACTTTGATGGATGCAGAGGAGGCTGTTTAAGGAGTGTTGAATGGTGTGCCCTTGATCTAATGTAATTTGTGTTTATTAACTTTCCTGTGGCATTATTTCAGTCATTCTAACACATTCCTCGTATCTGAATGGCTTTTCTTCTATGGCTGTTCAGGTTGGGATTTAAATTACTTTGTGAATTTTTATAATGTACTATTTATCAGAGAACCTTTCTTAGAAACATTGTCTAGTAGTTCTTAACTTATAGTTGGATCACTGAGTTCCTTGGAGAATCTAGTTAAAGTTTAAGAACCTTTCAGAAAAATGCATAATATATAGGCACAGTTTCGGAAAAGTTTCAGAGGGCTCATTAATCGAAGGCAAACTAAAGGCCTGTGTTCCAAATTGTATGCTTTTTAACAGGATTTAAGTTTGGGGTGTAGTGGCACAAGTCTATAGTCCCAGTACTTGGGACACTGAGGCAAGAAGATCAGGAGTTTAAGGCCAGCCTAAGCTACAGAGTGAGTGTCTCAAGAAAACTCGAAAAGAATAAAAAAAAAAAAAAACATGATTTAGTTTAATGAACTTAATTTTTCACTCTGGGGAATTTATTTAATGTTTGAAATATTTTAGCACTTATAGATTGGAGGATCTGTGACTTAAAGAGTTGAATCTTTGAGTTATTAACTTAGGAACTTTAATTTTTTGAAGTGATTATCACTGCAGTGGAATCCCTCAAACATTAGGATTCTAAATTGCTCAGGTTTAAATTCTGAAGAGAATACGTAGGAACCCTATTTTATATTAGAACGACTGGACTTTTTCTTACTATGTTTCACTATTATTTCACATTAGGCAGAGTCCAGATAGTGGGAGAACTCGGACCAAGCTGACAGTAGAAGAATTGAAGGCCTTTGTCCAACAACTTTTTAGTCTTCCATGTGTTATCAGCCAAGCTCGACAAGTAAAGGTGGAGTATTACATTCTTCTCTTGAGTAATAGCCTTTGTAGTGTGGGCTACTGTTTCGGATAGTAGGATGGGATATCTAGAGTAGTTTTTCTCTTCTGCTTGTTTATTTTCTCACATATATGCTATTATTTAAGGTTCTTTAGTAGGTAGTGTCTTAGTTTTGTTCTTAGCCTTCATTCCTTTTACAGTTTTGGAATGAAGGCTATTAGGAATTATCTTTTCTTTGTTAGGTTAGAGCCTTCATTTAATATACATATAGCTGAAATGCATTAAGTTAGTTAAAAGAATCTTGAGTGTAATAGTAACTAATATATGAGTTTTTTTTTTTTTTTTTTTAATGCTATTAGGGGTTGATCTCTGAGCCTTCATACTGAACTATGTCCTCAGCCCTTTTTTATTTTGAAACATGGTCTCACTAAGTTGCTCAGGCAGATCTCTGAACTTATCAGGACCTTGATCATTAAATGAGTAAGTGAAATCTCTAAAATATATATCAAGAATGTTGGTCTACATGGTTAGTAATCTTTTGATAGTTTTTGTGTTCTGAGGATGGCTAGGGTGTCTAAAATAATTTTTTATCAAAGTTACCCACTTGCAAAATCTAGTATCTGTTGTGATCTTGTCTTACTGCATTTTATAAGAACATTTTGGTGGTAGAATACTCTCTTGAATGACTTTCTTGACTAACCATCGGTGACACCATATTTTCCTTTTCTTAGTTCTTTTTGGCCTCTACCCCATAGCACCTTGTATATCTAGACGTATACTCTACATTTCTTTTAACAGACAGAAAGAATTATTTTTTATTTTTATGCTTTGGCAGTACTGGGAATTGAACCCAGGACCTTTGCACTGAGCTGTATGCCCCATTGCTTCTTATTTTTCATTTTGAGACAGGGTCTCACTAAGTCACTGAGTTGCCCCAGGTAGGCTTGAACTTATGATCCTCCTTTTCAGTCTCCCAGAGTGCTGGGATTACAGATGAGCACCACCAGCCCAGTTTGAGAGGTATTTGAAAAGCCTTTTAATGAATCAAATGAGTCAAAGTCCTTGATTCCTTTATTTCCCTTTGGCCCTTTGTTCAACAAATGCTGCTATTACTGCCAAAATATACCCCAAAGTGAACTGTTTATCTTCATCTTCATTGTTTAAAATTTGTTGTGTTCCATTAGAATGTGTGCTTTGGATTATTGCAGTGGTCTCTGAACTTCTTTATATTCTACTTTTTTTTTTTTTTTAGAACTAGAGATTGTGCCCAAGGCCTTCACACTGAGCTATATCCTTCATTCCCTTATGATTAAAATCCTGCAGTGGTTTTCCAAAGCCATTAGAATGAAATCAAAACTTGTTATAATTTATAAGACATTATATAGTCTAACTTCTGCTTATTTATTTATTACGTTTCTCTTTTCATTCACTTGTTGGGTTTTTTTTTGTTTTTGTTTTTTTGTTTTTTGAGACAGGGTCTCACTGTGTAGTTTAAGGCTGTCCTCAAACTTGCAGCAATCCTCCTGCCTCAGCCTCTCAAATGCTGGGTGGGATACAGGAGTGCATCACCATGCCTGACTTTTCCTTATGAATGTGTAACGCCTCAAGCCCATTCCTTTTTAAAGCTTTTGTAGTTAGTATTTGTACTGCTTGAACTATTTTTCCATCAGAAAAATATGTTGTATAATTGTATTCTTTCTTCATACAATTTCTCCTTTGATTTTAGTTTTGGTTTGCTGTAGTCTGTGACTACCATTGCTAAATTACATGCTGTCAGTCCCTTCTGATCATTCTCTGTGGCCCTGTGTTGTTTTCAGAGCATCTAACACTAAACTGAGCCATTTTATTAATATATTCACTATCTGGCTACTATATTACAACGAATAAGGAGTGAACAAAATATATGGTAAATATTTAAATTTTATTACAGTAAAAGACACATTGCAATTGTCCACCTCGGAGTACTCCCTCTTTCTGTGAACACACTTATACATTATTTTTGCTGTTTTCTAAAGCAGTTCTGGAGGTCGTCTTTCTTGTCTTTATGTGATGTGATCAAAAACAGGTGAATGCTGCTGTCAGTTGTCATCCAACAGAAAGGCAAGCTCCCAAAATCATTATAGTGTGTTCTATTCTATGTTATTCATCAGATCTGTAATCATATAACTTCTGTCTCTTCCCCAGAGTCAAAATGTCCATACAAGGTAAATGTTTTGCATTCAGGACATTGAGGCAGCCCCAGCAGTACAACTAAATACATTCACGAAAGAATACTTCCAGAACTGCTTCAGAAAGTGATAAGAATGATGGTATAAGTGTGTTTGAAGTGAGGGAGAGTATATTGAGGAGAATTAATGGCAAGGTATTTTTTATTGTAATAAATTAAAACATTTATTGTGTTTCTCAGTCACACATCATAGGTTCCCTGAAGATAGGACTTTGTTTTATTCAATACTGTGTGCCACCAGGCATGGTGGTGCACATCTGTAATCCTAGCATTTGGAAGGCTGAGGCAGGAGGATTGTTATGAGTTCAGGGTCAGCCTGAACTACATAGTGAAACCCTGTCTCAAAAAAAGCAAACAAAAAACAACAACAAAAAAACCCATGTGCCTGGAACAGTGCCTGCATCTAACTTAGCAAACATTAAATACTTATTGAGTGAATCGATTGTATTTTAAAAGTATACTATATCTAAAATTAGTGTAAGATGCTCTAGAATTGATAGTTTGCTACATCTTTTCCATACTCATTTTGTTTCCTTTAAATTTGCCGTGTGTGTGTGTGTGTGTGTGTGTGTGTGTATATGCTGCTTGGGATTAAACCTAGGGCCTTGTACATGCTAGGCAGTACTGTGCCACTGAGGCACACCCCAAGCATTTGCTTTTTATTTTGTCCTTTTCAGAATCTGCTTGATGATGTGGAAGAGTTCCACGAACAAGCTCAGGAGGCAATGATGGATGAAACCCCAGATTCTTCCAAACTCCAGATGTTGATAGACATGGGCTCTAGTCTATATGTGGAGCTACCTGAATTACCTCGACTGAAGCAAGAGCTACAGCAGGCTCGGTGGTTGGATGAAGTAAGATTGACCCTCTCAGATCCACAACAAGTCACTTTGGATATCATGAAAAAGCTGATTGACTCTGGGGTAGGGTTGGCACCCCACCATGCCGTGGAGAAAGCAATGGCTGAGTTACAGGAGCTTCTTACGGTCTCTGAACGATGGGAAGAAAAGGCTAAGGTCTGCCTACAGGCAAGGTGAACACATATTTTGGTGACTGTTGCTTCTTTCATGATCAAATCAGAAAGCACAATGGGAAGGAAGAACATAAGACCTATTTCATTAAATGTTTAATTAAATATTTTGTCCCTTCTTGACCAGTCATTAAGATATCAGATGAGGATACATGTAATAGTTTCAAATATGCACACACTGTTGCCAAGAGCCCATGATTAATGATTAACCAATTAGGAAGAGTTATAAAGCTCCCCTATACTTTATTAATGTTAACTGAGGGATGTGGAAAAATGTTATAGGAATTCTTGGAGGAGAAATTATGGTGGACTTGTATGGTCAGTTGAGAAGCTTAAGAGAAATACAAGCATTTTGGGAGAGTCTTGAAGACTGAGTAGGATTATAGAAAAGGAAGGAGGATAAGAGAAACTTTATAAATCAAGTTTAATGAATATGTAGGACGTATTCATGTGACAAGATAAATGAGCTTTTTTGGAGTGGAGAATTTATGCAGGAAAGACGTGAGATGAGAATCAAGTTAAGCAGTTGGATTAGCATTGGCACACCATTGAACTTAATAAGATTTAAGTAGTATTCCTCATATTGACTGTATATGACCTATTTTGGCTAGTAGGTGTTTTTTGTGAAAACATTTCTTTACCAGCAAAGATTAATATTTATGTAATATTTTCTGTTGTGAGGTGAAGATAAGGAAACTGGGGTGCTTATTTAGAAAGATTATGTGGTTATGGGGCACAGATGAAATTTGAAACCTCTTCTACTTCCTCCTGAAGTCTCTATGTGTTTAACTACTTCACAAGCCACTCACTTTGGATGCATTTGGTAGGAAATGTTTTAAGTGTTTTAATTAACACAGATCTGCCTTGTTAAGAGGAGTCTCCATGTATACTAGATATTTTGTCCATCAGATGCCATGCAGAATATGTACTAAAATGTATTCGTATATTCATAGCTTTTCCTATTGGAAATATTCAAATTATTTTGTCTTCATATTTGTGAAGCTTCTTGGAAGTGGGAGCATTAAGTGCAAAAGCTAAGTGACGTTGGAATGCAAAACTATGATTGATATACCTGTTGCTCCTTATCATTTAACACAGTTTTGGGGGGTTTGTTGTTGTTGTTTTTGTTGTTGTTGTTTTTGGTACTGGGGCTCGAACTCCAGACCTTGCGCTTGTGAAGTAGGCAGCAGAACCACTGAGCTAAATCCCTGGCCCTAACAAATTAAATTTTGTTGGTAGTAATCTGAAAACTTTTCCTTATCTCGTATATTTAATCAGTCAGCATGTTCTGATAACTTTGCCTCCAATATGACTTTCAAATCTCTTTCAATTCCTCTTACAGTTCTTTTGTATTTTTGCCTTGATCTTTTCAGTACAGTAAGTAGCTACTACATATCAGGCACTATTGCTAAATCCTATGGAAACAGTAATGAATATGATGCACAGGGTCTCTGGTGTCAGTTAACATTGTAATGAGAGAAAGGTGAATAAATGAATGAATTTCAGATACTTAGTGTCAGGAAGAAAATAAGATTGATGAAGAAAGAGAGGGTGATGTGGTCAGAATTATCTTTCTAAAATATGTTCTTAATATTCTTGATTTATTTCTTTTTCTTTTTTTTTTTTTTTTTGGTTTTTTGGTACCAGCGATTGAATTTAGGACCTTGCTCTTGCAAGGCAGGTGGCTGAACCACTGAGCTAAATCCCCAGCCCTAATTCTTGATTCTTACACTGGATATTAAGTCCTTCCCTTTCTTTCTTTTTTTTTTTTTTTTTTTTTTTTTTGTACTGGGAATCAAACTTCACTCCTTGTACTTGGCAAGGCAGGTGGTGGAACCATTGAGCTAAATCCCCACCCCCACCCCCATTCATTTCTTGTTACACGCCCACTTCCTTTGCTCTGGATCTTCTCTCTGTCTTTCAAATAATGGCTTTCCTCAAGATTCGGGCTTAGAACCCTTTCTCTTCTCATTTTGTACACTCTCCCTGTAAATTTTATTTAATTTCTTGGCTCCACTTACTATCTTTATACTGAACAACTCCTAAATTCTCTTGATTTCTTTCAAAGATACTCTTTTCCACAGGTCCTCAAAATTCTCTGTCTCATTAATTCCTTCCCGTAACTGCTTTTTTTCTTCATTTTGTGAATTATATACCATCTTTCACATGTGTGCGAGCAAGTATTTCAGTAGTTAACTTTTACTTCCTTCTCTTTTCTTACCCTCAAACTTAGTCATATTGATTATATTATTTCATTGAGTTTCATGTTTTTAAAAAATTTTGTGATGTGTGGTTTATGCTGGCCTGGAACTTGCTATGTAGGTCAAGGTGGCACCACCTTCCTGCCTCCGCCTCCTGAGTGCTGGGCTTATAGGCATGTGCTACCATGGCAAGAGTCTTTTTGCTTAGGCTGCTTGGAAGATTATTATTTCTTTCAGTCTCCTTAGGCTGCTGTTATAGCTGGTCTAGGTCATAGCGACAGTCTGTGTCCATAGTCTCTCTCTCTTCTCTAATTTGTTCTTTTTTTTTTTTTTTTTTTT
>NW_022900917.1:62289157-62298940 GCF_012274545.1 Fukomys damarensis | reverse complement strand
GGCCAGTCTTTTTCCATAGTTTCTCTCTCTTCTCTAATTTTTTTTTTTTTTTTTTTTTTTTTTGGTACCAGGGATCGAACTTGGGCCCTTGCATTTGTCTAATTTGTTCTTTACATTGCCACTACAATTGTCCTAAAATACAGGTGTTACTATTTCATTCCCTAATGTCCTTTATTCACTGAGAATGAAGTCCCAATTCCTCAAACCTTAATTTATAAGGCTACTTGTCATCTATCCCCCCCTTTTTTGGTTCTGGGGATCAAACTTGGGTCCTTGCACTTGCAAGGCAGGTGGCGGAACCACTGAACTAAATCCCTGGTGTGTCCCTTTCTTAATTATATAACTTTACCTCACATTTTATTATTCTTTCTCTTGGAGTCTATGTTCCAAACGTAGTAATTTACCCCCAGTCAAATTCTTCACTCTTATGGTTTATATCTGGATGTCTCCCCAAAGCCTCATGTGTTAATAGGTGGGGCTTTTCTGAGCTGGTTTGATGTAGGGTATGTGAATATGGATTAAGGGTGTGTGATAACTAAATTAGTCCATTGATTGGTTTAACAAAGTTCTGGATGTAGGTAATAGAAAGGCCCACCCTGGGTACAGGTGGTACCATCCAATATCCTTGTAGCCTGAACAGAATAAAAGGGACAGAAGGAATGCAAGTTGGCTGCTTCCTGTCTGCCATGTCATGAGCTATTTCTCCTCTGCCGTGCCCTTCTGCCATGCCACCTTGTATTGGAACCAGCCGACTATGGACTGCAACCTCTACAAACAGTGAGCTAAAATAAACCTTTCCTCTTTTAACTTGTTGTGGTTGTTAGGTATTTTGTCTCAGCAATGAAAAAAGTAACTAGGACACTCATGCATACCATGTTCTTTCTCAAGACCTTAGTACATGTCTATTTTGATATCCTGTGACGTACTTCTTCTGTCTGTGCCTTGTAGTACACCTCCAGCACCCCCTACCCTGCCTCTGATGCCACCTTCTCTGACTAATTCAGAAAGGATGGAAAGTTTAGATAACATTTCTTGATGTTTTCTTTAACCTGTCAAATTAATTAGGTCTTCCTATATATTTTGAAGTACTTTAACTTTCCATTGTCATTGTACTTATCAAAGTTCATCGTAATTACTTATTAATAGTCTTCCCCACAAGATTAAAAAGTTTCATGAGGCAAAGGCTGTCATTATTGCTGTTTGGTCATCTGGGGGATCTAGATCAGTGCTAGCACATGGTAGGAATCTTGGATAATGAAACCCTGTCACTCTTTGTTACTTCCCTGTGCTTTACATAGTGAGTGAGGTTCATGTTTCTTGAAACTAATCTGTTTGTATCTTTCTTTCCTATTAGATGCTCCTGTTTTCTCCACCTGCCCTCTCAATCCATCACAGCATACCCCATTGTAAACTGAACTCTACCAACTTATTTTTATATGTTTGTCCATATCTTTGTTTACTGGTTTCTTTAATCTTTCCATTGATAAAATTATACTTCTTTAAGGTCTGAGTCAAAGCTCTCAGCTCTTGAAGGTAGAATTAATAACTATTCCTCATAGTTATGAACCTATGGTACTTTGTTCTTAATTCCCAGTATGAGTAATCCTTATCTTGTGTTCTGATTAGTTGAGAATAAGGTTTATGTTTTATTTACCTTTGTAGAACTGGGTATTGAGTGTAGTTGAATTAAAAGTGCATGTTCAACATTAATAGATTCATGGTCTTTTGCTTCCCTCATTGCTATCACATAGTCGTCTCTGACCATTTCAGACATTTTAGAGAGCTAGAGTAGAGGCTGGGTAGCAAAGGGGGCTTGGATTTATACACAGGGAGGGAAGGGAGCTTGAGGGGAGGTGAATGGAATAAAATAAAAAGGGAGGTGCCTAGAGTTAAGACTTGTTCCATACTTCAGGTGTGTCATTTCTTTACTAAAGGATGTTAGGGGGGAAAATCATCTTTGAGTTAAAGTTTTCTTATGTGTAATGTAGAAATTAAGATGATAGCTGCTTTGCCTTCTTTTGTATGTGTGTGTGTGTATGTGGTACTGGGGATTGAACTCAGGACCTTGTGCTTGTGAGGCAGGCGTGGTGCTACTGAGCTAAATCCCCGGCACTGCTTTGCCTTCTTAATAGGATTGTGGTAAGAATTAAATGAACTTGGGCCGGGGATTTAGCTCAGTGGTTCGGTGGCCTGCCTTGCAAGCTCAAGGACCCGAGTTCAATCCCTGGTACCAAAAAAAAAAAAGAAAAGAATTAAATGAACTCGTGTATGAAAGTCATCTACACATTATAAAATACTATTTAAACATTGGTAGCAGTTGGACATTCTTTCCCTCATGCATCTGACCCTGTTTCTGTTGTTTTTAGACCTCGGCATAGTGTGGCAAGTTTAGAAAGCATTGTCAATGAAGCCAAAAACATTCCAGCTTTTCTACCTAATGTGTTATCCTTGAAAGAAGCCTTACAAAAGGCTCGAGAGTGGACAGCAAAAGTGGAAGCTATTCAGGTAAGGAGACTTTTGTATTAACCTACTTGTCTCAGATGAATCTTTTAAGCCTTCAGTTCATTTATTTATTTATTTGTTTGTTGTTTATTTATTTATTTATGGTACTGGGGATCGAACTTGGGACCTTGCACTTGTGACGCAGGTGGCAGCACCACTGTGCTAAATCCCAGCCCAAGCCTTCAGTTCTTTGTAATTGAGTAATCATAGCAAAATAGTCACAGTACTTAAAATTCACTTATTCTTCCATTTCATAATTCAGAGTAAGGATTACCCACTTCACCATTATTCACTTTTGTTATCAAAGGTTATGGAATTAGTTGTTACTTGTTACATTCTTTAAATGTTTTTAAGAGGCAGAAAAATACAACCAAATGAATATTAACTGAATACCACAGCACTTTTGGTACTTTTTAGATTTGGGAGTAGCCATCTGAGACAGATGAAAGATAAAGAAAGATAGGGCACTGGCCTTCAAAGTAGCATGTTTTCCTCGTTGGGGATATGTGTTATACATACATAATTCAAAACAGTGAAATTATTGCTGAAAGTATGTTTGAATTCTAAAAAGCCATTAATAGCATCTCCAGTATACTGTATATAACTACTCTCCTTCTCTTTCTCGCCCTTTTTCCTTCTCTCCTTCTCTTTTTTCCTTTTTTTGTGATACAGGGAAATAAGGCTCAGAGCCTTATCTAGGCAAATCCTCTATCATTGAGCTATATCTCCAATCCTGTAGATACATTTAATTTTAGAACTACACCCCAAAAAAATAAAACCAACTCTCTTCCAGTAAACTGCTACTCCAAGAAAGAATATTCTAGTTATCAAATTGTGTTGACTTTTCTTTTACATCTGAATTTTCAGTTGACTTTTTCTGAAACCTGCTTAGCTGCCTCTGTTTTTGGGCCAGGGGTTTAGCTCAGTGGCGCAGTGGCCTGGCAAGCGCAAGGCCCTGAGTTTGATTCCTGGTAAAAATAAAATAAAATAAAATAAATATATACCCCAACACACACACACACACGCACGCACACGCACACGTAATCTGTTTTCATCAGGACAGCTCCTTTGTTTTGTCTTTGACCTATATATATTTCAGGTACTTGGTTGTTCTCAAAATCTGATAATCCTTAACTGGCTATTTACTTATAATAGAAAGACTGAGTTGAGAAGCTGTCACGTGTCTCCTTTGTAATTTTCAAGGACTCTTTCTCTACCAGGTCTATCTCTCCAGTGCACTACTGACTTGTAGGCCCTAAGTAAGTGAACAGATTCATTTCATAGGCAGACTTCTTTAGAATACATACATTTGGAATAGGATATGTCTGGGCTTATATGGACTGTGTTTTGTAGTCAAATGGCTATAGATGGACACAAGAAGGAAGAGTAGTATATGTTATTCTTGACCTGGTCTGTGTCTGAACTTTAAAAAAACTTATTCCATTTAACTGGCACTTATCATGGTACCATAGTGATTTACTTATCTCATATTATTTTGTAGGAAATGAACCTCATTATTCTTTTTGGAAATTTATAAGTTTCTTTGCCTGTTTATTTTTCCACCTGCATCAGTGTGTCTTTCAAAATGAGTTTACAGGCTAATGTGTTAGTACAGAAGAAATAACTTTTTGTTTAAATGAGTGTAGAAGTTCTAAAAAGACAATAATGCCTTTATTACATGGAAGTAATGAAACTTTGAATTTAGAAAGAAAATAGTCATTTTTATCTCTTTATGTTATGTATAGTGAAGATGATTACCAGAATTAAAGCTTTTAGTTCTTTGTACACAGAAAGGCAGTTAAAGTTGTCTGTAATGGCACAGTTGATTTCCACACAAGAAAAGGTGTTTCCAGCTGAGTGTGTTGGCACATGTTTTTATCTTGTTACTTGGGAAGCTAAGGCAGAAAAATTGCAAGCTCAAGGCCAACCTAGGCAATTTAGTGAGTTCTTGTCTCAAAATTTTAAAGAGTTGGGCTAGAGGTTTCATGCCCAGTACCACAAACTAAATAAATAGATTTCATTGTCCCAGATTGTATTAAATGCTTGCATCCATCTATTAACAAATTAATTTCCTCATTCCTAATTGCATTTATAGTGTTTTTTTAAACTTTTTTACATCTTACTAATTAACCTCATTAATGAAATAAAATCTTTGACATGTTCATTAAAAAATGAATTTATAGAAAAATTTTTTAATACTCAGCACACATTTCAATGAGTTATACTTCTAGTCCGCCATGTAAACTTTCTTTTTAGTAGGAGATTGGAGGTTGTTTAACTGTAAATTAATAATGAGTCACAAATATATTGGGTTAGGAATAATGGACATTGGTAGACATATCCTCTATTTTATAAGTATGAAATTAGAAGTACATAATTAGAAGTAAAAACAACACTGCTTACCTGGGGATTTAGCACCACGCCTGCCTGGGAAGCACAAAGTCCTGAGTTTGATCTCTGGTACCCCCCCCAAATAAAATAAATAAAAACCAAAATAAAACAACACTGCTTGACAGTGTGATTTAAAAGTTTCATTGTACTGAAAGCCCTTTTAGAAAACATAAAGCTAAATTTATGGCTGTCTTTTGAAATATTTGGTATGTTGCCTTATGCACATAATATGGTTATTGTAAAGTTTTTTAATGTCACCTCACCTACTTGGTAATTGCCTGAAAAATGAAAATCATTTAAATTTTGTCAGGAATGCCCTTTAATACAAAGGTAAGAAACTTACATAATTAGGAAATGCTTAGTGTAGGTTATGCATGAAGGTGTAGACATGAATGGAGCCTTCAGAGAAAGTCATATTATTGTTAGTGGGTGTAAGATTGAATATTCAGTGGGATTGTGATCTTCCTGGGATATATATGATGACCTGCATCAACCAAATGAACTTTGTTTTGGTCATTATAAACCCATATAGAAGTGTAGGTGTAATGGAGATAATAGGAACTCATGGTTAGGTTTTTTTGAACACAAAAGTTAACCCTAAACTTGTAACTTTTTCCAACAGTATATTGCCACACTATAAGAGAACTCAAATTGTGTGAGAATCTACTTTTATTTTTCAGAGTGGCAGCAACTACGCTTATTTGGAGCAGCTTGAAAGCTTATCTGCTAAAGGGCGCCCTATCCCTGTGCGACTTGATGCACTGCCACAGGTGGAGTCACAGGTGGCAGCAGCGCGGGCCTGGAGAGAACGGACAGGGCGGACCTTTCTTAAGAAGAACTCCAGCCATACATTGTTACAGGTGAAGTGTAATTCATTGTACATATACTTGATTTTCACCAGCAGTTAGTTGTTACCTACAGATGATAGTAGTATTGGTAACAGTTGTTTTCAGTTTAGTCTAGTCGCTATTACAAGTGATTCCTGTTAGGTACTATCATATATTGACCTGAAGTCTTGAGATCTGACACAAACCCATTTCGGATTGATCTTGTTATTTGTCCAGAAAAAGCAGCTAGCCTGGATCCTAACTTTTGTTATTGAACTCTGTCACTGATAGATTTTTTTTTTTTCTTTTTGGAGACAGGGTCTCATTATGTAGTCCAGCAGGCTGGTCTTGAACTCACTTCAATACTCCTCCTGCCTCAGTGTCTTGATGCTGGGATTAGTGGTGTGTGCTACCATGCCTAGCAGATTTTATTTCTCAGAAGGACAATTTGAATACTCAGTTGTCCGTTTTATATTGAGCAGTTGAACATAGATAAGAGTATAGGCTTTGGAATAAAATAGTTTCAGGTTTGAAGACTTGCTCCTTAATTGCTAATCCTGTGTTCTTGGGCAGGTTGTTTCTTTTCTGAATATCAGTTTCCTTTGTTTGTAAAATGTGGAAAATCAGTACCAACTGCACAGGATTTTTGGAAATATTGAATTAGATAATAGGTATAAGGTTCTTTAAGAAATGCTTGGGATATGGTGACTTTTCACTTAACACTACTTTTGAAAGTCAAGAGTTTGAATTTTGTTTTTATTTTTGTAGGTGCTGAGTCCTCGGACTGACATTGGTATATATGGGAGTGGTAAAAACAGAAGGAAAAAAGCAAAAGAACTAATAGAAAAAGAAAAGGATGTAGACCTTGAGCCTTTGAGTGATTTGGAGGAAGGACTGGAGGAAACCAGAGATACAGCCATGGTGGTAAGAAACTGTTTGCTTCTTGAATACAAAATTCTCTCAAGGAATTAGGAGGTTTACTGTTTTTTTAAATTTTTGACTATACTTTATCTTTATTTTTCATAGTGTAAAAAGCTTACTATTTTCTTGCTTTCCAAAGTTGTATTTCCCACATCTCTGTCCTGTGTTATTTTAATACTTGTGTCATGTTCCATCAGAGATTTAGAAAATTTGCTGAATAGCTTTTTGTTGTTGTTGTTTTTAAGTGCTGGGGATCTATCCCAGGACCTCTTTGAGAGGAAGGTTCTCTACCATTGAGCTATAGTCCCTGTTTGCTCGGTAGTTTTTTCTTTTTTTATTTTGTTACTCGAGATCAAACTCAGGACCTTGAGTTTGCAAGGCAGGCAGCAGCGCCACTCAGCTAAATCCCTAGCTCGCTCAGTAGTTTTTAATACTGAACGTTTTACGTATTATTAAGTTTCCTATTATCAGTAATAAAGTGACTTTTTGTATATTTATTTCTTTTTCATTTTTCTAGTTTTTACTCAGGAATGAAACACTGGGTTAAAATTTAATAGCATTTTGTGACTCAATACCACTATACTTTTTAGAGTAATTGTGCTGGCTTACTGATGTGAGTTACTTGTTAAAATAACTCATTTCTCTTAGTAGCATTCAACAATATAGTGAGTGCTCAATAAAATATTTGTAGTGATGAGAATTATGCTTTTTTGTGTGGGGGCAGGAAGGGGAGGGTAAGAGGAAAGTGCTAAGATCTCTAGGAGGCTGAGGAAGTAGAGTAAAAAATACTAATTTGAGCAGTCATTAATTTGCATACACTAAGTAAGTTGATATGGCTCTTTCAGCCTACAGATGATCCTGTTTTGAGGCCAGTGAAAATTATCTCTCATTAGAGATAACAAGTCATTCTTGCCATTCTTGCCAGCCTTGTCAGACAAACAGAACTCAAAATTGTTTCCGAACTACCAGTAATTTAAAAAGAAAATGCACTGATAATATTCATGATAGTTAAATTTTGTTTGCTTTTATTTACTTTGTTAAAATGAGTTTCATAAAACACTGTTTTTATAATCGATCAGGCTTTATTCTTCTACTTCCCATGTGAAATGGATAGTCTTAGAGAGAAGAATTTATTTGTATAGAACTTGCCCCAGGGAATAAATTGCAAGGGGATAGGAGATCAATACTGTTTTCCTTATGGTGGGCACCAGGTTAGACACTTTGATGTGTTATCTTACTTAATCCTTAAAATAATAAAACAGGATTGGTTGTGTATATGCATTTTTCAAAATGCTGAGATTAGTGGGTCATAGCACCAATTTTGTCATAAAAGGTGTAGAAACCTGGGTGTATAATGCACGTGTTTAGAATATTTCTATTGATGAATTTTTAATTTTAAGATTTTTATATTAAACAATACATAACAGGAAAAAGTCAAATATTGAATTTTTAATATTTACTTTAAAACATCAAAATTTTCAACATTGATTTTTTTTATGTACAAAGTCTAAAAGAGAACAGAAATAAAATCCTATATGAACTACAATGAAAATACTAATAGAACGGTGTAAGAAAATAATCTTTACTTCAATTATCACACCTAAGGTAGTCTTCACACATGACAATAACACATTCCATACTCACATACCACTTAAACTGATAGCACACGTGTTTCGCTTTCGCTTTCCTCACCTTTTTGAAGGACATACTTGACATCGACTGGTCTTTCTGTTTTATCAAGAGGTTCTTCTTATATAGTGTGTAGTTAACAGGAACATAAAATATCAATAAACTAAAGTATTAATTTCTTAATATATATTGCGCATTTAGGTTAAACATCAGCATTTTCATATCAGCTGTGTACTTACTTGCAAGACTTATTTCTGATGTTTCCATAACATTAGAAATAAATTCCTGTATGAGCTACAATGAAAATATCAACAGAACTCTACAACAAAAATAATCTTTGCTTCAGTTGCCACGCCCAGGGCAGTCTTCACACATGACATCTACATGTTCTATGCACACGTCTTGCTTACACTGACAACACATGTACTTAGCTTTGCTTTCCTATGTGGCAGGCCATTCTTGTCATCTCTCATCTTCCTGTTTTTTTAGGAGCTTTCTACTCTATTGTACAATATGCAGGTAGGAAAATAAGATATTAATAATACAAAATATTAAATATGTAATGAGTGCTTAGAATAGACATCACATTTCCATATCAGCTGTTTACTTGCTCACAAAACCTAAAAGATAACATCAGAAACAAAAACCTATCTGAACTACAGTGTAAGTGCAAACAAAAGTCTGCAACAGAAATAATCTTTCCTTCAACTATCACACACAAAGCAAACACACATGAAAACTACACACTCCATACACAAGTATTGCTTACACTGATAGCACATATATTTTGTTTTCCTGTCCTTATTAGGACACAGTTGATGTCTTTTTTATTTTCCTGTAGTAGTAGGTCTTTGGTATGCTGTGCCTACCTGCTCTCTTGTCAGTTCAACAGTGTGCTCCATAATATTTTTGCATAGTTCCTTGGGCAGAAATATTTTGCTTTTCCACTCCCATAAGTGATCTCTTAGGAGTTTCAGTCCCAGTCTTCTAAGGAAATTTTTCCATGGTATTTTGCACTTGTCAATTTCTTTGTAAGCTATCAAACTCTTTATGCCATACATGTTTAAGATCGAGTAAAACAACCACTGGGCAATGCTTTGTGTTTCAAGTGACATCATACTTGCTGCATAACTCATCAACATTTAGTGCACCTTTGGTTTTGTTGTAGAAAGTTACCATCTCAAGTTTCTATTTTGTCAGGGTTTCTCCATCAATATTTCCATCATGGTGCAGTGTTGACATCAGCAGTAGCAGTTTGTTTTTCTTTGCCAGATATGAGGCCACAGTGTTGTATCTTTCTGAAATCCAAAGATTGTATTAAACAATTCTGTTTTGAAATTGCAACATTTCATTTGGAATTTCTGCTTTGTTCCTGTGTATAGTTCCTATGCTAGTCAACTTATGCTCTGCTAACAAGTGTAATGTCAATTAGAAACTCATAAACCAATTGTTGAATGTCACATTCCAATTAGTTTGGGAGAAGGGAGCAACAAGTGTGTTCACATCATTTGGT
>NW_022900917.1:62283543-62287832 GCF_012274545.1 Fukomys damarensis | reverse complement strand
TATATATATATAATGTGAGTAAAAAAATCTCAATTTGACACTTTTGCAGTGCCCTGTTAAGAAAAGTTGTGTCCCAAGTGAAGAGTCTATAATAAATAAAAGAGCCAAATTTGGTTCCCAAATTGCTTGATTTTAAGTCATGCTGTTTTTCTCCTGTACCCTAAAATGTTCAAAGTATCTAGTGTTGCAAATTGTCAAATATGATAGACCATTACCCATTTCATAGGTTAGGAATATTTGCATGCAAACTGGCAGGGCACCCTAAATTTTAAGAAGTTATTTATAACCAATGTTTTATAAAGGACAATGTTTTGTTACTATGAGGCCAAATTGGAGAAAGAAGGGCTGGAGATTTAGCTCAGTGGTTCTGCCACCTGTCTTGCAAGCGCAAGGACCCGAGTTCAATCCCCGGTACCAAAAAAAAAAAAAAAACTAAAACAATAGGAGAAAGAGTCCTTAGCCTTGAGCATTTGTTTTTTGGGATATCTTGCAGTGACTCATTTCAGTTAAATGTTTGTTGTACACAGGTGGCAGTATTCAAAGAACGAGAGCAAAAAGAGATTGAAGCTATGCATTCCCTGAGAGCAGCCAACCTAGCCAAGATGACCATGGTGGACCGCATAGAAGAAGTAAAGTTTTGTATTTGCCGTAAGACAGCCAGTGGGTTCATGCTGCAGTGTGAGCTCTGCAAAGATTGGTTCCATAACAACTGTGTTCCCCTTCCTAAATCAAGTTCCCAGAAAAAAGGATCCAGCTGGCAGGCTAAAGAAGTTAAATTCCTTTGTCCTCTTTGTATGAGGTCTCGAAGGCCCAGGCTAGAGACTATACTGTCACTGCTAGTATCCCTTCAGAAGTTGCCTGTACGGTTGCCTGAAGGAGAGGCCCTTCAGTGTTTGACAGAGCGTGCCATGAGTTGGCAGGACAGAGCCCGGCAGGCCCTAGCCACAGATGAACTGTCGTCTGCCCTGGCCAAACTGTCTGTGCTAAGCCAGCGGATGGTCGAACAGGCAGCCCGAGAAAAAACTGAAAAAATCATCAGTGCAGAACTCCAAAAAGCAGCTGCCAATCCGGACTTACAGGCAAGTTTATGATTTATATTCTTTTTCTGTTTCATGGGGTAATATTTGTCAGCATGTGGTTATTATCAGTTGACTAGGAAAACAATAATTTGCCTGTAATTATGTGATCAGTGGCCTTTTTCATTTGCATACACCCATACCATTTTCTAGGTATGTACCTAGGTCATTTTAATGAAGTATTATCTGGAAATATTATTCAGGTGAATCTTTGCATCACAGTCAAATAATTTCTACTAACTGCTAAACAACTGTTACCTGCTTTGCAAGTTCATTACATCTTGCTGATCTTAGCACATAGTAATCACCTGTGTTTGTTTAGTATGTCTCTGTTCATTTTGGAATTTTCTGCTATTTAGGGACACTTACCTAGTTTTCAGCAGTCTGCTTTTAACCGCGTGGTGAGCAGTGTATCATCTTCTCCTCGACAAACAATGGACTATGATGATGAAGAAACAGACTCTGATGAGGACATTAGAGAGACATACGGCTATGACATGAAGGTAATTACATGGGCAGGCTCGGTTTATACATACCTGCTCAGTGGATTTGTTTAAAAACAAACAAGCTGAATGCTGATGTTTGAGGCCTGAGTATGAAAGAGAAAGCTGGTTATATGTCTTGAGTTTATTGTGATACCATTTTCTCAGAACTAGAACTCTGTTTATATTTTCTAATATAAATAGTCATTATATCTTTCAGCCACCCCTTGTGTGTACATATGTATCTACTATATGTTTATCTGAAACAACAGTTTTTCTAAAAGAGATCAAAATTTTTTTTCCTCAGAGGGAATAGAAAAATATATACCTTTAAGTTACTGAA
The DNA here is from genome assembly GCF_012274545.1 of Fukomys damarensis. Taxonomy (NCBI): domain Eukaryota; kingdom Metazoa; phylum Chordata; class Mammalia; order Rodentia; family Bathyergidae; genus Fukomys; species Fukomys damarensis. The sequence goes on along the minus strand of NW_022900917.1, from coordinate 62,285,931 downwards.
AGCTCTTGCAGCTTTCATTTTCATTTTTCAAAGTTTTTTTCTTTGGATGCTTAAGGACTATGTAGTTTTTGTATTTTTGCTGCGCTCTGAGTACTTTTTTTCTCCTAGTGTTGGGCATTGAACTCAGGGCCTTTACATTGAGCTACTACCTGGCCCTTTGCAATTTTTTTTTAATGTTGAGATAGGGTCTCACTAAGTTGCGAAGGCTGAGTTTGAACTTGGGATCCTTGTGCCTCAGTCTCTCTAGAGTGCTGGGATTATAGGAATGTACTAGCACACATGGCTATGCTGAATCTCGTGCTCTAGTCTCTTGTCTGAATGATACTAAGTAAAATGTCATATTTGGAGATGGGTAATACTAGGGCCTGTGGTTAGAATTTGCAGAGTTCAAGTTGCAGGTAGAGCAAATTACCACCATTATGACAGTTTTGATGATACCACATAGGTGTGTCAAGTTTGTGTTGAATCCAATTGGCCTTTCATTGTCATTTTTTGTTGGTTCAGAGTCCTTGCCTTTTAATAAAATCATGATCTAGGCCTAGGCACTGAATTATTTGGTTTGTTTTATAATACTTAGTTCCTTTTTTTAAGTAACCCAGGGTCTCCCTCTGAAGAACAAGGGAGATTTCAACTCTGCCCCTTGACTATCTTTTCTTTTTTACTTTTACTTTTACTTTTTTACTGGGGATCAAACTCATGACCTTGTGCTTGTGAGGCAGGCATGGTGCCACTAAGCTAAATCCTCAGCCCTTCATTGTTTTTTCAACATATGATCCATTAGGTATTTCTCATTCTTATAGCATCAATGTAACCAGCAATAAAACTCCTAGGATATAATATTAAAACCATCCATCATAGATACTTGTAAATTTACCTGCTGGAAAATTTTTTTCTCAAAGTAAAAATGGATCCAGGGAGTGTTTTAATGAGAGAATTTTCAGCTACATGAACTCAAGACTATGAAGACAAGTTGAAATTTGAGTTGCTTATTCAGATAAGCTTCTAAGTGCCTTGTTATTGAGGCATTAATGACCATTTTTGTTTATAGAGTTGTATAGGGTGACTGAGAATAGCTGAAAGGGAATGTAATCAAGGCTAAGTATAAATTAGCTTTTTACTTGAATGCTAGATTAATCTGTATGACATTGCTTAGTGACACAGTGTTAGCTTTGTAGCATATTAATTATCAGCTATTTCTCTAGAATTGCTGATAGGCTTAGAAGCAGTGATGGCATTAAAATAAAACATCACAAGTATCACATGGATCAAAATGGTAGTTTGATATGGCTTAGAGTAGTCTTTTTTGTTTGCAAAATTTATTTGGGAGTCTTACAAATCTCTTTGGAAGGGGAGATTGGCAGTGTAGAAAAATAAAATTATGGATTTTGTTTTGTTAGCAGTATATTTCACAGCTTAGAAGAGGGGAAGAAATGCTTGTAATCCCAGCCCTGGAAAGGCTAATGCAGGAGGATCACCATGAGTTTGAGGACAGCCTGGGCTACATAGTGAGCTCAAGGTCAGTCTGAACTGCATAATGAGACCCTGTCTATTGAAAAAAAGAATAATCTCAAAACTTATGATAATTCAGTTACATTTATGTTGATGATGCTATCTTTGAATGAAAAAAGTACTCAGCATTTTCCCATACAGCAAACACTTACTGTGTAATGATTATATTTCTTTTGAGATGAAGCCTGTGTTGCCCAGGTTGGCCTCAAACTCCTTGAGTTTAAGTGATCCTCCTGTCTTAGCCTCTCAGGTATCTGGGATTAAGGCATGTGCCACCATTACTATTTATGTAACGAAAGTTATGTTTAGAATTTATTTGGCTTGCTCCTTTTTCTCTCTGTGTGATAGTTCTTGTTATAACTCAGAATTCATACTTCACAATGCTTTCAATTTAATATTTTTACCTGAGGAAGAGCCTCCTGTAGGTTTAGAAAGAAGAGCAATTATATTATAAAATAAGGTCAGTCATTTCTTTTTAAGGCATATTATTTACCTTTAGTGAAAGTCTTCTATCTGTATTATATAGTTTGTATTTTGCAAATATGTATATGTATAAAATTATATATCAGAAAAGAAGGTGTAGAATATTAGTAGTTACCATTTCCCAAGAAATTCCTTTGTATGTTTAGTAACTGCTTTTTTTAGAGAAAAGCATGTTAAGCTTAGTTTCATTCTTTTATTTTCTTCTCCATACTGCTTAATTTTTAGGTAACTTGAATTTTGGTGGAAATTGAGTGGACTTTGTCTGAAGCTTTCATTCCCTGTAATTTAGACAACACTGCAATGACGCCTTTATGTAGAACATATTTCTCTCTTTCTTTTTCTTTCTTTCTTTCTTTCTTTCTTTCTTTCTTTCTTTCTTTCTTTCTTTCTTTCTTT
>NW_022900917.1:62275684-62282315 GCF_012274545.1 Fukomys damarensis | reverse complement strand
TTCTTTCTTTCTTTCTTTCTTTCTTTCTTTCTTTCTTTCTTTCTTTCTTTCTTTCTTTCTTTCTTTCTTTCTTTCTTTCTTTCTGATACTGGCGATCAAACTTGGGCCCTTGTGCTTGCAAGGCAGGCAACAGAACCACTGAGCCAAATCCCCAACCCTTAGAACATATTTTTTAGTGTCCATTTTGCCTCTTCTGTAGAGTTGGCACTAAAGGGGCCAAACTAATTTTCCTTTTTATGAGATTAATTTTTTAAAATTTTAACTTATTTTTATGGTATACAACATGCTTTAGGATATATATTTATATATGTTAAATAAAATATATAATGTATAAATATAAAATATATTTTAAAGTTTTAAATCAAGCTAATTAACATATCATGTCTATCATTTCATATACTTGCCTTTTTATGATAACATTAAAAATCTCATGCCGGACGTGGTGGTGCACGCCTGTAACCCCAGCCCTCAGGAGGCTGAGGCAGGAGCATCGCTGTGAGTTCGAGACCAGCCTGGGCTACATAGTGAGTTCCAGGTCAGTCTCAACTACATAGTGAGACCCTGTCTCAAAAAACCTAAGTAAATAAATAAATTTTATTTATTTATTTTTACTGTGTTTCACAAGAGATCTTTAGCACTTCTCTAATTCAGTCTTTCAACCAGACTCTCTCCATTTCTTGGTACTGCCTACCTTCAGCCCTTCCTTGATAACTGCTTTCTAATCTTCTTTGTACTCTTCTGCTTCTTTTGGTTTCATATACTATTGGGGGGGGTAATTTTTTAAAGTTTACCTTTTTTTTTATCCTGTGTCTATATTTACAGTTCATCTCTTATATACAACATATGTAAGTGGGGTTCTTTTGGTCTATAACCCTGTAAGTTTGTCTTTGTATTTATAAAATATAAACTACTATATACTTGGGTCTTATATTTTATATTTTGTTTTAAAATTAACATTAAAATCTCTGTCTTTTAATGTAGGATGTTTACTTATTTATATTCATTGTGGTGTGTTGATACAGTTGATATGCTTACATTTAGGTTATCTTGCCATGTGTGGTTTTTTTCTTAGCCCCACCCACCCCTACTTTTATTCTTCTATTGCTTATGTCCTACTTGCTTTAGGGGTCTCTGAAAAAAATTTTAGTGTCTTCCTTTATTGCCTTCTTATGCTTTTTATTCTTTCATGATTGCTCTAGTCTTAACAATGCATTTTTAACATATCAAAGTCAATATTGTACTTCTCACCTTTCATACTTCATGTTAGGAAAGTAATTAGAAAAAAGTTCCTTTTACCTTTCATTATTTCTATCATTTTCAGGTCACACTGTCCTTTTTATTTTGCAAGCTTAACAGAAAGTTCTTGAAAGAGTTACAGTGAAATGATTAGAGAGGCAGAGTCAGAAAAGACAAGTATAGCCAGTGGGAAGCAATATCTGGCAACTGAAATAGAGGGTTTATACTCTGGTTTTTTTTGTTTTTGTTTTTGTTTTGTTTTGTTTTTGCTTTTTTTAAGTTCCTTAATTTTTAAATTTTATTTATTTATTTATTGTTTTTGGTTACCAGGGATCAAACTCAGGAACTCACACTTGCCAGGCAGGCACTATGCGGTTGAGCTAAAGTCCTGGCCCCCTTAATTCTTAAATAAGGAAGATTACAAACTGTTGTTTTTAAATTCTCAGTGAGTGGCAATATCTTATAGATTGCTCTTATGAAACATTTTTTTTCCTAAGTAGTTCTTTCCATAGCTATTACTTTGAAACTTCTAGATTCTTGGATGGTAACTTGGTTAAAGAAAGCTTCATGATGACAGTAGCTCTTCCTCTTGTGCATCCTACAAAGAGATCAGGTATTGGGTTAGTCATTAGACTGTTGTTTTTCATCTCTTAATCCACTCTTTTTATTCTGTTATTGTGATGCTGGGGCTGGGAATCCACTCCAGTGATTCTCAGATAGTTAATATTTTATGGATTCTGTTGCTGCTGAATTGCTTCTGCTTCTTTTCCTTTAAAAAAATTTTTTTTAATTTTGTGGTATTGAACTTGGGGCCTTGAACATGCTAAGCAAGGACTGTACCATTGAGCTATACCTCCAGCCCTATGCTCTTCATTTTTCTTTCTTTTTTAACAAATATAATTCTTTTTAAAAGTACATACTATTGTTAGCTCACAATCCATACAAAAACAGGTTGCCAACTGAGTTTGGCCCCCAGGTAATAGTGTTCCAACACATTGGTCCTTTGCCAGATGGTGGGAGACATTAGAAAAAATTAAAATGCCTGAACATTGAGAAATGATTTCATTTTCCCCTTCCGTTTATTCCCTCTGAACTACATTTTTAAAAAACCTTGGCATAGACAAGTAATTTGAATTTTCACCATTCCCTCAATGCTGAAACCAGCAGTAACAAAACTAACTGGCCAGTATTTTATCCTCAGAGGTCTGGAGTCCAACTCTGCAGGGCGCCTTCTTTAAACTTTTAGGTTCTAATAACCCTACCAGCCCTAATGATAGTTACTTCTTCCTGTAATTATAATCTATCATGCTGTTTCCTCAGTATTTCTCTTTTGCCCTTTTGATCCTTTTAGTGCACATTTAAATAGTTCTCTCTATTAATTCTCTGTTGAAATACCCTGATCTGATGTCTGTCTTCCTGATTATACTCTGATCTTTAAGGCTGTACAGGTAAGCTATGGAAAAAGATTCCATGGAGAATCACCTGATATCTAATAAGACTTGTTAGAGTTTTATAATTTTTATATTGTATCAGGCTCTGACTTGTATTAAATGAAAGCAGTTGGTAAGATGCTAAGTTTGAACACCTTTAAAGAGGATTAAATGATTTGTGTCTTAGTATATCATATCTAACCCCCTCTTAAGTCTATTTTATTTTCTTTTAAAAGTTAAGATTCCTTAACTTATTGGTATAGTTACACACTATGGAGGGTCAATTACTTAATAGTAATTTCTTTATAGTTTTATTAATCCCTATGCATTAATTGGAGTCACTGTCTTTTTCAAGTGAACATTTTCAATTTTACTAATCTTTATTTAGTTGTCAGATTTTTAGTATGTTATATTAGAAGCTTTAAACTGAAAACTTTCACTTAGATTGTTGCCCACAGGATGGTAAGTGGTTCTAATTCTCAGTACCTCTCTATTTCTTCTTCAGGACACAGCCAGTGTGAAGTCCTCTAGTAGTCTGGAGCCCAATCTCTTCTGTGATGAGGAAATTCCTATCAAGTCAGAGGAAGTGGTAACTCATATGTGGACAGCACCTTCATTCTGTGCAGAACATGCTTATTCTTCTGCTTCTAAAAGTTGTTCTCAAGGTACTTTTTAAGAAATGTGAGCACAGTGCACACACCCATAATCCCAGCACTCAGGAGGCTGACAAAGGATTGCAAGTTTGGAGACAGCTAGGGTTTCATAGTTCAAGGACAGCTTGCACTACATAGCAAGATTCACTTAAAAACAGAAGTGAAAAAAGAAGTATGGATAAGATAAGCCTAAAAAGAGAGAGAAGAAACATTGTATTAATCAAGACTGTGAATCCCTGAATTGAATACAATATTAGTTGACTGCTAATAGAACTGGAAAATGCTATTTTGGGTTGGAAAAGCCAAACGCAATTTCCATTTTATAATATTAGATGATATCCTAAAAATTTATATAGAATTGCAGAGTCATAATTAGAAGAACTTCAGAGGCCATGTGGTCCTATCTCTCATTTTTATAAAAAGACTCTTGATAGGTAATCATTTGCCTTTGATTTAATCGCTATCAGTCATTGAAGAACTTCCTGATTTATTTTTTTTTTCAAAGTACATGAGGGGCCCAGAGGTCATTGTCTCAGAGCAGGTAAAGACAAAGACTCTCCAAGCTAGTCACTATTTATTGGATACACACAATAATTGGAGGGAGCATCAGGTGACTTGGTGGGGCGGCAGTAATCCTATGTGCATGCAGATATTATGCTGATGAAGATCTTAGAACATGTGTTCTTATGTTGAAGTGGACTCTGTCCAATAATCTTGGTAAAAGACCTCCAAATGAGGGGACTGGGGATTTAGCTCAGTGGTGCTGCTGCCTGCCTCACAAGTGGAAGGTCCTGAGTTTGATCCCCAGTACCAAAAAAAAAAAAAAAATGACATTGGAATAGATGTAACTCCCAAACCTGCTGCATATCCATAACTCAAGTTCATGTTCTCTAAAATTGAAGAATAAATTATTGGAACAATGTCGGTTAAGGGTAGGAAGAATTTATTGAGAGAAAGATAGCTTCTGTATTGTTTAAGAGAGACAGAAGGGGGACCAGAAAATAGATTGGCCCTTGCTGCTTTTTAAGGATATTCATTTTTTATTTGGATAACTTTAATTGTTATAAAGTTCTTCCTTTCTCTATGGATGATTTCTCTATGATGTTCACTTTTCTTTTTCCTAGTGAAAATGGGGACACAACTCTGAAAGATGGAGAGTATTTTTCTTTATAATCAAATTTAGGACTTTTTTGAGCAGCACATTTTCTGTTCATTAGAAAGTTAATCATTTATTTTTATAGGGTAGCTAACTGCTTAATTTTTTGGTATAGTGAAAAATGGAGAGAGCATGGATTAAGAGATTCTGCAGTAGTCAATAAAATAAACCAATTAATAAATAAAGAAATAAAACTTTAAACCACTTTTTAAAATTCTAGATCTCTTTGTTCTGTATTTTTTATTTCATTTTTACTTTCAATGATGTGGTGGCATGCACCTATGTAGGAGGCTGAGTTAGGAGGATTGCTTGAGCCCAGAGGTTTGAGGCCAACTTGGGCCTGATATGAAGATCCCATCCCAAAAAAACAAAACAAAACCTTTATTTTCACTTTTTTTTTTTTTTTTTTTTTTTTTTTTTTTTTTTTTTTTTTTTTTTTTTTGGTACTGGGGATTGAACTTAGGACCTTGCGCTTGCAAGGTAGGTGCTAGGACTGCTGAGTTAAATCCCTGGCCTTATTTTCATTTTTTAATGTAATGATATTGGTGTGTGTATGGGGGTTCCCCTAAACATTTACTTTGAAAACATTATATCTGTCCACAGTTTTCACTTTTTTTGTTTTGTTTTGTATTATTTTTGGGGAAAGGTACTAGCACCCCAAGGAAACAACCCCGGAAGAGCCCTTTGGTTCCCCGAAGTTTGGAACCTCCAGTGTTGGAGTTGTCACCTGGAGCTAAAGCTCAGCTGGAAGAACTCATGATGGTTGGAGACCTCCTGGAAGTGTCTCTAGATGAGACGCAACACATATGGCGGATTTTGCAGGCCACACACCCTCCCTCAGAAGACAGATTCCTACATATCATGGAGGTAAGGATTTAATGCTAATATCCTGGTTTCTTAGAGGTACCATGCATATTGGTAGAGAGATGGCTGAATGGGCAATTATCTGGCTATCCAGCTCTTCTTAAGCCAGAGCAATTCTGCTTTATGTTTATCTTTATTAAGGTCTTATGTACTATTTAATTTTCTACAAAAGGCTGTTTCTGCTAAAAATGAGTACAGATAGGGGAATTGAAAATAGTGAGTTTAGAACAACCTCCATAGCCCAGTCTCCCACTGTTGGAAGGCTAAGTTAAGTAGGAAAACAGTAGTGGTTAAAAGAAGCAAGGCCTTGGTTAAATGCTTATAGAACTGGGTTGGATGGAAGGGAGGAGTCTACATGTATATATTATACACTCATAGCAGTTTGTAATTCATGGTGTTTTGTTTTTATTTTACCTTACACTTTACTTTTACTTTTTACTATACTTTTATTTTATTTTTGCAGGGTATTAAAACAGGGTCACACACTATTGCTAGGAAAGTGCCTACCATTGAGCTACACCCCTAGGCCTCCTCCCACCACCCCCTGCCCTTTAGTGAGACGCTGTCTCACTAAAGTTGCCCAAGCTACCCTCAAACTTGTGATCTTCCTTGACTGGGCCTCCCAGGTAGTTAGGATTACAGAAATGAGCCACTGTTTCCAGCGCTATTATGTTTTTACAGCCATAATCTCATTTAATCTTTACCATGATCCTGAAGCAAAGGCAAAGGTAGGATAAATGGGGCAAATGTTTATTTTCTTCTTCATATGGAGAAATTAAGAGTGGATAGGTGGAAAATTAGGGTCACACATCTAGTAAAATTAAGAGACTTGGATTGTAACTATGGCTTCTGACTCCTACTTTGTTTTATTAGCTTTCTTATCTCCATGTAATTGAATGGCAGGATGCCACCAATTGTTGATACAGACACGTTTAGCTTACTACAGTTTGTTTTTGGTTTGCAGGACAAATCTAAGTCTAATTAAATACATTTTTTTCACATCCATTATCTCATCCTCTGTAGCTTATATAAGGAAACACAAAGTATTAAGTATTAAGAGGTTATGTATCTTGTTCAAAGTGTTATAGACTTAAAACATTTATAATGCAGTGTACTTTTGAATTCTGCTGATTCTTAGGTTCCTGTCAAAGATTCTCAAGTCTTAAATCTCCAAAAAAAGGTGAATTTGCAAATTTTTTCCTGAAAGAATTTATGGTTCACATTTTCAATACTTCTTTTTCTTAATATTTCCCTCATTCTTTCTGGTATTGGGCACTTTTTTTTTTTTTTTT
>NW_022900917.1:62237313-62275619 GCF_012274545.1 Fukomys damarensis | reverse complement strand
TTGGGCTTTTTTTTTTTTTTTTTTGGTACCAGGGGTGTTGAATTTGGGATCTTGCGCTTGCAAGGAAGGTGGCAGCACTGAGCTTAAGTCGCCAGCCCTGGGCACATGTGTGTGTTTGTGTGTGTGTGTGTGTGTGATTTAAACTATTTTTAACCCTTGCTCAAGTCAGTATATACCATTTATAATTAGATCATGGATACAGTTTTATATGTTTTGCTGACAGTTTTGATGACTTCTTAACCACTAAGAATTTGTTGAATTAAAAACTTCTTTTGGGGGGGACATTTGGCAGATTGAACTCCCAGAGGCACTCTACCACTAAGCTACACTCCATGCCCTTTTTATTTTTTTATTTTCAGACAGGGTCTTACTAAACAGGCTGGCCTTTAACTTGATGATTCTCCTGCTTTAATCTCCTGAGTAGCTGGGATTGTAGGTGTGTGCCACTGTGCCTGGTACTATAAATTATTTGCATGATTTAGTACAATTAGCTTTCTAGTTGTAGAACTCCATCTCCTAAACAGAGATGGAAGAGACTATATTAATACATGATAACACTGATCTCTTTTTCTATGGTAGGCTGAAAATAAGTCAGTACCTTATTTAGAGCTTGTCATTATTTTCCACTCTTGAGTTACTAATATATTTGTTTTTGTTGTTTTTGTATTTGTCTTAATCTGCCTTTTAAGTATCTTTAGAATGACAATTTTGTTTCTAATTTTACATTTTTGAAGGATGACAGCATGGAAGAGAAACCATTAAAAATGAAGGGAAAAGACTCTTCAGAGAAGAAACGGAAACGGAAGCTAGAAAAGGTAGAACAACTTTTTGGAGAAGGAAAACAGAAATCCAAGGAGCTAAAGAAAATGGACAAACCCAAAAAGAAGAAACTAAAATTAAATGCAGACAAATCAAAGGAGTTGAACAAATTGGCCAAGAAACTAGCAAAAGAAGAAGAGAGAAAGAAAAAGAAAGAAAAGGCTGCAGCTGCCAAAGTTGAACTTGTGAAAGACAGTACTGAGAAGAAAAGAGAGAAAAAAGTGCTGGACATCCCCTCCAAGTATGACTGGTCAGGAGCAGAGGAATCTGATGATGAGAATGCTGTGTGTGCAGCCCAGAACTGCCAAAGGCCCTGTAAGGACAAGGTGAGTTCCATCTGCTTGTAGTGGAATGTGAGAGTTCAAGGAATAACAGTCATGGAGACATGTTTTTGAATCCAGAGTTTGGACTTCTAACATAATATGTTTTTTACAGTTTCTATAAATTGTTTTGAATAATGAGGCTCCTAGGTCATTGTGCTTAATAGAAAAGTGTTGTATTAAAAATCAACACAAAAAATTAAATGAACACAAAACAGGAGCACAGAAAAGCCATGATGTTCCCTTTCAAGTAGTGCGTTTCATATACAGTGAGCAGAACAAGTTTTATAGCAGTCCTGTGTTTTCCCTGTAGGATAACAATTAAATACCTTGTTTGCTAGCTACAGTGGTCCCCCAAAATCCTGGGCCATTATTAAGAGCTGTAGAAAATTAAGATTATATTGCAAAGGCCTAAAGTTTTTCAGTCTTTATCTTACCCAAACTCAAGCGACGTGTACTCTCCTGAATGGAATGACTTATTTTTCAAATCCTTTGTAACAGATACCCTTTAAAGGTTTTATTTAAAGATTTTTCAACCTTAAAAGTTAAGGTTAAGTTTAGTAATTCTGTGGTGTCCATTCTTTAGCTAATATTGATGATGTGAATCTCTGAGAAAAATAGACAAACTTCATGAATAATCTCAGTTCTTTAAATGATTATGAGGCATTTGTTATCATTCCTATCAAGAATATTAAGAAGTTAATCATGTTAAATCAGATGTGGTGGTACACACTTGCAATCCCAGCACTCAGAAGCCTCAGACAGGAGGAGTGCCACGTTTCAGGTCAGCCTGGGTTCCCTAGTGAGTTAAAGGCTGTAGTAAGAACTTGTCTCAAAAAAAAAAAAAGAAAGAAAAAATGCATCATTTTAATTTATTTGATATTTAGAATTTTAATGGCTCTTCAGTTTGAAAAAAATAAGCAAAATAAATAAAACTACATCACTATTCCTTGTAGACTGTGCCCCCACATACCCTTTCAGTCAAAAACACAGTTTTAGAGCTGAAGGGACCAAGACATCACTTTGTACAATTTTCTTATTTTAAAAGTGATGAAACTGGGATGCAGAGAACATAAGTAATGTGACCAGTCACATAGCTAACTAGTGGCAAAACCATTTAGAATCTGGCTTATCAAAAATTGAGATGTAAGTACAAAAGCTAGGTGACACCTACATTTTAAGTCAGGGCCTACTGAGGGTTTTCCGTTCATTAAAACCATTTAGAATCTGGCTTATCAAAAATTGAGATGTAAGTACAAAAGCTAGGTGACACCTATATTTTTAAGTCAGGGCCTACTGAGGGTTTTCCGTTCAGTTTTAGAAAATTGTAGGGTAAAAAACAGATCTCATTGTCTATTCTTTCAGGGATAACAGCTATAAATATTTTAGGATATTTCCCTCTAATATTTTTTCTGTAGTTTGTTTTATATTATTGTCATACTGTGTTTACTTGTATCTTGATTTATTAATTTCATGTGCATTTCCCCGAACTGTGAACATTTTAAAAAGCATTTTAGTAGATTCATTGTAAGTGTGTAAATTGCTTTTATCTTTCACTTTGAATTCATTTTCATCTGAATATTTTCATTAAACAATCTATTGGAGAATTTACTGTTTGAGTATTAAAGTATTAGCAATTCATTATTAGCAGAACCTTTGCCCTTTTATCTAATTTTATTGTAGTTTCAAGACTAACAGTAAGATAATTGTATTTCTTTTTTAAGCTTTTAACTAAATTTTTCTGTTTATATCCATTATGAACCTTTTATCTCTTTGCTGTTATCAATCTTTCCCTTTTCTACTGAGCTTTTTTTTTTCTTTCTTTCTACTGCGCTTTTAAATGTGGTTCAGTTCTTTTATAATCTCTACATTTTCTTATAGCACATAAACACTACAGGCAGTTTATTTTTAATTTGCTACAGAATTTAAATGTAAATTAACATATGCCCTGCTTACTCAGGATTATGAGGAAAAGGTCAGATAATTTCTGTGGAGGGACTTGGTAATGGAAAATGCAATATAAATGTTAAGAGGTGATCATTAAAAAAAATTTTTTTTAATGAAACCTGAGGTCCCATGTCCGTCCCATCCTGTACGTGTCCCTCACGCCCACCCCCACCCCGCCACCAACAGAGGATCAAACTCAGGACCCTGCACTTGCCAGGCAGGTGCAGCGTTACTGAGCTAAATCCCCAGCCCGAAACCTAAGTTTTGTTCCTAATATTATATGTATTTTTTAGGTACATTTTGATGGAACAAAGGAGTGTTAGCTGAGCATTCAGAGAAAATATCATTTAAGCTATTAAAGATAAGCAGTGTATGCCTTACCTGTCATTTCCTTACATCAACTTAGTGTTGTATTTCCTTGTTTAATTTTAAACCAATTATTTCAGATTATAAACATTTTATCTATCATTATGGTTTTTTGGGTTTTACAGTTCCCTACATTTGTTCCTGATATGAATTCTGTTGAATATTATTTTAAGTATATTTCTTTAAAAACTTGTGTAAAGAATTTTCAACTTTCTCAATTTATACTGTATCTCTAAAGAAACCTAGTTAATTCACAGCATACATCTTTACAACAAGATGATAAAAGGATCCTTTTTTTTATTTCCTTTTATTGAGTTTATTGGTACAGTCTAGGTGTACAATACAGTTACATTCATCGTTGGGATTCTGTACCTTTACATAATAGGTCTTGATTCTCATTCCCCCTCCCTTTCCCTGCCCTCCCTCCCCCCTCCTTTGTATCTCTAAAGAAACCTAGTTAATTCACAGCATACATCTTTACAACAAGATGATAAAAGGATCCTTTTTTTTATTTCCTTTTATTGAGTTTATTGGTACAGTCTAGGTGTACAATACAGTTACATTCATCGTTGGGATTCTGTACCTTTACATAATAGGTCTTGATTCTCATTCCCCCTCCCTTTCCCTGCCCTCCCTTCACCCCCTCCTCCCCTCCCCATTTACAAACACTTTATTTCCATTTTTTCAGTTTCTCATATTTTTTTCCTCTCCCTTATTACCTTTCCCCCACCCTTCCCACTTTCCCTACACCTTTAGCCCTTTACTTCCTCTTTCACATTATTAATTATCTCATTAGGATCCTGTGGACTATTATAGTTTTTCACACCAAAGAAACTATTCGGTATTTCAGTTAAAGAAATCTCTGTATGAACATTAAAAATAGGGAATCCTAAAATCAAACTAAAAAGGAAAGTAAAAGAGAAAAAGCAATGATGTAATTTTAAAATAATCCTTAATTCTGGAGATGAAAATGGTCCCTGAACATATTTAAATTGCTTCTTGCTCTTATAGTCTTATCTTATTCTAGAAAAGAATACTTTTTAGAGAAGTCTCATTTAAAATATGCACTATGGGGGAAAAAAATATCATGCAGCAAAAGTTAATTTCTAGAGTTCATTTGTTTTTAGGGAAATGTGCCTTTACAGTTTCTCTCTAACCAGTAATTACTATTACTTTTTCCTAGAAATATGCAGGTTAAGAAGGTATTTTTGTAAAAAGGAAAAGAATGTTACTTAAATGCTCCTAGCTTAAATTTGATAATGTTTCTCTTAGAAAGAGAAAGATAATGCCAGAATAATGTAAAGGGTTTTAAAGAAGTCATCTTTTCATCAGTTATCAAATTAAAATTGAAATTAATTTTCAAAACACGAAAGAATGCTGGGGATTTAGCTCAGTGGTGCTGCACCTGCCCCTCAAACACAGGTCCTGAGTTCATTTCCTGGTATTGTGAAAAACAACTAACAAAACACTAAAGAACTATTATAAAAATAGTTTTAAAAATCAGAAGCTTTCTCCTCCTGAAACCTGCCACTTTATTTATTCATAGTGGTACCAAAGATAAAAGATAACTTTAAAAGAACAACTTATTTGGGGCTGATAGTCAAATAGCATTTTTCAATATTTGAATAAATATTTACTCTTTTATACATAAAATGGACTTTTTTCTTCTCTTTTTTTTTTAAGGAGGAGGGTGTGCTGGGGATTGAATCTAGGGACTTTGCACTGAACTACATCCCCAGTCCTTTCATTTAATTTTGAGACAGGATCTAAGTTGCTATACTGTCCAGGTTAGGCTTGACTCAGCAATCTTCCTGCCTCAGCCTCCCAGAGTATTGGGATTACAGATGTTCGTCACCATGCACAGCTTCTCTTCTACTTTTCACTCTGTTATTGTGACCCTTTTCCTTACCTATTACTCCTTCAATAAGTTTCACATAGTGAAATAAAAGATTTAAGTTTATAAATTATGCCTGTCATAATTTATTACTCTTTGTAGCCATTCTGATAGTAAAAAACTTTTGTGAGGTTGTTGCCTCAACCAAAGTATTCATATCATTCATAGCTTTACTAGTTCATGACTCCTTCTTACACAGATTGCCAAAGGCTTGATTTAGTAAAGTATAACATACATGTGCTACTAAGATAAGGGTAACCAGCTGTCTCATTTTCCTGAGAACTGAAAATTTCACATATTTGCAAATCTGTCATTCTTGATCATACTGGGAGAGTTGATCATTTAATGGTTTAAACATACATACTGTGTGTGTGTGTGCGCACACGTGTGCACACGTGTTCTTTTCCCCAAAAATAAGACCTGGCTGGAAAATAATCAGCTTTGAAAATGAGAGATCAAATATGCCAGCCCCAGTCAGCCTGTCCTTCCCTGACCTGCCATTGCTGTTCTTACTTGGGGCTACTCTGTAAGGCAGAGTGATCCTCCCACTTCAGCCTCTGGAGTAGCTGAGACTACAGGCACATACCACCATATCTCACTTTCTGTGAAGTTTTTAATAAATTTGTGATTCCTAAGCACTTCTTCCAGTAATAATGAAGGGGGAAATGACTGTTAGAACTTAATATACAATTAGCCAATTCTGGTTTTGAATTTTCAGGTTACTACATAGTCTCTTTGCCCTCTGTGAGAAATTTTCATGGATTTAGTTGACATTCTAAACTAGTTTGCTGAATGTGGGCCTTTTAAAATAGAAGTGAAACTCAAGTTTGATTGTTAACATGTTAGAGAAAATAATGACAAGAGAAGGACTTTTTCCTTACTATTATCAAGGTCAACTGTTACATGACCTGTGGGCTGGTATAGAATCTGTGTACCAATGCATAGCTCAAGGAAAAATTTACGTGTGTGTGTGTGTGTGTGTGTGTGTGTGTGTGTGCGCGTGCATGTGTGTATTGAAATAGTGGAAAAACTAGGCTTAGAAAAGGAGTTTTAGTCAAAGTCACAATGGGAGAATATTGCCTGCCTTATTTAAAAGGGAATGATAAATTTAATTTTGGGAAACTGGAAACCAGGGAGCACACTGCAAAATTAGCTTTAAGACATGAGACACTTTTCTTGGCAAATACTTATAAATACTTATAAATTAATAACTTTTTTGACCTATAGACTAATATGAATGGGGATTAGATTCAATTAAGAGGGTTGGAGGTAAGGGTAAAGCTGTCTACTGGCACAGGAACTGCGTGTAAAACAGCATAATGTCTCAAACATAGGCAGCTCACAGAAATGCAGGCCATCTTTCTAACTCCCTTTACCAGCTCAAAACAGCTAAAATGCTCAGCCCAGCTTCATCTTCTATATCGTTAATAGCACTTTGTAAATTTTTATTGCTTGCAGTACTGTTATTTTCTTATATACAAAAGCTGTTATCTCCCTATGTTGTTTCTGATTAGTTTGTTCCGACAGGGATATTATGATCAATTATTTTCTTTCCTGCACAGATTTCATAAAAATCATGCAGTTACACAGTAAAAGTGGAATTTAAAGCTGGATGTGGTGGGGCATGCCTATAATCTCAACACTGTCTGGCTGAGGCAGGAGAATTACAAGTTTGGGGCCAATCTAAACAGCTTAATGACTTAGGGGAAAATCTGTCTCAAAATAAAAAATGAGTTGTGGGGATGTAGCTCAGTGCAAAGGCCTACCAAGAAACAGATAAAAACAATAGGAATTTAGGAAGGAATTTGTAAGTTGCTCTGAATTGACAGGAAGCAGTATCATAAAGAAGGTGCATCAACAGTAAAATTTGGGATACATAAGAATCAGTCTGGTGCAGGCCTATAATCCCAGCTACTTGGGAAGCTGAGACAGGAGAATTGCAAATTCAGTGTCAGCCTGGGCAATTTAAGGCGTCTCCATCTCAAAGTAACACACACACACACACACACACACACACACACACACACACACATTAGAAATGTCAGCTTCTGGTTCTTACTGTCCAGATGCTTTGAGTCCATAGGTTTGGAATGGCTCCCGGGTATGTTTTCAACAAGCACTTGTAATTTTGATGCAGGTGGTCTGCATGGTTTGTAAAGCAATTTCACAAGCAGGGAAATGAAGCCCCACAGGGGAAGTTAAGCAACTTGCCTGAATCCATATACATCAGAGTTCAGTGGTCTTTATAATGCTATCTCTTCAGCTCTATAATTCTAGAATAGGAATAATAAAAGCAAAAAGATTGGACAAAAATTTTTCCCACCCTTTATTATAAGCCTAAATCTCCTGACGTAGTTATCATGGTTTTGATAATTTCTATAGAACATGAAAACTAATTTTGAAAACCACTTACTTTCCCTGAATGAAATTCATTTATCTAACTACAATCTACCTTGTTCTTTCTTATAAACTGTGCTGAGATGCTTCTCTGATCCTTTCATATTCCTTACTTTGCTCTGATAATAAAGCTCATGAGTTAAAGTAATTTTCTCAATTGCCAATGAAACAATCAACTTTTGTATTGGGGAGAGGGAGAGTAGCTGTTATTGTCTTAAAGTACTCATCTACCATGACATTAGGTATAAAAACAACCTTAGTAACTTTCCAAATATAAGTCATTTTATTGTTAACTCCAGGCCCAAGCCTTAATATCACCAAACCACAGTTCTTTCTTAGACTCCTATAATCACGGTATTCTCTGAAGGGTCAAAATTTGCCTAGCATCTGCCATTGACACCTACCAGTTTTCCAACATTTTAACTTTAAACCCCAGAGTGATCTATTGACCTGTGTCTTTGACTGTTATAATTGGTTAATTTGTAAGATTTGACCTCTGATATTTGCTAACTTTTTGTAGGGAGTTGTATTTGTAACGGAAGAAGAGAAGAATAAAAAAATATTAGTTTAAAAAGTGGCCTATGTGACTGCTTTTCTAAAAAAGGTATTTAATGCTCTTAGTACTTTGGCTTATCTCTTTGAAATAAAGCTTATACACAGGATTGCCTTCACATTGTTGTACTCTTCCTTTCTTGATTGATAATTGCATTGTCTTAGAGCCTAGAAATTGTTAATATTAGCTAAAACTACTTGGCTGCTCTATTAGAAGTTTCTTTTTTTATCACATTTTCCCCAAACATGTTTCTGCCTCTCAAGAAACCCCAGGTATTTTTGAGGTAATGGAGTACCTACCTAAGAGGCCTAATTTTGTGGACACATTATGGTGGAATATAATTTTGGGGTATTAACTTCTCAGATTCTTTCTTTGGAAAATAACCCCATAAGAAGTCATTGTCTGTTTCTGGACAGCCCAGTTGTTAGTTATCATTTAAGCCAAGAAAGCTCTTTGATTTGCTTTTACTCTAGGCTTAATGTTATATAACCTAACATTGCCCAATCTTGTCTTCTACAGGTAGACTGGGTACAATGTGATGGTGGCTGTGATGAGTGGTTTCATCAAGTTTGTGTGGGTGTATCTCCAGAAATGGCTGAAAACGAAGATTACATCTGTATAAACTGTGCAAAGAAGCAGGGGCCAGATAGCCCAGGTCATGCACCACCTTCTTCCTTCATAATGAGCTACAAACTGCCAATGGAGGATCTTAAAGAAACCAGTTAGCAGATACTTGGTTAGTTTGGGACATGGAGGGAGTCGACCATGTTGAGACCTTAGTTATAAAGTAGAGTGATTGAGATCCACTCAGAATGTTGCTTCCAAAGATGAATGGCCTTCATAGAAAGTCCTCTTAGTGTTAGCTTCCCCTTTGCATGAACAGTGTGGGCTACATTCTCTATCAGCACATCTATGCAAAGGATGTCTTCTTTGGGACAGCAGGCAGAATTTCAATTCATATCCCCTTTGAGTATGATTACTGGATTGAGGCCAGACACTTGATGGAGCTCACAGGTGTCTGGTTGGCATTAATACCCGGGTGTGCTAGCAGGGCATGTAGGATGTGGCTTAAGGCCAGCTGATATTAGAAGCTTATAACGTAGCAGCACCACCATCTGATGGTGTTGATTGCTTGAATCTCCTTAGTTGCGATAATGGGAGAGGAATCAGAGTACATCTTTCCTACTACTATTACCTGGCCTTTAATTTCCTGTCAATATAACTATAAGGAACAGGCCAGAGTTTTTCTTAGAAGTAATGGGAGAGTAGCCCAGTCTGTAGACTCAGCTGCTTATTCTTGTTTGTACCAAGAAGAAAATCTCAAGTAAGAGAACCTTACACCATCTCTGGCAGATCACCTTACTTTTCTAAGCAGGAGGATGACTATATTGAAGAAGAGTTTTTCTCATTTCAAGGCAAGAAGCCTTTTTTTGGCTTTGAGAAGTTTGACTGTCTTGGGTCTGCATTTTAGAGAAGAGCAGGTAATGGATCCAAGCTTCTTTAAAAAAAGAAAAAGAAGACCAGAATGTCTTTCTGAGCCACAGCCTGCATGCTTTTTCGGAAACCTTCATTCCCAAGTATTCCAGACACCATCTGGCTTTAGGCATGGCCATGAGCAAGACCAGCAAGTATCAGCTTCTTGCCTTGCAGCTCTGACCCAATGTCTTCTGTTCCCAACATGGCAACATCTGAACATGACCCACAGCGAATGCTGTTGAATAATAACATGACTTCATGAGAGCATGTGGAGTTGTAGTACCTCTGCGTGATAAAGTTGTTTTAGTAAATCCATTTTTAAAAAGGAAAAAAAAAAGGACTTGTTTTTACTTTTTCTAAATGTCTCTGACTACTGACTGTTCTATAAATAGATTATTTTTTTTAATATACCTATACGAATATATAAATATATATATATATATATATTTACTGTTACCAGCAGCATTTGACAAGAGTTTTAGCATCAAAAATCCATTTGGGAGGTTGCTTTTTCTTTTTTGTTTTTTGATAAGAAAATCCCATTCCTTCTTTGTATGTAGTACAAGGAGTTAGCACTCCCTTCTCCATCTTAACCTGACTAGATCTTCCATTTTGCTTTTGTTCAAATAGATAATTCTGTTTTCTTTGTGTTTGTGTTTTGGGATTCGTCCCTGTCTGTTGGGAAACTTGATCTTACTCTAGTTTGTGCTGGCTATTTTTTCTTTTATATGTGAATGTTTGAAACTACGGTGCTGTTCTTTTCCCTCCTACTACAGTTTCTGTTCTTGTTAGGTAAGCTGTATGTAAACTCCTAGTAGAAGGGGACTATTTTTTTAAAGGCCAAAAAAAATTTTACTAAAAATAGTGTTTTGTCTCACTATCCTGTGTCCTTTATTTTGGTTTAAAAACCTGTGGTTTGACTTACATTTATCAGTTGTCCTTTTTTTAAAGGGGAGATTGGTGTGGACCTAGAACAGTTTATAGTCTCCTTTTCTCTTTCTGTCCCAGTCTTTTTTAAAGAAATGTCTTCTAGTAACTAGAAGTGAAATGTACTGTCCAGTTACAGTTTGAGTAGGTATGAGATCTAACTCAAAAGGCATCTTATTTAAAAAAAGAAGAAAAAAAGCTTTCATGTAAAATCCACTTCCTGTAAATGTTTTCTCTGTGGTTCATATTACCTACTGTTTGCTCATTCTTGCTTTAATACTAGGTAACATTTGAAGGTTTTGACCTGTTAAGGGATTCGTAAGTGTTGCTGTGTGCTGTCTTGAGATCTCAAGTGTACAATTTAAAAGTGAACATTGTGAGGTAATTGACTAGTTTTCACTTTGCTGAACTACATATAGATTATCACTTAAGAATTTTGTCTGGGTAATATTATAAAAAAGCACAATATTGTTTTCCGTTTGGTCTTTGTAAAAGTCTTCAAATATTTGCGGGTTAAAATTTCAAAAGTAAATGATAGGTACACAGAATACATTTAAAAATTTGATTTTCATTTCTTAGTCACTAGGGGACAGTTGTGGGTATGCTAAGAAAGGTGGTTGGTATCTTGAAGTATATAGTGGGTGGACAGGTGGCGGTCTGGGGAGTAATTTGTGTGCTTGCTATGGTTTGTGGCTGGTGGAGACCTGGAAAATGAGACAGTCATCTTTTGATATTTTGAAACTTAAATATTTCATTTAATTCATACTGGTATTTTCTATAGTTATTTGGAGGATTTGGTCTGTCATAATCACAGATATAGGCCAAGGCTGAGAAGAACAGAAGAGTGAAATTAGTGCTCCCCTCTCCAAAAAAATCTGTGGCTCTGGAATTAATGAAATAAGATTAATCTATTTAAAGAAATATTGGTGTTACAAAGCATTAATTCAACTTTAAGGAAATTAATTTACAACCAACTCCATTCTTCTGTACTGTTAACATTTGAAATTAAAATTTGATTTAAAAGGTTTCTGTACCATTCCTATTTCCTCAAAGTTGGAATTCATCATTCATATTTTAACCTGTATTTAATTCTTTCAAAGG
Source organism: Fukomys damarensis (assembly GCF_012274545.1). Lineage (NCBI taxonomy): Eukaryota > Metazoa > Chordata > Mammalia > Rodentia > Bathyergidae > Fukomys > Fukomys damarensis. The sequence goes on along the minus strand of NW_022900917.1, from coordinate 62,263,819 downwards.
CATTTTTCACTACCGTCATTACAATATTTTGCCAAAAGTAATAGAAAGAAAAATGAAAAAATTAGAATTATACAAATCCCTAAGTTTAGAAGTGCAAGTATAGTGTTAGTAGTTAGCTTTCTAGCTGGGAAGAGAAGAGGGGACATTTTCCTCTGATACATACTTACTTCACTTCCTGACAGTTACTGCAAAAAGCCATGTTGAGATGTAGATGCTGGGCTCTCTCACTAAGCTGCTGCAAACCAGCTTTGCCTGCATGATTCAGACTTGTGCCTCAGTAAAATTATGAACTACTGCATGTTATACTTTGAATAATTGAAAAGGTAAACATTTATTCTGATTGCTCACAATCTAATAATCAAAAACATGGTAAATGCTAATAGACCTATAAGATTAGATTTTACCTGTGCTTCACTTCTGTTCTCTGATTCTGTATCCAAGAAATGTCAGTTAATTTTATTCTTAATCATTTGATTTTAGATGCAGTACAGTGCATGTAAAGAAACTCCCTACTTGTTAATATTTTAATTCTGTAGTATATTTGTGTTGGCCAATACTTACAGTAGAAGGATGAAAGGAAAAATTAGGAAAACCTCTCTTTCAAAGTTTGAGATTATCCACTTTTTAAAAGAGAAAAGTGACAATTTGGAGTGGGATTTGAAAATTGTAAATTGTAGAAAACTGAGCTGTTGAAGTCCCACATATAACCAGGTTCAATAAAGTTTCATGTGTGAGTAATTAGCTTCATATGTGTGTAGAAAGTTGCTTTTGCAGTAGGTCCTGAAGTATAATTCCTTTGGGAATCCCTCCCCCTCCTTATTCTTCCTTCTCCCTCCTCCTTCCTCTTTTCTGCTTCCTTCTCGTCTTTCCTATTTTTCCTCCTTTCTCCTCCTTCCTCTTCTTTATTCCCCTCTCCTCTGCTAAGTGGTATTTTATAAAAATAAGAGGGAGAGAATAGATGTTAGCATATTTTTGAAATTGAACCTTCTCTTGCTCTGGGTCATAGCTAGTCATCACTATGCAACCTAGGATGTGCACCAGAAAAGGATCTAATAGGTTTTTAAAGATGTGTCCTCCTTGCTCTTACTTTTACAGTACTTCAGTTGTCTGAACGGGAATGTGTTTTGTAAACTCAAGACCTCCTATTGATTATTCCCTACCATATTTATTTACAATTTTGCTAGGGTTATTGGTGGTGCTTTATAAAAAGTATAACTTGATTTCTTGATTTTTGAGCATGTTTTATTTCCTGAAAGAATATTAGATAAGGATGCATTACATCAGAAATTTTAAAAAATTGTATATGTGTGTGTGTGTCTGTGTGTGTGTCTGTTTGTGTGTCTGTGTGTGTGTGTTGGGAGGAAGTTAGTTGGAAGGAGGAGGGAAAATACGTGGTTTTCTTCTAACTTGGAAAATATTCTTGCCAACAGCAACAAAAAAGATATTTGAAATTTCATAAGGTGACAGCTCCTTTTCTTTGTAAAAATTACATGGGTTCCTCCTAATGTAGATCAAGTATTTCTAGGGGCTTTGACATTGTGGTTAATACCAGTAAGTGGAAGATTCTGACCTAACCATTGATTGGAATATCACACATGATGAAAATAGAAAACAGTATTAGGTGTGATTAAAAAATATGGTGAATGTTTAAAATGTATTATAGTAAAAGACACATTACCATTAATCCTCAAAATATTTCCACTTGCTTTGAACACGCATCCCATCATTCTTGCCTCTTTCTGAAGCAGTTCTGGTAGCCCTCTTTCATGAATGTCTTTAGTTGTGCGGTTACAGCTGCCTTGATGTTCTGAACAGTTTGAAAATATTTACCTTTCATGGCCATTTTGACTCTGGGAAAAAGCCAAAAATCACATTGTGCCAGATGTGGTGAATAATGTGGATAAGGACGCAGTCATGTTTTAGAAGCATACCTTTCCTTTGGATGGCCCTTGGCAACAGTATTCACCTTTTTTTTAATCACACCTCAAATCATGGGAAAGACTTCCAAAATTGCTTCCAAAAATTGCAGAAAAATGGAGTGTGTTTGAAGCAACAGGTAATAACTTTGAAGGAGATTAATGGCAGTGTGTCTTTAACTAATAAATTTAGTCACCTTGTATTTCTGTCACACCTTATATAAAAGAATACACCCAAATACTATATATGCAAGTAAACCTCAGACTAATTTTGGAATTTCTTAATTCTCCTCACCTGTTTGCGCTTTAAGGTACATTTCTACTCTGTTTTGCTGGAAGAAAGACTTAATTAATATTTCTATATGTCATAGTTCTATGAATTTTAGTAGGCAGACTTTTTGTTTTTAAAATTTTTATTTGGTACATGTTTGCAGTATGCAATGATTACACTCATCACGGGGAGTTGGCACATCTTAATCCTTTGTACTTGCCCTCTCCATCTAAACCCCCTCCCTATTTGCAAAAGATCTGTCTCGTATAACTATCTTTTCTTTTTATTTTTATTTGTATTTGTATTTCTCATACAAGAGAAACATAGTCAAGACTTTTCTCTAGCTTTGTCTTTGGAGCTGTCCTGTGTACCTTGTCAGTGGAAAAAAGGAGCCACAAGAAAATTTACAATAGAAATTTACAGCTAGGGAGGTTCCAGCTAGTGAACTTACATTCTGCCATTTTTTTGAGTTGTAAGAGACATAGAAATGAAATAATTTTCTGTAGATTAAAAAATTTTTTTTCAAAAGGCAAGATAAAAATCTTAAGAATTATGTCATCTAAAGAACACGAGTTAGGAATCAAGTAATCTGGATTTTAGCTTTGTGTATGACCATGTGTCAGCTATTTGGGACCATAGTGTCCTACCAAGTACAGGTTCACGTGGATTCAAAGAAATTTAAGTCACAGCCCCTTCCTTGATAGACTAAGATGTAGATGATCATTAAGTATGTTTCTTCCTAAAAAATTATGTAATTTAATGAAGAGTAGAGATTATGTAGTCCAAATCCCCACTTAAGGACAGAAGAATCATTGCCCCTGAGGAGGGAGCATATAACCTATACTGACTATTCTACTTTTAGGATATGTATTGGTAACAGACATCCACCTTAGAGTTTACCCATAGTCTTCTCTCCTGTTGTGTCTGAATATTGCAGAGTTTGTCAAGCACTTCCAGTCTGCCCCAAGACCAAGTAATTCTCTATCCTCAGCCTCTTCAGAACATGGGTCTGTTCCCTCTCCATGCTCTAGTGTGACCAGCAGGCCACCTGGCCAACTTAACAGCTTTAGTCTTTTTTACCTTACCCGCCATGCTCTCTAATTAGGATTAAGCTTTGTTGTAACACAGAACAACTTACAGCTGATACTAATTTTGGAGTTCCGTGTGACAGTTGAAGTACATCTAGTCTTGGTCACTGCCCAGGACTTGTGTTTGCTTTTTCATAAAGCCACCTTCACTCTATGGAGTTGCAATTGAAACACTGAGGCCAGTTGAATCCACTTTGCTTTTCATCTCCGTGTGTGCTGTAGCCTCTGAAGTAGAAGTACATCTAGTCATCAGTATTTGCTCATATTCTAATATGTTACCTGCCTTCCTTAATCCATTTTCTATTGCTACACTCCCAGCTAGTTCTTTATGCTATAGAGGTCTTCCTTGCTCTTTATAAACTTTTCTGCTTCTTAACTAATTGGAACCTGGCTCTCTCAGCTCCTTTTACCTTCAAGGGTTACTTACTTAAGTGGAAAGTGCCTTATTCTTTGTTCTTTCACTATACTTACTCTTTGATCTCAAGTGGCCCCCTCATTTCCTTAGCCATTTTTTTCCTCCAGTCAGTTCACTCTGGCTTCACTCCTTAGCGTAGACTCTGGCCTGTCACTTACCTGTGGTCTCCTGTTTTCCATCATTTTGGCTCTATGGAAACTTATCCCTGGCTCAAGCAAATAGCCATCTGACTTACTTGCTATTGGTGGTTGCTGTGTACTAAGTGCATACCATTGATAGGTAGCAGTACAGATTGCCCCAGGTGTGTGGGTTCTCAAAACAGTTTAGCACTTTCAAGGGTCTGGCCACATCTTCTGTTCTTAAAGACTGTTTTAGACTTTCACCTCTTGTTAATACTCAAGTTTATATTATCCTCCCACAGTTTAAGCCTACTGAACACCAGAGAAATTGAAGCAGGAGGTCTCTAGTCTTCCTTAGTCATCTCTACCATCAACATCTCTGGTCAGCTCTGCATATATATATATGTGAATGAGCAAGTCAGTGAATCCCATAACTCCCTACAGACATTTTTCAATCAGCCTCCCTGTCTTTAGTGTCACCATTTAGCACATAAACATGCTCGGGTCTCTCATTCTCATGTGGGCCTGTCTCTCCTCTTAATTTCCTGGTGGTTTTTTGTTATAGCTAAGCTCCACCTATTCTATTTTACTTTTGAGTCATTCCTTGGCTCATTGTAATCTGGATTTTACCTTTGACATCTCACTGAAATTATTCCTAATAAAGTCAGCAGTGAGCTTCATGCTGCTCAGCCTAGTGGGCACTTTAGTTTTTATTCCACTTTTCTTCAGCATCTGACATGTTGTCCACTTCCCTTTTTAAAACTTCATTGGCTTTTTGGTCACTATGTTTTTAATGTTTTCTTTACATAAAATGATGTACTTAAAAATACACCATGAATACCTTGGTCCTTTTCCAATTACCACCTTTATTAATATTAGTCTATCACCTGCCGGTGCTTGCTTTCTGAGTTTTTAAATAACTGTGGCAATCATTTCCATTGTATTTGTTTTATTCATTCCAAATTCCTTTAGTCAAAAACCAAGCTTACCTTCCTCCTACACCCAAACCAATTTCTTCTTTTCCTATTCAAAACAATGGCTGCGGTGGTATCTTGGTTCATGAATGTTTTTGTCTGTGAACAATTTGGTTTGCAAACAGAAGTGTTTGGCAAAATTTTGTTTTTGTTTGCAAACTTTGCATTGGATAATGATAAACACTACCTTGGCCCTCTTTCCTACATGAACACAAACATGGCCATCTTTTCCAGAATGGTTGGATGAATTCATTTCATGAACCGAGGTAGTTGTTCAAGCCAAAATCGTCTATACCACCCTAATATTCTTTCTGTTCAGTTACTTTTCATATGCAATTAGATGCTTGCTAAATCCTTAAAGATTCACTTATCTTTTATCTTCATCTATGTTACCACTGTGATGCAGTGGTTCAAGCCCTCAACACTTTTCACCTGGAATTGTTTTTCTGCTAGTCTTTGGTCTAGTCACTATAGTTTATCCATCCAAAGAGCAAGCTCCTTACTTTATCCTGTGGAATAGATCCCTATTTATCTCTCTAAGTTCATCATCTGTACACACTCTCAGTCACTGTGCTCCCACTGTTATGATTTATACTTTACAGACACCAAGCTCTCCTTCTGGAATGTTCTAGCATTCTGGAGGTATCAACTTAAATGCTACCTCTTAAGAGGTTCTCATTCTCTCTCACAATAGCCAGTTCCATTCTTTTATGGGATTTTACAGTATATGATTTGTTTGTAAGTTCGATGAGAGCAAGGGCCTTGTTTGCTTTATTTCTCTGTATCTAGCAACTAGAGCAATACTATGCATATAATACTCAGACTATGAGTGCTGGTTTATGCCTTTGTTACTGTCCCTTTGCACTGTTCTTTCTGTTTAGACTGCCATACCCTCATCTACCCTTTCATCATACTACCTCTTGAGAATTCAGCTCATCCTCAAACTCTTCTTTCAGGTTACTTTTCTAATCTGATTTAGATGTCTTCCTGTTGCTCTGACAACATTTATACTGTACGGTAGTTCTCATTGTTTGGTTTCTAGATTGGCAGCATCAGTATCACCAGAAATACTGTTAGAAATTCAAAAATTTGGGCCCTACTTCAACATCTTAAATGAAAAACTCAGGTTGGGTCCAACAACCTACCTGTGTTTCTAGCCATCCATGTGATTGTGGTATTGCTGGAATTTGAGAACAGAGCAGTGATGGTGAACCTTTTAGAGCTTTCAGTACTAAAGAGCCCACTGCAGCACATTTGCCGAAAGTTCGCCATCGCCGTTCTAGAGTATAGTCCCCACATTTGTAGCTCCAAGATCTAACAATGCCTAGAACAAAGACCTGAATTCTGTCTTCCTGTAGCCTCATCAATCCTCCTTTTGAGGATATGAAAAGCCCCTTCATTTGCCTCTGGCAAGTATAACCATTATTTCCCTCACCCTCAACTCCTGATTTGTTATTAATTCTTACGCCCTGTAGCTTTGAATCCCTTCATGTTACTCATTGGATTTCTCTGAGTAAATTCTAGCTTTCTGCCCATCCTAAGTATGTATTTAGAGCATCCTCAGCTTTCAAGCTATAATTCTTAGACTCTGTCTTTATAAGTCACCCAAGTAAGACAGTTTACAATGAACATGGTTAGCTTTTCATTTGCACAGTTGAAGGTGTGCAGTGGAAACCAAAGGTACTTCAAAGCTGTGTATGTCCTCTACCTCAAAGGACCTGGCCTTAGTAACATGTAATTCAGTAAATTAGTTTCAGGATTGGTGGTTCTCAGAAAACCATAAACCATACCTGTTATTCCCACTCCAAACAACTGAATTTAAAGCATCTCAGGGCAGAGTCCAAGCTACCAGTATTTCTTTTTAAACAGTTTTATATAACATAGATTTCACTCATTCATTTTTTTCTGGTCCCTTTGAAATTTCACTCATTCTAATGTTCGATTCAATGATTTTTAGTAAAATTACAGAATTGCACAACCATCACCACATAACACAAACTTCAGAATGTTTCCATCATTTCCAAAAGAACCGCCATGCCTCTTCACAGTCATTCCCTATTTCTATATTCAGCTTGTAGGTAGCCACTCATCTGTGTTGCTATGGATTTGCCTTTTCTAGACCTAAGAGTCAGGAGCTTTTCAAAGCTGTCAGCTGATTTTAATATGCAGCTGGAGCTGAGAACCACAGTTCTAAATGCATTCTGATCAATCTTGACTTTTAAGAATTGTAATAAGGATATTTGACATATTTTCACATTTCTGGCTTTACCTATGCCAGTGCATGCATTCATTACTAGTATGACAAAGATGATTAATTTAAAATAGAACTTAATAGACCATTCTGTTATTTTTTTCCTTTATACATTTTAGTGTCTTTAAATTGCCTCCCATTTTTCTCACCAAGGTATTTTCAAATTTCTCTAGTCTGCTTTTCCCCCACTAAATGAACACTGCTGGAAGGTGACTCGGGACATCTTATTGGGCCCCACCTCAAATATCTTAAATGAAAAACTCAGGTTGGGTCCAACAATCTGTTTCTAGCCATCCATATTGTGGTATTGCTGAAATTTGAGAACAACTAGAGCAGTGATGGTGAACCCTTTAGATCTTCCAGTAATAGCCCACTGTGGCACGTCTTCCATAAGTAATGTAGTCTCCAGAAATGACTATATTGTTAAAGTTATTTTCCTTTTAAGTATTTTTCATATTGGTATTTCCTTGCTAGATGTTTTGCTGTCTGATTAATTTTTGTGAAATAATTTTTGCTTTATAGGTATATTATTTATAAAACTTTTTTGGAAAATATATTTCCTTAAAATACTGCATGCACATTTATTTAAAGTTATAATCACAGAACTCTGAGAGTCTGAGGCAGGAAGATGGCAAGTTTGAGCCCAGGCTGGGCAATTTAGTAACTTATTGAGATGCTGTCTCAAAGTAAATAGGACTGGGAATGTAGTTCAGTGGGAAGGCTCTGTATTCAAGCCCCAGTACTACAAACAAAACAAGCCTAATATAATCATAAATTGTCTTCCACCCAAAAATGACCACTGTTAAGATTTAACAATTTGTTTTGAGACATTTGTGCTTATTTATGTATGCATATATACAAATATATACAGCTTTACATAATTGAGATTAAACTCTGTGCTTTGTAACTTGCTTCTTTTGCTTACTACTGAGAACATTTGTACATGACCGTAAATATTGATTTGTATTACTTTTAATGGCTGTATAGTTTTGCATTATATGTACTCCTAATGATATTTCAGAACTATGTATGTTGACACTTTTCTTTATTTTATATGTACTCCTAATGATATTTCAGAACTATGTATGTTGACACTTTTCTTTATCTTATGTTGCAATTTTTGACCATCTTGTCTTTCAACTTTACAGTTTTTTCTTTATAGAAGTCATTAAGTTTTATGATGTAAACTTAAAATTTTATAGTTCCTGGTTTTCCTGACATGCTTAGAATACCTTCCCTACTTCAAGATAATAAAAGTACTCCATGTGTTGCTTAATACTTTATAGTTTTATGCTTTACATTAAATCTTTGTTCTGTCTTGAATTAATTGTTGTGAGGAATGCCAAGTTTCTTCAGATTACTCCTCTCTTGACTGCACTTCTTAAGTTTCTTGTGGCATACTTAACTCTTCAGAGTATTTGAGTGCAGGCTTTGCATTTCTGTGCATGTGTACAGATAGTCATTCTTAAACTTCGAACACAAACGCACCTTGCATGTGTGTATACATTCACTATACTTGCTGTATTGGTTATTCGTTGCTGTATAACAATGTTAAACCATAAACTTAACAGCTTAAAACAACACACCTTTATCACCTCTTGGTTTCTGTGGGTTAAGAGTCAGATACAGCTTTGCCGGGTGCTCTACCTCAGGGTCTCCAGGTTGTAGTACAGGTAGTATTTCAAGCTGGACTGGGAAAGAATTTGCTTCTGAGCTCATGTGGTTGTGGGTAGTGTCTTACTCTTGTGGGCTGTTAGACTGAGGGCAACAGTTTTCAGTTAATGGCCAGAGACCAGCTTCAGCTTCTTGGCTCCTGAGCTATCCCAACAAGGTCACCTATTTCCTTAAAGCCAGCAAGGGAGACAGGCTCTTTGCAAGACAGAGGTGACAGTCTTATGTCATGTAATGGTGTGTAGGTAGTGACACACCCATCATCTTTGCTGTAGTCTGTTGTTTGGAGGTATGTCACAGATTCTAGTCAGGCCAAGAGATAGTTATGAATAGAGACTGCCATACCCAAGTAGGGTGAGAAAGGTGCTGCATTACCTCCTAATGCTGAGAAAGGAAGCTAACTTTCTCAGGCTTAAAATTTTCTCTATCCATACCTTCCTATTTAAGTTGGATTGAAAAAGGAAAGTAGAATGTCTGTTTTTCTGTGTTCTATGAAAAGCAGTAACTTCTTTTTCTCTTGGGCTAAAACTTTATAAAACTGTTACAATTTGGAGTATTTATAACTACCCTTTGGCTAATCTCCTGCATTCAATAAAGCAGGTCTTTTCTACTCTTAACAAAAATTGAAATCTCCAAATCTTAAGTATGTTTCTACATGGTATGAGTCCCTTAACTCTTCTGAATGCATTCCAAATTGTTTATATCCTTTTTAGTTCTAATTAAAGCATTATTTTAAGTCTTCAAACTAAAATCTGGATGAAAGAATTGTATCTCTTTGGCTTTTAAAATTTATAATACAGTACACATGGTTAAGAATCTTTGAGCCGGGTGTCACTGCGCACACCTGTAATCCCAGCACTCAGGAGGCTGAGGCAGGAGGATCACTGTGAGTTTGAGACCAGCCTGGGCTACATAGTGAGTTCCAAGTCAGTCTCAACTACATAGTGAGACCCTGTCTCAAAAAAACAAAACAAAAAAAACTTTGCAAATGTGTTTCCTCTTGATACATTATATTTTTCTCCTGCTGCCCTATGCTTTTGGAGCTGTTAGCAGTAACTGCTGTACTTCTCATTTCCAATTTCCATTCACAAATACAGAAATGAAATTAATCTATTTTTCCCATGGATCTTGAGAGTTTCTGTTGTTTCTAAGGATAAATCAGTGACGATTATTAAAACTTTTCTTGATGTGCGATGTGAACCTGTAGGAGGCAAAGAAGAAACAAAATGTAGAATTCAAAGTTTTAAAGTATCTCACCCCAGTTTTGTCAACTAGTAAACAATAATATCCTTGCAAGAAAGTAAGATTGCTCCCAGCAAACACAAAATCCTGAGTTCAATCCCTGGTACCAAAAAAAAAAAGAAAGATAATGAGATTGCTGGTCACACATACCCACTTGCAAGACTCATTTACACTTCTCAAGGGCTTGGAAATGCCAAGCATACACCTCACAGTATGTACTAAGTAGCTACATTTATTGAAGATCACAAGATGTAGCAGGAACTGGGAGATTGAAAGGAAAAAGGGACTCAGCAAAAGGAGAAAGGGGTTCAAGTACGAATGGAAGAGAAAAGGCTCTCTGTAGCTCAGGCTTCTGATATTTATAGGGTCAGACACCACTGATCCAAGGTGCCTCTCAGTGTGTCTCTGATGTCAGCAGTCTATGTGATCTCCTAAGCACTGAGATTATAGAGATACAAAATAGGCTAGAAGGAGAAGGAAATGATGTGCTGAGTTCTCCAAAGTTCCCATCCTCCAAGGTAATTATTTCTTGGCTGTTTTCCCAAAGTCGTATTTGCATCCTTTCTGGCTTGTAGAGAGGGGGAAAGGGACGTGATGTACATGCAGAATCTAGAGGTGTGAGGTGATAGATGTGCTAATCTGTTTCACTGAAGTAAACATTTTACTCTCTGTATATCCTATAACATCACGTTGTCCAATAACATCAAGTATACAATAGCATTTATTTTAAAAACTGAAGAATAGAGATCCAATAACCAAAGTCAAGATGAAGGGAAGGAATAATAGATTAAAAAATAGTGTTAAGAATATTTTGATGGATAAAAATGTGGGGATATAGAGAAGCTGGATGTGAATTCTGGTAGTAGAGCTTTTCTAACAGATACTAAAGTATAAAATACTCCCTCTTTTCTCCCTTTTTAAGTAATTTCTTTCCAACAACACTGCTTTGTTGGCTGCAGAAAGCAGTTGGGTCCAGTACCAGAGCATCTGCAGGCTCTGGCCCAAAGAACACCTTGTGAAAGAGGCAGCAGGAGGATTGAACAGAGCCATCGTCACAGGCCCAGTACAGAAGGAATCGATCTGAAGACCAGAGTGGAACGGTGTGCCACATAAGGAAACCAGACTCAGTGGCCTGTCCCAAGGGCCAAGGGAAACCCACAGCCTGACATGGGAGAAGGACTCATGTTCACATGGCTCAGGACAGAACCCATACTCGTATTAAGTACCAGCAAAGATTCCCAAAGCAGAAAGCTAGAGGATTCCTTTTGTGTTAGTGTTTGAAACATACTTTCAGACTGAAATATTACGAAAGATACTAGAGGTTCTGGGCATGGTGGTACACTCCTATAATCTCAGCACTCTAAAGGCTGAGGCAGGAAGATCGCTGTGAGTTCAAGGCCAGCCTGAATACATAGTGATAGCCAATCTCAAAACAAAACAAGATAGTGTGGTTATATTAACCTGGGAGGCTGAGTTCAAAGGTTTATCTAAGTTTTGTAGGACCTGAAGTTTAGACAATTGTGGAGGCCCTCCTTATGAAAACTAGTACAAAATTAAGAATTCAAAACTAGGAAAAGGGGGTTAGAAAGTACTCATGCACGTCAGAGGTCCTGAAACTTAAGCTTTGTTAACTTTAAGGTAAAGTGATTTCTTTTGGGTAAAGAAGAAAGGATCCACTAAATTCTGATTATATTAATTACTTAGTATCTTTGAAACCTTGACAATTTACTTTTCCTCTCTGAAGCTCAAGTTTCTTACCTATGAAATAGGGATAGACTGCCAATCTGTCTGGGTTGTTACTAAAGACCAAGTAAGAGAATGTGTGGGAAGGTGCCTACCACAGTGCCATACTGCCAATATTGTTGACATTGTGTGGTGCTGAATCTTGGTTGTTACTGGTGAAAGGTGAATATTATCTTGGTTATTGTTTGGAGCTCTAATGTGGAGACTGAGGAAAATATCTTTTAACCTATTTAAATATTTTCAATTATCCGCTGAGCTCAGTGCTCCTAGACTTATCTATATTCACAAGGTAGCATTGTACTGTTTGCAAGAAGCTCAGGATTTAGCAATGCCAGGTCTAGACTATAATTATTAGCTATCAGAATTGAGAAAACCATAACTATTAGAATAACATGTTTCTGGGAGAAAGAATTGTGGGCAGAACAAGTGGAAGGCGGATGTTCAGACTGGCTATCTTCTCAGTGGGCACTTGAAATCAGCTGTGAGACCCCAGAATAGAAGAGATACCTGGAGTTGACTCAATCTTACCCTCTCATTTTATGTATGGGAAACTAAGTTAGAAAAGGGAAATGGATCACCCAAGGTCTTGTGGTGGGTTAAGGTCATATCCAGGGCCAAAATTTGGGGGTTTTGCCCCCCAGGTTATCCTTTTGTTTTTATCACACTGAAATGTACTCTCTTCCTCTTCAAAATTTATGCCATTTAGTTTTACTTTTTTTCCCTCTCCTTTGACCACCTTGAAGAACTCTGTGGAAGGGTCCCCTGTTCTAGCAGTCAGACTATTTGGCCTTCTTCAGGCTCCTGTCTCTTGGTTTGCTTGTGTGCAGGCAGTGATCTCGCAAACGCTGAATTTCTTGACCGGTGGAAGCTCTGAATTCAGTTGACAAAGCAGAGCTCTGTTGAAGCTGGTGCACCGTTTTCCATTCAACAAGAATACAGCATGAAAGGACATGAAGTTGTGCACACCACAGCTTGACAAGGGATATTGGGAAGCTGGAGAACATCCAGAGAAGAGCGGCACAAACAATGGGTGGGGTGAGAAGTAGGTACTCAGAGGAAAGGTGAAAGGATTTGATGGTGTTTGTCCTGGAGAAGAAATGGTGGAAGTGGCTTTGCGAACAAAAGTAGCTGTCTAACATCTTCCTGAGGATAGAATGAGAAATTAACTAACAACAGCAAAAGAATTTAAGCTACAAAGGTTCTCAGACTTAGCTGCCCATCAGAACCAAGGAGCTTTTAAAAAAATGTCATTGTCTAGGTTGCCATTCAGAATTAGCAGCCAAACATCAGTAATGTTTCCCAGGTGATTTGCTAGGTAGCCAGAATTGAGTTAAGGATGAAGATAAAAACTCTTTAGTTGCGGAGGATTGTGTGATTTGGGAAGAGGTCATTGTGTTAACTTTCTGTTATTGTAATAAAATTCTGGAGATAGTTTTGAAAATGGAAAGATTTATTTTGCCTGACAGTTTTGGAGGTTTTAGTATAAGATCACTAGCTTTGGGCCTTTGGTGAGGCTCTGCATAATTGCAGAGTGTGTGGTGAAACAAACTGCTCACCTCATGGCAGCCAGGCAACAGGGAAAAAGAGGAGGGGCAGGGTCCCAATATCACCTTCAAGGGCACACCCCCAGTGACCTAACTTCCTCCTATTAGACCTTACCTCTTCAATGCCCCACAACCTCCTAATAGCATCATGAATTGGGGATCATTACTTTAATACATAGGCTGTAGGAAGACATTCAAGATCCAAGCTATAGTGGTCACTGAGTAGAATATATGATCTTCCTACTTGGAAATGCTTTAAGTATATGATAGACTCAGCTTCATGTACTGTTTGGGATAGGACCTCTTGTAGAAACAGGTTGTGATTTGGTAGCTTTCTTCAGGTGCAGTAGGTACCTGAAGGTACAGTTTTACATCAGGAAACCTTTGGAGTTTTAAAAGTATATAGCTTGGGGCCAGGGATGTAGCTCAGTGGTGCAGTGTCTGCCTGGTAAGTGCAAGGCCCTGAGTTCGATTCCCAGTACCAAAACAATAAACTAAAATAATATATATGTATCTTTCTTGAGCCCTCCCCAGAAATATTGATCTAAATATCTTAGGTGAGGCCCATACCATAAATTTATGTAAAATTATATTAATATATTAATCAGCTTTCCCATTGCTGGGCACACCTGACTCAAAGGAGAAAAGATTTAAGATAGCTCAGAGTTTGGGGGGAGTTAGACTATGGTCACCTAGTTCTAAAGCAGGAATATCATGGTGGAAGGGTGGAAGGGTGTGGCAGAACATGCTTAATTCATGCTGGTCCGGGTGCAGAGAAAGGGAACAGTGCCAGAGAAGGTACCATACATAAGGAACCAAGCCCATGCCTTCCATGACCCACTCAGGATGTGATCCACTAATACTAGGCATTTCTAATCTAAGGAGTTGACATATTGGGTTTAACAGTCATGTAAATATATTTTTGTTTTTGTTTTTGATACCAGGGATCAAACTCGGGACCTTGTGCTTTCGAGGCAGGCAGCGGTACCACTGAGCTAAATCCCTGGCCCTGGTCATGTAAATATAAATAGATATATAGTTCTATATAAATTTATATAACTTTATGTGCAATTCTGCCAGCGTTGGTGTTGGGGAAGGATTACATCCAATTTCCTAAGTAGGCTGCTCCTCTCATTAACACCCACTCTATGAAAGGCATTACAGTTTGACAGCATTAGCTTGTCTTGAAGAACATTGTGAGTGTATACTTGGGAAGAAATGCACATTCCCCATTAATTCCCTCTTTTCCAAGTATGCACACTTACGTGGTGCCCAGGGGTATAGGCCTAATACCAGTCAAGCCACAAACGTGTTAGTGCCTACTCTCTTGAGAATAGAGAAATTGAGAAGTTTTTCTCTCCTTAAGAAGTTCACAAACTTCTGCACTGAATCTAAGTAGAGAACAGCACAGACTGTTGAGTTCAAAGATGCAGATTCCCACAGGAGTTTGAAAGGGAGGCCAGCAAGGGCTGAGATACTTGGTGATAAGTTCATGAAAAGTGTGGAGTTCAAGCTGGGTCTTGAGAAACAATTGGATTGGAAAAGAGAGTAAATGAAGAAGGGCAAACCAGGGTGAGACTGAAATAAATAGGACATCTTCTGGGAACCTTGAGAAAAAGAGTTTGACTAGAGAGGAAGAACATGTGGGGGAGTAGGGAAAGTACTAGAGGGGTAGATGAGACAGGTTGATTATGCGTGCCCATCAGCAATGATCCTAAGATTCTCAATAGAGCAGGCAGTCTGCAGGGACGGGAGAGTGTGAAGGAAAGGTCAACAACAGTCCAGTGGGATGGACTCGGGATCTTTTTTGGTGGATACAAGGTCACTGAAACAAGGCTTCCTTCACACTCCTAATTAGTATTTAGTATTTTGTGACTTCCGAATCTGAAAACTCTGAAAATGTTAATCTTATGGAAGAATGCGGAGTAAAACTGCCTGGTGATGTCAAAGCTGAGGGCATGGGAATAAGGTATAACAAGAGGGAGGAATGTTGGGATTAGGCTTAGTTTAAAGTGTACAGAATATAGAGATGAGGAGGTGAAAACCTGTGGCCAGAGCCTTCAGAGAAAAAGTGTAGGTTCCCTCTTCCTAGAGTCTCTACCTTCACATCCCAGCTTCCTACTCTGATGGGTATGGCTGCCCTGTTGAGAAAAGAAGCCTTGACATCTGTGAGTTGGCCACACACAGCTGGGCCTGGTATTCTGTTGGACATAAACAGTTTCTCACATTACATCTTAAAAGGTCACTCTGATCAAGTCTGAACAGAGACAAAACCATAAAACGTGTCCAACCCCACCACCGAATCCTATTATGCTATCATGAGCTCCTTCTTCTCCAGTCACATCTTTTAACTTCATTTCATTCTTCCTGCTTCTAGATGAAATCCATTTGGAAATGTGATCACAAAACTACCCCTACTTCCTAACAACGTGCAGAGCCCTCCTCAGAGTCCCCTGACACCAGCTCATCTTGTCCCCAATCCTGACCCACACCCTTGTGCTGGGACATCTGACAGTCCCTTCCTGTGCATTCTCCTTTGTGGCAGTGAGCAAGAACCCACCCACCTGGCTTACCTTTATGCCTCGTGGCCTTTGCCTGGTGGACAGCGACACAACACTGTTTAAGTAGACCCTTTATGTTTTTCTCTTGTTTGGGGAAACCAAGACAGATGGCAGTGAAATAGTCACGCTCCCTTCTTGGTTGCCTCTCCTCAGGACTGCAGAGTGTTCCACTGTAAAAGCTGAGACTTGGGCCACACTTTGTGGTCCACATCAGTCAGCTGACCTACCAGTGCATTAGTATGTTGTATTTTCTTGATCATCATGAACAAACTCTTGCAGTAATTTTTTAAATGTCTAGGATAAAAAGGCTGTCGGGTGATTAAAGTCGCTCTTTTTGAATTTTGCTGCTCTGCTCTAAACCTGCACCAATGGCTCCATAGGTCAGGACACTGGAAGTTGTGCTGAGAATTTCCCCACATTCAGAATCCCTGGCTCACCAACCGTTAATCAGCCAAGAGTTGCCGGCTGAGACTAGTTACATAAATGTTGCAAACACTCTCTCCCCACTCTGAAAACCAGAGGTGGAATCGGGGACAGGGATGAGAAAAAACCTGGATACAATTGGAAAATAGCTTTAGTTACTTTTCTGGCATTAAAGAGAAAAGGTATGACATTCCTCCTATAAGAGGAGAGGAAAGCAGAAGAGGGAGGTGGTAGAATTCATTGGTATACGAAAGAGAGTCTTCTAATTAGATTTTTAATCTATACTTCAAGGCGGATGAAAAGTTCAGTGAAAGAAACATTTTTCTTGTCATTTTCTCTACTTCTTTCCCCAAGTAAACACAGCGCTAGAGTCTTAGCCTTTTCTTGTCACCCTGCTGTCCACCAGTTAAAGTATAGCATGGTAGTTATAAATAATGGACTTTAGAATCCTATATACCTGAGTTCAAATCCTGGCTTTAACCATTTACTAGTTGTATGACCATAAGCAAGTCATTTAATTCTCTCCATTCCTCTCTCAAGTCATCTCCATGACTAACATGGTCATAATATAGTAATCCTTATTCGTACGTAGGCTTGTGATGAGGATAAAAAGTTGGCTTCTGCAGAGCTTGTAGCACAATGCCTGGCTTGTCAAAAGTGCTTCATAAACATTAATAAAAGTGGTGGCTTGTGGTAGTAATAGACTTTATCATAAGGTTTTTTTTTCTTGAAGACTTTGGGCTTACAGAATTTAGGCTAATTGTCCTATTGGAATCAAACATAACACAGAAAAGTCATTAAAGTTTTAGTGCTACAGCCATACAGCCCTGAACACACCCGATCTCATCTGTAGTGTTCAGTAATATCTCTGGCTTCTGCGTGTAGTGTTTTAGGTTTTCACAGGAGGCTTAGGTATTTGAACTGCAATAGTCAGGGAGTGAAACATAATCTTTAAAACAACCAAAAAACCTTAAACCTAATTTTAGACCCAGTTTCCCTTAATATTAACATCTGATATAGTCATAGTGCAATGGTCAGGACTTGGAAATTAACATTGATAGAGTGCTAATAAAGACCTTATTCATTCAAATTTTACTAGTTTTTTACATTGTTGTCCATTTTTATTCCAGGATCCTACTTATAGTCCTATCCAGGCTCCCATGTTACATTTAGCTGTTATTTTCCTTTTGCTCCTGCAACCTTAAACAGTTTGTCAATCTTCCTTTGTCTTTCATGACCTGGACACTGCAGAGTAATAATTAATTATTTGTTCAGTATGCCTCATTTTTGTGATCAAAGTACATTTCTGGCAAGAAAACCAAGAGATGTTGTGTCTTTGTACATCATATCACACTTCATGATAGTTACATGTCTTATTATTGGAAATACATTATTACTGGGGATGTTCACCTTGGTCTTTTGGTTAAGGTGGCTCCTCCATTATGAAGTTACTGCCTTGCCTTTTGTAAATAATATCTGAGGGGGGGCACTTTGAAACTATGTGACTTCTGTTCCTTTTCAAATTTTCAGCCATTATTTTCAATGATTCTCAGTGGATCTAGTCTTGTGGGTGAAATGCTGAAACCCCAACAGGCAGTTGTTAAGGATGATCACCAACTCCTATCTACCAGTGGTTCTTGAGCTGTTGCTGCCTCCTTTTCTTCCTCCTCTTCATTTTATCTTGGCCAACCTGAGCGGGGCAAAAATTATTATAGTACTAATGTCTAGTAGTGATTTTATATTTATTTTCTTTTACATTTATTAATTGGAATAATACTACAAGGAAAATTGTCTTTTCTCCCCAATTATTTAATTTGTTATTTATACTAATGAGAACTCATGAATGAATTTTATTTTTTGGGTCATAATATAACACTATTTTTATTCAAATTGCTTCAGTTCTAGCAAGCCATAATTTGTTGTTTAACTCTGCTTGCTCCTGTCTTTTCCCTCTGTGATATTTAAAAAGAGGTTTTTAAAAATTCCCTTGGGTTCTTCACACTTGTGGTTAAACAGAAATGTACTTTTTAAAAAAATAAATACTGGGGATCGAACTCAGGACTTTGTGCTTGCCAGGCAGGCACGGTGCCACAGAGCTTAATCCCCAGCCCCAAGAAGTGTACTTCTTAATTTTTTTTTTAATTTTTTGAGACAGGGTCTCACTGTGTAGTTGAGACTGACCTGGAACTCACTATGTAGCCCAGGCTGGTCTCAAACTCACAGTGATCCTCTTGCCTCAGCCTCCCGAATACTGAGATTACAGGCGTGCACCACCACATCTGGTCCTGTACTTCTTTTTTTTTTTTGTACCAGGGATTGAACTTGGGACCTTGTGCTTGCAAGGCAGGCCGCGGGCCCTGTACTCCTTAATTGAAAGGTATCCAGCAAAAGAGCCAACAAGCTCCTCCCCACCATTCTAGTACTAAAATTGTTGCTCAGAAATGTTCTTTTTGAAAAACATCATACTTCTTTTAAAATGTATTTGTTCTTGTTTTACTCTTAGTGGAGACAAAAATTGTTTGAAAGAACATAGCATGACATTAAGTATGCCTCAGACCAATTTAATACAATCTAAGATCTCATGGGGCTGTTTTTTCCATGGCTCACTTTGTTTTGTACATTTGTGCTTTGGGAGGCACAGCCTTCAGTTATCCTCAGTGACAACCTCTGTTGAGTCTTAACATGTATAGTCCTTTGAGTAAGAAATCTTTTTTAAAAAAATTTTTAATTGAGTTTATTGGTACACTTTAGGTATACAGTACAGTTACATTCATCACTGGGATCTTGTACCTTTACACGACAGGTCTTGGTTCTCATTGAGTAAGAACTCTTGACTGTTATGTGTTTCCAGGCTACTTGACTTTGGGTACAGGAGACCAAAGAATGATGGGAATGTGAATAGATGCAAGGCTAGTTCTGCCTGATTTGTGCTGCACCTGAGACAGGCTGTTGCAAAGGACTGTCACCCACACCTACCAACTGTCCTCAAACTTATTTTTAAAACCTTCACCAGCATAAAGTAAAATGTCTGTCAAATCCATTCCCCTTTTATAAAGGACAAAAAATGAGGTTAACAAAAATATGGAAAGGAATAAAATAATAATTAAAATTTTAATGTGGTAACAGTTATGTAAAAACAAAGAGCTGGACCTAGTGATGCATGCCTGTAATACCAGCCCCATAGGAGGCTGAGGCAGGAGGATTGCAAGTTTGAAGCCAGCTTGGACAACTTAGTAATTTAATAAGATCCTTTCTCAAAATAAAAGAAGCCAAAAGGACTGGGGAAAAGGATATCTCAGCTGCTGAGGAGGTTGAGGTCAGATCCCAAATTTGAGGCCAGACTGGAAAACTTAGTGGACTCTGTCTCAAAATTTTAAAAAGGCTAAGGATGTTGCTCAGTGGTAGGATGCTTGCATATCATACACGGGCAACTTGGTTTAATCCTCAGTACTGGAAAAAAGAAAGATCAACATTCCTTCATGTAAGAGCAGTACCTGATGACTTACTCAGGATAACTCTGATGATACCATGATCCCTGGGAGTCTTTCCCGCAGTCCTAGCTGTTTGCATGTGTAGATACAGTGAAGGCTGCGTAACATCGCCAAAGGCTACGTGGTATCCTGACCTCTTAAATTTATGAATTTGAGTCCTAAATAAGCTCTATTTATCTTCATTTATAAAGGCCAAAGTCTCCATTGGTTAGGACCATTAGTAAGGACCACCTGATAAATAGAAATGGAACATACAGCATTGCTTCAAAGGGGGCTTTTTTTCATGAGTTTGCAGTTTCTCAAAGGGCCCTTTGGTCTTTTCCTTTACACAGTTAAACCAGATAGATGGAATGTTAGAAAGAGGAGAAGGGGCAGCTGAAATGTAAGAATAATCTCCATGAAAGTATTATCACGACAGACTTCCCTGCCTGCTCCATGTCCTAGAGGTGGATGAGAAACCAAAGAAAGACGAACTACATTAGAATCAGTCCCACCCACTTCAAGAAGAATTCCCTACTCACAGTGAATAATTCCTAAGGATAAATAGTAACTATTGTCTGAGGGCGTGTTTGTATTAGATTTTTTTTTTAAGTATGTTCACTTTCTCTGGAAATTTTATACAACTTTATAAGGCACACTCTTCCTCATTTTATAGATGAGAAAAGAAAGAGTCAAGAGAAATTGAATACCTTGCTTTAGACCCCAGGCTAGAAAGTAACAGAGGCAGGACTCAAACCTGCCCTTGGCTGGTGTCGAACATAAGCAGTCCCTATCTCGCGTGCTGTGCCTCAGCAGATGGCTGGGCATCTGCCTCAGGTCCTCTAACTCTGTGCGGTGACACCTGTGCTCTCCTTGGGCCGTTCCTGCCTGAACCTCCTGGATTAGCTCTGTCTGCCTCACTTGTCACCAACTCTGTCCCTTATAACAGGGTCAGGGCTTTGCTTTGCTTTAAACCTTTGTACTTCCTTTTTCTATATTTATTTTAAAGACTTCTTTTAAATTCTGGCACATTATTTAAAGATTCAAACAATACTGAAGTTTAAACAAGTAAAAGTAAAAAATCTCTTTTAGTGCCATCTCCTGATCCCAATCCTACTCTGTGAGTGCAATTATTAGTCTTTTAGTGAATATTTTATATTTTTCAGACTTTTTCTGTGTTAAGTAAATTGTGTGTGTGTAGGAAGAACTGTCATTCCTGAGTTTGGTTGTCTGTCATTTTTTCTAAATCATTGTCCATTGCCGATTGTAAACTGAAAAAAGGTAAATTAGATGTACTTTTAAGTTAATCTGCATAATATTGCGTGTAGCAGTTTGTTCTTATTGAATTTATAGAAGCTTTTGAGTTGGGGAAAAGGGAGAAAGGCAGGATCCCTCTTTGAGAGATCCTGAGGTCACGCAGGGTACAGGGAAGAGCATGCTGTCCAGTAAGCTTACAACTGGCCTGAATTGCCAGGGAGTGTACATAGTTCCCTGCTGTAAAATCACTTGTGTGAATTGTCTGGTGGCCCAGGGGAAGGGACAGTACTGAAGGGGAGGCCGGAGGGTGGAATGTGGGCGGGGCCAAGTTTAGGATTACAAGTGCCACAGAGGCGTTCTCTAACCACACTTTAAATAGCCAGTACCTTCTTCTGCCCCCTAGATAATTCTTCTCCCCCCACGACTGGACCTCTGGCAGCAACTTCACTAAGGTTCGAAATGTTTTCTTCTCTCTCTTTTTTTTTTTTCTTTTTTTGTTTCTGGGTCTCAGATTGCTGGTTGGTAGATCCACAGGACTTAAAAACCAAATTTTTATTTTCTCCTAGCAAATGTTTCTGACACTTAAGTTTTGCATATGCAAAGACTGTACGCTATTTTCTTGACTTTTGGAATCTTGGGTGCCTCATGACTTAGGGGATAATGTACATTGGGAAAAGAAAACCCCATACTGAAAGGAAAGACTTTGGGTTTAATTTCAAGAAAACAAAGCCTTCTCTGAGAAATTAGGTAATGATCAATTCTGACAGGATTGAATGAAAATAAAAATTTGTATAAAATATATATCACTTAGAAGAATATATATATTCCTTTTAGCCAAGTATATCGTACCATTCCCACTTTTACAGAAACAAACTAAGACTGAGTTATTCATTAACTTCTCTGACGTTAGGCAGTGGTATGAGAAATAAACTAAGGTTTGAACCCAGGCTTGTCTGACTGTACAGCTAGTATCCTTTGAACTGCAACATGCTACTCCTAAGAGGCAGCTATAATGAGGCTGAAGAAAAGGACTACTGTTTCTCTTAAGGTCTTTCCATCATTCAAAGACATCCATCAGATAGGGGAGACACAGCGTAAGACTTTACTTAGTCAACCTCCTCAAAGGGACTGAGGAAACCTCTGGGGATCAGTTGCTGTGGTTCCTTCTTCTTGGCCCATAAGCAATCTTTGGAACCCACCCCCTTAATTTATCAAATGAGCAAAGGTGCCTTCTGTTCCCTGACTTTCTCTTTGACTAGTGGCATCTTTCAGGGGGCGTAACTGGGGAGGCAGAGCCAAATTGTCTGTGGCCCAAAGGGCTCTTACTGAGAGAAAGTTCTTTTAACATTACCTTTTTTTTTTTTTTTTTTGAGGCTTAGGAAAAAGTTGCCCTGCCTACTTCTCTAAAAAAGAAATGGGGAGGTAAGGGGCAGATAAATTGCAGCAGCTAATATAATTGAAGGGTTATAACTGAAAGAGCAGAATTCACAGAGTAGATTCAAGTCTGGGCTGTACACTTTACCAGTTATATGGCAACAGTCACATTATTCAGCCTCTCTGAGCTATGTCTTATTTAAACAATAGAGGTAATAATGCATCTCAGGATTGTTTTCAGAATTAAATGAAGGGACTGTATGTAAAATGCATCATCTATAGTAATTGCCTTCTAAATGTGATCCACACCTGGTTTTATCCTTTATCTCAACAGCAGTCTAGAATAGACTTTTGGCATTTCTGGCAGTGAAAAATTTAGATAGTTCTTTACCTATTGTTTCATTGTAGTGGTCTTCTGAGGAGGGGGCAAGGAGAGAGAAGGGTCTGTAGTTCATCTTTCTCTTTTGATTTCAAGAAGAAACAGAGGAATAAATACCTAGATAGCTCATATGATCTTGTTCAAAGTCACTGGTTCCACTCAACCTCTCAACCTCCCGCATTCCTTTGGAAGTATATTTTTTTAAAACTGGCTTTATTTTCACATTACAAAAATAAAACATGTCCTTTGATGAAAATATAAAAAACAGATTAAAAATTATCCCTGTAATCAGACTACTAGGAGGGAAATATTTTGGTAGAAAGCCTAATCTTTTAATATATGTAAATACTTCATAAAATATTTGTCAAGCATATCATACTCTATATATACTGTTTCCACTTCATATGTTGTGAACACAGTTTGTTTCAGTATACTTTCTACAGTTTTTTGGGTTTTGGGTTTTTTTTGGAGGGGTATCAGGGATTGAATTTAGGACCTTGTGCTTGCAAGGCAGGCAGTGGCACCACTGAGCTAAATCTCCAGCCCTTTTTACAGTTTTTAAATGATCATATAGTTCATTACCATAATTTGTTAACATTTATGCATTTTATAAGTTTTTGCTGTTGTAAACAGTGCACATCCTGAATGTCAAATCTTTACCTACAGTCACAATTACTTTTTTCTTCTGCAAAAGAAATAAGTGGCTTTGAGAATATGAGCAGTCTTGTTCTTTCAATTGTCCCCAGCACACAGGTACAGAAACCAAAGCACTGGCCAATATAGTCAAGCTGGCTGTAGTGTGGCAGAGAGAAATCAGACAACCAGGGCTACATGAATACTTCGGGGTCCCCAAGTCCCAGCCGGAGAAAACCTTGGTTGGGAAGCAAAATCTGTTCCTTCAGTGGCAATGCTTTGTTCCTGCAAAGGGAGAAGAATGATAGTCTCAGTAGCTGCCACTTGGCTCTACAATGATGGATGCTAAAGAGGACATCGTTCTTCAGACAAAGAGGATTCGCCCTTTCCCAGTGCACTTATTCCCTTGGAAATCTGCTAGTGAAGGGAGGAGACTTTCTTCTGGGATTACCAACAGTAACAGAGCATCCCACTTGTTTTCCAGGTGGGATGGATAGCAGGGTCTCAGGCACAACCAGTAATGGAGAAACAAAACCAGTGTATCCAGTCATGGAAAAGGCAAAGGAAGATGGCACTCTGGAGCGGGGGCACTGGAAGAACAAGACGGAGTTTGTGCTGTCAGTAGCCGGGGAGATCGTTGGCTTAGGCAACGTCTGGAGGTTTCCCTATCTCTGCTACAAGAATGGGGGAGGTGAGAGCCACTGCACCATCCCGTTCATCCTGGAAGAGGATGCTTCCATCTCTCGCACTTGCTGCTCCTCTGGGGAGTCCATAGATGCTGGAGTTGGAAGCACCCTGAAGGCCTTTAAGGACACTACAGGAGACTGAGCTCTGCAAAGCTATGTGAGTGTCCTAAGGGTCTGTCTAGTATAGTGTAGCCTCATGGACATGGAAGTTCAGGCTTCAAACCAGGTGCATCTGGGTTTGAATTCTGGCTCTGCTGCTTTCTGTGTAATCTGGGGAGCTACTTAAGCTCTCAGAAGCTACTTCTTCATGGCTACTCCTGTAAATCAAGACAGTAATATCTGTCTTTGAAGATCTAGAGGTTTGTAAAGTCTAGAGATAATGCTGCTTAGTAAACAGTAGCTACACTAATGATAATACCGATACCAAACTGTTTTGTGGTCTTGAGATTCCTAAGTCTTGGTCTTCCCTCTCCTCAAATGGTAACATGACATTCTCAAAGTCATCCAAGGCTTAGCCTCCATCAGTCTCATAACCACTGATGCTAGTGGCTCTCCCTTTAAAAATTCCCCACTACAATTGGGATTTTTTTTTTTTTTTTTTTTTTTTGGTACCGGGATGGAACTCGGGACCTTGTGTTTGCAAGGGAGGTAGCAGAACCACTGAACTAAATCCCTGGCCAAATGGGAAATTTGTATGTGAAGGTAAGAGTGTTAACTCTAGCTCTTTACTATGTCATTACTGGCTTCCCATTCTCTTTCATTCTACCCTCCTTGGGTAATTCTCTTTCCCGTAGCAGTGGTGGTAATTCTGCTATCACTCACCCATTGCCAGGGAATCCCAAATCTCTAAGGGAGGTCCCAGAAGAATTTCCCAAGTACTGAAGATCTTTGGTTGACCAAAAGGTAAGGAAGATCTCCTATTGATAAGTAAAGCTTACAAGTTAGGTACTCTCATTTGTAATTAGCTTGTAGCCTGGGCTGCAGGAATATAGAATGCAGACGTAGGCCATCAGGGAAGATGTCGAGAAGAGTGATCATTTCATAGGCTACAAAGACTGGAGGGTACTCTAATACAACACCTACCTTTTTGCAGGGGAGGAGGAGTCTTCAAACATATCAATCTCAAATGTGGTTCTGGAGAAAGAAAGCACACATGCCAGAGTGGAGGTGGGAGGACTAGGAGGTGGGAGAACACAGGAGATGCTCTGGGCCATAGAGTCTCATTCCCAGGTTTGTGACAAATGGGGATTGACCCTAGGGTTGGAAGTTAATTTGGGTTTTTCCAAAGGGATAGGAATGAACTAATGTGTCCTTTCTCCCCATGAAGTTTTGGCCGGTGGCCTGAAATCACAGGACTTTACTCAGTCTGCAGAGGCAAGGATGGAGGTCTTCTCACTTCATTTCTAGTCTTGGACACTCCTCAGGCTTGCTAAGGAATTTGAGCCTGAGCACTTTCCCCTGAGAGACTTAGGAGGAAGGATGAGGCTGCTCCAGGGCATAAACAGGAGTCAGGGACTAAGCTGGGCATTGGAGCTCTGCTTCTGGAACCCAGTAACCAGTTTAGCTCCTCACATGGAGAAAGATTAGGAGGTGAGCAGCTTTCCCCAAGCCTCTCTGGAATTGGGTAAGCATTGGCCTGGAAATTAGCAAGAATGGCATGAAGAGGCAGAAGACAGTGATTTCTAGGTTTAATTCAAAACCACCAGGCTAAAGAAGGGGCAGTAAAAGGGAGCAGTGACAGGAGCTGCTAGAGATGTGGGGTTCACCTACTTCATTTGTCTGGCAACCCTTGGGTCTGTGCCCTGCCCCAGGGCTCCATGGTGAGCTTACGCAGGTTGGAACCCTGGTGACTCTGTCTTGTAGGGCAATGCAAGTGCAGGAAGAAAAGAGTACTTTGATTTCTCACATGGATATAGGGAAATGGAGTCAATAGCATGGCTGCTAAGGCTTTGTTCCCCCTAAATAGAGCCTGTCTTCCAGTATACCCTTTGCAACTGATAGCTGAGATATTTTGAGAGGTATTGAGATCAAATCTTTTTTTGAGGGGGGCATTACTGGAGGTTAAACCCATGGTTTTCACACTAGGCTACATTCCCAGCCCTTTCTTGCCTAGGAAGTTGAACTTGGAATCCTCTTGCCTTAGTCTCCCAAAGTACTGGGATTGTGGATTGTACCACAATACCTGGCCAGTCAGGTTCTTTATTTGACCTGTATGCCACTACCCAGTTTCTTCCTCTGATCTAGCACGAGGCCTTAGCATGCCTCCTCTCTGTTTGCTGATGGATGACAGCAGCTGAAGGGGAGTGTTCTGTAGGACTTTGGAGCTAGAGGCGGATACCCAGCTTTGCTATGAAGGGCATGAGTCATCCAGGGTCATTGGGTGAATTCATGAAAAGGCTCCTTTCCTGAGGACTGATCAAGGATGTATGTGGTCATTAGCAGAACACAGGTCTCCCTGCAGTTCTGCCTTTTTTTTTTTTTTTTTTTTT
>NW_022900917.1:62136141-62237020 GCF_012274545.1 Fukomys damarensis | reverse complement strand
TTCTTTTTTTTTTTTTTTTTTTTTTTGGTGTTTCCAGTGGTTTACCCTTTCTGTCACCAGTTAACTCCCCATCTTCCAGGGAAAACAAGCTTCTACAGAGAACAGGTCCAAGGATTTCACCTTGCCACCTTGTTTTTGCCAAAGACTGATGCTTCTTTATCAAAGGACATTTTGCTGTTCATTTGTGGAAGCATGCTGCAGAGAATGGAAATTATTTAGATTGATTTGACACCCCTTCCTTCTGATTTAGTGATTTATTTAAACCCACAGCTCTCAGATTGGGGCTTGAGTTCATAGGGATGACAGCAATGTTCTGTGCAAGTCCCAGAGAAGGATGTGGGGACACTCCAGGGAAACATCATACTTAGGTAATGTACCCTACCAGCCTGCTTCTGGAATCCTCTAAGTCCACAGCTTCACAGAGCCACTTTGTGCTTGGGGAGGGGATGATAAAGAAGGAACTTAGCATTTGTTCAGTAAGAAAGTCAGGAATGAAAAAGCCCCAAAGCATATCTTTAGTTTCAAACTAATATAAGTGGTGTCTTCTTTGGTTTCTTTCAGCTTTAACATTTGGTAGATCTAATTTGAAGTTCCAGAGAGGAAAAGGCAAAGGAGATAGAAGTATGGGTAAGCAGGACATGGTGGTGCACACCTGTTGTCCCAGCATTCAGGAGGCTGAAGCAGGAGAATTGTTGTGACTATCTAGCCAGACCCTGTCTCCAAAAAGGGGGTAGGGTGGGGATTTAGCTCAGAGGCACTGTTCCTGCCTTGCAAGTGCAAGGTCCTGAGTTTGATCACCAGTACTGAAAAAAAAAAGAAGATGGGTAAACAGTTGATAACCAGGGAGCTGAGATAGTGTTAGGAGGAAGCCATTTAATGTCAGAAGCAGTAAGTAGGACTTTTAGGCAGCTAGTGGGAGGAGCTCATTCAGTCATTCTTAGATACACATCTCCTTCCCTGTCATCTAGGATCATGGCCTGTCTGTCCCCAGTTTCTGCCTCACCCCACAGCTTTCTAGAGTCTCGTTTGTCCCTTGTGTAGGCATATAGCCAACTGAGCCCTGCACTGCACGTTATTCAACAACAAATATTTACTGAGTACCTAGCAAAGGCCAGGAATTGCTTTGTGTGGTTGCGATGCATCTATAAACACAATGGACCAGTGCCTTGTCCTTATGGGGCTTACATTATAGAGGAGGGAGACAGAAAGTACACAATAAACACCGTATATCAGAAGTTAATGACTACTATGGAAAAGGAACAAACAGCTGGGAAAGGGGATCAGGAGTGTCAGTATGGGTGGTGCGGTTGGAGTAGGCTTCATTAGCAAGTCTGAGCAAAGGCTTGCAAGGGTGAGCCTGGTGTGTGGATACTGGGTAAAACTGTTCCAGGAAGAGTAAAGCAAAGTTTAATGGTCTTAAGAAAGAGGATGAGGGCTGGAGATTTAGCTCAGTGGCACTCTACCTGCCTTGCAAGGTCATGAGTTTGATCCTCAGTACCAAAAAAAAAAAAAAAGAAAGGAAGGAAGGAAGGATGACTACTGGCTTGTTTCAGGAGCCCCAGGAGGCCAGGGAGTATGGAGTAGGAGGAATGAATAGAACTATGGTCGGAGAAGCACAAGAGCATAGGGGTCAAAAGCAGCTACAGCCTTGTTGACCATTATAAGACTCTGGTGATATGCAAAGTTGGAGCACAGTTTTGGGCAGAAGTGGCATGATCTTACACTTTAAATTAATCTCTCTGGCTACTGTATTGAGAATTGATTATAAGGAAATAAGAGCTGATATGGACTAATGACACGGCTAAAAGTCATGGGGCCAATTTTGTTTCTTTTTATAACTGTTAGCTTTACCCAAACACCCAGATCCTGCATACTCTAGACCCGGGCCTCCAATGAGGGCCTCACTGGACTCTGGCCACTGGCAGACTTGGTTCCTCAGCACCCAGAACACCTCAGGGGGACTGAAGTCCCCCCATGAGATATGTGGAATCTGAACAGCTCTCATCACCTCCATTGCTATCACTCTGTCTGAGGAATCCAGGAACTTAACCTGAGCCACTAGAAGTAAAGGGTTACCATTTACTGAGACATGGAAGACTGTGAGAAGAGCAGATTTTGAAAGAAAAATGAGCTGCATTTTAGGAATGTTGAATTGAGATATCTATTAGATATTCAAATAGAGCAATCAGGTAGTACAACACGTGAATTGTAGTTTGTGAGAAAGATCTGGCTGTAGACAAAAATTTGATAGTGTAAGAAAAGAGATCAAGAACCTTGTGGGATCTGGGAGAACAAGAGGAACCAGCAAGCAGACAGAGGAGAGAAAATCAATGAAAACTAAGAGCAGTAAGTGTTTTGAAAAGCCAAGTAAAGAAATTATATCAGTAAGAAAGTGGACTTTAGGGCTCCCTGGTCTACATATGGATCCCCTTTGGTCTCTGTCCCACCCCCGACCCCTTCCCCACTTCCAGGGCCAGTCAGTGTAGACTCTGTGCTCTGGCAGGCCACCTTGTACTCAGAGAGGCAGAGAGGAGCACAGTTGACCACTGCAGTTAAGCATCAGTTTCGTGTGTTGGGATAGAGCAAGCTGCGCAGATGTGGGAGAAGCTTGAGCTGGGCTGAAAACTACTCTTTTTTTTGTTCTGGGGACTGAACCCAAGGCCTTTTACTTACTAGACAAGCACTCTTCCACTGAGCTACATCTTCATCCCTCTGATCATTAATTCTATTTTTTCTCTTTTATTTTGGATAGTTTCTACTATAGTTTAAGCTATATATATCTATATATCTATATCTATATATCTATCTATATATATATCTATATATATATATATAGATATATATATAGATATATAGATCTATCTATATGTCCCCACCAAGAGATGGAGTCTCTCTATGTTGTCCAGGATGCTCTCAAACTTCTGAGCTCATGTGATTCTTCTGTCTCAGCCTCCTGAGTAGTTGGGACCACAGGCATATGCCCTTCTTCCTGGAAAATCCACTAATCTCTGCTCCAACCTTTTTTTGGAGGGTGGTGCCACAGATCAAACCCAGGTCTTTGGTCATGGTAAGCATGTGCTGTACCACTAAGATACACATGCCCAGGCCCAAGCCAGCCCCTCCACTAATCTTTTCTTCTTTATACCTGTGGCATCAATCCTATCTAATGTTTTTTTTTTTTATTTCACACATTGCAGTTTTATTGCTAGAAGTTTTATTTGGGTCTTTTTCAGCATCTTTCATGTCTTTAACTTTTTGTATATGTAACATAATTACAATAACTTTTTAAATGTCTTCCTCTGCTATTTCTAACATCTGTGTAAGTTATGGGTCAAACTCGATTGATTTATATACTTTAGAGTAGTATTTTTCTACCTTTATTTGGTAATTTTTTATTGGATTCCAGTCTTGGTGAAATTTTTGCTTTATTGGTTGCAAGGTATATAGTTTTCTATTTCTACAAATATCCACCCCCCCAACCCAACCCCCATTTGTCAATACTGAGATTGAACGTAGAGAGCTCTGAGCAACGTCCCAACCTTTTTTATTTTTTAATTTTGATACAGAGTCTTGCTAAGTTGCCCAGGCTGGCCATGAAGTTGCTCAGCCTCCCAAGTGCCTGGGATTACAAAAATATTTCTTTAAATATTCTTGAGCTATATTATGGAATCAGTGAGGGCTCTTAATCCTTTTGCATTTTTGCAGTCAGGACTGGAGTTGTGTTCAGCTTAGGGCTAACTATCTTCCATTTCGACAGGAATGCTTTTCTGCATACTCTACCCAATGTTGGGCAAATCTTGAGATTATTTAGCCTTGTTTCCTGGCACATACACTGTATGAGCAGAATTATTTTTAATCTTTTTGAGTAGTTCTTTCCCTATGTCAGTTTCTTTTCTCACATATATGTGTTGATCAGCCCTCAGTTGAAAGTTTGAGAGACTATGCAGATGTCTGGGCTTTCCTCTCTGTGAAGTTTCCTATTATCTGGATTCTTCTCTGATAGCAGATGGAGATCCATGGTAGATAAAACACCAGCATTTTGGACATCCATAGTCTTGTCTCAGCCAATGAATATGAAAACAAAAACAGAAAGATGACTAAACACAAAGGTTACTAAAGAGAAATCTGACTTCAACTTGCCGAAAGTCCCTGCCTGACATTAAGAGCAATACTTTCTGGGCTGGGGATTTGTCTCAGTGCTTCTGCCACCTGCCTTGCAAGCTCAAGGACCTGAGTTCTATCCCCGGTACCAAAAAAAAAAAAAAAAAAAAAAAAAAAAAAAAAAAAAAAAGAGCAATACTTTCTTTGAAAATAATTATGGGCAATAGGCTGTGCTAATGGTCCTGGATATTAACCATTCAGTGTCATCCATGACGTTGTTTTTTAGTAGTACATATTTCATGTTCATTGGAGAGCAAACCTTAGTAGGTATAGATTGAAACTGCACAGTGAAAAAAGGCGTGGGATGCACAGCTCCTAGGTAACTCGGTAACTCTAGATCCCAGCAGTGGTTCCAGATATCTAGATAGATGTCTCCTGCAGTTTTTCATGCTCCCCACTCCCGGAACTCTGATAGGCAGTGTGGATGGTAATGGACCACCACCAGAAGTTTAAGTGAACTATGAAGAAGATGTTTCCCAGCAGATGATAGCTTGTGTTCTACCCACAGGTGCCTTTTTTATCCCCTATCTCATCTTCCTCTTCACCTGTGGCATTCCTCTCTTCTTCCTGGAGACAGCACTGGGCCAGTACACGAGCCAGGGGGGCATCACAGCCTGGAGGAAGATCTGCCCTATCTTTGAGGGTGAGTGACTCTGTGGCTGATTCCAGGGTATTTTCACTAGTGCTTATAAACCTTACTCGGGATAAGTGAGTGGTGAGCAGCAGTTCTGAGATTAAAATAAAACTCTGAGTCTCTATGGTAAACCTTTGGTTTATGGGCTGAATACAGAGGGAGGCACCTGGCCTATCAGAGGATGAAGGAGAAATAGGGATGAGGATGTGCAAAGGCTTTAGGTTAAATAAGCAGTGTGCAAGGCTAGCTTAGATATATTTAGTTATTATTACAACGATTTTATGTTTTTAAAGTCATTCAACCAATTACGAAACATTTAAAAATAATTTTAAATGAGAAAAAATATTTCATTAAAAGTTCTACCATCTTGACCCAATAACTTTAAAATTTATGGTGTTTCATTGTTTCACTGTATAGAATTTTCTCCAAATTTTTATTTTGAAATAATTGCAGATTTACAGGAAGTTACAAAAATAATACGAAGAAGTCCTGTGTGTCCTTTATTTAGTTTTTCCCCATTGGTAACATTTTATATAACTATAGTATAATGGCAAAGTCTGGATAT
Organism: Fukomys damarensis; assembly: GCF_012274545.1. Lineage (NCBI taxonomy): Eukaryota > Metazoa > Chordata > Mammalia > Rodentia > Bathyergidae > Fukomys > Fukomys damarensis. The sequence goes on along the minus strand of NW_022900917.1, from coordinate 62,231,660 downwards.
TGGCATGGTGCTATCCATAGATTTTATTCAGAGTTTGGCAATTTCCTGTGCTCTCATTAGTGTACGGTGTGGATAATCCTGTGTAATTTTGTAAGATATGTAGATCTGGATAGTCACTGCCACTTATCAAGAAACCCACTGTTGCATCACTATACAGGTCTCCTTCAACCTACCCTTTATCATCACATTCACCCTACCCATCCCTGACCTTTGGCAACCTCTATTAAGTTATCTATCTATACTTTTGTCATTTTGAGACTGTCATATAAATGCACTCATGCAGGATGTAACCATTTGTAGTTGGTTTTTTGCTCAGCACAATGTCCTTCATATCCATCAGTCTATTCAGTTTGTTTCATACATCAGTAACAGCTCACTGATTTCCACTCGATGAGTACGATGTACCACAGATTGTTTAATCATTTATTCATTGAGGAGCATTTGAGCTGTTTCCAGTTTTGGAGGATTTCAAACCTTTCTCTTTCTATGGAGTTTATAATCTATTAATATGAAATATGCACAGTTTATTTTCTTTTTCAGTTAATTTTATTTTCCATTTCTCCATGATACTCATCTAATGATTTATAAATTTCCATCAGTAGGTATATCAAAATTGACTTAATAGGTCTCTGAATCTTTTTTATTATTTTCTCTTGGTTGTAAATTTTTAATATTCTGCTATCATGTATATTTGTTTAGATAATTTCCCTACCTTTGGAGTTATTTCTTTGGGAAAAATTGCTAGGATTAATAATACTGGATGCAAATGGATAATCAACTTAGCATCCCTTGATCTGGTTTATTACATTGTATTAATGACACAGACAGTGACAATGACACCAGGTGTGAGTAGTCATCTTTTTCTGTATCTTGGATTCTATTGGTGGTTCTCAAACTTTGTTCATTGAGCTCACCTAAGGACCTTTGATGTGACCTTCTGTGGCCCATGCTACATCTTCAGAGGTTGTGATTTAAGTGGTCTGAGGTCTAGTCTAGGTTTTGGAATATTGTAAAATTCCTGGGCCATTCTGATATGCAGGCAGCATGGAAGCCCCTGAGTTACACCCATTGTAAAAACTTCACTAAGGTTGTAACCACAGAATGGTGTCTCATCACTATGTCATTTTACACACCAGTAATTAAAAAGGATGAATATTATATTTTAAAAGTGTTCATTCATGATTTGCATTTCCTCCTTTGCAAATTGTCTCTGATCTTGTGGTTTTATGTTTCAGAAACATATGAGACTAATTCTGGGAATCATTGATTATTGGTATTATGGAGCATTTAAAAAATAACTCTGAATCAGTGACCTTTCAGAACCTGATGGAGATGAGACAGCACAGGAAGGGGCCAAGAGAAACAGAAAGCAAGAGAGAAGCCCTCATATGGTCTGGGAACAAGGGCCACAGCATTTCTCACTGTAGGACAGCAGAGAACAAGCCCTTCCCTAACCACTAGGGTCAGTGTGGGAAATCTGTGCCATGTCCCCAGCTCAATTCTGCAGTTTCCCTCCAGGCATCGGCTATGCCTCCCAGGTGATTGTCATGCTCCTCAACATCTACTACATCATCGTCCTGGCCTGGGCCTTCTTCTACCTCTTCAGCAGCTTCACCACTGACCTGCCCTGGGGAAGCTGCCACCATGAGTGGAACACAGGTGAGGTCACATTAGAGAGCCACTTCCTCAGCTTGCCCTGACACATAAGCAGGAATGGGAGTGCCCTTCTGTCCCAAGAAACCCATTCCCCAGACTTAACTTATAGAAATTGGCCAAGTAGATCATGGAGAACTCACCTCAAGAATAAGAGCAAGGAGGGGCCGGGGATTTAGCTCAGTGGTTCCGCCACCTACCTCGCAAGTGCAAGGTCCCGAGTTCGATCCCCAGTATCCTCCTGCCAAAGAGAATGAGGAGCTGTAGAGTGCTTGTCTTGCACAAGTGTGAGGCCATAGGTTTGATCCCCGCACAATAACAAGTAAAAAAGTAAGAAGTCGCCACTATCACAAATGTCACAGGCTGTTTTCTTTTAGAAATAAATTGATGTATTCAATTCATATATTATGCCAATCGAACTAATTTTTAAATTTCAATTTGAAATATGACTAGTTTGATATATGTGCCTATTATTTGTTCATTTATTTGTTTCTCATGTCTTCTTTTTGATACTATTTTAGGTCTTTCAATTTTATAATTTATCTGGGCTTGACAAGGGAATTTACTGTTTTGTATGTCATCAATATAATTTATAACAGCAATTAACTTCTTCTGTGCTCGTAATACTGTGTGGGCCATGGACAGCAATAGAGCCATTTAATCTAATATATTGAAAGTGCTGACAACAAAAATATCTAGGTTGGCTCTGTCCAAAGAGTTGTCTATGAGGATGACTGTGTTCTCTGTATGTCCAGTAGTGGCTACTGAGCAACCTGACAGGTGGCTACTGCATCTGAGGGACAAAATTTAAAAATTTTTACTTAATTTTAATTTAAATTCCCACATGAGCTCATGACTACCCTATAGGATAGCATGGATGAAAAGCATGTTGGTCACTATTCTGTTTGGATTCTCATAACTACATCTTGCTATAATTGTCTAAATATCTTTTGGTGCTTGTCCATAGATCTACTGCTTTGAAGCAGGAATAGCTAGATATGTTACTGAGTTCTGAACTAGATTTTGAATCCTTTACTTGCCAGGGAAAATGTTTTTACAGGGCTTAGCCTTTGTGCCTTTTACTTGGCCATACCTCTCCCTCCCCTTCCCTGTACAATTGCCTCCCCATGGCCCCTGCTTCTTCTCTGGGTTCTACTTTGCCCTCCCTGGCACCCTGCATCACACCATCCTGTTCTAGGTAAAGAGTCAAAACTGGGTGGCACCTCCACCCAGGTTTGCACTAGGCTCCTTTCCGGTGTGCCTGGCCATACCTATATTGATCCCAGCCTTGAGGTGGCACTCACTGAACTTTCTATTTATTGAGTTATACAGTTATTGATTTTATACAAGTTGGTAAGATCTTGATGCAGAAAAGGCTCTGTCAGCTACCTCATATGCTTTCAAAAAACATTTGTTGAATGAAAGATTTAAAAATCTATTCTACTCTAATATGTTTCATATATGTTTTTGCTTTTTTGTTTATATCCGTGTGCACTGAGTCACCCCTGACAACCAGCTTGTCAGTAGTGATTGTTTTATCCAGATCCCAGTAAAGTGACTGATGAAATCTGATGAAGCTATAGCTTTGGGTTAGGGCAGGATTGGACTATCCACATTTGGGTTGGCTGGAAGTCTTTGAAACAATTCTGAGGCAAATTTCATGCCTAAATCTTTTGCTTTTGAATATTTTTGTCACCGTCTAGTGGGCCTGGTTTTGCTCAGAGCCTAGCATCTTGAATAGTATAGGCTATCTTGTCCTGTCACGATCAAATGACAGTTTTCTTCCAGGAAGGTGGTATGGTTTAGTGGCAAGACCCCTTTACTGGCTTTCAACCTTTCAGCAGGTGTTTATTGAGGTCCTGTTCTGCCAGGCTCTGTTCTAAGCACTGGGGATATGTTAATACACAAAAACAAAGATCCCTACCCTTCTGGAACCGTTATTCTAGCAGCTGAGACAGACCATGAACAAATTAAAAGAGTAATATATGTCATGATAGAAAGACATATGTATTCTGTTAGAAATGCAATGGAGAAAAATAAAACAGGGTGAGGCTCAGGAGTTTTAGTGGTGGGGTATGATTTTAAATAGGGTATTTAGGAAAGGCCTTATTGTGATGACTTTGAAAAATGATTGAACAACAAGGGGGAACAAGAACTCAGTAACTTATCTAGCTACCAAGGAGATGAACATTCTAATAGAGGAATAGCAAGTGCTACCGTCCTGAGATGCTCTGGGTCCAAAGTATGTAGGGAACAGGAAGGAGGCCAGTGTGGCTAGAAAAGAGGAAGGAGGAATTGAGGTTAGAGGTGTTGGAGGATAAGGCCTTTAAGGTGGCTGAAGGGGTTTTGGGATGGGAAACTCATTGAATGTTTGAGATGGGATGTGACATAAAGTAATATAAGGTTTAATAAAATCGCCCTGGCTACTCAATAGAGATCTGACAGAGGAAGAAAGGGTAGAAACTGGAGGCCACTTAGGAGCTGAGAGATGATGGTGACCTGCACCAGTATGGTGACGGAGGTCAGAGTCTTGGTGTTTTGAGGTAGCATCTACACAGCTTGTTGACCTGGATTCTGGGTTGTACTGTTACTTATGAGCTGTAATAGATCATTTCTAGGAAGATTCATTTTCTTCATATGTATATTAGAGAAAATAGTATCTGTCTTAATACTTCCCAGGGTTATTATGCTGATAAAATATTTAAAAGAATGTCAACACTCTATGTGGCACTCCACAGTGACACATAAAATGAAGATCCATCACTTATCAGGCACTTCACATTTATGTTTCCATCTTAGTTACTTTTCTCATTGCTGAGATAAAATACCTAAAACCCAAAGTAGAAGGAGAAAAGGTTTATTTCAGCTCAAATTTGTAGAGGTTTCAGTCTATTTGGCTGGCTCCAAGGCAGGGTGGCATGGCAGAGGGGCATCACAGAGGAGCAACAGTTTATGGCAAGCAGAAGACACCAAAAGCAAGTGACCAGCAGTGAGCGACAAGAGAGTACTTAGTCCTCTTTCTTTCCCTTATATTTTCTCCACCCAGGGTGGGGTACCTTTAATCCTATCCAAAACTAGGCCAAACCCGTCAGTGGACTGATTTAGTAATCACACACCCTTACTCCCAGAATCACAACTCTAGACCCAGCCACCTCTGGAAACGCCCCCATCTATGACCACATGAGGCTTGAGGGGATTTCTAGACACAAGCCATAATGCCATCTAACCCCCTATCGATCCTATGTGATAAATGGTGGCGTCTACATTTTAGAGATCAGTGAAATGACACTTACTGTGTCAAGTGGTCACTTACCTAAGGTCATACATTTGGTATCCAGAGGGTGAGGATCTGAGCCAGAGTGCTCTGGCCTTGGGCTGGAGCTCTTGGCCACTCTGCGGCATCACTTCCTCGAAGGCATTTCACTGTTCCCCAAGTTTGTGACTTCTCACAGTGTCCTGCAAAAGTTTGCTTACTTGGAAGCAGCTGACATATGCAGATCTTCCCTAGCACATCTGATCACACTTTAGTGAGAATATACATACAAACAGCCCACAGTATGTTTGTGTGGGGAGGTGAGGTGGGTCTGCTAAGGTCAGCGCACATGGGAGGAGGGCTTGCACAGACAGACACCAGCTGAGCTCCTTCTTGATGCTTCCCTTCCATTCTCCTAATACCCTACCTTTCCCAGTTGAGGTGAATGTTGGCTGATGTCTTTCGTTTTCTTCTTCCCTGGGATCTACGAGCAGAGAACTGTGTGGAGTTCCAGAAGACCAATGGCTCCATGAATGTGACCTCTGAGAACGCCACCTCCCCTGTCATCGAGTTCTGGGAGTGAGTGAGGCCCTCTTTCCTTCCAACTGTGGGCTGTGTGTTCCAAAAAGGGTGAGGGATGGGGTTCCCAGTGGGCCCAAGGGGAATTTCTGTTTCCTTCTATCCCAGCCTGCACTTGAGTGTTCCGTTGTGCTTCCTATGTGGTTAGTACAGGGCTGGCTTCGGGGATCATTTCCCTTGGGTTGGGCAGCTCTCTCTTTACATTAGAGAGTACACCTGTGTGTGCATCTACACTCCCAGCCACCCTCCTCTCTTCTGCTGCTCTGTTGCCTCTTGTGTGGCCCCTCCATTCCACATATCAAAATGTCCCAATAGCTTGGCTGGGAGAATGGATATTTGTACCTCCTTCCCCATGCCAGACTAGGTCTCAGAGCAAATTCACCTGTACAGCTTATGTTTGCCAACTTTTACATCTAACTTCATTCCTGAGCAAAGGAAGCCCCACAGATCCAAGGGTAAACATCTGACAAGGCTTAGACAAGAGTAGACTGGAGGCTGGTGGGCTACTATACTGGGGCTCAGGGCTGGGGTAAGTATCCATGATAGAGCACTTGTCTACCATGTGTGAGGAGGCCTTGGTTTCCATCCCGGCACTGCAGAAAGAGAGAGGAAGAAAGGAAGGAAGGAAAGAAGGAAGGAAGACCTGAGGCTGGTAGCCAAAGTAGAGCCAGGCCTGATGCTTCTTTCCCCAGGAGGCGGGTCCTAAAGATCTCTGATGGCATCGAGCACCTGGGGGACCTGCGCTGGGAGCTGACCCTGTGCCTCCTACTCGCCTGGATTATCTGCTACTTCTGCATCTGGAAGGGGGTCAAGTCCACAGGCAAGGTCTGTCCAGAGAACTTCCAGGAGTTCCCTTAGTGTCGGCCTAGTGAGGGGAATGACCCTGCAAGATTTTAGGTGGCTCTCTTCCTTGATCCTGTGCCTTTCCTGGATTTGATCCCACATATTTCTCAGAAATAAAATGGGACAGACAAAGGCAGGAAGTACACCTACAGAGGAATTTGACCTTGTAATATACCATGCACGTGAGCGCAGTACAGCTTGAACACAGGTGGTGCCTCCCTCTTTCACAGAACAGTTTTGTGGGTAATGAACTCCATTCATACTCTTCACCTCAGAATGACTCTCATCAACTCAAGAGTGTTGGGTCTCTTTGTCTTAGAGTGTCTGAGGTATTAGAGAGTATCTGAGCTCTTCTGGACTCAAGCCTACTGGTCTCTAATGAAGCTTCCATCTTTATCGGGCTGCCTGGTTGTGCTAAGCTCCTAAACTCTGAGGAAGAGATCACGTGTTACAGATATTTCCATAACTGACAACCCTTGCTGCAATTCCATATATTTACTAGGAAAAGGATTATGTTCATTCAGCCACTCAACAAATACTTATTGGATATGTATGGGGAGAGCTATTGTATTGAGCTGGAGGGCAGAGAGAGGAAGTTGTGGCCCCAGGCAGGAGAGATGGACTGGAACAGCTGCATGGGAAAGCGAGGAGCAGGAGAACATCCCCTAGCTCCCCCTCCCTTGGGTGGGGATAGTGTCTGCCTTCCCACCTGCTGTCTGCCATGGTCTCCGGGCCCCTCCTTTGTTTCTCACACGGCCTAACCAACTCTTCCGGACTCTTACCTGTCCCTGACTAGGTGGTGTACTTCACAGCTACATTCCCTTACCTCATGCTGGTGGTCCTGTTAATCCGAGGGGTGACACTGCCTGGGGCAGCCAAAGGAATTCAGTTCTACCTGTATCCTGACCTCACACGTCTGTGGGATCCCCAGGTAAGAAGGTACAGACCAGGGCTGTCATGGGGTCTGACGGTCCTCGAGTTCCAGGCTTTCCCTGGGCTCGGATGGGGGGTCCCCAGGGTGTCCATAGTGATGGTGAGGTGTCTTTCTTCCTGCAGACATTGGTGAGTAGTGGCATATGGACTTAGTGTGTCCACTCCTTGGGTCTGAGGCCCTAGCAATATTTCTTAGGTACTGCTAATATATCACTAAGCATGATTACTCATAGATTCTACTCATTTCCCTTCCATCTACCCACTGTCCTCATTTCTGCATTTTTTGCATTTCCTCCTGAGCCTCCTCTCTCTTTCCCATCACTCTTTGGTGCCCTCCCTCTGCCCATGTGAGCCCTTCCTTGGCCCTATGTTCCCAGTCCCTCCCTGGACCAGCTGGGTTGGTGTTAAGTTTCCTGTCAGTTGTCCAGAGGTATCTCTTCTTCTGTCACTGTACACACTCCCTCTGCCACAGCCAGCCTGGTGCAGGCAGTGCTACTTGCAGATTGGTGATGTGGAATTCAGACCCTAGTTCTGATGGATGTTTCCTCTTCTCTTCCTTGGCAACCATTCTGAAGGCTGGCAAAGCCAGTAGTGCATGGATAAGCCCCAACCGCAGGGTGTGTGACTCCACCTTGTGCCTTGCTTCTGCCTGCTGGGCAGTAAGAGGTTGTGCGCAGTCCAGATATTCCTCTTTGTTGTTGGAGGCTATCAGTTTGATGGCTTCCAAATGTTTAAGATAGTCACTGACAGCCAGGTATGGTGGTGCACATCGGTAATCCCAGCACTTTGGAAGGCTGAGGCAGGAGGATTATCAAGTTTGAGTCCAGCCTAGGTAATTGAGTGACTTAGTGAGACCCGAATTCAAAATGAAAAATGAAAAAGGACTGGGTACATAGTTCAGTGTGAAGGCCTGGGTTCATTACTCAGTACTGAAAGAAACAAAGTCACTGATGTGCTGAGAGGGAGTAAGACCAAGGAAGGGCACATAGTTGAGTTCCCCCGAGGCCCTGGGAACTCAGTTTCCACAGAAGCCATGACTTCTCTGTGGGAGAATTTCGGGGTGATCAAGAAGCTGAGCCATTCTCAAGTCTCCCAGCCTCCCCAGCACAGCTGTGTCTTCTGTTTTGACTTCAGGGACTAAGGGTTCCCAGCCACAGCCAGAGAACCCTTTAGAAACCTGTCTGTAGAATCAGCCTGGTCCTGGATGTTGCCTCTGTGGGATGAGAGCTCATCTTCCTCACTCCCATTTGCCATGTGTCACCTCCACTGCATCTGGGCTGTGGGGTCGTGTCCAGAACCGAACCAGAGCTGCTGAAGCTTACAGGACCCCACCTAGTGCAGCCTCCTCATTGCACAGAGGAGCAACCTGTGGTCCCAGAGCATTCAGCAAAGAGATGGCAGCCCTGCAAGGTATATTTTTTTTCCACAGGGTGTATTTTTGTTTCCTGAATTATAAGCCCCTTGACTTATCTGGAACCAGAAAGCTGTGCTGCATAACAGGAGGCAAGCAGAAGGGGGTGGGCAGAGGAGTCGGGGGAAGGCTTTGAAGCTCCTGAGAAGAGTCTGGCTCAGGTCTGCTATGCAGGAGGAAGCCATTGTGGCTCTGAAGTGCAGAGTTGTGAACAGCAGCTGCAGCTCCCCTTTGCTTGCAGGGCTTGTAGGGCTGAGAGAAGGGGCATGGCCAGAAAAAGGAGAGAGAGGCCTAGTATTTATGGATTTGCCACTAGCTGGTGTGTGGGTCCCGGCTTAGTGATAATAGAAATTAAAAACTAAAATAACAATATGGATTTACAGGAAAAACTTTAATTTGAAAGTAAGAGAAAATGAGGAAAGGACTCCATCTCGTGTAGTACCTGGAGGGGACGTACTGATGAAGAAGATCAGATTGGCAGAGACTAGTTTTATGGGATGCTTGTAAGAAGGCTGGAGCCTGGCCGATCACTATGTCAATCATGAGTTTGTAGCTCCAGAGGAATCCTCGTGAACTGAGCAATTTGGTTTCCATGGAAGGAATCCCCATGTCTTGAAAGGCAGTCTCAGCCATGTGAGGCTCTGTTAGAATCCAAGGTGATCATAGGTTTAAGGCAATGGAGACTTCAGGTGTAATTGATCTCAGTCTTGAAGGGTGATGAGATAGGCTAGGTAAATTTAGGGCTAATAAATCTGGTTTTGCCAACTTTTAGACATTCCATAAATGACTAACTTGCATATATATATGTGTGTGTGTGTGTGTGTGTGTGTGTGTATATATATATATATATATATATATAGAGAGAGAGAGAGAGAGAGAGAGAGAGAGAGAGAGCTGATAAAGGATCTGGCCCGAGTTTCATAATATGAAGGTCAAGCTTTGTTCTGTTTTTAGTTATCTATTGGGTATTGGAAGATCCAAGAGTCAAGATTTTTACTAAAAACAAAACAAAACACTTCCAAGTCCTAGTCTATCTTAGAAGCAAACATAAATCATACTTTTAATGACTAATAGTTCAAGGGCCCAGGAGTTTGTCCTTTGTTCCTATAGTGCTCTCTGACTGTGTCACCTTTGTCCTTAACAGCTCTGTAGAACTGGAACTTACTAGGTCACTGACACTGTTAAGAGGCTTACATGCATTATTTCAGCTAATCCTTGTAGTAGATCATTGAGGGATTCCCCACTTTACAGATAAGGAAATTGAGGCTCAAAAGCTCAAGGAATTTTCTCTCTTCATACCTGCTGCTGGAACTATGTCTGAATCCCATGTACTTTGTGATCTCTCTGTGTCTCTCTCTCTCTGAATCACCCTCCCCGCACCCTGGGATTAAATCCAGGACATTCTACCACTAAGCCCTACTTCAGCCATTTATTCTTTTTTTTTAAACGGAGTTTATTGGAGGGCCGGGGATTTAGCTCAGCAGTTTGGTGGCCTTCCTCGCAAGCACAAGGACCCGAGTTCAATCCCTGGTACCAAAAAAAAAACAAAATTGAGTTTATTGGTACTTTTTAGGTAGGCAGTACAGTTACATTCACCATTGGGATCTTGCACCTTTACATGTTGTATCTTGGTTCTTATTTTTTCCCCAGTCCCCTGCCCTCCCTTCACTCCCTCCACCCTTCCCTATTTACAAAGACTTGGTTTCCATTTTTTCCTTATATTTTTTCTTTTACCCTACCCTTCCCACTTCCCCTACACCTTTAGCCGTTTTCTTCCTTTCACATTATCAGTTATACAATTTGAACTTTATTCACACTTAGTTTTTCACATCAGAGAAACTATGTGGTATATACTATTTGTGTGTGTCCTATTTATTTCATTTAAGACTATGGCCTCAACATGCATCCATTTTCCTATAAATGACTCTAGTTTCTCATTCTTTTTTTTTTTCAGCTTTAATTGAGTTTATTGGTACATTTTAGGGATACAGTACAGTTACATTCATTGTTGGGATCTTGTACCTCTACGTGACAAGTCTTGGTTCTCATTTTTTCCCCTTACCCCTGCCCTCCCTTCACCCCCTCCTCCTCCCCATCATTCTTTATGGCTGAGTAGTATAGAAAACCCACATCTTCTTTATCCAGTCTCCAGTTGATGGGCATTTGGCTGTTCCTAAATTGTAGCTATTAAAAACTGTGCCGCTATAAACATGGGTGCTCATATATCACTGTGGTATGATGCTGTTGGAAAGATATCCAGCAGAGGGATAGCTGGGTCAAATGGGACCTCTAATCCTAGTATCTTCAGCCATTTATTCTATTGTTGTTCTTAATATTGACACTGGGGATTGAACCCAGCCAGGGCTTTTATACTGCTACATCCCCAACCCTTTAAAATTTTTTTTTTATTTAACTTGAGACAGGATTCTGCTAAATTGCTAAGTTTCCCAGACTGGGTTTAAACTTGTGATCCTCCTGTCTCAGCCTTCTAGCATGTTGGGATTACTGGCTTCTTTTTTAATATTTTATTTTTAGACAAGATCTCACTAACTTGCCCTGGCTGGACTTGAAGTTCTGATTTTCCTGCCTTGGTTTCCCAAATAGCTGGAATTACAGTCACATGCCACTGTACTTGGCTTATGATTTCTGAAGGTGAGGTCTCTGGTTCTCTCATCATTTATTCATCCAAAATGTGTTCCAAGAAAAAAAAATGTGTTGAGCATCTATTATGTACCAGGCCTGTTCTATATGCAGGGTCTGGTATATAGTAACTTTCAGCCATTTCACATGAAAGTAGGCCAGAAAATTAATAAGGCTATGATTCCGTGTCTGGCTGACTGCAGGGAATAAGACTTATTTTGCACCCTGGACACCATCCTTCCAACCCCAGGCAGCTGTAGGTTACACACAGAGCAAATGTCTTCCAAGTGCTTTGCAGCTGTGGGGAGGAAGCTATTTCAAAGGCAGCCTGCTCTTGGTCCCACGCTGACACAAGGCCTTTGTCATCAGTGAGCCTCGCAGCACCTGCAGGGGGAGATGCCCTGTCAGAGCCCTAATTGAATGTAGTTGGCACTCCCCAGGAAGTGTAATAATTCCAGCTGGCATTTGCCTGGCACTTGAGAGAGGTGCAAAATCCCTGCTAGCAACACAAAGACCAAAGACATCTCTCTGCCAAGCGCTGAGGCTGGGGGCCAGGAGCCAGGCAGAGACAATATTGTGTTGATCTCTTCTTTCTGCCTTTCCTCTGCCCAGCATGCTGTGTGCTGGGCTGGCTGTTGCCTTTCCCCCTGCGGACAGCCCCTGAGGACTCAGGCTTTACCTACTTTGTTCTGCCCCTGGTGTTTTTTTGTTTTTTTGTTTTTTTTTTTGTTTTCCTGAGTTCTGAAATTTCATTATACTGAGCTTGGGTAAATGGATAAGGGGGATGGGACCCAAGAGCCCTGTTGAGCCCCTTAAATCCCTGAGTTAAATAATTCAAATGCAGATTTTGCTTGAGGAGGAGGCTGAAACCATGAGTCAGGACTAGTCTTTGTATTTTAGTATAGTTCACTGAAGCTGACACCACCTTATTAGCACTGAAATGCAAGTTGTGTTTTAAAGTAATAGCAGTGAATAACAGGCAGTGCGGGTTCATATGTATATGTGCTCCTCCTCTGCGAGGTACTTCTCTGAGTTCTTCACACTCATTCTGTGAGATGGGTATCAGCTCCCTTTTATAGATGGAGACAGTGGAAGCTTAGACAACTTGAGAGGCATGGGATAACCACAAAACTACCATGTTGGGGAGCTTGGGTTTTATTCAAGTACTCCTTTGGAGTCTGTACTCTTCAACACCGTGATAAATCTTTCCCAGAGGGTATGCATTACTTGAGAGTTTTAAGGTCTACTTTTTATTTTAGCAGATAGCACAGAAAGCTAATATTTATGTGTTGGACATTTTGTATACATTCTTTATTTGCTAGTTTACCCATTTTTATGATGAGAAAAGAGTTTTTGAATGGTTAAGTGACTTGCCTAAGGTCACACAGCCAGTGATGGTTGCAGTTAGGAATTGGACCCAGATCAATTTGACCATGATTTTCTATTATGTACAAGGTAGGTATTCAAAATCCTGTGGGTGTACTCTAGGTTGAAACATCTTTTCTGGATATTGCAGAAGTCTCTTTCTCCCCAAAGATCTATTTTTTCACCAATAATCCACCAAATGTTTTTCATACTTGTTTTTTTCTTGGTCTGTCTTCTGCCCCAGCTAAAAACACATTGGAGTTTTGTTCTGGAACCTGGGGCTCCTGGAATGGGCAGGGAGTGGGGCCCTGTGGCGGGGAACAGAACAGCTTGCTCTGCATGTTCCCTAGCCTCCTCTGCACGGTCCATTCCCTGTTCCAGCAGACTTCGGGGCTGCAGCTGTGCAGAGAGTGGGGGCTGCCAAGCTCCCAGCAAGGGCTCTGTTCAAAGGCACCACAGGATCTGACCCTTGGGCTCTGAACCCTTGCTCTCCTGCAGTGGCTCTTTGTTCTCAAAAACTTCTCCTTCTAGCCCATTTCTGGCTCAGCCTGTACCCCTGCTGGCCAGGTAAAGTGAACAACAAGTCACCATTTCTCTCCTTATTTGTCCCAAGCCCAACTTTGCAAATTGTCATCCTCACAGGTTAGAGCCCCTGCTTGTCTGTGTGTGGGCCGTCACAGAATGTCCTGAGGACTCTTGGGAGTTTTCTTGGTAATGTGTAGACCAATCTGTACCCTGTGTGCTGTCTGGGGCACACACCCAGGCTGGAGACTTCAGGGTCTTGGCTGTTTGGAGGGAGTTCCTGGTCTGACAGGAGATGCCATGGGCCCTGGAACCAGGCACCTTACATCTCTGACACCAGTCAGTTCTTTCTGCACAAGCTCAGAGTCTTGCTGTAAGGTCCTGCACTTGATGCTGTTGAGAAACTACTCACCCAGGTGGGAAGGAGACAGAACAGAGGGACCCACTGAATTTTCCTGAGATGACTATAGGCAGAGTTTTAGGAGTGTAAAGGATTTGGAACCTGTAGAAGGAGCAACCAGACTGGCCAGCCTCTCCTCAAATGTGGTGTGGCATTTCCCTGCACTGTGCAAGCACCCACCTTGCTGTCCTCAGGATTTGATTTCATTCTTCCACTTCCTTCTCTAGCTTCTGACATAAATCCCCAACCCCCTCTCTTTTCTCCATTATAATTTTTCCTCAGGGTCAAGTTGTCACTGTGCTTTGGGCTTTTGTGTCATTTCTTTGTGAGCACCAGCACTCTAAATCCTCCTTTATGCTTCTTGCTTCTGACCCTTTTCCCTAGTGGCAATTCCTACCTTAGAGAACACTCAGAGAAGGGACTTCCAGTGAGCAGAAGGAATGGACAGCTGGAGACTCTCTTCCCTTCTCTTCACAATCTCTCCTTGCTTGGTCCCCATTCCTGCAGAGGTGGAAATACAACCAGAGGAGGCATGTCCTGGGCATGTCCTTGATGGCTGTCCTCAGGGACACAGGGCAGTGATCTCACACCTAGTGTTCATTATGATGACCAGGAAACTTTGAAAATGACACAGTTTCTGGGGCTCAGGATTCAGTGTCTCACCTGGGGATGCCAGTCAGTGTGATTCTAGACAATCGGCCTACAATGTAGAGGAAAACTGATGCTCAGGTAGGGCTGACTATAACAGGAGAGAGCAAGGGGTGAGGTGAAGGGTGGTGGCCATGTTTAGGGCTAGGGGAAGGCAGGGAGGAATTGAGCTTTGTGTATGGAACCGGAGGTTGCTGTTAGTAGAAGGAAATGAGGGGAGGCTGGAAGGGTTATGGAAAGCAGGAGCCTGTTTGGGAGCTCCTGGAGTGAGGCTAGGCCAAGACACAGAAGGGGTCATCCAGTGCCCTTTCTCCTGGAAACACAGGGCCATGTCCACAGCTTAGTGCTTCCTGGAGTTGCTCATAGGCCCCCCTTCCCACAACTCTGAAGGATTCCTTGGTCCCATCGACTTGATGTTCTTTCTCTTTGGGGTGTTCTAGCTGTTAGATCACAACATGAACACACTGGGCCAGACAGCTGACATAACAGCGACAGCCTTAGTGAGCTTTAGCTGGAAAGGTGTTTTCCCCAAGGAGGACAAAGTCCTCTCCAGATTTACTTCTATTCATCCTCCAGACTTTGTGGAGAAGGAAGATTACTCTTCCTAGTTTTTATTTTTATTTTTTATGATACCAGGATTGAACTCAGGACCTTGAGCTTGCAAGGCAGGCAGCAGAACCACTGAGCTAAATCCCGGGCCCCCTTCCTGGTTTTTAGACAGAGGGTTCTGAGACCCATATCCCTAGAGATCTTGTGCCTGGATTCCTATTAGGGATAGGACAGAGTGGAACAGAACCCAGGGCTTTGTTTCTGCCATCTAACCTTCGATACCAGACCTTCCTTTGTTCTGGAGCCCTGACCCACCTACCTGTCGTCCACCAAATCTCCTTCAGATTTCTCTTTGTTTCCTCCTATGGTGCTCAACAAACCCATCCAGGGCCCAGGGAGGAGGGCCACTGAGTGAATAGGGCAGCAGGGTCCTGGCTGGTTCCTGGCTTGTGGCTGTGTCTTCCCATGGAGGTGCAGAGGGCCACTTCCAAGGAGGTCAGCCTTCTTGCCATCTTCCTTCGCAGGTGTGGATGGACGCAGGCACCCAGATCTTCTTCTCCTTTGCCATCTGCCTGGGCTGCCTCATGGCCCTGGGCAGCTACAACAAGTACCACAACAACTGCTACAGGTGACTGGGGGTGCGAGTTCTGACCCACACCAGCTCATGCATTTGCCTTTGTTACACCCCTACTTCCATGCCAAGGTGCTCTTGGAAGCCAAACGGAGTCAACTGCAGGATGGGAGGAGGGGCTGCTTCTGGAAGGGTAGAAAGCAGCAATCACCTGGGAGATGTGAGGAGGGAGTCTGCCTGCCCTGGCTACTTTAGGGATTAGTGGGCTCAAGAGCATTAGGTGAGGAGCAACAACCTCACAGCTGTCCTGTGGTGGAGCCTCTGTCTGGCCTGCTTGGTAAATCTGCCCCAGCAAACACTGACTCCTTGCAGACTTTCACCTCACCTCCTGGGTGTGCTTCCCAGAGGCCTCTCCCTCACACCACATCCTTTCCCCAGGGTTCCTTTCTGCCTTCTGGATTCATTCTCAGAGAATTGAAGCCAAATGTGATTAGTTGAAATGCAGATGAAAAAAAAAAAATCCTATTGTGCATTTCTAAAATAGAACTTTGTGAGTTATGTGTTGTTTGCCACTATCCATGTCACGCTAGATGAAATTATGTCAGAGCAGCAGTGTCTCCAAAAGTGTGGTAGTGGCTTGGGGGTGGGGGCGCTTGGAGCATCAGTCTTTAGTGTCATCTGGATTCATCTCACTACTGAGCCAAGCCAGTGGTGGCGGGTGGGGCAGGACCAGCACTTGGAATAGTCATCTGGATTTGACGGGGAGCCCCGCCCGGCCTCTGTGAGGGCTCAGTGAGTGTCTGCCTGGAGGAGCTGCGGCCCCTGTATGAGCCTGTTGCTTCCTTCTCCGTACCTGCTCCCCACAGGGACTGCATCGCCCTCTGCTTCCTCAACAGCGGCACCAGCTTCGTAGCCGGCTTTGCCATCTTCTCCATCCTGGGCTTCATGTCCCAGGAGCAGGGTGTGCCCATCTCTGAGGTTGCCGAGTCGGGTGAGTGCCACTGGGAAGTACCCACAAGTTCTTTGTTCCTGAGATCCAGAAATGATACTCAAGAAGTTTCAGATTTTGGACCGTTTTTGATTTTCAGATTAGGAGGCTCAGCTGGTAGATTCTATACAAATATTCCAAGTCTGAAAAACTCCAAAATCTGAAACGCTTCTGGGGCCAAGCACTTCAGATGAGGGATTTGTCACGCATAGTGTGAAGCATGCATGCAGTAGGTGCTACCACTGTCCCTGCTGCACCAGAGTGGGAGCTGAGGCTCGGGGAAGCAGGTGATAGCCAAATGGTTCTCCACATGTTTCAGTGAAAGCTTCCCATGCCTGTGAATTCATTCCTGCCCCATGAGTGGCTGAGAGGGACATTCATACAGTTGAGAGGATGTGTGCCAGTGGCATTCTAAAAGTAATGCCAGGCTACTTGTGGGAGGGTGAGGAGTGATAAACTGGAGGCCATAGGCTGGAGTCTCACCCATGAGGTACTTTCTTTGGTACCATCTACTTTGTAAACATAACAAAGTGATTGCTTCAGCCATAGAATGCTCAGGTTCCTTCTTGTTTTATGCTAGGTCTGCTTCATGAGTTTATCTGGCCCACTGGCTCCTGCACTCATTCCAAGTTTGACACCTCTGGTTTGGAGCAACAAATGCAAAGGCCCAGAGCCCTTTTAGAAAATGTCCTTTTTAGCTAGGGTCTCTAGTTTCTGTTCTTGCTAGTGAGCGTACAGTGGTTTGGTGCCTTGGAAATTTGGGGACTAGGTAGATGTTTGGGTGGCTTGGCCTGGGTCAGGATAGTGGTGATGGTGATAATTTTAGGGTGAAGTTTCAGCATGGGGCTGTATCCCTCTGCTTCACCTTAGGACCTGGCCTGGCTTTCATCGCCTACCCTCGGGCTGTTGTAATGCTGCCCTTCTCTCCTCTGTGGGCCTGCTGCTTCTTCTTCATGGTCATTCTGCTGGGACTCGATAGCCAGGTATCAAGAGGTAGCCTCTCGGAGCCCGAGTGATGACTGGGTGTGTGGGCAAGGAGAGAGTACACAGAAGGCATGAGGTTGAGCTGTTTGCCCCAAGGGAGTTTAAAATAGTTGGGGACTTGGCAGGAGTGGATGTCCGCAGGATGGTCCAGACCTAACCACATTCAGCTCTGGGGCTGGAGTCAGAGAGGCTGGCAAGGCTGACTCTGGGAGCCAGATCCAGAGCTGTGACAAGGTGTGCTGCAGCAGATCTCTCCCTCCGATCCTTCTGCCCTCTCATCTAGTTTGTGTGCGTAGAAAGCCTGGTCACAGCACTGGTGGACATGTACCCCCAGAGGTTCCGCAGGAAGAACCGGAGGGAGATCCTCATCCTTGTGGTGGCCATCATTTCCTTCCTCTTGGGGCTGGTCATGCTTACCGAGGTAAGGATCTGGGAGGCTGGAAGGAGCACCCTATGAGGATGAGCAGCAGCATAATCAGCTGCACTGTCAGTCAGGGCGACTGCCTCCGGGCCACTGGGACCCTCTCCTTGACCCCATAGAAAGAATGGATGAGGGGGAACTTGGTTCTATTGTAAGCAAAGAGGCACAGAAAGCATTGGGAAAAGCTGCCTCCCCAGCAAGACCCCGTAGGCAATGGAACCAAGTTCGGCACATAACCTCACAGGGGGAAGGGGAGCCCTGGGGACAGGTGGCATCTGTGTTGTCTTGGGGGAGAAGCAGGTTGGAAGAGCCGGCATTTGGCATTTTGATGATACCAACAACAACTCCGTCACAACCCTTTGTTAGACACTATACTTGGGCTTCTGGGTCCTTCCTAAATACTCTCAGGAATACACTTAACGATAGCTGTCTGATTTCATTCATCTTCCGTCCAAAAGCAATAATAAAACAGTCATTTTCCATATCTTCCTAGTGTTTTATGGCTTATAAACACATTCTCTTTTAGTAGCTGTCTCCTGTGATTTCACCAAGGCTGCTCTGGGCCCCAAAGCTGAGGCTGTGGGGCACGGGAGTAAGTCTGTCTGTCTCCTTGGGATAATCTCCCCTGTGCAGGGTGGCATGTATGTGTTCCAGCTCTTTGACTACTATGCAGCCAGTGGCATGTGCCTCCTGTTCGTGGCTGTCTTTGAGTCCTCCAGTGTGGCTTGGATTTATGGTGAGTGGCTTTTCCCCAGTATCTCTTCCACTCTAGTGCATTTCAGCAACATCTGCTGTCCACACCCACATTTGCCCAGACTCCACCCTACCCAAACCTCAGAAATCTCAAAGCCCCCAAGTGGCCAGGGCTGGTGGGACCCTCCAGAAGTTGCCTTGAGTTCCTACCTGCATTACCTGCACCCAGACCCCTTCAGGTGGGCCTATCCAAACCAAAACTCTGCTGCGTGGAGAAACCTTGAAAATCAGAATGTGATTTTTCTCTCCCTAAACCAAGTTCTACCTGCTGTCATTTATGCTATGAACCCTAGGATGCTTTGAAAAGACAACCATGATATCTCCCATTTACTGGTCCTTTCCCACCTAATCTATATGGCCCCCTTCCTGACCCTGAAGGATGTCCTTTCTCTCCTTCCTCCCCCCTTCTCTGTGGTAGGAGCTGGACGCTTCTATGACAATGTTGAAGATATGATTGGGTACAGGCCATGGCCTCTTATCAAATACTGCTGGCTCTTTTTCACACCAGCTGTGTGCATGGTAAGGAAATCTTCAAGGGATGGAGACAGATGAAAGGTGTGCCTGAGGGCGGTAGCAGGGGTGGAGGTGGAGGTCATTAGCTCTAGAGTGGAGTTCTTTCTAGAATTTGAAAATCATCTTGGATTTTTATTCCTCTTCCCATTGGAGCCTAGAAATCTACAGCAAGATAGACTCTTCCTTTCTGTTTCACAGAAGGATAAACTTAGGTCTGATGATGTCAGACAGCTTGACCAAGAGCCCAGTGTGAATCTAATGTCACAGGCAGGGACTGAAACTCAAGGGTTGGACTGCTCAGAATAACATTAAAAACCACAGCCATCATGATAGCAACAGTTCTACAGGGCCTACTGTATTCCTGGCCCAAGGTACTTTCTTGTGTAAGGCAACAATCACAATGACATGCATTTTACAGATGAAACTGAAGCTAAAGAAGTAAAACAACTTAGGGAGTGACAGAGTTGTAGAGAGCCAAGACTCATACCCAGGCAGCCTGGTTCCAGTCTGAGGCTTGAACACATTGTGCTGCCCCTTGGCTTTCCGCTGCTGTCAGCAGTTACTCAGCCCTGCTGGGTACAAGATGGACATGAGGATGGTGGAGAGGGAGGTGGACACTATCCGGAACTACTCACAGCCCTACCTACCTCTAGGTGCAAGAGATGTATGCATCTTAGAGCACCCAGGTGCATCACCCTGTTTGACCAGGAGTCAGCCATGAGCAGAGGTCCTCGGGACACAGGGCCCCCGAGTGACAGAGCATGGGTCCTGGAAGTATCTGCTGGGGAAGTGGGTTCTGAGCAGAATGTGGTGTAGTTTGGAAGCTGACTGGAAGCACATCAGAGCTCAGAGAAGGAAACCTATCAGGCCAGCCATTGGGTGGGGTACTGAGGGCACAGAGACCCTCACCTTCTTTCTTTTCCACTCTCACTCCAGGCCACCTTTTTGTTCTCCTTGATCAAGTATACCCCACTGACCTACAACAAGAAGTACATGTACCCATGGTGGGGTGATGCCCTGGGCTGGCTCCTGGCTCTGTCCTCCATGGTCTGCATTCCTACCTGGATCATTTACAAATTCATCAGCCTCAAGGGCCCCCTCAGAGAGGTAGGATCTCCACAGAGGGATGGGGGCTTCTCTGGATGAGGTGAGCTTATGGATGCTAGGTGGGTGGCCTGCTGGGTGGGGGGAGGTGGTGCTCAGAGGGGCTGGGGAGTTGGAACAAGTGTCAAGGAGGGTCAGAGTGTGAGCTGAGAAGTCTTAGGAAAAGTGACCGGGTAATGGCAGGACCCAGGCTGTAGTTACCGGGCTGGCACCCAGAGGTGGGTATGTGAGGAGGCAGGTGGATGTTGGTGCTGAGGGACCGTGGCAGACAGTTCTCATCTGCCACATGACAGCCATGGCCACTGTCCTTGCAGAGAGTTCGCCAGCTCTTGTGCCCAGCCAAGGACCTGCCCCAGAGGAGCCAAGCAGGACCCTCTGCCCCTGCCACACCCAGGATGTCTCTTCTTCGACTCACAGAACTGGAATCAAACATCTAGGGGCAGGCCCTCAGATGGAGCCTGCGGGCCAGAGGGCAAAAGACTCACTGTGCCTCTCTGTCCTCACCCTGGGCAGACAAGACAGAGGGGGACACTGTGGAGTCTGCCTTTGGAGTTGGGGGCCTCCTGCCCCCACTTCCCTGTCACACCCCAGGTGTGACAGATGTGAGATGCCAATGTCCAGAGTATCTTTTGAGGCAGCTTGGAGAGCCCGAAAGGGGTTGTAGGGGGGAGAGCAGCTGGCCTCTGGCCTCCTCCCTGCCTCCATTAAATTCATCTTTTTCCCTAATGCTTGCATCCAGTCTGTTTTCTGCCCTCAGCCTGTGCCTTGGCTACCTCCCCCTGCGCAGCTGTGGCTGTGGGGCCGGCTCCCTCCTGTCTTGCCCATAGTCACTGAGTTCTCTTCCTTGACACTGTAGCAGAGGTGACTGCTGTGATAGGAGCTTGACAGCAAGGTGTGTGGATCCTGGGAGGTGTCCCATGTTCTCCACCTGTGCTCTGTGAGATAGGAAAGGAGGTGGAGGGAGGATGAAGGAGACCAGGGCCCTAGCTGTTTCCCAGCCTGTGCCCTTGCCTACTCTGTGTCAGCCCGTCGACCCAGCCTGGGGCAGCAGGGCACAGCCGTGGCCTGCAGGCCTAGGTGGGTGTAGGAGCCTGGACTCTGTCAGCAGAGGACCCTGCATCCACAGAACTGCCTGTCCTCTAAATTTGCAAGAGGCTTCAAAACTGGGTGCTGTTATCACCAGGTGTGGCCACAAGGGGGTGGCACTGCCATGACCTCAGCACCACCATGAGAGCCTAAGCAGCTTGAGATGGGTAGGCTGTGAAGAGGAGCCAGTGGGAGGCAGAGTCCATCTCTCTTGGGGCTCAGCAAGCGGCGTTGGCCCCAGGGGTCCACAGGCATCTCTGTAGTCTCCCCTGGCCCCAGGACCCATGGGCAGTGCTGTAGCCAACCAGCTCCCCCAGCCCAAGACCACCCCTGTAGCTTTCCCTCCCAGGCCACAGCATCCCGTCACCTGGCAGCCTGGAGGGCAGCGAGATGCTCCAGTGGCATTGTGTATGTGTGTGGAAGTGGCTGAACCTGGGGCTGCTGTTCTCCTCCCTGTGAACTAAACTCTCTGCCACCTTATCAGCAGACTCTGCTGGTGCCATTGGGGTGGTAGTGGTGCATCCCATGACTCTCAGGGCTGCTATCAAGGGTGCACAGGGTCCTCTGTTTAGAGTTTTCAGTTTTTTTCTCCATGTCAGTCTATGAGGAAATATTCCACAATCTTTGCCAGTCTTTAAGTTTTGACTTCTTATTGTTGGAAGAGTTTATAAAAATCACCAATAGCACAACCCTATACACACACATGCACACACACACACACACACACACACACACACACCCCATGTATTGGCCTTTCTGGACAGTGCACCGGGTTCAGCCACAGGCCTTCCTTAGAAGAAGTGAATCTGGTGGAGAAGCTCCTGAAGGTGGAGCCAACACACACCTGGCCTCTCCATCTGTCCCACATTGTTTCCAGAACACCGCTGTGCAGAGCTGTGTGATGCTGTCCCAACTCATGGTGTCAGATATGATTTCTTAAACAAATATGGCAAATGCTCTGAAAGGTAAGAGCACAGAGGAGTAGGTGTGGGAAGGGACCAGATGGTGTAAGCCCAGGTGGCCTGGGAAAGCCAGATGAGCATCCAGCCTTCTGATCAAAGCTTCAAGGATCTGTTGAGTCCAGGAAGGGACAGAGCCGTTGTGCTAGAGATTTGCATCTTATTTAGGAGACTCACAATGGTGGACTATAGTGTGAAAATCACCCATTGGCACAAGAATCAGGGAACTAGTTCTCCTCTTCATTTGCTGTATCTAATTTACTGCGTGTCCTTGTGAAAGCTCCTTGTGATTCCTACTTGTCTTCCAGATAAGGATAATACTGTGCCTTGGCTCACATGGGTTTGTTGTAGGGCTCGAAGGAGGTCATGGGTATGAGAGTGCTTTCAGCCTCTTGGTGTCAGTCAGCGTGAAGTTATTAAACCAGCTGGGGGAAATGGATGAGGAGGAGATGCTCTGACCATCCAGGGAGGACAGATAAGTGGAGATGGAGCCTTGTACCTGGACCAAGCTTTGGCCTAGGGAGTGGAAGAGGTGGGGCTGGAGGTGGAGGAGGGTTGTTTCAGTCCCATCTTCTTTTCCTGCATGGAAGGGTAGAGTCTGAATTCTGTAGTTCCTAGACGAAGAGAGCAAGCAGGAACAGAAGGGGAAATCCTCCCTGTCCAGAGGCCACACCTGTTATAGAAGGAAGGCAGATGGAAAGGGCCTCGGGGGAGGGGAGAGCCAAGTGCAGAGGGCAGAGGCACAGGCAATGGGAGAATTTCCAAACCACAGCCCTTGGCGGGAGGGAAGCACTTAGGCACTGAGCACACCAGGCTGCCAGGGAGCTCAGACTTTGCACGTGTGTGTGTCCTGGTCTCAGGTTCCCACATGCTTATACACAGAGTCCCTCATTGTCCTTAGACAAATGTGCACATGTGCAAAGACTCAGAGACACCGCAGTCAGCCCAGCACATTCCTTTAGGATTTTACAGTCCATACTTAGCTCCCCATGCTTACTGGCTGTGTGACCTAGGGCAAATTAACCTCTCTGGACCTTAGTGTTCTCCCTTAAAAATGGAAATAATACTGTTTACATCATAGAGTTATTGAAGAGAGTATAGAACAGCTGCTCGTGGAACACATTCAAGCAAATCCCTTTATTTACCCTCACTCGAGGCCCCTACATTGCACTAGCAGTTAACAGAGATGTCCTTGCTGTAACAAGGTCAGATTTTCCTCCAGGAAGAAGGCTACAGTTATGGAGCTAAGCATATTTGCTAGAAGGCAAGAGAAAGGTGCTGCTAAAATAACCAGTATCCTGTGACCCTGTGGTCCTGCTCAGCACAGCAGTACTGGTCAAGAAAAGTAGGAACTGAGCCTTCCATGCTCTAGTTTATGTCTTGGTTCTGGGAAAACAATGCTTTCCTAGAAATTGAGGTGATATTTTTTTTCCCCAAGGAACATCCATGCATCCCTCCGTCTGTCTGATAAATACCAAGCGCCTACTCTGAGGCAGGGCTACTGTACTAAATGCTAGATAGAAACAAAGGATTTTGAAATTAGATCCCTACCCATTAGATATTCATGGTCTGGGAAACAGTATGCTACAGTGTAATCTAGTATAGGTTTTTAGAATCAAGTGTGTAGGTTTTTGGAACCAAATCTCAGCTCTGCCATTTGCTAGCGCATGGCCTTGGGACAAAGCATGTGATTCTGTTTACCCCAGCATTCACTCTGTCAGATGGGGCTAATGATGTCTATATTCCCGGGTTCTCAAGGAGATTATATGAAGTAACATGTAGAGCACAGAGCCTGAGTTAGATGCTCAGGCAGTGGGTCCCATCCCAGGTCTGCCAAAGCAAGCACAGGGTCAGAGAAGATGGCAGTGATGAGAACATCTGTGGAATCCAACACTGTGGATATTACAGTGAGATCACTGGTTTATTTAATCATATTTCATCTTAACTATGAGCCTCCAGTATGGAAAGAGCCCTGACTTAGCTAGACTTTGCAGGATTCCTACCTTAGGCAAGACGGGGTTCCTGGCTTCCAGAGTTTTCCAATTGCTCTGAATACCCAAACGGTGTTGGGGAACATAGAGATTGCAGTGGAAACGAATAAAGATAGAGCTCAAAGACAGGGCTCAAAGACAGTGCCAGAGGCAATCAGGTAAAGAAGGGAAAGACTAGGTTACTCTTGGGAGAAGAATCAAACCCTGTTCCCCAAACTGCTGCCTGAGAGGATCACAGGAGGAGGATCAGGGTGGGCAAAAGGGCGAGTTAAGGAAGACGGTGTCTTAGTCCCTTTTCTCACTGCTGAGACACCATACCCAACTTCCCTTTCTCCCACAATTTAAAGGGGGAGAGGTTTATAGAGACTTCACTCCATAGTACACTGGCTCCAAAGCAGGATGGCATGGCAGAGAGGCAAGGCACAGAAGACAGAGTCAAGGGAGGAGCTGGACAGGGAGATGAACTCTTTTAGGCCTCACCTCCAGTGACCCACCTCTTCCTACCAGACTCTACCTCCTAATAGCAAGTCAGCTATAAGCTCCCATAGCACAATCACCTCTCAAACGTCCTACCTCTGATCACTTGAGGTTTAGGGTGACATCTCAATATAAACCATAACAGATGAGTATTTTGATGTTGGATAGCTGCAACTATTTACTCACATGGGCACTAGTGTCCCCTCTGCAGCAAGCTCTACGGTCAATGTGTGTGGTGCACCGAATATACAGGGACAAGGCCTGTGACACGGATCACACAGGCTAGCTGAGCACAGGAGTGACAAGAGTGACTCTGGGGGCTGGGCTCTCTTTGGCTCGAACTGCCCCCAGCCTGGCTTATGGCTTCACAGAGCTGAGCCATCTGAGAACTGAAACTCACCCTGGCCTTTTCACAATGGGGAACCCTATGGGACAGGCTGAAAGGGCCTGAGAGATGCTGAGTGGGGGTGTCTGATGGAAAATTACAGACTGAAAGTCTCGCTTCACATTCCTCCACTGCTGGGAAGTCCTCAAAGACAAAGAGGAAGTGTATGTACAGGGACATTTCCCTTTCTCCTACAACTTCCCCTGCCTCCACCCACCTACAGCTGAAGAAGCGCCTCGGTCCTCTAAAGGAGGGGCTGTGGGCCAGACTTGTCCCCGCTATTGTGAGTGTGTGCTCGGGACCCTCTTCTGGAGAAGCCCACTGGGCCCCCAGTACAGGACACACATATTCAGCCCATGCCCTTCACCACTCACAGCTACCAGGCTCTTCTGGATGCGTCTTTGCCATGTGCCTTGGCACTGAGAGGTGACAGGGCATCATTCGTGCTGTTCAGGACCAGACCCGCCGTGATCTCAGCCTCTCTGTCCAGAGGACCCACAACAAACACCAGCAACGCCCTGTAAGTATTTGTGATCACTTTACTATGATTTTTTTTTCTCTTTCTCTCACAGCAGCCCTGCAAGAGGACATATTATTTTACAGAGTGGGAAACTGAAACTCATGTCCCTATCTAGTGATCAGACTGGCCGACAATAGGGTAAGAGTGGAGAGTCAGGCCTGCCAGATCCTGTACCTGTGGCCTTGATCCTCTGTGCTCCTTCCTTTAGACAGGCATGGTGAGGGTGCTTTCTCTAGGAAAATCCCAAAGAGGGCTAGTGGTTGTGAAGGACTAGAGCTTGCCTAGAAGCCACAGAGGGCAGGCGCTCAGTGGAAAACTCCAGCTGTGAGTCACTGTCCTCCTGAGCCCTCGTCACTGAAGCCAGCTCCCTCTGGAGCTCTCAGTTTCCAGGCTGGAAGTCAGTGGCTCCCACCCTGCTGCTTCGGTAAGAGAAGGGATGGTGCTGGGGTACTCAGAGGGGGAAGAGGGGAAAGGGGAGGGTGGGCAACAGGAATATGTGAGGACCCCCTCCGCTCTGGAGGGGCCTGGAGGTTAGCGGCTGCAAGGAAGGGGCTGTAGAGGGCGTGAGAGAGTGGGAATAGAGGCCTGACTTCCTGAGGTTGGGTGTCATAGTCCTGCTTCACACACACACACACACACACACACACACACACACACAGTGGCTTTCTGTCTGGGAGTCCTGGGACAGTTCGGACAGGATTCCACACTGAAAAGAGCAGGACTGAAGGTGGAGAACCTTTCCCTTTCCGGTCTGGCTCTTGGCACTGGCTAACCCAGTTTCCTGGGACTGACTGTGCACGGAACTGAGCAGATTGCAGGGGAGCAAGGTGAGCAGGAAGCAAGGCTCTACTGCTGACCCAGAGGGAGGGGTCAGAGGGCTCAGACCTGGAAGGCAGAACTTCATAGAGTTGTGTCTGAGTGGGAAATAAGTCTGATACTCAATGGCACTGGGACACGGGTTCCTCCCACAGGTCCCCTCGATACCCACAGCATTGGGGTTGCTCAGGAATAAGCCTGGGTAGCAGGAGAGTCCATGGATGGGGAGCAGCCCGGACAGTGGGAGAAGGAAGGTGGTCACCTGACTGAGGGGGAGGGAAGCACACAGTGTCCAGGAGGTGGGAGGGAGGCTGGACAGGAGGAGCCTCGGGGCATTCCTAGGGCTGGATCCGCACTGAATGTCAGCCCTCCCCTCCCAGTGGGCGTCCCTTCACCTCCAGAAGCTAAGTATCTCCCAGAAGGAGGAATCTGCCTGACCCTGGGTTTGGGGGAGACATGGGTTTAAACAGTGAGGGAGACGAGGAAGGCGTGGGCAGCCACTGCTGGGGCATGAGGGACTACAGGCGAGTCGGGCTTTGGGGCCATGCACATAGGTATGTGTGTGCAAAGGGACGTGATGGCTGATGGCACCAGTGTGTGTACGGGAATGGATATTGGTATGTGGGTGTGGGGTGGCCGCTGGGCCATTCTTATGCTTGACTGGGAGAGTGGCATGTGGAACAGCATTCTGGACCTGCCCACTAGAGCCCAGACAAGCTTCTGTGTGTGTGCACTGGAACCAGTTTTCACTGTACTTCTAGTCTGTCAGAGACTAGAGCTCAGGGAGCACGTGGGTGTCTTTGCTTCTGGGGAGCCTGGACTATGATAAGGTCCATTTCGTGTTCCCTGTCCTCTGTCCCAGCTTAGCGAAGCAGGTGGGTAGCCTTGTCGGGGAGAGGCTGAGGGCTGCAGAGGTGGCACAGCTGGGGTGGGCACCGGGAAAGCGGCGGTCTCCAGAAGTTGTCTTCGCTGTGGAAAGCACTCTTGTTAAATAACTCCTAGCAAATGACTAGATGTAGGAGAGCGTGGAGGGAAGGGGGAGATGCTGTCCATTGGCTTTAAAAAGCAACCCAAAAAGGAGAGCCCTGTGCAGCTTGTCTTTATGTCCAGCATCCTCCAAGACATTATTTCTGGGATCTGACTTAAACCCTTCTTGCTGCCGTTCCAGCCTATTTCCTTTGACTTACCATGGCTCTGGACCTGCTTTCAGTTTTACTCACTTTTGCTTTCATTGTGCTGTTGCAGTTTTTCGTTCTTACCCATAAGTTACTCTCCTCCCAGTGATCCTTTTATTTTTTTAAAAAATAGTACGTTTATGTCTGTGTCCGTTCATCAGTTCATCCTCTCTTCCCTTTCCTCCTTCGTCCTTGACGCAACTCAAATCTGGCCCCCTGCTGGGTTCTGGGCCTTCCTGCTCCTGCTGTCCTCCAGCTTTCCCTGCATTTACTCCTCTCCCAAATCCCCTCCTCCAGTCAGCGAGGACCTTGGTCTTGCAACAGCCCCTGTGGTCTAGGAACAGTGAGGCTGATCTCCAGGGTTCCCTGGGGATCCTGTGCCTGGCCTGGCACTGAGCTAAGGTACCCTGTGGCTCGGTGAGCAAAGACTAACTTCTTGTTTTTATGGATCTCCTGTTTATGCTCCCACTCTTCCAGCGCCCTGTTGAACAGGGGTCATTCTCTCTTTCAGGAAGATTGGAGGCTGAGAGAGGAGGTGTGATTTGCCTGAGGTCACACAGCAGGACTCGGCCCCACCACATACTGTCTTGGTAAGTCCATTCAGCCACTCAAAACAGTCTCACTGAGCACCTGTCTGCTAGGTTCCCTGTGCTGTTCCCTAATCTCTCTGAGTGTCAGGTCCTCAGGTGCACAGTGGAGCTGACAGAAATACCAACTTCACAGACTGCTATGGGGATAAGATTTAATCATATACTCTAAGGATCTGTTTGCTTGTAGCACAATCCTTACTCAGATGTTAGCCTTTTATTATTATTGTAAAGAGCTAAGTCAACTAGAACATGGGTTTCCTGTCTGTGTGTTTTGTGGCAGTGTTTTCAGCTCATTCGTTTATTTGTTCATTTGTTTGGGAACGATTCAGGGGTCCTGGGTGCCCCAGTTCCCATTCAGGAGCAGTGTCCATGTCTGAGGTGAGCATTGTGGCTTCTCCCCCTCAGTCCAGGTACCTGTGGTCCGATTCTTAATATGTCCCCTGCCCTGCTCTGGCCACTCACTCCGACTGGAGCCCCCCTTTCCTTCCCTTCTCTCCTCTTCTCCCTCCTATTAGCGTCTCACAATCTCTGACTCTCACTGGTGACCCTCCCCATCCCCTGTCTAGGCGGAACTTGCATTAGAAGCCTCTGAGTGCCCCCCAGTACCAGCACTTCACCCCAACACGTTTCCATTCCTGGGATAACCTCTACCCTCCAAGTCACCTTCAAAAATTTCCATAACCTCATGTGGCACCTGCCCACACCTCTCTAACTGACTTGGGCTTGGGCCGTTGCCTGGGTTAAAAGAACCAACAAATAAACACAGACTCTTCCTGAATGAAAAGACGCCCTGTGTTTCCCTAGAGCCTCAGAGGAGTGTGGAGCCCTCCATAGGCTTGATTGCTGTGATTCCCCCGTAACCATTGAAGAGGAGAGGTAGGGGGTGTACACTTGCCCCAGCCCTTGCATTCTGGTCACTGCCCTGGGGATTTCTCTGGGAAAAAGGCAGAGGTGGCCTCAGGCTGACTGGAGGGTGAGAGGGGAGGGGAAAAGACAGATGCATCTTACCTCCTGGCAATGGACAGAGGAGAGGGACAGAGAATAATGCTGAGGCCCCACATAATTCTGCTGGAGGCTCCTTGAGCTTTGGGCTCTGCAGAATGCAGGGAGGGCAGGCAGTGATAGTCTCATGGGCAGCCCAGCTGGGTGCCCCTTTGGAGGGGACAAGTCATGGGGTTGTCCTGGGCTCATCTAGGGGTGACCATCACCCGCTGATACTTGGTCTGCTGACCCTTCCTTGGCACCAGACCCACCAGTGATTTAAGGATAGACAGGTATGTGAAGAAAAAGGAACGGGTTCCTTCAAAGGCCCATACCAGGCCCTGGTGCTGATCCTCATCACCATCTGGTGGTTCAGAGGTCCACCTTCCCTCCCCATCAGCACCTGAGAAACTGACCCCTTGTGTACTCTGTGCTGGTCAACGTAGGGCGGAGCATCCAACTGGGCAGGAGAGCACTATGCACACCCACCCTTTAACCCTGGCAGTCAGATCCCTTCTGCCTGCAGGCCAGAGGCTGGCCTAGTGTCTCTCAGATCAGGGATCTGGGCGGACAGGCTTGCTGTGATGGTGGTTGACTGCAAAGATCGAAAGGGACTTGAAATCAAGGGCCTTGAGCTTGGGTTTTAATCCCAGCTCTTCTCCTAGATGATCTCTGACAAAAAGGCCTGATTTTCCCATCTGCAGAATTGGCAAAGTGAGATTTGCTCCCTGTTGGGTTCTTGTCTCATGACTCTGAGAGGTAGAAATGCCATAGAGAGTTTGGGAAGACAAGTGACATCTCACCAACCAAGCCTGGCTAGGGGATGGTGGGGCACGCATGGGATTCACAGCTCCCCTTCCCCTTCTCCAGGCTTTACCTCTCAAGCCATCCTGTCCTACCCTGCGGGGTCTCACTGCCTGCAGCAGGGCTATGGACGGGAAAGTGGCAGTGCACAAGAATGCGGTCTCCTGGATCCCTGAGGAAGGAGAAACGTTGGACCAGGAAGGCAAGGACCAGGTGAAGGATCGGGGCCAATGGACCAACAAGATGGAGTTTGTGCTGTCAGTGGCCGGGGAGATCATTGGGCTGGGCAATGTCTGGAGGTTTCCCTATCTCTGCTACAAAAATGGAGGTGGTGAGTTCACTTGGAGGTAGGCGTGGTGGGGAGTTATGCCTTGACAGCTGGGCAGTGCCACCTGGGCCCCACCTCCTGGGCAGTGCGGTGAAATGGAAGGAGGTGTGTCATGAAGTTGGAGGGCTCAGCAGAGCCTCCGTGTCCCTCACAGTGATGTTTAAATGATGCCACAGGTAGGACCAAGGAATCAGGGCTCTTAATAAGCTCCTTTATTATTCTATGTAAATGCCAGTGGCTGGTCGAATTTATTCATCCATTCAAATGCTGCTCTTTCAAGCCTGTCACTTGCCAAACACTGTTCTAGACACAGCACAGAGCTTTCTGCATGTTACCTTTTGGTGAAGGCGAGCAGACCTCAGACAAGAAAAATGTGTGTGTCAAATGGTAATGAGTGGAGCAATGAGAAGTAAAGAGGAAGGAGGGATAGGGTACATCAGATCACAGGGAGGGGCTGAGGGGTTGGAAATGTGAAATAGGGTGACCCGGAAAGGTTTCTACCGAGAAGGAAACATTGAGCAGAGACTTGATATGGTGAAAGAGTGAGTCTTATACATGAATAAGGAATATTTTTGACAGAGAAGCAGTAAGTGCAAAGGCCCTGGGGCAACAGCACAATTGATCAACAGTGAGGAGGCAGCAGGGAGAGGAATGAGGAGATAATAGGGAATGAACTCAGAGAGGTGATGGGCTCAGATGTTGTAGGCTTTGTTTTGAGAAAATGGGAGCCATGGAAGAATTCTAATTGGAGAAATGATAGCTTGTTTGTCTATGATTTTTTTCAAATGAAAGAAACATAATTTTACGATTTAGCAGCCCTGATGAAAATTAGCAGCATCATGGTGCAGAGGGGTCACATTATTTTTAAAATGCACAATTAATAGATTGTAGTATATTCACGGAATTGGGCAACCACCACCGCCACCACCAGCATTTTAGAACATTTTTCACATTCTGAAGATTCAGTGCCCAGGAACACTCACCTCTCACCCCCCATTTCCTTCTGCTACAGCTCTTGGAAAATCACTAACTTGCCATCTGTCTCTAGGCGTCTGTCTACTGGAGCTATTTCCTGTTCATGAAACCCTTTACTCTGTCCTCCCCCGGGACCAGTCAGATTCATTTTTATCCCTTGAGATTAACTTTATTCTTCGTGGAGATTTGATATATGTCATAAATGTTAGAAATATTCCAGGAAGGTAGAAAAAGAAGCAATTCTCTAACATTTAGAGAAGAACCATTGCTTAGCAAACCCTTGCAAACACTATTCATACTGAACAAATATTTATCAAGTGTCTACTGTGTATCTTGCTATGTGTTTTAAACCTTAGTGTTATCATTACAAACTTCTTAAACCCAGGAGTGCAAAGAAACATCTGTGGGATTTTGTGGAATGGTCCGGGCTGTGGAGCTGAGTGGAGGCGGGGAATGATACTGGCCAGAGGTTAGGGAGGCAGGAAGGGCTGGTGGCTTATTTCCTTGTCCCAAGATACAATGTCATGGACACACGTGATCCTAGAAGCAGTGCTGAGGGTCAGCCAGCCCCAGCCCCCGTTTCACACAGGGGGATGCGCCCCCACCCAGAGCTGGCTGGACACATGCAGTGAGGCGGTTGGTGCCCTCCTCCCTGTGTGCACGTCACTCTGCCACCCGGAACAACAGAACATGAGGGCTAAGAAATGGGGCCTCTGGCTCTGCTGCCTGAGCCGGGTCATCTGTGAAGTGGTGAGACCAGAGAGCATGACGTCATAGATTAATGCACATATCAATGGTTTTTGCTGTAGGCTGGAGTGCTACTAATTCATTGTGGTAATCAGGCTGATCTCTACCTATGAGCCTTAATCAGCAGTTAAATATTCTTTCTACTAATATGTGTATGGTCAATGAACAGTTCTAGAGAGAAATCTTAGAGAAAGAGAGAAAGCATAGGAAAAATGAGGTTATTGATTTAATATAGCAATCTGTTATTTTAAAAGAAGACAGGAGCCTCAAAACTGGATCACCCTGAAGAAACAGTTCACCTCAAACTATAACTATATGTTAGTGGCTCAGGAAAGACACTTGGCAGGGACAACAAGGCATAGCTCGGGGGAGGATTTTAACCACAAGCATCAAGTACCTATCTGTAAAGATCCCTGTGGGACATCACTGGCTGCTCATGTCTGTACCCTGGACAGACCCGAGAGGGCTCAGACCGAGGGCCCCTCTATGGCAAGGGATTGGTAGATGAATTTGAGGGGAGGTGTTCACAGCACTGGTGTGGGAAACCCCAGCAGAAAGCTGAAGATGGAGGATACCCCTACACTCCATCCAGAGACTACCTCCTCCCTCCCCACAAATATTCAGACCTGGGGACCACCCTGAGGGTGGCCACTCTGGGCCTCCTGAGTCCCCCCATCTTCTGACAGGGCAAACCTCCACAGCCCAAGGACAGCACTGAAGCTACCTCCTTTGCTAAAGGACAGGACCTCCTAAGGCTTATGGGAAGAGGCCTGCAGGCTTCTGTAGAGCATCTCCTCAGGGTACTTTTGGTGAACACTGAGCCATGTCCTTTTCCCGGACACTGCCCCTCGGCATAGCAGCTGTGGCCATCCAAGTAATGCAAAGCCAAGCCAGTATGTTCAGCGGTGCTCTGAAAAGGCAAATGTGAGCTTAAGACTTCAGGCTCAGTGGAGTGGAGAGTTAGGAGCTTGCTATGGTTCCCTTAAGAGTTTGGGAGGGCAATTGGAAAATGCATAACGAAGACCTTTTGAAAATGTGCATACAAGCTGGGCCCGGTGGCGTGTGCCTGTAATCTCAGCACTCTTGGGAGACTGAGGCAGGAAGATCATTACAAGTTCGAAGTCAGCCTGGGCTACGTGTGAATTCAAGGTTACCCTGAACTGCATAGCAAGACCTTGTCTCAAAAAGAAGAAAGACACTATGCATACCACAAAGGTGGACCTCAACAGGTGAATGGACGAGCAGGGTATGGTGGGAACATTGCTTAGCATTTTACAAGAAGGAAGTCTAATACGCGTTATGATGTGGGTGAATTTTGAAGATATGCTGAGTGGAATAAGCCAAATAGCAAAGGCTAAATACTACATGGTACCTTGTGTGTGAGGTGTGAAGAGCAGAGAAAGGCAGGAGTGAGAAAGTTGCCTGGGGCTGGGAGGGGAGGGGAGTTACTCTCTGCACGTGTAGTTTAGGTTTGGGAAGACAAAGAAGTTCTAGAGGTAGATGATGGCAATGGTTGTACACTGTTGTGAATGTGCTGGATGCCACTAAAGTGTATACTTAAAAATATATGTTGGTGGTGCACACCTGTAATCCCACACTCGGGAGGCTGAGGCAGGAGGATCGCTGTGAGTTCGAGACCAGTCTGGGCTATATAGTGAGTTCCAGGCCAGTCTCAACTACATAGCAAGACCCTGTCTCAAAAAAAACAAAAAAGAATACATGAGCTTGCTGGATGTGGTAGCACTCTCCTGTGTGGTAGTGCACCCTGCTGTGATCCCAACACTCAGGAGCTGAGGCAGTCGAATTGTCTAGAGTTCAAGGCCAGTTTGGGCTACATAGTGAGTTCCAGGTCAGTCTCAACTACATCGTGAGACCCTGTCTCAAAAAACAAAACAAAACAAATATATGTGTGTGTGTGTGTGTGTGTGTTGGGGTTTTTTTTAACCACACACATAAAAGCAAAAAAAAAAAAAAAGTGCATATCTTTGGGATTAGCAATTCCTTTATTGGAAATTTGTGAATAAGGCGGAGGGATGGACAGTGGTCTTCACTAGAATAGTGGCAGTATTTCTAATGAAACTGAAACCTGTGGTGATAAGGTACTGATGAAATGCATGCGACTTCCATGGAGTAGAATACTATGCAGCTATCAAAATGATGGCATAAGATATATATTTATTGATAGGAAGAGATTCATGGTATAAAATTAAAAAATGGTTATCAGATAATACACAGCAGGTTCTCATTTTGCAAAGAAGAAATATATGTGTACTTATGAGAAGTCTGGAAGGAGGCTAGGATATAAGTCTCACTGGTATACCACAGGCCTAATGTGTGCAAAAGTTCAGGAAACAAAGAAAGAATATGCAGTACTCTGTCCTTTCCTTCCATCTGTTCTATTTCTGTACACAATAAAGGGGACTGCTTCAGAGGCACTGGGATACTGTAATGAGGGGCACAGCCTCAGGATGAGTTGCCTGGGTTGGTACTTCTGTTGCCTCATTTAGGCTTCCGTCTTCGCCTCTTTAACCTGGCATTTGGTTTTCTCATGTGTGACATGGTTACAACAACAGTGCCTTAGCACAGGAGGCTGTTTTGTGAGGCGCTCATGTTGGTGAAGCCTTCGAAGAGGATATGAGACGGGGTAAGCACCACATAAGTACTGGGTGTGCTAACTGGGCATTGAACAAGAACCCAGGCACTCACAGCTGAGCCTCTGAGCTGCGGATGCTGCCACACGACTCATACCCAAAAGGCGCCCCGGGCCTGGCGGTGTCTCCATCCCTGGCTGTGCCCGGGGCCTGGCTCCCCTGGTGCCTGTAGGTCAGTGCCTAACCCTAGCCGCATGGCAGCCTTGTCTGCTGGGAATCTGTGCAGACCAGACTGCCTCCAAAAATAGAAGCGGGAAAATGATATTTTCAAGGTGTTTTTGCTTGTTTGTTTTTCTCTGAAATGTACCAAACTTGAGAATTTAATAGGTACATCATATTAGACACACCACATGTTTTTGTTCCAAAAATAATACATTGACTGGATTTGTAAGGCGCACTAAGAAAACAGACAGTGTGCGTGTTAGGGTCTCTGCCGCAAGGTTCGTTCGTCTCCATTCCGAGGTCTTGCCCACCTCCTACACAGTTCAGGTCAAAGCATCTTTGCCCACTTGTGCCGAGGAAGGTTTGTGGGAGGAGGCTGAGGATTCAGACGCTGCGGGACAGGGGGCTAGGAGGGCCTAGGGTGAAAGGGCCGAGGTGTGGCTCAGCCCCGGCCTTTCTCCTCCACAGGAGCCTTCTTCGTGCCCTACTTCATCTTCTTCCTCAGCTGCGGCATCCCAGTGTTCTTCCTGGAGGTGGCGCTGGGCCAGTACACCAGCCAGGGGAGCGTCACAGCCTGGAGGAAGATCTGCCCCCTCTTCCAGGGTGAGTCTCCTCCCTCCCCTTCCTGAAGCGCCCTTCAGCCATCCGTCCCTCCCTTCCTTACCGCCCATCCACCCCTTCATCCTAGCCTGTGCGAATTGCACAGTCAGGCTCTGGGGCCCGGAGCTCATAAAGCCTGGGGAAGGGTGTGCTTCAGGAAAAACAAGGCGAAGTTACAAATACGAACTGAGTCGCACAGCTTGGAAGGGGTCTGTGTGAGTATTACGGTATGGTTCCAGCGGGGCTCCAGAGTGTGATGGTAGGGGCGATGGCGGCGGTGCTATCTAGCATCTGTGGGGCCCTAGCCTGGGTCAGGCTCAGGTAAGCACTTAGCTGTGTTTTCTCATCCAACCTCCAGCAAGTCTATGGAGCCATTTTGTAAGTAAGGAAAACAGGATTCACAGAAGTTTTGTCTACCTTGCCCTTCCTCTCTTGACTGTTTTAAGAGACCACTCCTGCTCCTAGCTCTCTAGCGCTGTTGGCACTAATGTGAGTTGGTGGGGTGTTTTCCCCCGTCCCTATTTAGGTGATGGAACCAGTTCCATGGGGGCCAGTGAGATGCCCAAGGGTCCCCTGTCCCTGAGAGGTTCCTTGGAAATTTAAAACGCAAAGAGGGTTCGTCCCCTCTTCCCAATGCCTCAGGAGACCCCAGGCACCAAGCTATCTGGGTCCCCCAGGCAGGGGCCAGACCGAATGTGCTGAGCAGAAATGGGCATGAATGAGGCACACTGGCTCGTGTGGACTGGGGAGGACAAGACCAGGGGACCCTGGAGAGGAGTGGGGAGGGCTGGGCAGGGAGTGGCATGGCCACCATGTCTCTGCTCACAAGTTCACGGTGTTGCAAGTGTCTTGATGCTCTGCTGCGGGCCCAGCAGTGCTCCCAGCTGGGTCCCGTCTCCAGGTCCAGGTAAGCTCCTGGTTAGCACTAGCAGGGCTGGCTCTCCAGATGCAATGGCCGCCTTATAGGGGTGATGTGGACAGGGTGGGCATGGGACAGGGTAGGGGAGAGATGGCTGCTCCTTCCTTTTCCAAGTTTCCAGGCATCCTAGGGGCCTGGGCACCCTGGGAGAGGGGCACTCAAGGTATGTGCTGCTGTGGGGACTTGCCTGCTGCTGTCCACCTGTGAGCTGCCCGACAGCCTACTCACTCCCACGTTCCCTCCCCACCTTCGCTCCTTAGCCTGCATTCGCACAAGCTTCTGAGTCCCCCATCATTCCTGCTTTCCTGCTCCCTGACCAGCCAGTACTATTGGAATCATGTCCCCCATTCCAGGGGTGGGCACCGGTGTTTACCAGACTGACTGCTGCCCTGTTCAGTCTGGTTAAGTCCTTGGGAGTGCCGCAGCTGCTTGTTTGTGTGCACGACTGGGCTTGTGTGTGCTGTAAATATCCCACAGGCTGCCCCTGCTACACCAGAGATTTCTCAGCCATCCCATGGCAGCCCAAGGCCTCCTCCTGCAGAACCTGCTGCCTGGTGATGGGCAGGCCACCACAGGGAACCTATCCTTCACCAGGCCAATCAGAAAAGACCGTCTGAGTGGGCTCTTCCAGCACAGGCAGTTTGGCTCTCAGTCAGCACTGACATATGCTAGCCCACAGGTCCACAGTCTTTCACTAAGTAGCACCTGCTAGTACTCTGTACAAATAGGGGCAGGGAGAGCTGGGTGGGCAGGCCCTGGCCCCTCCCCACTCCCCACAGCTTCCACACTCTCTCTCCTCCTGCTCCTCCTCCTCTTCATCCCCTTTTCTTCTTCTCCCCACCGCATCCTTCTTCTTTTGGTATTACTGGAGATTGAACCCAGGACTTTCACACTGAGCTGCATCCCTGTCCTTTTTTATTGCACTTTTTATTTTGAGATAGAGTCTCACTCAATTACTCAGTTCCACGGGCTGGGCTCAAACTTACAATCTTCCTGTCTCAGCTTTCCTCAGTGTTGGGATTATAAGCATGTGCCACTGTGCCCAGCTAACATGCTACTTCTTAAATGACTGTGCAAAATTCCAGTTTTATAGCGTGTGTTTGTTTCCACTGTGTATCGACCAACCAGAGCCTGAGTGCTAAGTGCTAAAATGGCACAGGACTGCAGTTCTTGACATGGGGACACTTCTCTCTTCTTGGTGGGTTTCTTGCTTTTTCTTATCCTCAGCCTGCTTCTTACTATCTCCCCGTCTTTACTAATTAGTTTGCCTGCCCCTTTTCATTTTACTAGCAGTATATTATTGTAATAGAAAAATAGAAAATGCAGATAGGCAGAAGAAAAAACTTGAAGAAGTGAACTGAAATCTTAGCACTCAGAGAGAACTACTTAATAATTTGCAGAGGCGCGATCCTCCTGGAGTTTTTTCATAAAAATATATTCCAATACACATTACAAAAATGAGGAAATGCATATGGTAGTGATCTGTAACCTGTTTTTCTTAGAAAAAAACGTGAACAGCTTTTCATGACGATGAATAAACCCTGGTGGTTTTCTCTGTGGAGCACCCAAGACAGCTAACAGAACTGGTTGTTTCTCTGTGACTTTTCTGCTAATGTTGATCCCCCCTCCCCAAGGCATTGGCATAGCATCCGTGGTCATTGAGTCCTATTTGAACATCTACTACATCATCATCCTGGCCTGGGCCCTCTTCTACCTGTTCAGCTCCTTCACCTCCGAGCTGCCCTGGACGACATGTACCAATCCCTGGAACACAGGTGCCCATCTTTTCTGCCCTGGGATGGGGTCTTTCCTTCTAAGCCAGGTGGCAGGTGATGGCCAGATATGATGACAGGACATGACAGAACTTGCTGGCTGGCCCTCCTGTGGGACCTTGGGCCAGTCTCAGGAAGGATTAGTGTGTCTGTGGGAACCTGGTGGGACTAGGTCATGCGGGCCATTGTCATTGCCTACGTATTTACTCACTTGACAAATATTTGCTGGGCACCTATTATGCACCATTGCTGTGCCAGGACTGGGCAAGGGCAATGTGGACTCACCTCACTGAGTTTATAGTCTAGTGGTAGAAATAGACAAATTAATAAAATAAGTACCCCATCACCATGGGAAAAAGAAACAGTACAGAACTATATAGTAATGGGAGGGAGGAGTGAAGGGTGGGAAGGCCTACCTCTGGGCAACATTCCATGCCAGAGAAGAGCGCGCATGGACCTGATCCCTTGTCTACAGACTGAAGACATGGGGGACAAGTGGGCAGGTCAGGGATGGCAGGAAGCTCTTATTATAAGGCCAGAGGGTCAGAGACCAGAATATGAGGGCATTTATCCCCATTGTGTTCCCCACTGATGCATCCCACTATGTCCCCAACAGAGCATTGTGTAGACTTTTTGAACCACTCGGGAGCCAGCACAGAGACCCATTCTGAGAACTTCACCTCTGCTGTCATGGAATTCTGGGAGTAGGTGCTGGGCCTGGTTGCCACATGCCAGGGGGCCCTAAGCAGAGAGTCTGGATGTTGGAGCTGTGCAAGAGTGAATGTTTGGGGTGCAAGATTTAGATTCTGTGCGTGCTTTCTAGCACTCACCCACCTCTGCTCTGACCCCACATCACTGAGGGATGAGGGCGCAACTTCACACCCACTCATGCCTTCTCACCTGCACCCACTAATTTACCCCAAACCCACAAGTGTCCACCTAGACTCCCATTTCCCATCTTTATCCCCTTCCATTCTCCCATTTACCCCACTCCACACTCACGTGCCATTGCATGCGTGTCCAGTATGTGCTGGAAACAGCCTGTGCAGCCTCGGGGAGCTGATGTTTGTGTCTCTTCCAAACTCTGTGCAGTGACGTCCTGCTGGCACTCGATGTCAGCCAGGGTAGATTTATGGCACAGAAGTAGGTGCGCTCACTTGCTCACCCTCCCACACAACTGCATGCATCTCCTCCACCACCTACCCCTCGCACCAACCTTACCCCCACACACTCGCCAACATTCGCATATGCTCTCACATGCACAGCCTCAGTTGGCTCACCTCGTACACTCCTTTAGATCCTAACCCGCACCCTGCTCTTCCCTTGATGCCCACTTCTTGCTGATCGCCCTGCGTCTATAAATATTCACTTTCTGTGCACTCATTCACACATCCTCACCACCCCCTCAATCTCTCTCTTTATCTCTCTGTGCAACAGAGAAATCGGGATGAGTTAGAAAGACACAGATACCTATGGGATTACGGTGATTTGGTCTTCTAACAGCCAGGGCCATACAGGCCACAGGTGGGAATATGGCATGGCCGCGGGAGAGGTCGGGAGGCTGGGGGTGTGGGAGCCTTGGGATATGAGATCTGTGGGTCAGTTCTGTGAATCAGGAGACTTGGTGACAGAGGCACATTGTTGCTCTTTAGCTTTCTCATCTGGTGATTTATTTTTCCCAATTCACCAGGAGACGGGTTCTGGGAATCACCTCGGGTATCCATGTTCTGGGGGCCCTGCGCTGGGAGCTGGCCCTGTGCCTCCTGCTCGCCTGGATCATCTGCTACTTCTGCATCTGGAAGGGCATCAAGTCCACA
This sequence comes from Fukomys damarensis, assembly GCF_012274545.1. Taxonomy (NCBI): domain Eukaryota; kingdom Metazoa; phylum Chordata; class Mammalia; order Rodentia; family Bathyergidae; genus Fukomys; species Fukomys damarensis. The sequence goes on along the minus strand of NW_022900917.1, from coordinate 62,191,775 downwards.
GGCAAGGTGAGAAGTCTGGCCCCTGGGAAGCGCTCTGTGGCCTAGAGTCCCTGGGGACACTTCAGTGGGTCCCTCTGGAGAGCTGAAGGAACGAGTTGTTTAAGAAAGAGATATGTGGTGAGAAGAGGCGAAGTCATAGGAGGCAGCATTCAGCTTGATATAAGAAAAGTCTTTCTTTTTAATACACTGTAAAAGACTCGTTTATGTAAGTAAATATTCAGAGCAAAATAAGACCCATTGAAAGCCCCACTGTTGGAGCAACAGTGAGCCTGTGGCAGTTTAGGTCTTCTAATACTTGCCGGCTTTTGCTCTGTTCCTCCTTGTTTCTTTTGTGTGTGTCGGTATCCATTATGTATATGTAGTACACAATCAGGATCACATATCCTGCAGCTCGCTTGCATGAATTTTTAGTATGAATCAGAATTTTCTTTGGGGTGGTAAATTGCTAGTCACTGAAGGGGTTAGGGCCAGAAATGGACAATAGTGGCTTGTTCTACAGAGAAAATTCAGGTTTGAACATCATTTCCACCCCAGAGAGCAGAGATGGTGCTTCATGCTGCTGGAGCCAGGAAAGGGAAGGGAGCTGACTGTTCCCATTAGCCCTACCTTTTGGCTGTTCCCAGAGCAGCCTCCTTTTCCCAGAATTGTGGAAATAAAAGCAGTAGTAATGATAAGAACCATAGCAGTAGTAACAATGACACAGACAAGGTTGCTGTTAGGTGGGGAGCCAAGCCTGGTCATACAGAATGGGGGACCCTGTATGTGTCTGGGGACCTGGTGCTCAGGCCACCATGTCTCCCCCAACTGTGAGCCTGGAAAGGTACAGTCCAAACCTCCTCACAGATCACCGTACAAATCTGGCCACCCCACCGCCAGGAGTTGTCCTGCCCTCCATGGGGCCATGGGGGAGAACCAGGATAAAGGATAAGGCAGACCCGAGTCTTGATTTTAAAAGTCTTTGAAGTGTTAGGCCACACACACACCGCCCCCCCCCACACTGATGTGTATTTCACACCCTGCTGGGGACTAAGGCCCACTGGAATGTGCACAGGGAGGTGTGGAAAGTTTTACTGCTCACTCTTCGGCTGTCTCTGTGGGCTTCGAGTCTGATGACGAGCGTGGTGTGACTGTGCTGCCTGGGGAGGGGGCAGAACTCCTGGAGACGTCTTTCTCCGATTCCCAACAGCAGTGTCCTTGGCTGGCTTCCCTCCAGGTTGTTTATTTCACTGCCACGTTTCCCTACCTGATGCTGATCGTCCTGCTGATCCGAGGTGTCACCCTCCCCGGAGCCTATGAGGGCATCATCTATTACCTGAAGCCAGATCTGCTCCGTCTCAGAGACCCCCAGGTGGGCACATGCGGGGACTACTGGCACAAGTGTCTTCTGCCCCAAGATTTGAAAGTTCCCTACTGATTTAACTTTGGTTTAAAAGCATTAGATGCCCACTGGAGGAAAATTAGACAACACAAGAGAAAACTGAACAAGGAACCAAAATCTCTTAGAATCACATATAATCTCTTTGCATTTTAACATATTTATTCCAACCTTTTTTCTTGGTGGTATGTGTTTTAGCATAGTTGAGATCATTATATTTAGAGACATATATCCCTTTGTCACTTATATTATGAGCCTTTTTCTGGTGACTGACATCTGTGAATGCCTTTTTTTTCTAGTACTGGAGATCCAACTCAGGACCTTGTGTTGCTAGGCAGGCACAGCACCCCTGAGCTAAATCCCAGCCCTGTAAATGTCATTTTTAACATCCTTGTAATAATTCTTCCATCCATCATTCGTTCATTTATTGAATAAAAGTGCACTGAGGATGCATTAATAATGTAGTGCCAGGAAGGAGTACGCACACAACTGGCCACCTCCCTGCTCCCTCTCAGAGCCCATACCCTGGCCTCAGACAGTTGGATGATACTTGTCTTTAGATATGCAGCCATCTCTCAGTATCTGAGAGGAACCGTCCACAATACCAAAGCCCACTGAGGTTCAGGGTATTTATTTAAAATGGCACAGTATTTGTATATAATCTTTGCACATCTTCCTGTACACCTTAAGTCATATTTGGATTACTTATAGTACTTACTACCATGGAAATGCTGTACAGATACTTGTTATGCTGTATTGTTTAGGGAATAATGACAAAGGAAAAAGTCTGTATGTGTCAGTGCAGGTGCAATTTTTTCCTGAATATTTTCAATCCATGCTTGGTTGAAACTTCTGATGTAAAACCCACAGTTTTGAAGGGCCAACCAATTGTACTGAGTTAGGGAAATACAGATTTTTACCACCACTGATCAAGGATATGCTTTTTCTGCAAGGGCCTTGTGAGATTTGACTGTAATTTATTTTAATTTTTGATAACTTGATTGGTCCAAGTAGTCTAACTTTATAGTTTTAATTTTTTATTATGGACAAGGTTAGACACTTCCCATATTTTGATTACCCATTTGCTTTTCCTCTAAAACTTGTCTGAGCACATTTTTGCCCACCCCACCCCCCGAAGTCTCAGTGGCTTTCATTTTGTTTTATGAAGTGGCCTCTGCATCAGGTCACCACTGCCTAAGGTGTTGCATGTGTACGCTAGTTCAATGAATGTGCACTAGTTGAATGAATACAAGTGACTCTTGGCTCTGCAGATGAGCCTTGCTGTTTTAGGGACAGTCTAAATAGCGCACATATATTCAGTGTCTCAGAAGTGCTCCTGGAGCCTGACTGACAGGGGGCCCTGCCTATGAGAAGGCCCTGTGGAGAGAAGGGAGGACAGGTTCATGGCAGTAGGACAGGTGTGACTCTCAGGGATGCTGAGGAGCAGATCTGCTGTGGGGAAGGTCTGCTGCTGCCCATCCTGGCCCCAGACCCTGGCCATTCTCCTTCCTACTCTACCACTTTCTTGGACCTCATGCAGGTGTGGATGGATGCAGGCACCCAGATCTTCTTCTCCTTTGCCATTTGCCAGGGCTGCCTCACTGCTCTGGGCAGCTACAACAAGTACCACAACAACTGCTACAGGTGAGAGCTGGTGGGGCTGTACAGGCGCTGGTGACCTGGCCTCTGTGGATGTTGAAGAGGGTGGGGTCCTGGAGGTGGGCTTTCGGACCAAGACCCTTGTCCTGGGCCCTAGGTGTGGCAAGCTGTGTCAGTCTGAGACTGTGGCTCCTTCCCAGATTGAATTCTTCCCCCTTGGCCTTCCTCTCCTCTCCCTGACACCCAATTACCACCCACCCAAATATCCCTGGTCCTTTTTTCTCCAACCTCTTTCCCTTCCTTTGCTCTCTTTTTCACTCTCTTGCTGTCTTTTGATCTCTCTTCCCACAATGGGCTCCTTCTCATTTTTGCATTCACCCCCTCCTGCAGGGACTCCATTGCCCTCTGCTTCTTGAACAGTGTCACCAGCTTTGTGGCCGGCTTTGTGGTCTTCTCCATCTTGGGCTTCATGTCCCAAGAGCAGGGAGTGCCCATTTCTGAAGTGGCTGAGTCAGGTAGGTGCCCTCATACTGCCTGGGCTCTGAAGGGAAGGGGTAGGGAGTCATAACATGAAGATCCTCCCAGCCAAGAGGCAGGGGTCCAAGAGCTGGGTGGTAAGAACCTTTTAGCCTCGAGGGCAAAGCATGGCACAAGGAGGGCTTCCAGAACCACTGAGGGAGAAGGAAGAGGGGGTGGATAGGCCAAACGAGTGACGTCTGTCTGCTCTGTTAATAATGGATGGACCCATTCCACCCTCCTGAAGCATCCACCATGCCACACCTGTGTGCACACACACACATACACATCTGTGGGCGTGCATACAGACATGCGCAGATACATGCAGGCACACACAGGCACACGGGCACATATCGACACACACAGATACACAGATGCACACAGACACAAATGACATACACGTGGCTGCTCAGAGAGATACACCAAATATAAGCAATCCTGAGAGGGCTATAGCGGAGTGCTCTGTCCCTGCAGGTCCCGGTCTGGCCTTCATTGCATTCCCTAAGGCTGTGACCATGATGCCTTTATCCCAGCTGTGGTCCTGCCTCTTTTTCATCATGCTGTTATTCCTAGGCCTGGACAGCCAGGTATGTCACCCCAGACCCACTCTGCCCTGGTGACCTTCTTTCTAGGTTCTGTATATCTTGGCGTTACCTTTCCCTCACTTCTTTTCTTAGGTCTGCTCTGCTGTCCTGGCCTTTTGCTTGGGGTTGGGTGGATGGCCCCAGGCCTTGAGACTTCCTCTGTGAAGGTGCTATCCGCTTTGTTCCCAAGGCTATGTCCCAAATATCCTTCAGCCTTCTCCCACCTGCCCACCCCCAGTCCCTGCCTTGGGCTGTGCCCCCTCCAACCTTCTCTGCTGGGACATCCTTGTTGTGGAGTGTGGCCAAGAGTAGGCTGGCCTTCTGCAGACCCTGTCCTTTCTGCCTTCAGTGTCCTCCTCCTGTGAGCCAGAGCTAGGGAGAGAAGCCAGGGCAGGACTTGCCGGAGATGGCCCGGGCTGGAGGACAGTGTCCGGCCCCACCCTCACCCCTCCTCTCCTGGCCCCCAGTTTGTCTGCATGGAATGCCTGGTGACAGCCTCTGTGGACATGTTCCCCCAGCAGCTCCGGAAGCGTGGGCGGCGTGAGCTGCTGATCCTTGGCATCTCGATCGTGTGCTACTTGGTAGGGCTCTTTCTGGTCACTGAGGTGAGTGTGGTGGGCAGTCTGTGGTGCGGCTGTGGCAGGAGAGAGCCACAGGGCAATGCAGACCCTTCTTAGAGTCACTGTGTCCGCGGCTGTGAGGTGGAGTGTGGACATTTCCTCGGCCTCTCTCAGAACGAGGCTGTCGGGCCATGCAGGCAATGGTATCTGCTGTTTGTTAGGTGCCCTTTGGCAGCAGGTGGCCTCCTTTGGCAGGAGGAGGGGAGCAATGTATGAGGGTGGGTCACTGCGAAGTCTCTTTTGGCTTCGGGCTGTGCTAATGGCATTGTCAGGAATGTTCCTTTTCTTGCTGTGGCTATACTTTCTTCTGATAACTTCATTCTCCTAGAGGTTTTCCTCCTGTGAAATCAAGGCAGGCTGCTCTTCTTCCAGTAACCCCTTCTCCTTAGTAGAAAGACGGGTCTTTTTTGGCCAGGGTTGTAGCTCATTTGTGCCGCATCTGCCTGGCAAGCTCAAGGTCCTTAATGCGATCTCTAGTACAAAACAAACAAACAAACAAAGACAGGGCTTTTTCTTGAGAGTGTGGCACATATCCAGGCCGTGACTTATTCAGGCCTGGAGCAAAGTGAGGAACAGAGTGAGGTGGTGCCAGTTCCCAGAAGACAGGATACTGGGCAGACAAAACAATGTGTACCCACTACAGATCATAGTGTCCTCCCAGGCATCAGGGATTATCGTCCTGAGGTAAATGAGGGCCTGAAGACAGAACATGCTGGGCAAACGCCTCTTACACGCAAGCCCAGACTTCCTAGGAGCCGTGCAGGATGGTATCCTACATGGGCATGTGCCACCTTGCAGAGGAGAGACATCCATTGCCCCAATCCACTGGGCCTCAGTTGCACTCCCTCTTCTGCAGGGCGGGATGTACCTCTTCCAGCTCTTTGACTACTACGCCTGCAGTGGCATCTGCCTGCTCTTTCTCTCCGTGTTTGAAGTCATCTGCATCAGCTGGGTGTACGGTGAGTGGGGGCAGTGTGGCTGGGGCCAGGGGGAGGTCTGCGGAGATGAGAGACTTTGCCATGCTTTTCTGCTCCATTGTCCTGGAAGGGCGACCATGGCCAGGAAGCCTGGCATCTCACTGAGGCAGTAGAGCTAAGGGTTTCTCTGAATAGAGAGGAGAATGATAAATAACCTCACAGAGCGTTCTAGAAGTGCAGGCTGTTTGAGGCTCTTCACCAGGGGAACCTCAGTCAGAAAGGACCTTTAGGGCTGTGCTGTGACCCCCACAAATTCCTGCATTCCATCAATGCTTATAGTCCCAACTGTTCAGGAGGCTGAGACAGCTGTATGGCAAGTTTGAGCCCAACTTGGGCAATTTAGCTAGACCTTGACTCAAAAAGGGGCAGGGGGATCTGGGATATAGCTCAGTAGCCCCTGGGTTCAATCCCAGTACTGAAAAAACAAAAAAAGCAGCAGCAGCAGCTCATTTCCCATTCCCCTTTCCAATAACTATGCTGTCACCCAGAGTCTGAATAGTTGCATACTAGGAAGATCATTCTTGTGTTTTTGGAGTAGGCTTTTCCACTGTGGCCACTACACATTTCTTTCTTATAGCGAGGCGAGTTCTGCCTTCCACTGACTTCCACCAACAGCCTTGGGCCTTGGGCACCGAGATAACTAAGCAGAATGCTGAATGCTTTACTACCCTTGTCACCATCACACCTGATGACAACGGGAGAAGAAACTTCATTGTTGAACATTAGTGTGTGCCGAGCGCCACGCCTGTCTCACATGCTGTCACACTCTCCAAACCACAGCCCTTGCAGGGGAAAGAGAGGCTCAGAGAGGTTGGGTCTTTTGCCTAAGTTCACACTGTAAGTGCAGGAACCATTATCCTACTCTGGGTCTACTGGTCCCACTGTACGGGGTTGGGGGACACAGTGCCAATGTCAAAGGCTCAGGGCAGAGAGAATAAGTTGACGTCACATATTAGGGTCTCAGGAGGAGCCATGAAAGGGAGGTTTATGATTTTACTATCCCCTAAGCCTTATTTGTGTTCTTTCCTCTCCTTGATGTTGTCTCCTACTTTCTCTCCTCAAGTGGCTGCTGTCTTTCTGATTTTCCCCTACCCTTTTTCAAATCTTGTTCTCAGAGAGGATCTGATAAACTCAATCACAGTGAGCTATACATGGCTAATAATCCTTAATATGTTACACTCACGCAGCAACATACAACTTTTAACTTTGGCTCTTAGAAATCAAAGCAACTCCAGCTACTTGGGAGGCTGCGGCATGAGGATTTCCAAGTTTGAGACCCTGTGTCAAAATAAAAATTTTAAAAGAGCTGAGCATGTAGTTCAGTGGCAAAGCTTCCCCTACTTAGCATATCTGAAAGAAGTTAATTAACTTATATTCACCAAACTCCAAATTCCATCTGATACTGTCTCTATTTTATTTTTATTAGACACTACTGTAGATGAGTCACATTTCAAAAGTTGTAATTTTCTATTCTTCCAAAAAAAAAAAAAAAAAAAAAAAAAAAAAAAGAAGAAGAAGAAAAGTCAAAACAATGGTTCATTATTATGGGGTTTCATGCATCGTGCTCAGTGAGTACATACTGGGAGGTATAAGGGAGCTATCTTTACCAATGAGTGGTGCTGTGCTTTACCAATGAGAGGCCTGGCTCTGCATAGAAATAGAGCAATTGTGGAAACCTAAGGTCGTTAAACAAATAAGCCCAAACAAGTCAGTATTTTTGCCAAGCCCAGACCACTCTTCCTACCATGCTTTATTGAGGGCTCAGAATTGGTTTCTCTGTGTCTGGTGCCTTGTGACCCGCAGCTTTCTAGTCTCATCTCAATTTATATGACAGCCTTAAGCAGCCGAAACCCTTGACCTATTGACTTGAACCAGATTTCTCTCTGCTGCATAGGTAAATAAGCATTTGAATGGCCACTGAACCTGGTTTAGGCTTACACCACTCTTTTGTGGTTAGGACATCAGGGTGTCCTAGATAGGGAGGCAAGAGAGGGTTTATTAGTGAGGTCCCTCTGCACCTCCACTTGTAACCAGGTACCAGAAATGGATGGCATTCACAAAGCCTGTTACAGTTTCCTGTTAAAGGGTTGGGGGTTGGGGATTTAGCTCAGCGGTTTGGTGGCCTGCCTTGTAAGTGCAAGGACCCGAGTTCGATCCCTGGTACCGAAAAAAAAAGGGTGTGTAGGGAAGAGCACAAACCAGGCAAGTCTTCCCCAAAGGCCCTTGAAGTTGTTTTTCCCCTCTGGTTCTCACACTCTCCCCTCATTGTGCCTGGACAGGAGCAGACCGTTTCTATGACAACATTGAGGACATGATTGGCTACCGGCCCTGGCCACTGGTGAAGATCTCCTGGCTCTTCCTGACCCCGGCACTTTGCTTGGTATGTGCCCACCCCTCATCCCTTAATGCCTCCTGTCACCAGAAGACCCAGGGAGTTGGAGGGGGCGTGCCTGCTTTTATTTCCACATCCTCTCTCTGCCTCTGACTTTCCTCCTGCTTTGGTTCTTGGGAGTGGTACCTTGGGCTGTGATTTGCAGCGAATTTTACTGTCTCACCTGATGACTCTCCTCCACCCTGGCCTGTGTCAATAGGGGGAAACCTCCATGCCCTTGTCTCACCTGTACTTGCCGTTCCTCATTCCAGGCCACCTTCCTCTTCTCCCTGAGCAAGCACACGCCGCTCACATACAACAACGTTTATGTCTACCCTCCCTGGGGCTACTCCATTGGCTGGTTCTTGGCCTTTTCCTCCATGGCCTGTGTTCCTCTCTTCATGGTTATCACCCTCCTGAAGACCCAGGGTTCCTTCAAGAAGGTAGGTGGCTGTCGGGAGTGGTGGCACACACTTGTAATCCCAGCACTCTGGGAGGTTGAGGAAGAAGATTTGAAAGTTCAAGCCCCACCTAGCAACTTAGTGGGACCTTATCTCAAAATAAGATTTAAAAGGGCTGGGGATATAGCTCAATGCAGAGGTCCTGGGTTCAATCCCAAGTACTGAGAAGAAGAAGAAAAAAAAAAGACAGTTGGCCAGGGGAGGTGACCCAGGGAAGCAGGGTGCTAAGAGAGGTAGGCTGAGTGTACACACTTGTTCTGAGCACAGGCAGCCTTGCCACTGTGTGGAACTTTAAACAAAAGGGCCTTTGACAACCAGTCTATGGCTTTATTTCAGAAATGTTCTTAAAAGTCATAGAATCCTCATCTTCAGAATCTGACCCCCAGCAGAACATGTGAACAAGGTAACCAAGTGCAAAACACTAAAGGCATAAGGAGAAACTAAGTCACAAACAACACAAAGGAGCCTAGACACAGGAAGTTTAACAAGCACAGACATTAAATTGCACTCCTAAAATTGTGCAGGTAGTTGATAGCAGAGCCAGGTCTGGAAGCTGGGAAGTTCACACCTCGATCACCTTCTATTGCCTCTTTTTCCTTCTGGAAACATCCATTCCTTTGTCTACATGTGCCTGGCTCCGTGCTAGGCCCTGGCGGTGCACAGCAGGATGGCTTCTGCCCCTCTCACCAGCAGTGCCACTCAGTGCCTCTCCTCTTTGCAGCGCCTGTGCCAGCTCATCATCCCTGATCCCAGCCTGCCACAGCCCAGGAGACACCTACACCTGGACAGCAGCCCCAGTCAAGACTACAGACCGTTCCCACTGAAGGAAGGACTCATCGCTGGAGAGAAGGAGACTGAACTATAGGAAGGGCCAGGGCCCAGAGTCCAGGGGCCCTGGGGCCAGGAACCTGGGCAGAGCTACCCTTCTCCATGGATGACCTCAGCCTTCAGTCCCCTGCCTCTGTCCTGCTGAGACCTCCCGGAGACCCTGGGCCCAGCCAGAGGTCACTTCCCACCCTTTCCACCTCTGCTCCAAGCAGCTGCATTTGCATTGACTCTTACCCCAAGCCCCTGACTTCTCAGAGGAGAAAACCAAGGACCTGACAGACAAAGGAACTTTTTCAAGTTTGCGGGAGCAGCCTGAGACACACCTCAGACCTGATGTCCTTGGGCTTAGGCTGGTGTTCTTCCCATCGTGCCCTTGCCCTCGTTAATAAGCATGTACAATATGTATCCATTTTCCTATGAATGAATCTAATTCCTCATTCTTTATGGCTGAGTAATATTCCATTTTATAGAAAAACCACATCTTCTTTATCCAGTTTCCAACTGATGGGCAAATGGGCTGCTTCCAAGTTTTAGCTATGACAAACTCCTAAGTGAAATAAATAAGTCACACATGTGTAAATACCGAATAGTTTCTCTGGTGTGAATAAACTATAATAGTGCATAAGATCCTAATGATATAATGGACAATGTGAAACAGGAAGAAAGGGGCTAAAGGTGTAGGGAAAGTGGGAAGGGAAGGGGAAAGCTAATGAGGGAAAAGAAAAATATGAGAAAATGAAGAAAGGGAAATGAAGTGCTTGTAAATGGGGAGGGGAGGAGGGGTGAAGGGAGGGCAGGGACAAGGGGAAAAATGAGAACCAAGACCTGTCGTGTAAAGGTACACGATCCCAATGATGGATGTAACTGTACTGTGTACCTAAAGTGTACCAATAAACTCAGTGAGGGGGACAAATAAGCATGTACAGATTGCTGCCACCACGGCCTCTTCTTTGTCTCACCCCACACCGGCTTAGCCTCCCCAGGGGAGGGGAGGGAGTCCTGGGGCTGGTGCCCCACCTCAGGGTTCCTCTGCCTATGCCGTCTCATTTTCTCTCTGGATCTCTCCCTCTCGCTGCTTTTCATCTCCCCTTCCCCAGGGCACCAAGGGTCTCCCAAGGGAAGAGAGGCAGCGTGTCGGGTGTCCATGGCTCCATGGTCCCCTCCCCCCTAACTTCTGTTCTGTTTCCCACCTAATCCTTCCTCCCACGCACCTATGAGTCACAGCAGCTCCTCCCCGTGCATCCAGATGGGAAAGCAGACGATGTGGCGGACTGGAACACTTCAGGACAGTGGCCTGGGGGAATGGTGCATAGGTAGCTTTCACCCGGAGCCACTGCCCCACAGACCGAGAGACTTCTCTTCCAGGGCCCGGGACTGAGGGTTCTTCTGCCTGAGAGGGGGGCCCCTTGGTCACAGCAGATGCCCTGGATCCTGGCGACCCCTTCGGCCTCCTTCTGGTCTGCTCTGTGTACTAGTGCTCACCCCGCTGGTACCAAAGGAGGAGGACCAAGGGAAAGCACAGGGAAATTGCTTCTGCCAGTGCTCATTGTTGCCAGTTCAGGGTCTCACCAAAACCATCTATGGGGTGGGCATGGGCTCACTGCTGCCTCCTGGTGGCAGAGGGAAGTGGGGTGGTATCGTGCCTCCCACAGCCCCCGCAAAGTAGAAGGGCACTCTCTCTGTTCAGCCTTAACGACCCTTCACCCACGACCCTCATCTGATGCCTCACCCCTGACCTCACTGGAGACCTTAGCAGCGACCTACAACCTCACCGTGGCCCATCAGACCACCACACTGCCTCTTGGCCCAAGCCCTCACTTGAGCTCTCCCTGCCCTCGGCTGAACCCTCACTGCTGAGCCAGTCCTCAGCACACCCTCACCAGAACCTCACTGCCCCTAGAGGATCCCTCACTGCAGCCGTCACCCAGAACTTACTCCAGATCTCTCTGGCGACCTCACCCCTCTGCCCTGGCCTGTTCCTCCTGGAGTGTGGAGTTGCTGAGCCGAGCCCGGAAGTCAGACAGCCTCAGTCCCTCCCTACACCCCATGGGACGTGATGGTGGAGGGTCCTCCAGCAGCCAGCCTTCCAAGACCCGCAGCTCCCCAACCTGAGCCCACAGTCAGTGTTGCAGTCAGTGCTGTGCAGCTCTAAGCACGGGCAGGCAGAAGCTCTGCACCCCTCACAGTCAGAGTCTGCAGACACCACCTTCCCTCGCCCCACAGACATTCACCAGCAGTGGAGCTGTGGAATCACTGGTTTTAAATTCACAGCTGCTGGGGACAGTTTCTGTCAGATACAGGGCTCTGTGGGAGGCTTGTGTCTGCCACTCTCCCCCTCCCTTCTGTCTCCCCAGGACCAAAGGCAGTGGAGGAAACAGGCAGCCAGGGAAAGGGGCTTCAGATCAAGGTCAAAGCTCTTGGGAACCCTCTCATAATGGGTCCGTAGTATGGGCATGGAGCAACGGTTTCACTGTTTGAGTACCCAGAACACTAGCAGGTGTGTGCGTGTGTGTGCGTGTACAGTTGCACATAAACAGCGGCTATGGTTATGACTTGCAGTCTGTTTTTATCTCATTTCCTAGACTCTGAGTTTGGATTGGAGACCAGAGGCCTCATCTGGGAGCCATGGTTTTTTGGCCACCGCGGAATTTTAAAAAAATTTTTTTAAGTGAATGCCCTCATGTGGCAGACGGTGGTTTCCAGTTCGCTACCATTCCTTATGACCTTTTCACCCACTCAGTTTTAAGGGCATCTAAGTACGTAACCTGCGGGAACATTTGAGCAGCGGAGGGAGCCAGAGCCCTGCCCCACGCAGAAGGGGGAAGCAGAGGGCAGTGGCCTTTGGAGTGGTCACACATGGTGGACCTCCATTCTCCATACCTTCCATGAATTCTGGATCAAGTCCTCTTCTCACCCAGGCTTGTCCTTATCTTTGAGAAGGGGAAGTGGGGTGGCTGACTGTAATTTCAAAGCTAGCTTTGAGGTATCAGGCTACAGTAGCTCCTGTGGCAATGTGGATTCTAGGCGAGTGGTCCATGGAAGTCACGGAGAGGTGCAGGTGGAGGGTCTAAGGCCTCCCGCATCAGGCATCACGACTTGTGTGAAACACCAGGAGGTGGGCCCCATGCCTCTTTCAAGTCACCATGGGCTGGGCTGACACGTGGCCTGCAGCACCGTGGGAGGCCTGCACAGCAATGCCCTATGCAGTGGGCCTGGACTCTGGCCCATGGTGAAGGATAAAAACCATGCATGTGGTTTTGAGCCACTTGCTTTTGGAGCCATCTGTTGTAGCAGATGTAACTAATACTGGCCCTGCCTTTGAGGGTATGGGAAGCGCCTCTTTGAGGGTCAGGGTGGCCCTCATCTGAGAGGGACGATTCCCTGGGCTCTTCCTGTCTTAACCTTTTGCCTTTCTCCTCAGCAGCACTTCCCCTGACCCTCAGAGCCTGCTGTGGCCCTTGCTTGCTCTTTCTCCCGGTTCTGCCTCAGGTGAGGACTGGTTGCCTCTGTCCCTGCCTCCCTTTCTCTTCATGTGCCTGGCTCCCTGCAGGACTGGCTGCTCAGTGAAGTAACGGGCTGACTGGATCTGACAGGGATGAAAAGCTTGTTAACCGCCCATGGATACACAAAGGTCAGGGGAGGACAGGTATGGTGGGGAGGGTGGAGAGACTGACAGGCGGCAGTGTGGGACTGAAGTGCTCTGGTGACCTAGACCTTGGGTTGTGCTTTTCCACTTTCTCTGCTCCCAGTTGGTTGACCAGCCAGTCAGGTCCCTCCTCTGGTCCGAGGAGCCATCGGATGGGTTAGGGAGGTGGGCATAGAATTGTTACAGACAGAGACTGGGGAGCTTGCTCCTTGCCAGCCTGAGCCCTTGGTGACCTGGATATCCTTGAGCTCAGGGCCCCACCCCATTCCTGTGACAAGAGTCCGACCCAGAATCTGATGCAGCCTTGTGCTGAGGTTTTCGTTGCCTGCATCCACCTTGACAGCACACTGAGGGAGACGCAATGGAACAAAGGGCCCGGTCCCTACGCCGCAGCTCAGCTCCCACCCAGCAGTGCCCTTGCCACAGCAGGCAACCTTCTGCACGAGGAGCTGCCCACGGAGTAATCAAAGGTGGCAGTGCCATGCCTGCCTGAGTTAGTCCTCAAGGACAGCAGGTGACATTTGCGTCTGTTATGGAGAGAAGGGCCCCAAGGCCAGGCCCGGAAGTGCCAGTATAGGCCGGTGGGGCAGCCACTATCAGGAGACCCGGGCTCCTTGTCCGTTCACAGTCTCTTTCCCTGTATTAATGCTAATGCTTCAGGGTGGTAGGGAGCTAATGTTTCAGTCTTTCTTTGGTCTTGATTCTTTTAGGCATTTTACATAGACATTCGGGCTATCTGGAAATAATGGCAGTTCAGGCCCGGAAGTGCCAGTATAGGCCGGTGGGGCAGCCACTATCAGGAGACCCGGGCTCCTTGTCCGTTCACAGTCTCTTTCCCTGTATTAATGCTAATGCTTCAGGGTGGTAGGGAGCTAATGTTTCAGTCTTTCTTTGGTCTTGATTCTTTTAGGCATTTTACATAGACATTCGGGCTATCTGGAAATAATGGCAGTTGTCTTTTTCCAGTCACTCCATTTCCTCTGTGTGTGTGTGTGTGTGTGTGTGTGTGTGTGTGTGGTGCTAGGTGGAATCTAGTTTCCAGTCACTCCATTTCCTCTGTGTGTGTGTGTGTGTGTGTGTGTGTGTGTGTGTGATGCTAGGAATGGAATCTAGGGCTTCATGTGTGCTAGACAAGTGCTTCAGTACTGAGTTACACCCTCAGCCCTTTTTTAAGATTTTAGTTTGAGACAAGATCTTGCTAAGTTGCCCAGGCTGGCTTCCAACTTGGGCTCCTGCTCCCACAGACTCCCAGATAGCCTGCAAGTACAAGTGTGCCTAGTTCCAATCACTATTCCTGGTCTCTTTTTCTTGTCTTCCTTTGCCAGAGAACTAGAAGTGGTGGCAGCAGGCCTCCTTCCTAGTTTTGACAGGAAGGCCTAACATTTCACTGTTGAGTGTGATAGTTGATGCAGATTTTTGTAGACACTGTTTATTAGGCTGTAACGTTTTCTTGTGTTTCAAATTTGCTTTTTAAAAAATCAGGAATAAATATTGAATTTTATTGATTTCTTTTTGGCATCTATCGAGTTGTTCATATTGTTTTTGTCCTTTAGTCTGTTAATATAGCAAATTACATTTTCTTCATATTAAACTACCCTTTCAATCCCAGGACAAACCCAACCTGGTCATGGTGTGTCATGGCTTTGTCATTCAGTACCATACTCAGTTTGTTAATATTTTGTGTGGAATTTTTGTGTAAGGCTGGTAAGCATGATTGGCTTCTTGTCTCCCTTTCCCATATTGTCCTTGTCTATTTAGCTTTTGCTTTTATGCTTACAGTAGGCTCATAAAAAAGGAATGAGGGAATGTTCTTTCTTTTCTAAAAGAGTTCATTTGAGACTGGAATTGTCTAGCCTATGAATGTTTAGTAGAAGCTTGCCTGGTGTGTGGGGGATTCTTCCTTTTGAGTGTGTATGTAGACTTTTAACTTCTGCCTTTGTGTTTATTATGTTCTTCCTTCTTAGTTTGACTTACCTGCTGTTCTGTTTGTCATGTCTTGAATTTATCTGTAAAAGGACAATTAACCTAGGTAGTTGGACTAACTAAGCTGCACATCCACTCACAGGTCTGGCTGGGGATGCTGTGACTCCCTGTGAAGGGGAAAAAGGCTCCCTCACCCTTGCCTGCTACTCCCTAAGAGTGGACAGTGGTGGTCCTGGAAGGGAGTTGGGGGATTGGAGTTCTTGGGGAAAGGTGGGCAAGAGAAGTCTAAGAAACTGGAAACATGCTCACAAAAGCCAGGTCTCCTGGCGGCCTCTTGCCTTCCCTGCGGCTAGTTCCCACAGAGCTGGGCACGAGGTCATTCAGTTTGGGTCGTGGGAGCAGGAAGCACTGAGGTGCTAGGGGCTGCCTGATTCCCAAGGGAGCAAAACTGCCCAGAACTGCAGTGGGGCGGGAGGGTGGAAGAAGAGTGAAGAGAATTCCCATCCCTCCTCCCCATCTCCTGAATTCCAGTTCCTGCATCCTGCAGACTCATCCTGGATGGAATTTTCCTGCTGGGACCAGTTCTGGACCTGACCCTGCCCATTCCTGTTCCCTCATTTAATCTTCCTGAGACTAAACTGGGGCTAGGGACCTGTCTTTGGGTCTGGCTGCCTTCCAAGGAAGGGAAGAGGAACAGAAAAGAGCTCAGCCATGGCTCTTGGCCACTGGCTTCTGATGGACCTTACCTTCTCCTGGAGGGAACACTTCCTGCCTCTAAAGGGTCTGCCAGAAGTGAGGGCAGAAGAGATCTTACTCCCAAGGTAGCCCAGTTGGCCCCAGGATGGGTTGCCAGACTCCACAGGAGTCCTACAGAAAGCAGCCCTGGGCATCTGAGGAGCATAGCTTTGGAGGAACAGCAAAGGTATTTTCTTTTCTTTCTTTCTTTATTTTGGGGAGGGTACTGGGCATCAAATTCGGGACCTTGCACTTGTGAGGCAGGTGGCAGAACCACTGAGCTAAATCCCCAGCCAGCAGAGCTATTTTCCACAAGGAGTCTGAGGGTAGTGGGCACAGGGAGGTACCCAGCAGCTCTACTGGCCTACAGCTTTAGCTTACTGCCTCCTGCTCCAAAACCACCTCCCCAAAATGCCTTTCTTCATGGGGACTCTGTGAGGATGCCACAGGGCAGACTGGAAACTTCATTTCATCTTGGTGTCAAGAGCCTGTTGATTGGTGGTGGTTCCCAGAAAGCAGTGGTAAATCAGACACATCTATCTATCTGGGCTGGGAGGGGAGGGCGGGTGTGCTGAGGCCCACAGCCACACTGCACAGCCCTGCTGTGAGAGAGATCAGTCTTGTTGTAGTTTTATGGAATACACATGAAGGCGTGAAAAGTGCCAACCCCAGGACCAAGTGGGCAATAGACCATAGTGCCTATTATGCTATTACTTGAAACTCCAGTCTGCATGGTTTGGGGTGACCGGGGAGGAGGAAGATAGGGGGTTACCTGCTGACTGACTAGGCCCAAAACTGGGTTCCTCCTTTGTCCAAGTATCAGAATCCCATATAAGCATCCTGTGCTGGACAGCAGCTGCCTGATGGCAGGCATCTGGGCTTCACCTCTGCTGTTTCCTGCATCCTGGAGCCCACGGTGGCAGCCTCGGACCTCCTGTGCAGCTGCCTCCACCTGGCCCCATCGGATCCACCTCACTGCCCTCCCAGCCCACTTCTCTTCGGGGCCTGTGCTTCTGCCCTGGACATTCTAGGAGAAAAAATTTTATGATCTCCTCCATGAAAGTGGTTTTTTTTTCTTTTTTAAAACCCATTTTGATGCTTGAGGAAGATTTTTTTCATGTAAGTTTATTCTCATATCAAGTAACGGTCTTTTGGCAGATTGTCTTGATTCCTGCCTCAAAAAGATTTCACCCTTGAAACTGCTCAGTGCCCTCAGACCTGACCTTGGCTTGGTTGAATGTTCCTGGAGAGGACGCACACGCTCACATGTGCCTTCCCCATGGCCCTGACCATGTCACCGTCCTCTGTGGGAACATAGTTGTTTCTCAGCTTGTTTCCTTTGGACGGTTCCACATGTGAACCTTCAGGCAGGAGCGCTGCTTGTCCTGGTCACTGCATATCCTCTGTGCCTGGAAAGCACCTGCTGCCTGGTGGATGTGGACAAGCTTGTCGAATTCATCCCGAGTTCTGGCTCTCTCCTCTTATTCTTGGCCATCGCTCTCAGCCAGGCACCGGTAAATCCCATGTCCCCTTCCTGGTAGCACTCTAACTAAATGACTGATGTATGTATATTTCCCAAGCGCAAAGGGTTACTAAAGGGACTAAAGCCTCTGTCCTTACTGCAAATGACCCAGGGGATCCAAAACACCAGCGGCTCCATCAGCATGCAATGGTCTCCCTTTCCCACTAGAGGGCGGGCATCTCTCCTGGGTGACGGGCAGGAGGTGGAAGAAGAGCACTTCTACTCTCTGACACCTATCAAAGGGGTCCTTACAGCCCCAGGCCCTCTCCCAGAACTAGACTGACCAGGTTCCCCACAGGGGCCAGACCTTGGCTTCTTGGGTCAGAGAATTCCGAGGATAGGACCAGTCCTAGCTGGCCTGTGTTTCTCCTGGAATTTCCCATTTCCTGGGAAGAGGATGAGCTCATGTTCCCTTTCACTTTAACAGGATGGTTTCTGTGAGTTCAGAGTTCTGGTCACCAAGAGAGCTCGGTGCCGTCTCTGCAGGTACCATCTTGGCCATTGCTCTCTTCTCACGGTGCAGTCCTCTGATGCCTCTGCGTGTCTGGGAGCCTTTCTCCTTTGTCCCCACCTGGGGAAAGCACCCTGTCTCCAGGCCCCTGAAGCAGGACTGAACTGAGATTGCCAATGGCTGTGAATGTTCACCAGAGCCCTTGCATTCCCAGAGGCCTCATTTCAGCCTCCCGTGCCCAGCCTTCCAGCCCCTGGGCCATTGTCATCCCCTTCCCAAAAGCCTGGTTCTCCGTCAGCTCCCAGCAGTGAGAGGATTCCCAAGATGCTGCCTTCAGCTCCAAGCATTTTCCCCAGCGATGTCCGAGTCCTCTACCTCAGGCCCCATCTAGTCAGGAAGGGCGTACAGTGACTTGTCAGACCGGACCCTACCCTTAGGTTTCACTTCGGAGCTTGGTGTTGGTATAAATTGCCCAAGGGCAAGTATCAAATCTGGCCAGTGGAATGGGCTTCTTCAGCTCCCAAAGGACCCTTGCTCTCCATTGCAAGAATCCAAGCCGGTGGAAGCTTCTAGCTACTGCCCTGCACTTACTACCTGGATGCAGGTTGGCTGCTGTGGCACTTCCTCTCTCCTCAGCTGTCCCGCAGTTGCCACAGTAATCGATTTCTCGACCAGTGTGTGCACATGTGTGTACTGGTGGGGTGGAGCCTGGCCCGCACCCACAGAAGGTTTCCCAGCTCCACACCCAGCCCTGCCCTGGATCCCTGCACCAGACCACTGCTCCTCACTTTCCCCACAGAGAGATTCCGAAGCCCATCCCATCGTATGTGTATTTCCCTGGAGTGAAAGAGGAGAGCTGCCTCGCTTCTCTGTCCCCCCAGGACTCCACCTGCGCAGCCCTCGTGGGATAGACGCCCTGTGAGAGAACAAATAAGCAACTGACACAGTTTCCTCAAGTGACATATTTCAATATAATCTCTAAAACTCTATGAATTGAACAGATAAAATACCTCTGGGCTATTTTATTACAAAATATTTGCCATTTGGATTAATTGCTAGGTGCAGCCACCCTGCCTTTACCTAGAGAGCCGTGTCTCCAGCAGGGTGAAGGGTGTGCGCAGGGAGGGGTTCAGTGAGAAGGGAGGCCTCCCCAGATTCAGGGACAGATAGACAGATGGTCACCAGGGAAGCCTATTGCCTACCAGAGATATCCTGGCAGGCTCTGGTGGACAGGTGGGTGGGTGGTGGGGAGTCAGAGTCCAGGACCTAAGTGTGTGTGGGAGCAAGATACCTTTGAGCTAGACAGACAGACAGACAGGCAGGCAGGCAGGCAGCTTCCAGGACGAGTGTCAGACAGGGCCCACTTCAGGTCTGGCAGTGGACTTGCCCGGAAGGGATGAGGAAGCTAGTTGCATCTCCCACTCTTGACTCTGGACTTGGGCCAAATGGATAAAATGGGAGAGGAGCCAGGTACCCCAGAGTAAGGCCTAGAGGGTCAAAGAAGTGGAGCTGTTTCAGGGTGCTTGGGGCTCAGTCAGCACTGCACTGCCCTTAGTCTTGGGAGAGCAGGAGGGCCCCTGAGCATCTCTGCTGGGCCCTCTGGGAGCCCCTGATGTGGCTGCTCCCATAGGGAAAGGAGAGGAAGTCCCCAGTCTCTGGGAAAGAGCCAGAGGGGTTTCTTATCCTGCTGACTCCTGTCCAGACCCTTCCTGGTTCAGGCTGCTCTGTGCTGTCCACCCCAGGCTGGTCTCTTTCTGTGCAAGAGGCCCCTGTTGCCCATGGGGCCCAGGGCCACCTTGCAGCAAGCCAAGATGAGCCTCTGACCTGGGGATGGGGATGGGGCCTGGACATCCAGGGCCCCAGAGAATGTGCATGAGCCAGCCCTAAAACCTTGGTTGCTGCCATCAGGGAAGTTGGACTTTGGCTGAGAGGGAGGGAGGGGCAGGCATTGCTGTGCCCGCCAACTGGGAAGGAGGACACTTTGCTCACACTGTGAGCAGGAACCAGGGACCTGACAGTGGGCGCAGAGCTGTCTAGGGCTGTGCCCTTCTCAAGCAGCCCTTGGCACCAATCTCTCCCACCCCATAAGTACATTTAGCTGCACTCATTACTCTATTCTTTCATACCTCATACCTTGTCTCCTATTCGTAATTTGTACTCCATTTTCAGCACTCTCACTCAAGATTCACCCACTGCCACCCCTGCAGCTCCATCTCCCCTGGAGACCCTGGCTCAGGGCAGCAAGGTGTCTGGATTTTGGCCTCATTTGTCAGCTGTCTCACTCCTCCAGGCTCGGAAAGCATCTCTGTTCAGAACAGTCCCCGGAGGGGCTGAGGCTGCCAGTGTGGGGGAAACAAATGGGCTGGGAGTCAGGAGGGAGACGGCAAATTGGTCCCAAGTTACGGAAACCAGGCTGACAAAGACAGAGCCAGAAATAAACTCACTGAGTGACCTCATGATGACGTCTGGGTGTTCATATGCTTACACAGGAAACTAGGTCACCTGGCCCCTCTGAGGGCAGAGAGTATCCTTGCCTCCTCCCTGGCCCAGGATGCTGCAGTCCAGGGCATGCTGTGCGGCTGGAGAAGCCAATTCACTTTAGACGTAGCCGTTATCTATTGCATCTCCCTGGAGGCTTTATAAACAGGCTCCAAGAGGAAGGACTGTGAGGAAGGACAGCTGTAGCTGCAAGCACAGGACCACAGTGTGGCTGGGCTTGCAGCAGATACTTCCTGAAACCTCCATGATGGGGTGGCCAGGGCACTGACCCGTGGCTTTGAGGATGGGCTGTCTCTCCTCAGGCTCAGGCTTCGTGGAGACCTGAGGGTGGCTTTCTGCTCCTGCTCACCCTGGGAGGCCAGCAGCCCTGCTTGGCTCTCCTTTGTGACGTTAAGGGACTCAGCCAGTCTCGCTGGAGGGGATCTGTGCCTTCACTTGGGACTATTAAAGGCTGAGGCAGCAGGGAGACTTGAGTCCTCTGGGGCCTCATGATCCTGTGTACTTTGGTATCCAAGTTTTTCCTGGAGGCTGCTGAGTAACACAAACCCGGACTCCGGGCCCAGTAGAACCTCCACTAGAACGCCCACTGGGTGGATCAGCACCCATCCACTCATTTCTGAAATTAACCTGGTTCTGGTGCATGTTTACATGCCAGCACTTGTGTGCATTTGGCACTGGCTGGGTTTTATTTGGGGCTAGGGAACTACTGAATGCTTTTTAAAAAGTGCATTTTGCAGATATATGACCTCGTAATCTCATGGCCCTGCTGAACTAAACTAGAGAGAGCCAAGTGCTCCTCGCTCCTCCTCCCTTTCTCAAAGCTTTCCTGGAGTCAGCTCTTGAGAAGGGCCTGAGGGGAGGAGGCCAGGACAGCTAATGTCCCTGGGGACTAGGAGCAGCCTCCTGAGATGGCTGGGCTGGGGACAGGGGAGCAGAACAAGCTCCTCCTTCTGCCTTCTGCCCGCTACCCTCTTCCATTCAGCTCAGCCACCCTCCACCTGGGGCTCTGTTGTCACTGCCAGCCACCCTAGCCTCCCAAGCCTGCCCATGGGCTGAGGCTGGGCCATGAATAGTACCCAAGCCTGAAAGCTGCTCAGCCCCTCAGCTCTGAGTTTCTTCACTCTATGGTCTGACTGGGGAGAGTGGTGGCCACAGGTATCGCCTCATCTGGCTGTGCGGGGCCCCAGGAGAGGGAGGTGCTGTCTCCAGGTTTGGGGAATGCTCAGCTGAGTAAGGGCAGGGTGGCCGGACCAGGCAAATCCAAGTGCCAGGGATCAGGGTTCTCTTTCCAAACAGTGACTACGGATGCCAGGATATGGGGAGCAGCAAAGGGGCAGCTGAGGCCCCCTGGTGGCCGACCTTCCTGGAGCAGCAGGCTGCGGGAGGCAGGGCTACACCAGGCTCCTGGAGCCGCTGGAGTAGCGCCTGCGGTGCAGCAGGGAGCCGGGTGGGCAGAACTGGTGAGGGTGATTGTAAGGGGGTGGGGGCGGGGGCAGCGGAGGCTGGTGGATGACCTTGACAGGGGAACCCGGGCCGCCCAGAGGTGTGGAGCCGCAGGAATCAGAGGAGGACGAGGTGTAGCAGGAGAGAGCCTGGCTCAGCAGGGGCTCCATGCGCGCCAAGCAGGGCTTGTCCAGGACAATGACCTTGACAATTTGCTGGCACTGCACCAGGGTGCCGGGGGGTGTGGGCGGCAGCGGTGGCAGCGGCAGGGGCTGCTCTCTCAAAGGGCTAGGCTGTGGGTCTGGCGGTGGTGCTGGTGCTGGAGCTGGCGCTCCCCTCTCGGCCCCCAGCCTGGAGTTGTGCTGGGACGTTTGAAGCCTGTTGTGAATTGACACCTAGTTTAGAAACAGCCAGAGAAGCATGACATGTTACGAGACTAGTTCCCAGGGCTGAGACAGGCTGCCTGAGCCTCCCTTTGTCTCCCTCCCTGCTCCCATCCCTGCAGCCCATCAGGTGCTCTCAGCCTTTTCTCTGACCCTCTGCCCAGCACTCTAGCCAGAGGCAGGCTGGCTTCGACCGGGGCTGTTCTGTACCAGAGAGGGCAGAGCCCCAGCCTGATGGTGGGTACGTGTGGCTCTCCAGGCCTCAGTCTCCTCTTCAGTGAGACTGGCTCTGCATATCTCCGCATACCGACTCTCAGCAAACTGCTCCCCAGTGCCTCCCTACGCACTGAGCTGGAAAGCTGGTAAATGGCCTTGGACCCTGCCTGCCTCCCAGGGGAGTGCTGAGGGGAAAAAGGGAAGAGCCAAGCATTTCTGATCCTTTCAAGACCCCTCTTCCCTCCTGCTTCTTTAAAGACAGAACCTGGTGATAGCTGGTATCACCTCAGAATGCTAGAGACCCCAGAAAGGGTCTTCTGGACCTGCCCTGTCCTTCCAGACACCATGTGGCCATGGCCCTGTATTCAAGCCAGCCCAAACATCAGAGGGCACATTTGGGTGCCCACCTTCCTCAGCCCAAGCTGGGTTCTGGTGAAGGTTGCCTGGCAGCAGGAGCGGAGAGTTAGAGGGATTCTGATCTTTATCCCTGGGTAGGGGTAGGAGGAAGTGGACCAATGGCCCATGGGACCACCCTGCAGCAGACCACAGGGGTCAGTGTCAGCTCCCCTGGCCTCCTCTTGCTAGCAATGGGAGCTGGAGAAACTGAGCATAAGGGAGGTTAAAGCATTCTGGAAAGTATTAATTCCTCACCCTACCCCTACCCCCAAGAATCCCAACCAGTGGCTGTGACACTATGAACCCCTCCAAACACCTGGGCCCTGCAGGGAGGCTAAGACCCTTCCTTTCTGAGGGCGCTTCCTGTTGGGCTGCTGTCGTGGCTGGGCTCCACCACCTATGGCCTGCTACTCAGACCACAGAGGGGACATCGAGGCTGTAGGGGAGGAGACCTTATCCCAGGCCCAGCCCAATAACATCTTGGAGCCTTCAACCTGCACTTCCTGGTTCTGCTTGTTAGCTAAGGATGCTTTGTCAAGGGCCCTCCTGGATCTGAACACTCCTATAAGCTACCTCCATTGCAAGCCCCCAGCCACTCCTTCGCCCCTCAGTATTCATAAGCCCCGGCTCTGTAGTCTGCATGTTGCAGGCTTTATTCCCCATCCTCTGACACAGAGGTGTTTTCTAGTTCCAAGATCCCTTAAATGAATGAAGTTTCCTCAGAGCCCCTCACTGTCCTGCCAGACACACAGCAGACAGAGGGTATGGCTTGCAAGTCCCTGCTTCCTGGGGAGCCCTCTGTCATTCTTATTCTGAAGAAGGCCTCTGTCACCACCACTGCCAAAAGGCATGGGCTCCTTTCCCCATTGCTTCTATTCTGAACTGTTCCCAGAGAGAAAAGTGACCCGAGGCCAGCAGACAGGCTGAGCCCCTCTGCTTCCCTGTCCTCCCTTCATGACCGCCCCTCTGTAGGCAAATGCCTGGCCACCCAGTTCAGACCGGTGGGCTGCTTTCTCCTTGGCTGATGCTTCCATGTGACCTCAGCGCTTGGCCGCAACCCTCTCCCACGCCCATGTGCTGGCTCTTCCTCCGCTGTGGGTGCCCCCAGCCCTCACCCCAGCCTGGGTCCTTTATCTTTAATGGTCAGTAAGTGAAAAGCAGGATGTGACAGCAAAATGTCCTCTCATTCTAACTCAGGAAAGACAGAAAGAGAGAGGGAGGGAAAGAGAGAAAGAAGAGAGGAGACAGAGGTGAAAAATGAGTAGCATGTCAGAACAGCTCAGAGAAAATGGACAAGCGCCTGCCAGAGGGGTCCGCCAGGCAATGACAAAGGAGAGGGCAGAGGAGAGCTTGGGGTCCAGCAGAGGCCATGGGGCAGCAAGGCTGTCCTCTGTGCAGGGGAGCAGGGGCTGGCAGGGCCCTGGAGCTAGCTGAGGGGTGGCAGCCTTGCAGATAGCCACAGGGCCGCACAGGATGGAGAGAGGGAAAACGGGCGTCAGACTGTTGGTCCCCCGTGCGGAGCTGTGGCCAGGGCAGGGGCAGGGCTGCCGGAACAGGCCAGAGGGCGGGTCACTCGGCGTGTTTATCTGCAAGGCTGAGATGGGCGGCTGTGGGAAGATGGGAGAGGAGGGCGGGGATGGAATACCCACCCGGGGCTGGTCAGCTGCCCGGCGGAAGCTCCTCCGAGTAGGGGCGCCTCCTCCAGACACTCGTGTGTGGGGGGTGGGGGCACTGGGGTGGGAGGAAACTGAGCTCCTAGGGCATCCTGCAGTTTCCGGGCTTAGCAGCCTGGCGATGGGGCTCCTTCCTCACACTAGGGGGCCTCTCCAGCCTGAAGTGAGGTTGGGAAAGGACTGTGTGTATGAACAACTGGTATCCTGGTGGCAAAGAAAAGGGGCCTAGGTTCACTGGGAAACAGCGGGGTCCATCACGGAGGGTGCCGCTGCATGTTCCCCACAGGGGAGATGCCTTGGGGCCGGCAGGGACCCCCATGTCCTTTCCTGTGTAGTCTGGGGATGGGTATCCTTTCCTTCAAGACAGCCCCAGCCCTGCTCAGCTCCATCCCTACGATGGCCAGCTCTGTAGGGGACCAGCTCTTTCAGAGAAGCCCCTTCTTTGCCCCCACTCAATTCTCCATCTTCCCCAGAGAGGGGTCCAAATGGCATGGCAGGCCCACGAGCGATCGCCTGGGGACCTGACTTGAGTGTGACTCTCCAGGGGGAGCCCAGGCTCCCTCACATGGGGGCCAGGAGGACGGGGGAAAGGGACACTGGGTTCCCCGATAGCGCATGTGTCGGGCAGAGCTTTGCTGGGGAGTGGGCGGAGGGCAGTATGGGAGGGAAGAGGGAGGTGCTACGGTACCCTTTCCACAGGGCTGGGCTGGGAGTGGGCAGAATGTGCTGGCGGATTAACTAGGCGCTGGGAGAGTGGTGTTACCCATGCTAGCAGTAACTTTTAATTGTATCTCTTGAAATTGGTAAAATGGTGAGTCGGGCTGGGGAGGCATTGATTAATACCTGAGAAGAGAAACAACAGAGAAGGTGAGAAGAAGGACGAGGGGTACGAAGTCACTCACCTGGACGCACCAGGCCTCCACTTACCTCCCCGGGGCTCTCCGTGGGCTTCTCCCCCAGTGCAGCGTCCCTCTCGGCTTTGAATGTAAACAGCACAGCGCTCATTCTCTACCAGTCCTGGTGGAGCCCCAGGCCTTCCCTCCTCCTGCCCTCGCACCTCTGCAGTTAGCTGGCACGGGCAGCCAGGCTGTGGGCACGGCACATGCCTTGCTGAGGTGCAGCCCGGCTCAGCGGGCCGGAAGGTGGGAGCCCAGTTCGGCCCGCTCGCTGTGTGGGTAAGATGCTGCACCCCTTTGGGCCTCCACACTTCCTGACCTCTGACATGCTTTCTGATGGTGGCATTGTTCAGTCTAATGGGCACAAAGCCTTCCCAAGATGGAGTGGGAAAGTCAGCTTATGAGGTGGGCCCTGGTCTGTGGGCACCAGGTTGGCCAGCCTCGGCTCCCTTGAAGGAAGGACTGTACTTTGTCCTTCCTCCTGTGACTTGATGACGTAAGCCTGGTACAGTACTTGCCATAGTGCCTGGTATATGGCGGAGCCCATGTGATCTATGATTACTGCTAAGGCACTCTGCCCATCCTGTAGGACAGCAGGGTCCCACTGGGCCCCAGCTTCCACTGCCACTCAGCAGGATCCCTTTGATTTCTCAATCCCTCCCCTGGCGGGGGGCAATTTCCCTTACTTTCCTCAGCCCCCTGCTTTCCAAAGCACAAGACGGGGCTGTGGCATCTTTTGGGAATTAGAAACACCTCACTACAGAGGCAATCTGTGGACAGGTCCCTGGAGACACCATCCTAGTGTGACCAGGGCTTGCATTTCCCAAAGAGAGGCCAGCAGGGCTATCGATACAGGATGAGAGGGAATAAATCAGAGCAGAGTATTGGCTCTGGGGCTTAGGCAGCCATGAAAACAAGCTGTGACCGCCACCCTCATGATACTACAAAATCAAGGAGCTACTGAAGTCAGGCTGGGTGGTGAAGTATGGGTGCTGGTGGCAGGTGGAACCCATCACAGTGAGAATCTCCGTGAGTCCCACAGTGTGCTTGGAAAGTGGATTACATGTCCTGGCAGGCATGGCCAGTTCCCGTGCTGCAGCCTGTGCAAGTCTGGTATCAGGGCCAGTGCTGAGGGTTTGGGACCACAGGAACCCTCTGGACTTCCTCAGCCCAATCCGGGCTCTTGCTGTGACCCTGGATTCCTGGTGTTCAGCACAGGGCAGCCCTCACACATAGTATATGTTTGCTGAAAGTGAAGCTAAACGACTAAGTTAATGAATAAACAGTTTGGGCTGATTTACTGGGATTATGTTGGCATGGGGTTTAAACCTCGCACTATCTCTCCTTCTAACTTCTTTTTATTGGGGGCTGGTGGAGGGGAGGTGGTACCATTATCTCCTGTGCCATTTACAGGTGGCAAGTAAGGTTGGGGCAGCAAAGGGGACATCAGAGGGCTGAGCGAGCAGGTCTAGAGAGCATGGCCTAGAGGACACCAAGCCTGAAGCTGTCTGACTGCTGGAATAGACAATTCATGGAATAAACCATTTGAGAAATGAGTATGAGGCTTATCTGGATTTCAGGGTGTCTGACCTGGACCTGTATTAGATAATGCTTGGGGCTTGTTAGGGAAAGAGCCAGGCTCTACATGGGGCAGAGGAGATTCCCAGACTCCCTACTAGCCATCCTTCCTTTCTACCCCACTCCTCCTATCTTGGGTAAGGATGACAACACTCTTGGCCTGATTCCTCCAGGGTAAATGGTACCACATCATATGGACTCCTGAGCTCTGGTGTCATTTGTGCAATGGACACATTTCTCTTGCACTTTCCTTCTTGTTCCCATTACTAAAGCCCATGAGAATAAACACAGCAAGATAAGAGCTCCTCAGTGGAAAGGAATGAGTAGAAAAATGGGCACACCTCCCACCCAAGTCTCCCTGAAGCCAGGCTTGGGGCTGCAAGTGGCCTTTTGTGGGCTGGGGCCAAAGTAAGAGCTGCTACTCACCTGTGGGTGATCCTTGCTTTGACTGCGGGTCCATCTGGGCTCCCCCAGCCTTGAAGGAGAGCATCTTCCTTCCCTGCTGCCTCTCCAGCTCCCCTAAGGAGGGGGGAGGCCATGAGCACATAGAACCTTGACCTCCACCATGCATGTGAACAAGGAAATGAAGAGAGCAGGACAAGAAAGAGGAGGGTGGGGAAGCCCTACTGCATGCTGCAAGACAGGGACCTCATGCTCTAGCATGGCACTTAGCAGCTGGTTGAGTCTGCCCTGGGAGCTGCAGTTTCTTCATCTGTACATGATGGGACCTGCTTGAATGTCCAAGACCGGTGGAAGAGGTCAGCATGAGGGAGGCCAACTACCCAGGGAAATCCCGGCTCTGGTGCTTGATAGCTGTGTGGCTTAGGTAAGTTACCTAACCTGTCTGTGCTTCACTGGAGGAGATGTCCTCCCTTCTGCAAAGAAGTTTTTAAGAAGACTGGCCATACAGCACATAGGACTAGGTCTGGCTTACAGCAAGTGCTCAGATGATGACGTGTAAGGAGCTCTTGATGGCTGGGGGTGTGGGCCAGTGGTGGAGCATTTGCTCAGCCTGCATGAGGTCCCTGGGGCTACCCCCAGAACTGTGAAAGAAAATGAGTACTTGGCCTGCAGGTCTTACCGCAGTTGGTGACATCTAGTCCCCCATGTGCATCCCACAAGACTGAGTGGCCACAGTGGCTGAGAGATCCCAACTGCCCCATCTGTCCAGCTTGCATGGCCCAAGTGGCCAGGACATCTGTCTTGGTTCTCCACTTTAACATCTCTCCCTGGATTAGAAGTGTGTTCCTTCTTATTCTCCCAGTGGCGCTAGAAAACTGCCAGTCACCTTCCTTGGAGATGTGACTGTCAGTGCCAGCTACCTGACAATCATTACTCAATCGTTTCTCTGGCTTTTGTGTTCCAGGAGACATAACTCAAGTTCCTTTCATTAAGGCCACTCTCCTGGGTTTCATTTGTGGCCTCCTTAGTGGCCTCGGATCCAGGAACACTTCCTCACAACCTCCCGCAGCAGAACCATCTGTCCCAGTTGTCTACCTCATACCATCCGTCAACACTACCCATTTTTATCGAACCATGGTTTAGGGTGGAAAGAACTTGAACCATGGAGTCAGACTTAAATGTGAATGCCAGCTGCTCCCAATGGGTCCTCTTGGCTTTGGATCAATTTGCTTCCTAATCACACTTAGGGAGTCAGGAGGACTAGGTACCGCACTTGCTGTGACTGTGAGAACTCACAATGCCTCAGTTTCTCTGTTGA
The DNA here is from genome assembly GCF_012274545.1 of Fukomys damarensis. Taxonomy (NCBI): domain Eukaryota; kingdom Metazoa; phylum Chordata; class Mammalia; order Rodentia; family Bathyergidae; genus Fukomys; species Fukomys damarensis. The sequence continues at coordinate 62,163,363 of NW_022900917.1, read as the reverse complement.
TAAGATGAGGAGAATATGAACTCAGGGAAGGATGTGAGAACTAAATGATGGATTTGGCCAACAGCCCAGTGCCTGGCATGTCGTACGTGCTCAATGTATGGTTGCTGCTATTGGCTTTGTTTTCTTTTTCACTTTCTGATTCCCTCTCCTCCCTGCTTCTTGGCCAGTCCTTCATCTCTCTCCAGCTGTTTCTTCCCTTTTCTTTATTTGAAGACTGAGAGCCAAACTTTAGGCTTTGCCTCTGTTATAATTTATGTCGACCATAGGTAGGGCTTTTGGGAAGTGACTGGATTAGTCCACAGGGGTTTTAATGTGGGTGTAATGTTGGGAGGCGAAGTCTGGTGGGAAGAGGTGGGTCACTGTGGGTGTGGCCTAGAAGGGTGTGTGTCTCTCCTCCTCCCTTGATCCCTCATTGCTTCCAGCCCACCATGCTGTGAGCTGTTTCTCCTCTGCAATGGCCTCTTCCATGCTGCCCTGTCTTGGAGCCAGCTGACTATGGACTGAAACTTCTACAGTCTGTGAGCCGAAATAAACCTTTCCTCCTTTACATGTGGGTGTCAGGTATTTTGCCTCAGCAACAAGAAGAAACTAAGACACCCTGATCTCTTCCCCTCTGACCATCAGGAGAGGTTGTTCCACTCGACATAGCAGATTTTGGTAATATCTGCTTACTTTGGGAAGGGGTTTATGGTCTGGAGGAAGAAAAGTGCCTCTTGCAGCCATGCTGGGGCCAGGAGATGTGCAGTGGCTTCCCAGGGCACTGTAGAGTCACGTGTTCCATTCTGACAAGAGAAGTGAAGCCTTGAGAATGTTCCAGAACAACAGCTAGGGTTCCTCTCTGGGTATCTAATCTAACACTTTTAGTGTCTGTGTGTAACACCACTGCCCCAGATGAGCCAACCCTGCACCTCTCCCTGCCAAGCTGTCACCTGAGTCATATCTGGTAAGCTTTTGTTTTACCTTGATTTTGACAGTTTTCTTAGAAATTTCTAGAGAAATCCTTAGGCTCAGAGTGGAAAGAACACTTAAGTGGACCCAGACTGAAATGTGAAGGACAGGGGCTCCATTTATAGTGTGTGTGGCCTGGACTCACTGCTTCCCTTCAATGATCCTCACCTGTCAGACGGGCCCCACACATCTCTCTCCAGGTCCTGCGAGCATTAGCAGGGTGTAGATAAACTGCTTTGCCCCTGCAGGTGCTCCAAAATAATGATTAAATAGTATCGTCCTGTCATATTGACTCCCTGCTCAAAATCCCCCACTACCCTTCCTATTGCCCTGTGCACTTATATTGATTTAGGGACACTTTTCTTTTTTCTTTCTTTTTTTTTTTGGTACTGGGGATCGAACTTGGGTCCTTGTGCTTGCAAGGCATGTGCTGGAACCACTGAGCTAAATGCCCAGCCCAAGGGACACTTTTCAATTAAGTGGCTACAAAGGGCAGACCTTCTTTGTATTTTCTATTTGTATTTTCTGACTTAGTTTCTGAATCCATCCTTCTATGATTTTTTTCTCTTCAAGTCCATATGGAGCCTCTGCGATGCTTGACCAGCCAAAGCCTGAAGAAGGGCACAGTTTTATAAGTTATCACTGCTTAGTTCCTAAACCTGAAAGTGAATGGTAACCATATGGACATAGAAGGAGACCCACTGATATTCTGATATTCCTGAGCTGGAACCATCCAAAACCTAGGTGTTCCAGGACTCGGATTTAGCTGAGTGGCACTGCACCTGCCTCAAAAGTGCAAGGTCATGAGTTCGATTCCCAGTACTAAAACAAAACAAAACAAGCAAACAAACAAAAAACAGAACCTAGGTGTTCCTAAGGGGAGCAGAAAGACAACTCTAGGATGAGAGATGGTAAGGAAAACCAGCCTGAACTACTCTTCAAACAGACAATATATATAAACAGACTATACATACACACACACACACACACACACACACACACACACACACACGTATGTATAGAAAGTGGAAAGGTTATTCTAGATTAAAAGAGGTTGGAGAAATGAAAGTAACCAGATGCACTATCTGCACTTGGACTACAAATGGGGCAAATAAAAAAATAGTTTAGAGGAAAGAAAAGCCCACGAGTTCATGGACTTCTCGAGTTTGCAGTCTGCCTGGATGCTGGTCCAAAATGGCAGGGTTCTTTGCACAAGAGCCCCATGTGCACACACATGTGCCTGCTCCAGCGCACAGACTGTGGTGAAGCAGCACTCTGGGAGGACAGGTGGGGAGGGAAGAGGGTCTAAGCGGGACAGGGGAGGGGTGGGGGGTCCCAGGGCCAGAGTTGCCTGTATGCAAGCTGTCCCGTCCCTTGCCTCAGAGAGCCCGGTCCCCGCGTCCTTACACTCTATCCGGACCTGCTCCAGCTCTGTCACCTCCGCGATGGACTCCTTCAAGTCCTCCACGAACTTCTGCATCTCGTCTGAGCCCAGGGCACAGAAGTGCAGCGCCTGCTTCTTCTCTGAGCCCGACAGAGGGGTCACCAGTGTGATGCCATGAGAATAATCTGGAAACCAGCCCCAGGCCCAGAGGGCTGTGAGCAGCAGTGGGGGCTGAGCCAGCCAGACACTGGGAGGGGCGGCATCTCCCAGTCGCCTGCCCCATGCCCAGCTTCCCCCTCAGCTTCCCTTGCTCCCTCTGGTAGTTCGCGCCCCAGGACTTACACTCATTTTCAAAGAGGTGGAACTGCATGCCCAGCAGGCCGACGGACTTGCAGAAGGTGTACGTGGAGGTGCTCTTCTTCTTTGGGCACAGTTTGAGGATCTACCCGAGAGGGACAAAAACATGCACTGACTGGGGGGCTCCAGTGAATGTGCATCTGCACCCTTGCATGAACTCTCAGGGACACGTGTGAACACACAAGTCAGCACTCAAAGGTAAACACACGTACGTGTATACATAGGCACTTCGGATACATTTACAGACTTGCATATGTGCACATAGGGGTATACAGTGTGTTCTTCATGGCCCAAAGCCACCCGTGGCAATCGCCTCTGCACTGAGGAACCAGTCTCCATTTCCTACGCTGGCCTGCAAGCCACACCAGATCTGGCCCCTGCCTTACTCTAGATTTTTGCTGCAGCCAAAACTGTCCTCCTTTCTGCAGCTTGAAAAAGGCCAGCTCCGTCCCACCACAGGCCCTTTGCACACACGGGTCCCTTTCCACAGCCATCCCTGCAGCTTTTTGCATGGCTAGACTACTCTCATGACTTTGATCTTAACTCAAACACTCCTTCCTTAGCGATGCCTTCCTACACTGCCTCACCTAAAAAAAGGCAAATCAAAAGCAGAACAAGCCACTCTGTCTTACCACTGTTTCACTGTCTTCATGGCAAGATTATCTTGTCCACTTGTTTTCTTAATTACTTGTTAGCTCCCACCCCTACTAAAATGAACACTCAGTGAGCCAATTGCTCAGTATCTAAATTCATTCAGCTCCTGTGAGCCACACTCTGGGGATAGAAGATGATCTGGGGATAGAGCCGCATTCTGGGAAAAAGTGCTCATGCAAAGGGGGAGTAAGACAGTCAATCCCTCAATCAATGGAGCACAACAGCAAAAAGGAAAGTAAGAAAGGGATGCCGAAGTTAATTTCAGACACTGGCAAGTATTTCAAAGGAAAAGAAACAGGGTAAGGAGCAGAAGGTGACTGGCAAGCCACCTTACCTTGTGGGCAGAAGGGCTTCCCTGGGAGGCAGCTTTGGAATTGAGGCTTGCATGAAGCACAGAAGTTGCCAGGCCAAAGCCCAGGGGAGTTTTTAGGTGAAGGAGTTGCCAGAAAAAGGACCAAGAGATGAGAGACGTTTGGGGGTCAGAGCGCTAGAGCTGCCCCAGGAGTGTACAGGGAAAGAGGTTGAGGACCTGGGCTCCCCAAGGGAGAGTCTGCATTTCCTTCTGCACCGGAGTCGAGGGTGCCCTCTCTGAGGGCTGCACCCTTACTCTGTGGGAGGAGGATCCTACTGGCTGACACTGGCCAGGTGCTGGGGGTCAGACCTGAATAGGCCAGGAGGTAGCGAGAGGGGTTGGGTCGGGCCATTCTAGAGGCTGTGGTGTCCGCGTGGCTCATTCATTGATAAGAGGATGGGGGCAACACCAGGGGAAGACAAACCTTGTTCCAGTCTTGTTCACCCCTGTTTCTGGGAGCTTACACCAATGCCTGACACATAGTTGAGGCAGTGGATACCCATTTTCAAAGAGCAAACACAGGTACCCTACAGATGTGACCCCCCCCCACAATTCCAGACTCTTCTGCCCCGCCCAAGATCCAAGAAGATCCACCAGCCCTCCCAAGACTGGGACGCCCCTGGCCCAGATTTCCTGTAACTTGGAGAGGTAGAAGGTCTGGGATCTAGTGCATTTCCATCGGGAAGTTTAACCATGAACAAATCATTTAAAGTCTCTGTGCCTCGGCTTCATGACTTACAGAGCAGGAATCTGCCTGAACTGCCTCACACCCACCATGGACAAGTGCTCTGAAAAAACTGACCTAGCTGCTGTGCAGACAGCACTGTGTCCCGAAGCTCAGAGGGCCGCTTTCTGCCTCCTTCAGCACTTTCACGCTTCAGGTCGCCTGGCCCCGCCCCCTCCCGAGTAGGCGGGGCCTCTGGGCAGCCCCTGACTCCGCTCAGTCCACCCCAGACCGGAAGGCCCCGCTGCTCACCACCAGCAGGTCGTTGAAGAGGAACACTTCCCTCTGATGTGCCGCCTGCTTCTGCAGCTTGTTCACATCCGTCACCTCGAAGAGCCGGCTGCAGCACACCAGGCGGCGGTGTGGCACCGACAGCACCTGGAACCCAGGCGAGGTGCTCAGAGACCTCCAGGCCTCAGCCTTACCCCAGGGCACCCATTTTCCAGAAGAGGATACGGAGTCCCAGGCAGAGGAGTGGGGGCCCTAACAGGGATCGCACTTGGTCATAAATCTCCTCTCACTCATCTGGGCTCTCGCTTTTCTACGGAGCAGAGACAGAAGAGAAGTGGTCCTTATGCTGGAGTGAATGAGGAGATTAAGGGGTGGGAAAAGGAGATCGAAAGGGGCGTTCAGACTGGTCAAATCCAGGCACTGTTAGCCTCTTCCCCCTATGACCCCCAGCTCCCAGGCGACAGTCTGCAGGTGTGACACCTGAGCTGGCGTTACTGTGCACTAAATGCAAATGTGCAAGAGGGAGGGGAGTACACGGGCACTGACACTGCAAATCTACTCCAGTGCGTGAGGGAAGCAAATCATTTGCAAACCAGACAGGGGCCAGAACCACAGCCGTAAAGGACGAAGAGCAGAAGATGCTCGCCTTGTATTGGTTGGGAGAAGAAGGCCAGGCAAAGCCTCAGACCAGGTCCCCAGCTCTCCACCTAATCCCTGAGCCACTCAGCAGGGGGACAGGAAGCTTCTCTGTATCCTTCACATCCATGGTAAACATCACCTCTGGGGATATGAGTAGTGCGGTGACCTACAGAGGGGCTGGCTTTAAAAATCATTGCATACTTAGAACATGTTGCCTCTGACACAGGTCACAACAGTGACCTGCTTGGTTTGAGATACCACAGACTACTTGAGCCCATTTCCTGCTCTCTGTTCCCTGGAACCACCCAGCAGAGCCTGGTATCTGTGCCACTTAAGAAGCAGATCCTAAACCTTCCACCTGGCCATCCAGATGCTTCAACCCTGGACCACTGGGCAGCTCCCCTCATTCCCTCCACTGTAGCAGCTGGTGCAATGGCAGTGAGGAAATTAGGCAAGGGAAAAGACAGGAGGAGTGTCTGGAGCACAATAGTTGTAGATTTTGGAAAGTAAGGATGAGACTAGAAGGAGATGCTAGGAAGAAGGAAAGGAAAGGGAACAGGAGATAGAGGTGGCTTGGCAACCATGGGAGAGGAAGCTGACCCTCACATGGCAAGTACTGCTCTGCGGTGGACACTTACTGTCTTCATGCCCACAATGGACTTTTCCACCTTGGTGACATATGTGACGTGGTCCTCATTGGACCTGAGTTCCTTCTGCTGTATCCGTTCATAGATGCCTACCACCAGCTCCCTGGGGATGTCAGCACCATCATCCACACCTACAAACACAGAGGGAGGAGAGGTGTCTGTGTGTGAAAGGTCAGAGCAACAAGACTATCAGACTGATGCTCTGGGAGGGTAGCTTCAATTCTGCCAAGTCCTTGATCCAAAGCTCTCAGGAGCCGGTTTCTCATACCCATTAAAGTAAGGACAGACTCCTTAGCCAGGCTCCTACGCATCTCCAGCCTCATCAGCTGATGTATCTCAACAAGAACCTCCCATTCACAGTACTCTTTCCTGATAGCCAAACATAGCCTCCATGCTTTGCAAGTATCCTTGCTTCCCCGTTCCTGTTGTCTGTTGTGTTTGTCCTGACTTGTCCTGGCCACACATGTGAGGAGCTTTCCAGCGGTCTGTCTTATTTTTTTGGGGATCTCCCTTTCTTGGCCTTCAACTCCCCTCCAGTAGGGAGTTCTTTTTTGAGTGAGTCCTTGTGGAATGGGTGATAAGATTTTCCTCTCACTAGGAATGCTGAGGTGGGGGGTTGTTACAGGAAGCAAAGAGGAGCAGTTTGGGGCTGGGTGACGCACGTAACCAGCACTCCACTCCGTCCCTACTCCCTAGAATGTTACTGCTGCAGCAGCCAAACAGTGCTCGCGGGAAATACGCCAACATGAACACAAATTTCCTTTGCTGCAGAAACAGAGGCAATTAAAACAATTCTTCTTTCTGCTTTTTCCAAATCTTCTTTAGATGCCTACATGCTTCTTTTATAAGAGGGAAAATTTTAAAATATAACCACTTTGATAGTTTTCTCAACCTCCAAGAGGACATCATGTCTTTGATGAGGAATTCCCCTCTTGTCCCTGCTTCTTCCACTTGTTATCTTGGTTTTTAGTCAGCCTCGTTGTACCCAAGGGCCTGAAAGAAATCAGGCTACAGGCAAGAAAGAGCAAGAAGAAAGATGGACCACACACAGGTTTCCAGTTCACTAGTTTGCCTCTGCTCTTTCAGAATACTTGGTGAAAAGGAATTTTTCCAAAAGGCATAAACCCACAAAGACAGAGAACAGAGGAAGGGACAGAGCACCTGGGGCCTGGCAAGTGTGTGATTGGATATCTTAGCGAACCTTAGAAAGCTGAACTGTAAGCCACAGAGAGCTTAGAAGCCACTGGACACTCCGCAGGACCACCAAAGGGCTCAGAACTGGGAGCAGTAGGAGCCCCCGAGCACAGGTGAGTGGGCTGGAGATAGGAAAACAGGCTGGAAATCAATGGACATCATTTAGATTTACCTGTTCCCTCCTCTCTGCAGAGGAAGACTGGAGGTTCATCTTCTGGAACTATGAGCTTGGGGTTGGGGAACCCCAGTCCTAGCCAATAGTGGGAATCTGCACTGAAAATGGAGGATGAGGTTCATGTTCATATGAGAGGCAACTCAGCCCTTTTCTTAAAAAGATCTCAGCACAGTGGTAGCCAGAATTGTACCCTCTGGGCAACAGAGCAGACTTTTGTACTTGCTGGGTAGTCAATCATCACAAGAGAAAATATCTAAAGATACTACAGTAGGGGTCACCCCCCATGACACAGCTCAATTAAGTCACCCTGAAGAAAGGTCACCAATAGCAGTCCTCACCCATGTTGACTGAGGTTTTGATCTTTTTTTCAGTGGCTGCTGAATATGGAAAGCCTGTAACACAAAAGCGAAAGAAATAGGGGGAAAACAGGAAAAAGAAATCCAGAAAAAATGGAAGCAAGCAGGTAGGAACTAAAACAAGAATATATTATATCTTCAAAACGATAGAAGATATCACATCTACTAAACAAGAATAGAGTGCTATAAAAGGACATTCGGAGAACAAAAACCAGCTATTAGAAATGAAAAATAAGTTTTAAAAAGAGAGCAGGAATGAAAAACTTAGTAAGATGCTTGAAAGATAAGACTGAGGGACATACAGTGGCACCTCAGTGCATGAACTTAATTATTTCCACAATTCTGGTTGCAAGCCGAATTGGAGGAGAACTGAATCAAATTCAGTGGTTAGGTTCAATGTTGGCCTTATGGGGAAATTTTATTTGGCTGCCACCCAATTCGGTTGTGACTAGAATAAAGGAAAGAATTAAGTTTGTGAACCGAGGCACCACTATATTCCATAAAGCCAACTGAGGAAACAGTGAGGATATATACAGAACTGTAAAAATCAGAAGATCCAGTAGGAGATCTAACATCTGAATAATAGGATTTCAAGAAAGAGTACAGAGAATGTGGAGAAAATAAATTCAATAGAGAAGGCATCTGTATCCGTGAGCTCTGCATCTGAGGGTTTACAAAACCACCAATTGAAAAATTTTTTTTAAATTGCATTAGTTATGAATATGTACAGATTTTTTTCTTGTCACTACTCCCTAAGCAACAATTCACATAGAATTCACATTGTATTAAGTACTCTAAGGCATCTGGAGAGTACACAGGAAGAAGTGCACAGGTTAAGTGCAAATCCTACACAGTTTTGTATATATAAAGAGTTTGAGTATTGGGGAGAGTCCTGCCATCAGTCTCCCGAGGAACAATTATATTTAATAAAACTTCACACAATTAGAGGACATGTGTTTCTAGAGTGAAAGGACCAACCCACTATTAAGCACAACAAATGAGAAAAGATCCATAAGCAGGCACATCATGTGGAAAACTCAGAGCACAAAAGCAAACAGAAGAACCTACAAGTTTTCAAAGAGAGAAAACATAACACATACAAAGGCCAGAAATCAGAATGGCGGAGCAACTTTGTTGGCTAAAATGTGAACAATGCCTTCCACATCTGACTTACATGTTTTCAACCTGAAACTCTGTTCCTAGCAAATTTCCCAGTCAAGGGTGAAGACAGGAAAAAGATACATTCACAAATGTAAGAATGACAAATGTAAAAATTACAAATGTAATTTTTGTGTCTAATGCGCCTTTTCTGTGGAAGTCAACTAACAAGGAAGCTGTGGCATCCGGAGACCAGCACTGCAGCAGGGGGAGCAAGGTCAGGACAGCTCCGGAGGGAGCAGAGCTGAGGATCCAGGAGAGGCAGCTCTAAGACGAGACTCCTGGGTACCTCCCAGGTCCTCATGGATGGACAGGAACTTGATACACAGGGGAAAGAGGGTGATGGACCGGTGGCGGGACATAGAGGGAAAAGAAGACAAGTAGTGACTCCAACGAAAGCAGAACTAAAAAGGAATTGTAACCACTGCCTTCTTCCGTGCAGCTTTGGGTCACGTTTACTTGGCCTTCATAACAAGAACACTAGTTTCAGTGGGGATGGGTTGGGGAAGGTGGACAAAGAAGAGCTAAACTGTTATAGTCTATAATGGGAAATTAAAAGATAACACATAATTTCAAAGAATTAACAAGTAGTCGTGTATAAGAGAGAGCAGTGGATATGTACTGTATACCTCCATCTGTATAATGTCCAAGGACTGGCAAAACTGCTTAATGGTGCCAGAAGGCAGAATAATGTAAGCCTAAGCAAGGGTATCAGAGGGGATGGGATGCACAGAGCATTCTGGGATGGTGGAAATGATCAGCCTGTAGGTACAGGTGTGATCACACAGGCATCTCCACAATGCACAGCATAAAGGAAGCAAGAGCATGTTATTTATGGATTTAGAGGAAGCAAAATAAGCAGCTAACAGGTGCGGAAGGTTACTTTAGTGGTAGGATATTTGCCTAGCATGTGTGAAGCTCTGGATAAGCACCCCTAACACTGCAAAAGTAAATAAATATAAAAACAAACAAATCTGGAAGTCGAAAGTATTTGCCCTTGAGAAGGGAGAGTGGTGAGAGAGGCAGGGACCCATGTTTCTGTGATGAGCCTGGTGGAATTATTCTATTAGATTATGTGCATATATAACTTTGATTTTTAAAAAATGCCCACAGGATATCACTAGCACACAAAACACTTGCTTTTTCAAAAAACGTTGGTCCCTGTCAGGTGGTGCCATCAGAAAAGGACTTGGCTGGCAGATGCCATAAAGTTACCTGAAAGGCTGAATGAAATGGGCTGAGGCCTAAAGTCCCTGCTCCTGGTTCTTCCGTTGTAAGTAGTGAAGTGAAAGAACTGGTACTGACCTGAACAATGACCAAGCCCCTCCTGTCCCAGCCCCACCTGCTCACCTCGCAGGTTTCGGATAAAATCCTCAAGCATCATCTTCCGGTCCGGCTTAATGTTGGGACTGTACATGTCGGTGTTGAGGAGGATGATGGCGAAGGCCAGGATGAAGATGGTATCGGGGTTGTGGAACTGCTGCACCACCTCGGGGTTGCACATGCAGTAGCGCTGGCTGTGGAGGACACAGAGGGAGCCATGGGCTTCTCAGACTCCAGCACTGTCTGCCCTGTAGCTTGGTGTCACCTCCCTCGATTCCTGTGGTGGCACCCACTGCCAGCCTCACACGGATGCTGCACACAGGTGTGCTGGTCAGGGGGCAACAAGGAGGGGCATCTCCCGGAGGGCCCTGTGTGGCTTCCAGCTGGGAGAGCTTGGGGGATTCCATTCCTCTCTTTCTTTGCCCCTTTCTCTCCAGCCCACTGCTCCCAGACTTCCCCCCAGTCCCCTCAACTGGCCCCAGCAATTCTCACCTAGGTCACACCCCCACCCCCACCATCTCCCCCAAGCTCTGGAGGGGTGGGGAGGGGAGCAGGGCTCGGAAAGGGTCTCACCTGAAGGCCTCTATGAGCCGCTCCACCTTCTGGGCCTCCCCCTGCACTCGGATGTGCGCCTGGAACTTCCGCAGGGCCTCGTCCAGCTCCATGTTGGAGAAGTCCATCTCGTCTACCACACAGCTGAGGGCAGGCCAGGGAAGGGTCGTGAGGAGAGGCCAGCCCCTCAACTCTGCTTGGGTTGAGGAGTGAGGGGTGGGGTGGTGGAGACTTGGACTCTGGATAGCCAAGAGGGGGTAGGGAGGGTCTACTAGCTCTGTTCACACCTCAGGGTCCCCCTGACTAACCAGGAAGACAGCTTTTCCAGTTTTCTCCTATTTTCTCTTCTCTAATGTGACAGTCCTGTGAGGCACAGACTGTTTTCTCCCTTTCACAGCCAAAGGCTTGCGGTTCAGAACTGTTAGCTGAGGCCGGAGACCAGGGAAGGCTGAGCTCAGGCCTTCCTACTCCACATCCCAAGTTCTTTCTCTTCAGAGTCAAAGAAAGCTTTAAAATGGAATGAATGCACAGTGTGGCCATGCTCACCTCTAGTCCCAGCTAATCAGGAGGCAGAGGCAGAAGGATCAATTGAACCCAGGGATTTTGGAGCCTATTTTTCTCCTTAGTTTGATTGTCATTTCCCATTAAAGTCTCCAGGTGACTGACGTCTCCTCAGTTGTCCCTCTATCCTAGTGGACTGGGAAAGTCCCAAAGGCCGTCTGAAACCCAACCTTCAATCATGGCCCAGCACCTCCCTCACCAGCCCTTTTGGGGAGGCTGGAGCCTCTGAAGAGAAAATGGCATATCTGGTTTAACATGGGAGGGGACAGTGTGACATATTCTTGTCCGGGCAATCCTGCTAAACTTTCACTTTGGCTCCTGGACTCCCCTTTCGGAGCCTCAGTTTGTTCTGAAAAGGGAGGAGGTTGGAGTCCCTGTTCCCGAAGAGCTCTTCTACCCCTGAAAGGACAACTCTACCCTCACGAGATCTGCTCTGAGTGCTCCTCTGTAGTGGAGAGGAGGAGGAGGAAGGCACGAGGGCCCCTGCCACTTCCCCACAGCAGAGCTGCAGGCCTCATGTCGCTGAGGAGAGCACAGAGCAGTGTGGCTTGCAGTGCTGGCAGGCTCTCAGCGCCGACTTCTCTCCTCTGTGCCCCACACCCCATGCAGCTGGCCCCTCGCCACCTACTTACACCGCTCTTCCCCTCTGCCCCTACAGTTCCCTGGCAGACTCTGATGCAGCCTCCTGGGCACTACTCACCTGCTCACATCTGCTGTGCCCTCCACAGTGTAACCACTGCAAGCCCAGTGTGGCCCAGAGCCCAGTGCTGCCATCCATGATGGCTCAGAAGTCACCTGCAGAGTGGCCACGTGTGGGGGGAAGCATGTGCTGAGCAGGACCCAGTTCCTCCATGATCCCAGAGACCCAACTGTTTCATCAACTGTCAGGAGAGAGCATGGGGTGGCCAGGCGCGCAGGGGTCTGTGGGCTTTGCCTCCCCCGTCTTTTTCTGGGGCAACTAGAGAGCATCACCAAGGAATTCCAGCTAGAGAGGGAAGGCAGAGAGGGAGCTGCCACCCTTCCCCTTTCTTCCTCCCTATCCAAGGGCAAGACCACAATCATCTGAGCCACAAGCTTTCCCCCCATTGGGGTCAGTTGAGCCCTGCCCTTCTGCTCATCTGCCTGAACAGGAGTGGGTGGGAGGACGGGCTGTGAGGTGGAGGCAGGAGTCTTGCCGAAGTGTGAGAACTGACAATATCCACGTCTGCGTGTCAAGATGGAGACTGCTGGCAGAGCCCAGGCCCGCCAGGTGAGAGGCCACACTGATTTCTCAGTGGCCTTGTTATCCCCACCCTGCACTTGCCCCGGCTGGAATATGAGATCCAAGGTGGCACTACAGGGCCCACATGTGCAGGTCCCCAAAGCCCAGTCAAGGGAGAGCACTGTGCATGGCTGAGCAACCCAGGGAGCTGCCTGGGGGAGGGATCCAGTGGGCCACATGGCACAGGGCTCGGAGCCAGGGCCAGGGGTCGGGGGTGTGCAGACAGAGAGCAAGATGAAGAGACAAAGCTGAAAAGAAACAGAAGGAAAGAGAAAGCTTGAAAGAGGAGACCAACCAAAAAGAGGGGAGAAGAAACAGAGGGACAGGGGCAAGGGAGACAAGGACAAGGGGAGGCAGGGAAGACAGGGGAGAGGGGGAAGGGAGGAGCCAAGAAGCGACAGAGAAAGATGCAGTGATAGGTAAGGAGGACCATAAATGGAGTGGAGGGCTGCCATCTGCCCTGGGGGCCCCTTTCCTGAGGCCGAGGAGGAGGCACTGGCCCAGCTGCCCCGTGCTGACTGAGTAGCCTGACCTCTCAAAGGACCTGCAACGGCCGGCGGCCTGGCACCCAGCTGCTCTCCAGGACTGGGCCCCATCCAGATGTCTGCCCCACCACTCAGTCTCTGTCCTCCCCCTGAGGCCCTGAACTGAGGTCCTGCCTGGTGCCTGCTTCCTTCCCAGAGCCTCTCACATTCACTCTCTGGATAGTCCCTGATCAGAGATGGAGTGGGTGCGAGGCCTGGGCACCAGGGCGGGGGGAGTGGCACAAGGAGGCAGCATTCAGGAAGGATGGGATCTGCTCAACCAAGCACCATGGCCTAGTTTCCAGCCCTCTGCTACCCAGGTGACGTGCAGGAGGCTCGCATCCTTGTGCTCAGGGCTGCAGCTAAAGGCTCCAGGAAGGGCAGGGCCCGAGACCAAGGTCTGGCTGGGAGGAGCAGCCAGGTAGAAACACAAGCTCGAAGAACAGGAAGCGCTGGACGAACTCATGCTGGCCATGGGATGGGGACCCCAGGGAGGACATCTGGGCTGTGGAGCTGGTGCAGGCTCTAGTCCAGAGCCTTCCAGCAAGAGTTCTGCGGACCTTGCATAAGAGTTGCAGTTTGCTAAAATGTAGGTCCCTGGACCCCACCCCAGATCCAGGGAATTAGAACATCTGGAGGCAAAGCTGGGGGATCAGCATTCTTTACCAGCTGTCCAGGAGACGCTTAGAATGCAAAACCAGTGGCTGAGGGAGGAGGGAGCTTGGCCACTGGATGCTTTGAAAAGGTGAATCCCATACTCCTGGGCACCTAGGGCAGTAGCCTTTAGAGTACATGTGTCCTCATCTGGCTATTGGAGCCACTTTGTGGAAGGGGCACAGAGAGGGACACAAGGAGGTATGACACATACAGCCCCTCCCCTTCCCTGACTTCTTCCATGCAAAGACACCATGAATGTTAGTGGCTGACAGCGGGAGCAGACCTGAGTCTCTCAGATCCTGGGGGAAAACTCAACATTTCTTAGGGTTTTTTTTTTCTTCCCCCCATGGGAGGAAAGAGGCTGTGCTGAGCAGTGCAAAGGCCCTGGGCTCCTCCACGGAGCCAGCCATGCCTCCCGTGGAACTGGGGGTCACACTAGATGACCTCCCAGGACCCTGACTTTGAAGTTCTCTCCTTAGGGCCTGGGAGCTGGGAGAGACTGCAGCCAAACCCTAAAGGTACTGTGGACTGACTACACAGAGCCTCCCTGCTCAGAAGTGCATCTCACCACAACCCACGACGGCTGCACCTTCTCCACACACCTTCCAGGGGGCCATGGTGTGTCTTCCTGGGGAAGGCGACTGGGAGGAGGACTGTCCTCTCTCTTGGCAAGCCTGCTTGGGTGTCCTGTCACCTGCATAGTCTCTGTCAGCTTGGAAGCACCCACCACCCATGTGTCTCACAGCATGACTATTTTACCCTCCCTCAGGATAAGGTCCAGTCAGCACCTTGACATCTGCTCTTCTCTGCTCTGTTCTTCCTCATTCCTGTAGTTTCTTTTATTCTGCAGAATCTAGTAGCACTCCCCCTTTCACCTCTTTGCCACCATGCAGTCCCTGGGGGGAACAGGGAGTTTACCATACTGCTGCTGCCTGACCCAGGGCTACCCATGTCACCTCTCCTTGATGATCATTGCCTGTTTCCAGTAAGTTGCATAATCAGTAAGTGGTATAACTAGTAAGTTGCATAATCTGCCTCCTTCACAGAAAGCAAAACTGAGAGCACACAGGGGCTTCCTTAACAGTCCCACAGCAAGGAAGAGCAGACTTTGGAGGTCCAAGTTGTGGAAAGCCTCCTCCCTAGCTGAGCCCTCCCTACTGCAGCCTGGGGTGGGTGCTCAGGGTGGTGGGAATCTGAACACCAACTCTGGTTTGCTGAGTATTGTTCTCAGTGCTTCACTGAGTATGCTGTAAGATAACTGTCCCCAACCCCAACAATGTTAACCGTTACCCATCATTTTATTACACAGGTGGAAACTCAGAGCTATAGGCTAGGTTGGCCCCCATCTCCTGCTCTTTACAGCTCTCTGTTGCTCACTGGGGACTGCTACCTTCCCTAGATGGCTGGCGGTAGACTGGGAGGATGTTGGGGAATGTCTGGGCATGTCACAGATGTGCCATATGTCACTTGGGTGTGTCAGGAGCTACCCGCCTGTTGGAAATCAGCAAGAAGCCTGTAGTCACCTTGCCGTTCAGAACTGCCCTGGGTAGCCAGCTCAGAGCAGGGCCCACATGCCTGACCTCCTACCTTCCTCTTCTATAGCTTTCTCTGACCACCAGCAGCGGCTGGCTGCTTGGTTTGCTTTCAACAAACATGCCCCACGAGGCTTCTGCGGGCAAGGCAGGGCTAGGGACCTGTGGTAAGTAACAAACTGTGCAAGCTCAGTCTCAGTCCTGGGGAGAGACAGACATTAACTGCAGAGTCAAAAGTAGATCTTTATAATTCTTTAAACGTCTATATAGAGAAAGGCCAGGGTTCCTTGAGAGGACAAAGGACATGCATTTTATGTTGCCATGTCCATAAAAGCCTCTCTGAGGATGTGACGTTTCTGCTGATATCTCAAGGATGAGATATCAACCATGAAGAGTGAGGGAAAGCTCTCGGATGTGCCAGAGTAGGGGAGAGCCATAGGCAAAGGCCCCATGGCAGGGAAGAATGTCTAAGGACCTTGAAAGGGTCAGTGAGGTTGCACTGCAGACTCAGGGAGAATGGGTGGGCAGGCTAGGAGGTGGGCAGAGACCTGCCCAAGCCATAGGGGTTATGAGGACTGTAGAGTTGGTCCTGAATGCAGTGGGATACAGTGGCCAGGGGTGATCACATCAGAAGAGTAATGTGATCCAGGAGTGATGAATGAAGGGGAGGAGCAGAGAACAGGAGCTAGCAGGCCAGTCAGCTGCTACTGCAGGGGACCAGGCTGGAGTCGATGGGGCTGCTGAATGCATGACCTGAGCTGCAGTTAGAGAGGAGTTAATGGGGCCCAGTGACTGGAGAGTGCAGGAGATGAAGGAAGGAGGAGTCAGTGATAGGTTGGGGGGGGGCTTAACTGGCCCGGTTCTTTGACACATATGGTGTGGGGAGGACGCAGCTGGAGGCTGGGTGGAGACTCCAGTCTTGGACACGTTGCGATGTCGTTTCATATAGTTACAATTTCTCCCTCTCTGCTAAACTGTTCTTATGAACACCCACACTGCTGTCTTGCAGTTTGCAGATTAAAACCTTTCCCTGACCCTTCATCGGGCACTAGTCACCACCCGTTTCTCTATTCCTCTCTGGAGCTAAACTTCTAGAAGGTGGCTCTTCTCATGCTCCTCATTCTCACACACTTTTCTTCGGCTCCTGTCAAGCATCCATCCTTAGCACTTGGAGTAGTCCATCAAAAATTCTCTTGTCAAGCTGCATGTGATGGCATGTGTCTGTAATATCAGGAGGCTAAGGCAGGAGGATCACTGGGAGTTTGAGGCCACCCTGGACTATGTAGTGAGTTCAAGACTAGCCTGAACTACATAGCGAGACCCTGTCTAAAAAACCGTTCTCTTGTCAAGGCTGTCACTGGCTGCCATATTGCCAATATAAACGGACTCCCTCATCCCACCAGCCACTTGGCACCACCATCCCTCCCTGCCTGACTCTCACCTTGTTGGAGGCTCCTCTCCTCCAGTATAGGCCCCTTCTCTGCCTCACTTCTCACTTAGGGTGGTCCTAGGCCCCTTCCTCCTCTTAGCAAGCTCTCTCTAAGGGGCCTCA
The DNA here is from genome assembly GCF_012274545.1 of Fukomys damarensis. Lineage (NCBI taxonomy): Eukaryota > Metazoa > Chordata > Mammalia > Rodentia > Bathyergidae > Fukomys > Fukomys damarensis. The sequence goes on along the minus strand of NW_022900917.1, from coordinate 62,146,582 downwards.
TCCATGCCAGTGGTTCTAACTGCCACCTGCATGCTTACAACTCTTCTTACACACTACTTGTTTTTCTTCTTGGTTGATCTATGTTGTTAATAGAAGACCATTTCCAGTTTAGCAATACAGCTCAGTGGTAGAGCACTTGCATAACATTCACAAGGTCCTTGATTCCAACCCCCATACTGAAAAAAAAAATTAAGAGACCATGTCCAGTAATGGTGCTACCAAGCTCTGAGGACTTGTGTAATCATCAGCTCCATGCATCTGATTAAACGTGACTAGTACACTTCTGAGTTCTGAGTGGCTGAGTGCATCTGGGATGCTTTGATCTGAAAGTCATTGCCGGGCGACATTCACAAGAACATATGACATGCTGGCTTCTCTTGCAGGCGAGTCAGGTTGCACATCTCTTGTTTTACCAGATATTTAAGTTTGACTTGCTTGAATACATAGCTGACAGGGTCTAGTTCGATAAATTCTGCAGATGAAATGTTCCCAAAGCCAGGATCTCCCTTCTTTAAAATGAAAACATATGCTCTTGTATTTGGTGTGATTTGTACCAGTGTAGTGAGCCTGAAGCATAAACATATAACATATGCAAAGGCTGAGTGTCCCTGATTCTCAGCAGCTTGGGAGGCTGCTCTCTGATAGGGATCCTCTCAAAGGCTCTGTGCTCTGCCTGATCCTCCCCTCCTGGTGGCCAATGCTGTGACTTAGGATCTCATCCTTTCTCACCACAACTGTTAAATGCAATAGCTTCCCTGCCTCCGAACCATCTTCCAGAATAACCCATCCAGACACCCACTTGGTCTGTCCCTCACCCCCAGCTTACATTTCTCCAAGGCCTTCCCATGGCCCCATCATGAAAGCCAAGTTCCTTACGACTCTGAACCAAGTTCCTGGACTCTGTTAGTTCTCAGCTTCTCTTGCCCCTTTCCCATGGTAGCTCCCTCCTGGAAGTATTTATGTTTTGCTCTGGTTGTTCTGTATTCTTGTTACCCAATGCCAACCTCACAAGTCTGTCTAGTCCTCCCCCACCTTCACTGTACCTTGGACCGGCCCTCTGTCTACCCTTGTACTTCTCTCCCTGGATCAGAACATGCCTTTGCCTATCTCCCTCATGTGGCTCTGAGCACTTTCAGGAGAGGGCAATTCTTCTCATCTCTGCATCCCTGGCATATATATGAACGAAATAAATGTTTCGTGGGGTGAATGAGTGAGTGAAAGAGCAATTGAACAAATGAATAGAATCTGTGCATGTGGCCAGCTGCACAAGGACCCTCAGGGACCTGCACCTTCAGAATCCTGCCCAGTGGCCGAGGATTGGCCAGCCGGCTTTGCCAAGATCATGTGGAACTGACCCAGGACCTGGACATAGCTGCCAGGGAAATGGCCCTGATGATTCCAGATGGTGGCAGTGAGTGCCACGGGGAACACTGCTTCGTGCTTCCTTCAGCAGCATATGCAGGTGAGTGAGCAATGGAAACCAGGTAAACTGGCCCTAGTTAGATCTGTGTCTAAGTGGCCTGTCTGGACCTCTCTCAAGAGGTGCTGTATATTTGTTTGTGGATTACAAGCTGGTGGGAATTGTGCTCAGGCCTCCTTCTTTCCAGTGAATTTCTGCAGCTGCTGCAGCAAATATCTCACATGGGCCGGGGGAAACAGAAGCACATATGCTCCTGCATCTGTACAAACAGGTACAATCTTGCATCAAATTGCTTGTTAACACTGATCTGTGCATGGGATTAGTTTGTATTGCAGGGAAATGAAGCATCCTCTGTGACTGATCAAAATGAATTTTATCATCTCAATTTTTTGTCTTTCTCTGTGTATGTGTGTGTGTGTGTGCGTGTGTGTGTGTGTGCGTGTGTGTGTGTGTGTGTGTGTGTGTGTGTGCGCGCGCGCGCGCAAGACAGTGTCTGGTGGACAAAGTAGTTGGTCGTGAGCTGAAAATGGATGATGGCAACAGCTGGAAGTTTTAATTGGCCAGAAGAGATAGCAAAGATCTAGAAGGTGAGGCCCCAGTCCAGAGCTTGGAGTAGTGTGTAGCTGTGCTACGGGAGGAGGCTGCCCTTTAATGTAGGAACTTTACTTTTATTTTTCAGTTCTTGGTTATATGATTTAATTAAAAATATCCCCATCTAACAGGGTGTTATTTTTGTTACTTGGAACTCATAGCATGCTCTACAAGGTCAAGGCCTTTCTGGAAAAGTGCAATGGTGCTAAGGAAACAGAGAAGGAGGAAGCTCACTCAGGGGGTCTGCTGGTGTCCTGGTGATGGCATGAGACCAAAGAGAGTCTCCTTTGAGGAGACCTCAGGAGGCTGGCTCTCAGTCACACCTGGAGGACTCAGGAACCAAACCAACACAGTTTCAATCCCCGACAGATGAGTTTCCTTTGCAGCATTCTGCAGCACCCTGTGGTCAGTGGTTCTCAAACTTCAGCATGTACAGGGATTGTCCTGTGGGCTTCTCAGTTCCTTACCAGACTGCTGGGACCCAATTCACTGGGCTTGGAGCAGAGATGGAGAATTTGTATCCTAGTCAGTGTCCTGGCAAGGGTGCTGCTGCCAGTTGGGGACCACCTCTGGAGAAGCAATGATCTCTGCCAGGAAGGGGTTGTCCTTTGGGGGTCAGACACCTTGTTTCCACCATCTAGTTCTTCAGTTCAAGTCAGTGAACCTTTCTGGGCTTCCCTCACCCACAGAAAGGAGATGATGTCTATTACATGCAATGGGTCAGGATGATTTGAGTTTTAAGAAGACAATGTGCATAAAGTTCCAGTATACAATAGGGCTCAATAAGAGACTTTTTGTGGTCTGGGGGGATAACCTGCCAAGTGAGCACATGGATTCAAAGTCCTCTCTGGCTTAGGTATTAGGAAGAGCTTTCCTTTACCACAATTAATTGCGCCTAAAATTATGTCATTAGGCAGTCATCCATTGGCCCTTTAATATACACATACAGCAGAGAGTGGAAATTGATCTAGCTGAGTCCTCTTGAGATTCATGAGTCAGTTTCTTTTTACCAAGATGAGAGGATCAGAATGTAGCAAATAAAGCAGAGTTGAAGGATGGGATAGTACTGGATTCCATTCAGTTTCTTCAATTTCTCTGCCTCTAGTCAGGCACTGGTGTTATTCTTCTCTCTGGCCTCCATTTCTGCCTAGGTAAATGAGATGTCTGGACTAGCTAACTGCCCAAGGAGTCTGTCGGTGCTGGGAAGCGGACTGACGAGGACTGTAAGTGCATGCAGATCACATTTCTCCTGGGATGACATGCAGATACCAGGGGATACCAGGGTGTTAAGGATTCATTCTGCCCAACCAGATCTAAGCCATCGAAGAGCTCTGCACCTATGGGCAAGCTGCCTAACCTCTCTGTTCCTCAGTTCTTTTATTTACAGAAATGAACAGTATCCACAGAGCTGCTGCAGAGACAGAATGAGGCTTTGGATGTGAGGTCCCTGGATCAGTGCCCACTGGCACACAGTCGATGATATATGTGAACTGTCATTAGGCATCACAGCCAGCTTTCTCACCATTGGCTCTGCGGAGAAACATCAGGGCAAGGTGACTCCCAGAAAGCCAGTCCTAGAAGTCCCACTTCAGAGAGTGGTCAGCTGGAGCCACAACTGATGTCCCACAGGGATTGAGAGACTCCTCCAACTCTGAGGTCTAAGTAATCAGGAAGGAGGGGGTGGTCAATATGTCATTTTGTGTAAAACCCCAATTTACATGTTAAAGTGACCATATCAAAAGGACTATCAACCCTGGACTCGTTCAGTCCACACTCAAGGACCCCAACATTTCCACACACTAGGGGATTCTCACCTCTCATGACTGTACTCTTCAGGAGAATCCTTGTCTCTCTGTGGTGTAGGGGGATATGTGCATGTGGGAGCCTGAAAGGGTGAAAGGTTAAGCCCATAAACCCAAAGATGCCAGGGATGGAATGTAGGGCCTTGCACACTCTAGGGAAGAGTTATTCCATGAAGCCACACCCCTATCACCCCAAAGAGACTACTTTTTAAAATGCCATTCTCCTTCTACTTCACTGGGTAGTAGTAGCAGGGCTAAGTTTTCAAAGCAGTGAAAATAATATCAATTCTAAGCCTGCTTAGCCCAGGCCTCTTCCAAATCCACCAGGGTCTGCCTGGCCCCAGTCTGCTCCCCCCTTCCTCGTGGGAGTTCCTTGGAAAAAGTAGCTGTCCTGAGATCACACATTGCGCAGTGGGCAGAATGTTCTCCAATAATTTCTTCCTAGCGATGATAGGCTAGCGCCTTCCAGAGTGCTGAGTTTGACAGGCAATCTGTCTTCATTTCAAAATGTCCCTTAAGAAAAACAGTCTGTTACACTCTGGCCAACACTTTTTGATGGAAATGAAATCTGACCCAAACGTCAAACTCTGTGTCTTGGGATTTCACGAAGGACCGGGGTAGCTGCAGTGGGTAAGGGACACCCAGGAAACTTGCTGCTGCTGGCAGATCATGCCCAAAGCTGCCCTCGGTGCATTTTTGTGGAAATGATAGACACTGATGCCCTCCCCGTGTGTGTGATTCACATCGGAAAGGATCATTTAGGCTAGAAAAGAGATCGCGCACAGCCGGCAGGAACGTTCCCCGTCCACCGGCCTTTGAACCCACTGAAGCGTATGTTTCGGGAAGGAAATAGAGCAGAGCCAAATTTGCCAGCCATGTGAAAAAGGTGAAGGGGGTGCTTCCGGCCCCAGAGGATCCTGAGCTGGCTGCTATCTGGCTCCCAGGGCTGGGTCTTCAGGGTGTCTCTCTTCTGCACAGAGAGAAGGTACCCTCAGAATCAGGGTGGTCCCCAGAATGAGCTTCTGCTTCCCTCAGAAAACTCTGGCGAATCCAGCAGGCTGTTCTCTGGTGAGCAGATCTGACTTCAAACTAGATCTGGGATGTTCAAGGGGCTTCTAATGCCTCAAGATTTCCAGAGGGAAAGATAGTAACAGAAACAGCTAACATTTGTAGAGAACTTCCTAAGGGCCAGGCAACTGAGTTAATCTCTTCACACACATTTTAAACATTTAATTCACAGGAGGCAGGTGCTCTCATTGCCCTTTTACAAATGTGCACTCTGAAGCTGATTTTTCCTTTAAAAAGAAACAAACAATCCTTGGCAGGTAAATCCTGCATTAGGCAAGGCCCTGTGAGCCCTAGATGCCTTCTATTCTGATTTGAAAAACCCCGATGGAAAACATTCCTTCTTGGAACGTGTCTTCTGTCAAAATGAGATCCAAAAGGCTAGAGGCGTCAGTTTCCAAGTGTGTGGACTCTGGCTCCAAAAGCAAATGTCAGGGCATCTATGATCCACACACTCAGGTCTGCAGCAGCAGTGGATTCTGCTCTGGCCTCTCCTCTTCTCCTAGCCCCTACAGCAATGAGAGTGGTCCCTCACACACTTTCCCCTTCAAGAGGGACTACAACTCCATCCTTCCTTATCGGCTGCTTCTCAGAAAATGCTATATCTTGGGCTGTCCATCCCAGGGGATGAGTGATTTACATCCTTTCATTTGGCACGCATCTTTGTACAGAATGGATATGACTCGCTGAATGTCACCAGGTAGGGGCAGGGGAGCCAAGCAGAATCCCAGTGAAACCTTCTAGACCTGTGCAAAATGGCCCTGGGAAGGTCCCTGCGTATTTTTCTCTGGAGGGAACAGGGAAGAGACAGCACATCCTGCAAGGTGGCTTAAGCCCCATCCTGGCTCTGCCTCTTTCTGCTTCTGCTTATCTGCTTGGTACTTCACAGGAGGAGGACTTTCCATTCTGACACAAACTAGGCAGCTATGGGCCTAGGGGAGGAAGGCTTTCTTCGGGGACTGCATTAGTGGCAGAAATCATGGGCAACAATGGGCTCAGCTCTACACCCATCTGATCAGAGGAGGCCTGTGATCTCTTTGCTTTCTTCCTATGCTCCTTTCTCATCTCTCTCCATGGATATCTGGGTCTGTGTCCCCTCACACAAGCCATTCCTGTCTTCGCAGGAATGGATGCCCAGCCCAGCCCTATTCTCAGCATGTGGCAGGCACTTTGTGTTTGTTGAGTGAATAAAAAACAGTCATCTCATTTTCCTCAGTACAGATCTGGAGCCTTAGGGTTTCTCTGAGGTGCTCTGAGAAGATGGCAAAGCCTGGCTTCAATGTTTAGGGCAGATGATTCTCCATGACCAAAACCAGTGAGTGACAAATGCACTAAGAAAGGACATAGATTCACAGGACTTGGAGGGACTCTGAGATCACACTGTCCAGCCCTCTTATTTTACAGCAAGGAAACTGAGGCCTAGACAGAAATGACTTGCCCAAGCTATTCACTGCTGAGGTCTAGGGCTCTAACTCTAGTCCAGTCATTTCTCCTGATCTCTGCCTTTTTACTGGAAGAGTTTGCCAAGGCAGAGTCCAGCTTCTCCCAGCTCACTCACGTGAAGCCTGACCAGCCTCAGTCACAGGTCCAGGCCACTCTGATCTTCTCAGCACCCATCCCTGGTCTAAGTCTGCAGCCATCTGCCCTCACACTCACTTTCAGGCTAGCTCATTCCTTGGCTTTCTTGGTCTCCCCCACAGTCTCGCAGAGAGGATGAAAATTAGTTTTTATCGTGGTGCTCAGCATGAACTTGGCCGATTAAAAAAAAAAACCACAAACTCTGTGTTCCCCACACCAGACCAGTGTGGGCCTTGTGCATTAGAGTCCAGGAAAGGCCACATGGGGACTGTGGGGAACAGAAGAAAACAGCCCAAGCCTATGCAGGAAGCAGGGCCACTCCTGTCCCCAGAGAAGAGAGACACAGGGTCACCTGGGGGTGTGGGCAGTTGGAAAAAATGAAGGGAAAGTAATGGGAAGGGGCAAAGACATGAAAAGTGGGCAGGGATGAGCCAAATGGAGGGTTGCCTGTGGAAAGAAGAAAAATGAGGTCTTTTTCTTCCTGTGTTCCTGGACATATGCCAGATTCCTGAATCATTCCCTCAGAGCACCCTCACAGCAAGGTGGAGGTAAAGGGACAGAGGAGAGGCGGGAGATGAGAAGGAAGGAGGGTGAAAGGGAAATACTGGGTATTTATCGGTTTGATTCCAGTCTGCAGGCACTCTGCATGGCCTGCAGGAATTTCAAGGTCCCTCTGAGAGCTCTAAGCTTTGGCTTTCCTACCTGCACTCAGGCAGACACTCATCTTTGAACCCAGGAAGGTGACAGGGTCTGCCCCCTGGCGGGCTCAGTTCCAGCTGAACCTGAGCAGAGTCTGTCCCCAGTGACACAAAGGATGCCCAGCCCCATTCAGAGAAGACAACTGGACCTCCCTTCCTAATCCTTCTCTCCCACTTTTTCCCTTCTTCACACAGAGAACAGGGACTTGTCCCCTCAGTAACAAGCCCGCTCCGTGAATATGAAACCTATCTCTCAGCTCCTACCCAGGGCCCATGCCTGGGCAGAAGGAGCCCTTGAGTCTCCAGGGGCAGATATAAAAGGGAAAGGTTCAAAGAAACACTTCGACTGATTGTTCCCAGAGAGAAACAAGGGCACGATCATTCCCTGCTGGTAAGGACCTTCAAGAAGGAAGTCAGTGTAGTTGGCCAAGTAGAAAAAAGCACACTAGGGAGTGGCAGGGCCCAGGGGCCTTATTATTGTTCCCAGGGGAGGAGGGCTCTGGGGTCTTCACCTCAGTCCCAGGAAAAGCCATCCTGCCGCTCTGCAGAAGAGGCCAGTGTGAAGACAGTTTTGTTTTGTTGCAATTTTGTTGGTCAATGTATATTTCTGGAACATGGTATTTTCTTGCTCTAAGAACCTTACATATCACCCCTTCTTTTTTTTCTTCATGTTTTGCCTCCATCAATGCGATAATGAGCCTGGGGATAGGATCCTAGTGAGTGGACAGGTGAGCAAGAGAGAGTGGATTGGGATCTGGCACTGACATACCCTTCTATATTTTTTGGCTCTCTCTTGTCCTGGCTGGTGGCAGAGAGAACTTTTTGCCTCCTTTGATAGAAAGCAACTTTGATGCCTGGAATGACACCTGGTCCTAGAGCCCTTGATGAATGAACCCGAAGGGAGGCAAAAGCTCAATTCAGTGGGGACGATTGGCTAAAGATTACGTCACTCTGGCCCACCCACTCCGACAGCCAATCAGAAAGCTGTCAGGACAGGCGCAAGATTTAGAGAGTGGGAAATCGCTGAGGCTTTGGATCCTGGCTGAGATCTTGGGAGCCTGGGCAGGTAGGGTGGAAATGAGGGAGCTTAGGGCGCCCGGAGCGCGGGGCACTCACTCCAGAACGTCGCGGTTGAACTGCTTCTTGCTGTTGCCCAGGAACTCTCCGACCATCTGGCGGCTGAGGCCCTTGCGCTGGAGGAGGAAATGTGCCACGCCAATGGGCGTGTCAGGGATGAAGCCGCGCGATATCAGGAACTGGATGCCCTTGTCCGGGTTTCTGGGGAGGCGTGTGCGTGGGGAGAAGTAGTAGTGAGCTAAGTAAGACCGCCTGGGACTTCTGTCCACCACATCTTCCAGCCGTGAAACCCGTAAAAGAGGCCAGAAATCCTTGGAAACCGAGTTCCCAGGACTACCATCATGCAGACGCCCCCAAGGAAGTACCTCTCCCTGGACCCTCCTCACACTGAGAATGGGCAAAGGGCTGGGATGGGAAAGAAAGGAGGCCGGGAGCAGCAAAGAGGACCCTAGAGGAGGTGAGGAGAAGTGCTCCTCTCTGTCTGTCTGCCTTGGAGGCCCTGCTGTGCTCCTGTGTCCTGAGGTCTATCAGATGCCCTCACCCTGGAGCTTGGAGAGAGGGTGAGGGAAATGGACTCGAACTTCCCTGCCATGTACCCTCTTCCTTCTGCACAGAGGACACAAGGATCCTGTGTCCAGTATCCCCTTCTCCGGTACAAGTCTGTCTGCATGGGTGGGGGCTGCATCTGCACTCAGTCTGCAGAGCCACACTACTCCCTGAGCTGTATCTTACTGGGTCCAGAGAAGGTAGGTAAAGAGATAGAGAATAAGCATTTGGAAGCGTTTATAGCACTTTGACATTTTGGGGACCACCAACCATGTTGTGCCTGTTTTTTAACAGTTCATTTTTACTGTGTTTTACAAAAGCATCTGTCCACAATGTATGGGGTGGGGCAAACTGGTGTGTCCCTAGAGGTGGTCTGAGAGTCGCTGTCTTGAGGGGTATGAATGTTGGTTTGAGTTTTGTGCGCGTGCAGAAGTGATCCTGTGGTTATGGGGGTGGGCAGGGTTGGGGCTGTGCTCACTCAGCAGCAGCCTGAGGTTGGAAAGAGAACAGTAGATTTTGTCCTAGCAGTGTAACGGGGTGCAATGTGCTTCGCTTGTGTGAGAGTGTTTCCTCTTCTGTGAAACGACAGCAGGTGCTTTGTCTAGGAGCTGTGAATGGTAGTGAGGGTCTGGAGGTCAGGGGCTGTGTCTTACTCATCTTCATGGTCTCAGCGTTTGACAATCAGTAAGCAGTTGAGTGAGTGCATGAACACACGTTGGCCGGAGACATGGCCTTCTGGGCCCAGAACTATGGGGAGGTGGGGGTAGGGTGATGCCGGTCCTAGGGACTCATTTTGGTGACAGGAGCATGCCTGTTTTCTCTGCTTCTTGCTCACTGTATACATTTTGTTTGCAAGAAATGATCTGATTGAAGCCTCTGAATTAAGATAGTCATTCATTTCTCTCTTTTGACCCCTCCATTCTGTTTCTGTTCTGTCTCTGCTTGCTTAACATTCCCTTCCTTGTCTCCTCCTTCTTTAACCCCAAACCCCCTTCTGCTCCTCCCGGCAGACTTTATACTGTCTCTCCTCCCCCAGTGCCTTATTTTGCCAAGCCCAGGAAGCATGCTGCTGCCCTAACCTCATCTAGTATGTGAACAGTTCGTGTTCTACCTTCATACTGCTCATGCTGCTATTCATTCAGCCCTGTATTTTCGTTTCAAATTTATCATTTTTCAAACCCTCACTTCATCTTAAACAGTAATAGCTGTGAAAATCTGTGTTTGGTGTATTTCCCCCTCATACTTCTTGAATCTGTAAGGAAAAACAAAACCTGCGCTTTCTAAACATTATCTCCAGGGTCAGGAGTGGCAGGACCACCCTGGAATGAGGCGGTGAATTGCCTGGCACCCGGTGCCGCAGAGATGAGGTGCTCTGTAAACTCAAATCCTCCTCTTTCCCCGCTCCCTCTAGCCCTTCCCAGGCCTCCCAAGCGCCAGGCCGAAGCTCACTCACATGTTGAAGAGGTTGAGGCCGATGCGGTAGAGCCGCTTGCGCAGGGTGTCGGTAGAGAGAGTGGGCGACTTGCAGCTGGCCGGGTTTTCGCAGTGGTAGCGGGGCAGACTCAGGATCATGGCCTGCAGGGCCTCCTTGGATGCCACGGCCGACACCTCCGAGCCCGACTTGGCCGACTTGGTGGATGTGCTGCTGCTGCTCAGCTGCTCCG
>NW_022900917.1:62118281-62135384 GCF_012274545.1 Fukomys damarensis | reverse complement strand
CGTGTCCCCCTGGCCCGCAGCAGGGGCCTCCCGGGCCTCGCCCTGCTCGCCTTTGCTGGCCGCGGGCTCTACTGTGGCCTGGGCTGTCTGCACACCCAGGCAGTTGGCCACAGACAGAGCAGTGGAGGAGGAGACAGAGATGTTCTGGTTGGCAATCTGCACGGTGACGTCCCGGAAAGCCATCATGAGGGTCCCGCCGTGGCCCTGGGGCAGGCCGGCAGGTTCCGAGGCCTCATCCCCGGGCCCTGGGCCTGCTCTCTCGGGCTCCTGCATCTCAGCCTCCAGGCCAGGCTGCCCGGAGCCCGCGTGCAGAGCCTGGTGGATCTGGTAAGCGCTGCCCTCCTGCAGGGAGCACATGGTCTTGAGGCTCCAGGTGCTGAGGGCGTCGTCGATGGACTTGGCCAGGGACTGCACCTGCTCGGTGAAGGAGTCCTCCAGCTCGGTGAGCGTGCCCGCGAAGGCGGGCTGCAGGGAGGGCGAGCGCACCAGCGGCAGCCCCATGAGCCCATAGCCTTCCATGAGCGCCTTCTCTGCCGCCAAGCTCTCGGCGGTGGGCGCCCGTACCTTGCGCAGGGAGATCCGCCGAGGCAGGCGACTCTCTAGCAGCGAGTTGCGGATCTTTTCGAAGTTCTTGCTGAGCTGGTACTGGCGGAAGGCGGTTTGGATGGTGCAGGCGGCGCGCCGAGACACGAGGTGGCCCCCGTACTTGTGTTCTAGCATTTCAATCTGCAGCAAGGACAGAGGAGGGGCTCGGTTAGGCAAGGATGTCACAGGCTCCCAGGGTGGGGTGGGGGTCAGTGCCGGGAGCTACCCGGCCCACCTTTGGCGAGGACCGCTGGGGCTCCTGTCTGCTAACCCCTAGCATCCCTGGCCTGAGATCCCAGGTCCTTGCTTCGGGTGGAGAAATCCCTGAGAGGTGGTATCTCAAGGGGCAGTGCAGAGAGGAGTTGCTGACGGTGCCCAGATACAGCTGCTGTGATGGTAATTAGAACGTGTGCCCATCAGAAATGCAAACAGAAGTATTTATAGGTGAAATGCATGTGTTTGATTTGCATTAAAATACTGCAAATTTGCATTGGGCTCGACAACTTATTAATATTAATAAAAATAGTAACAAAATTGGTTGGTGCTCAGTGGTGACTATATGGGAGTTTATTACACTGTTATTTCCACTCTGGTACACACTTAAAAATAATGAACAGTGAAATATTAAACAAAAATGCTTTTTAGAAACCCCAAATAAAATACCTGCTGTCTCTGTCTCTGCCCCACCCCCCACCTTGGGGTCCTTCCCTTTCCTTGGGAGCATCATGAAGATTGGGAACAACGTTTGATGATCTCTGCCCCCACAGTAGCCGGTTCCCATGGTGCGGCACGTGATATGTGCTCAATGCCTGTGAGTTCATTAAAAGTTGAGTCTCAAGAGTGGGAGTCCCTCCAGGCCACCGTGCCCAATAGTTCCACAATCCGAGTCGCCTCTATTATCTGCAGTGGACGCTTTCTGCCTGGGCAGGGCGTGGTCGGGCTGGCTTGGGCTCCTCACATGGTGGTCCCAGGAAAGCTTGACCCTGTCTGCAGGGTTCTTGCTCACCTCTTCTCAGCACTTAACCCATCTATGCTTGTTTCCCGGCTTAGGTTGCTTTGTTTTTGCTTCCTCTCTTTTATTAAAACTTCTCAGGAAAGGATTGGAAAGATATTCCCCTGAGATGTAACTAATACTATTCAATCCTGCTCCCAGAGTGCTCGGCAGTTAAATAAGAGACAGACAGACACTAAAAGGATGGGCTTGATGGGTGGTAATATAGACTCTGGTTGGTCCGTAGAGAAGTTTGAGACATGAGAAAGTGTTCTTGGGCCCTGAGATGATGTCCTATTCATAGCCATCCCCACCACTTACAAATTGTTTCATGCCTGAACTGAGAATTGGGAGAGGTGGGGTGAGATTGGCTGCTCAAGATGAGAACATTACCATTCCCATACCCCAGGGGTCATGGCGGGGAGGGATACAGAGAAGAGGGCCAAGTTTATCCCTTGATACTACACTGAAGCCTGCTTCCTGATCCATTTGACCCTCCAAATACTGCAGCTAGTGCGACTGCCTCCCCATGACCCCTATGATGCCCTCTGTTCCCTCCTCCCCACAGAAAGGATGTTTCCCCACATTGGACCAGCAGTGGCATCTCAAAGCCTAGGAGGCCTTACAGACACAACCCTATTCCTCAGGGACAATCCCAGGTAAAATGAGACATCTCCAGTGCTCTCCTCCAACCCTTCCAGCCTTACCATCCAGTGTCACCTCCATCCCCAAACACAGGGGCATCGTGCTGTCTCTCCCCCCACATCCAGCCCTACTCTCCAAGGATAATTAGAATCTTATGCAGGAAAAGGATGGATGGCCCGTAAGACTTCCTATGTGACTCTCGCTGAAGCAGCTGCATTTCACAAGGTCTAAAGCTCTGAGGAAGTGCCCCGTGCCAGTGGGTTATGTTGAAGGGTCTTCAAAGTGCTCTTAAAAGTCAGAATGGGACTGGGAGTAGAGATCAGTGATAGAATGCTTGCCTCACATGTGTGAAACCTTGGGTTCCATCTCCCGCACCCCACAACATCAACCAATCAATCAAAGAACAAAAGCAGGTGTATCTGCTATCTACTGCTGTGTAACAAATTGCCAAAACCTTAGGGGCTTTAAAACAGACCCATGTATTTTCTCATAGTTTTGTAAATCAAAAGCCTGAGCGCAGCTCATCTGGGTTCTCTGCCCAGGATATTACCAGGCTGAAACTGAGGTGTCAGCTGAGGCTAGAATTCATCTAAGGCTTGGGTATTTCTTTCAGGCTCACTATTGTCAGCAGAATCCAGTTCCTGGGATTATAGGACTGAGGCCCTCAGTTACTAAAAGCTGTCCATGCCACACAGTCCTTTCTACAACGTGATTGTTTGTTCCTTCAAGGCGTGCAGAAGGTCATCTCTCCTAGGCTTTACCTTCTTTTACAAGGTAGACCTGCTTAGGTCTGGCCCACCAAGATGAACTCCCTTTTCATTAACTCAGGCAATGGACTGGAATTATCAGTTTCAAATCCACTGGAAACACATAGTGGATGTATACTATCACCAATCATAGGAATGACATTCATAACATCCATTATTCCTGCTCAAATCTGAGGGAGGGAATTATACAAGGTTTGTATACCCAGGGAGGATCTTGGGGCTCTCCTAGAAGCCTGAGTACCATACCAATGGGGCAGTTGCCTACTTGGTTTTTGTCTAAGTAGGATCACATGCATCCAGAAGAAATATGGATATCTTTGCCTCAGAGACTTTCTTTTCCTGCTCTTGCAGAAATCATGCTAGAAGGCAGAGAACATTGTAGCTGAGCTCAATCCCTCTGTCAAGCTCTGGAATGTACCCTGAGGACTGGATTGGAGATTTGGTTTGGGCCTAGACAGGAGTGTTTTCTGAAGGGAAGTGTAGAGGGCAAGAGGAACTCATTGCTGAACTGCCTCTTTCCTTTCCGATTTCTATCACCCTCTTGCTGCTACTCAAGCACCACGAGAGCTGACACGAGGCCCAGAATTCACTCTATTTCTGCCTTTCTTGGGAAACTCAAGCCTGAGAGTATACTTTTCAAGTTATGAGATGCTGATGGCAACAGAGAAAAGGTAGGAAACCCACTGCCTGAGATGCGCCTGGCACAGTAAAGGGGTCTGTTCCCTCGACAGAGCATCATCCCGCATAGAGGTGGCAGACTGGCTGAGACTGGCTGAGACAACCCTTAGGAGGCTTTTACTGGTCAATGTCATGTTTCACTGAAGCAGGGAAGAAAATCAGATTTAAAATGCTTCTGTCTGTCCCACCGCGTCCTCTCCAGACTGAAAGCCTCATAGAGACAGAGACTTTGCTGCCACATTCATTGCTTCATTCCCAGTACTTAGGTGGTGCTCAGCACACAGTAGGCATTCAATGAATATATACTGAGTCAACCAAAGAGTTAATTCCAGAGCTATCTTTGTGAATTTCAGACGACACAACAACAACAGAAAACTTCCTCATCTGACCGGAGCAGAGTCCTCACCCCTCTCCCCACACTGGATCCTCTCGGCTCTTACTGACATTTCCTGCCTCCACTCACTCCCCCAGGGCTGGGAGTTTAACCCAGGGCTTCACTTTTACCAGGCAAGTGCTGTACCACTGAGCCATACCTCCACTCCCAACCCCTATCCCTCTGTTTGCTGTTTTGCCACCTACCTGCAGATACCTCCCAGATCTCCCCAGGCTAAAACATAGCTCCATTTGACTCCCCTGCCTGTGGGGCACTAGACTGGTCTGCATTTCTACTTCCCACTGAGATTCTTCCAAAATGAATCTGCCCTTCCCCACTCCCTAAACACTGCCAAACTACCTCTATAGCCCCTTACGCTGACCTCATTGCCCTCTGGCTCCTGCCTCCCCTGTCCTCTGCATGGGGCCTCAGCAAGTTCTGCAATGACCTTGTCACTGAATCTCATTGCCCATACTCAATCTCTCTCCTTGCTGCAGCTTTCTTCAGCTCTTAGGACCCCATCTGTCTTGGTTTTCTTGTTCCCATACAACTCCTCAGTCCTAGACTGTGCCCACATCTGCTACTTATAAATCATATATGTACTGTCTTCCATTCTCCGCGTGCATTTTAATTTTTTCTCCTACATGTCTGGAAACCCATCATGACTCCCATGTTGGAAGTCATTAGAGCCCACTCAGTAGCTGATAATTAATAACTAAATAAGCAGAGAAATGTCTCAGGCAGAGCCTTTGTGACCACCCAAATCATGTTCCACAGGCTGATAGCTCTTCACCTCTCATCTGCCTTCCCTCAGAAAATCTCAGAGTTAAGTGCTTCCTCCTGGCTCTCCATCCCCAGGACCTGTGGCCTGCCTCCTTTCCTCCCCTGCCTGGTCTGCATCTCACCCAGCTCCTCGGCCCGCTTTGCCCATCCATACCAGGCCTGCCTTCTGGGGCACCTGCTCAGCCTCCCCCAGCTTCAGTGTCCTCCCACCTTCACCCACTTCCTTCAGGACCCGTACCAAATGTGCCTGTTCCACAGCGCCCTCTCCATCCCTCAACCAGATCACACCCCTGCCTTGGACACGGTACCAAATGTTGTTTCAAGCATCTCTTTGACACTCACTTTGCTCCAGGAGTCTTTGCTGTATTTATCCCACCCAGCCATCTCTGCTCATCTTTCCCTCCCTCCATCCCCAACAGAGCCTAGGTTATTTGCAACATCAAACAGGCCTTGGTCGTCCTCGGATCCACAGATAGACCTTGCATCGCACTAACTTGGAGCACCTGCTCCCTGAAAGGTGTTTGAACTCAGCTATTGGCTCATTACCTCTTGTTCCAGTCCTTTTAGCACAACCGACTCCCCTGATGCAGCCTCTGCCTGCGAGCCCAGCCTGCACAGTTGCACTGTTTCCTCTGTCCAGCACTGCCCACCCTCAGTGCTTGCTGTCACCTCTCGGCTCAGAACTCCCTGCCCTCACAAACCATCCCGCAGAGGCGAGGTAGATCTATCTGCCTCTCATCCCTGTGCCCAGCTCTGTGCCAGATCCAGGGTTGGGGCTTAGTAAATGTTTGTGGACCTGAAGTAAGCTGGACTCTCTCCTGTGCCCTGGGGAAAATAAAACTCCAGTCTCTCTTTCAGAGCCAGGCTTGGAGCCAAATGCTCCATCCTTCCTCCCCCTCCATGTTCCCCCAACCACATTCTCAAAGGACTAGGGACTCAGCAGCACTCGAGGTCAGCTTCACTCCCCTGTCCCTGGCCCCTTCTAGTCTCTCTCCAGTCCTCCAAGTCCTGATCATAACCAGGGCCAGGTCAGAGAGCTAAGAGGTGGATGTGGGAGGCTGGGGGCGCTGGGCCTCCCCAGCCAAGGAGAAATCCTGCTCGTTTCTCCTTCAGCCCATGAATCGTGGGTAATTGTGGACTCACCTCTTCCCAAGAGAGCAGTCTCTCAGCTTCTGCCAGAATCACTGGAGGGAGTGGGGTGGGGGGTACTGCTTCTCTCTCCAGTCCTCCAAGTCCTGATCATAACCAGGGCCAGGTCAGAGAGCTAAGAGGTGGATGTGGGAGGCTGGGGGCGCTGGGCCTCCCCAGCCAAGGAGAAATCCTGCTCGTTTCTCCTTCAGCCCATGAATCGTGGGTAATTGTGGACTCACCTCTTCCCAAGAGAGCAGTCTTTCAGCTTCTGCCAGAATCAATGGAGGGAGTGGGGTGGGGGGTACTGTCTCTAATGAGCCTCTCAATGTTAATTAGAACACACTCCCTCTTTTGGGTGCTGCATCTGCCAGAATCAATGGAGGGAGTGGGGTGGGGGGTACTGTCTCTAATGAGCCTCTCAATGTTAATTAGAACACACTCCCTCTTTTCAGGGTGCTGCAGCAGCTGAGCCTGCCAAGGGCCGCTGAGCTGGCTGCCAAGTCAGGGTGTAGGGATGGGTGCAGCTAGCTGAGGAGGCACAGTGCAGAAAACTATGGCCCTGGTGTGGCGGGGGGGCTTGTAAATGAGCAAGGATTTCCTCTGATCCATTCTTTTTCCACTGAGAGCATTGAAACTTTGCACAACATAAGTATCTAGAAGTTAGCAAGGCAAATCCTGACCTGAGGCTGTGGGGCAGAGGCCCATGGGGTTCCTCAAGGAGCCTACATGGGGCGGAGTCTGTGTGGGGGAGGGTTGTGACCTCCAAGAGCAAGTGACCATGTCTCCTCAGTGCCCACCTTGCCGCCCTCATGGCAGGGCACTGATGGCTGCCCTTGGGGATCTCTCCCAGCAACAGCCAGGGAGACATGGGGGCACACTGTGGCTCAGCTGGTGCCAAGGTTGCAGACTACAGGGGGGCAGAGCTGCTCCCAGAGGCTCCTCTATGCCCCAGCTCAGGCTCTTGGCCCTGATCAGGGCTCCACAGGCCCTGAGTGCCACTTGCATGGACTGACACCCTTCATTGTGATGGCAGTGGATAGTGGAAGGTGCCGGGTTAAGATCATGGACTGTGAGGTCCACATCTTTCCTGCACCACTTCCTAGGCCTCTGTCTCAATGGGGATAGTGTGTGGGTCCTGGAAACAATGTGTAGCAAATGCCTGCCACACAGCCAGGCCAGAGCATGGTTAGCACTAACTGATCCTGCTTGCATGTGAGTGCCTGCCTCTGGCATGTGGGCTCCCAGAGGAGTAGATCTGTGTTTCTGCCACTGTGGCATCCCAGGGCAGCCTAGCACAAGGCCCAGGGCAGAACAACTGCACAACACTGTTCTCTGATGCTGAACGCCATGCCTTCGCCACTTTCTCTGCAGGCTGGGACCCTCCGTGCTCAGGTGCAAATGGGAAGGAGCCTAGAGGTAGTCTGCTGCAGCCTTTTGACTCACAGATGAGGAAATGGAGGCTCAGAGAGGTAGAGTGACTTGGAAATGTAGCCAACCCCTGCTCCTTGCAAAGTCTCGCCATGGTGAGTCTGGACCTGAGGCTTGACAGACCTGTTGGGAAGGTGGCTGTTCTCCAAGAGACTGGCTTCTGTCCAGCACCCTGACTTGGGGAGCAGGGCCTAGAGCCATTGAGCACAGCTGCATGCCCCAGGGCTTGGCCAGCAGAGAGTTCTGCAACTGGGCAGCCAGGATAGCCTGCTGAGCAACAGCGGCAAAGAGTGAGATGCAATCTCCTCTGGATGGGTTTGGAAATCATACTCTTCATACCCTTTATACCCTTGCCACAGTGGCTTTCCTCAAAGGCCCCACAAAGGGCTCTGCACGCTCTTTCTCCCCTCTAGGTTGTAGCCCCAAGGATCACTGTGAGAGGAAGTGGGGAGGGTGCAGAGGATGGCAGAGTGGTGCAGGAGGACGTCATGCTGTGGGGAGGGGTCCTGCGGAGCAGGGAAGCTCTTTCATTTGCTTGCCCACCCATGTGTGCTCATGAGAGCCTTTCCCAAACTCCAAGGGTTGTGGTAATGCAGGAGAACAATGGCAGGCAGGGGCAGGGCAGGGCTGCATCTGATGCACAGCGCTGCAACTGCTCCCTCAGAAGCACCCTGGAGGTGTCCAGTGCGGTCTGCTCAATTCTGCCACAGACCTGGTACAACCCTGTCCTTATGAGTAGGGCAGCTACCAGAGCACCCAGAGTAAGCTGCTAAGTAAAAGCACATGCCCAGCCCAGGAGAGGCCTCAGCTGAGACCTAAGCATAGGTAGCGACCACCCTGGTGAAGCAGGATGGAGGGTGGCCAGGGGGAGTGCTTCCCCTGAGGAGATAGAATACGGGAGGGACCAGAGACAAAGGGTGCCTGGGGGGTCTCTGGGGATGGCAACAGGCTTGGCTGGGCCCCTCGTGTGGGGCTGATCTCCGCAGGGGAGCCTGGGGGAGGGAACCTGGGGGAGCCTTTGCCCTACACAGTGGGAGCCATCCGAGGTTTGCATGCGTGGGGATAATATGATTGGTGTACAGCCTGCAGAGATGGCTCAGCAGCAGCTTTGCTGTGGGGTGGGGTTGGAAGAGGACTAGCTGAAGCTGGTAAGGGGCTCCCCCAGGGGGTGCAGGCAAGAGGCCAGGATGGCCTAGCCTAGGGTAAAGGTGGTCAGCCTGGCAAAAGAGGGTGGGGTTGAGGAAACAGTTAAGAAGTAGCCCCCGTGAGACTTGGGGATGGAGATGTGGGGCAGAGGGAAGAGCCGAGGGAAATACTCCGACCTGGCTGACGGAGGAGGCCTAGTAGGTGGGAGGCTGAGAGACAGTGTTTCTCCCAGCCCATTCCAGGCTGAGGACTGCAGGATCCCAGAAGCTGGAAGGACTATTGTGTGAGAACACTGTAAACTCCAGCTCTCCAGGAGACCAGGTGACACTTTACACTTTACACACTTTATTTCTCCCCCTTGGCATCCTGTGGGCATCTTTGTACCCGTGCACGTCAGTGGTGAATCAATCACATTCCCTGCCCTCAACGGGCCACGTCAAGGAACGCTAATGCAAGGCTGAAGGGCTGTGACAGGGAACCCAGAGTGCAATGGCATTGCATTACAACCTCGGTCGTCAGGGAACACTGCCAGAGAAAAGCCTTAAAGCTCAAAGCCCAAGGGCAAGAGTGCTGAAGAGATCTCAGAGATAGAGGCAAATGAAAGAGAATGCAAAGTCACAAAGAAATTTACTATGTGTCTAAAACCCAGAGAAGTTAAGCAGCTTGCCCAGGGTCACACAGTTCATTGGCAGAAAGAGAATAAGTTCAGTCTCTCATAAATGTGTGTTACGTCTTCAATAACTTTGCTATAGCCTCTTCAATCCCTCTCTTTCTCTCTTTCTCCCACCCCCCACCTATGCCTGGTTTAGAAAGATAAACAAGTCAGGGGAGGTAAGCTATCTCCTAGGGCTGGATTCACTTGGCAAGAGGGTCTAAATGACCCTTCACCTAGTCTCACCTTCCTTGACCCAATCCTACCAGCCTAGGATGCAAATCCATTAGGATCATATCTACTTTTATTTTGTTTTGATTTGTTTTGTTTTTTTTGGTACTGGGGATCGAACTCGGGTCCTAGTGCTTGCGAGACAGACAGCAGAACCACTGAGCTAGGTCCCTGGCCCTGGATCATATCTACTTTTAAATAAAAGTCTATAAAGGGCGAGGGAATTAGCTCAGTGGTGCCACACCTGCCTCCTAAGCACAAGGTCCTGAGTTCTATCCCTGGTACCAAAATAAAAATAAAAATCATAATCATAATAAACAAACAAATAAATAAAAGTCTATAAAATCAGTCAAAATTCTTTTTTTTTTTTTTTGTACCAGAAATCAAACTCAGGACCTTGCACTTGCAAGGCAGATGGTGACATCACTGAGCTAAGTCCCCAGCCCTAGTCAAGATTCTTCATAGCGCTCAATATCCCATTCAGCCAATCAGAATTAAACTATTTCTTTTGCCCAAACCAAAGCACACTTTGGTGTTATTAAGCGGATACAGCTTAAATGGCATTGCAGTCTCTTTGGGGGGAAGGGAGGGAGCATTTTTTTTCTTCCTGGTTCCCTACTGCTTTGTTGCTTTGCATATAAATAATTACTAAAACAATGATATTTAAGCTAGGCTGGACGGTGCAAGCCTGTAGTCTCAGCTACTTGGGAAGCTGAGGAAGGAGGACTGAAAGTTGGAGGCCAGCCTGGGCAACTGAGCAAGACCATCTCTCAAGATAAAAAGTAAAGGGGGCCAGAGATTTCACCTAGTTCTCCCCGAGTTTAATGCCCAGTACAGAACAAGCAAAACAGAATAGAACAAAACAAAGCAAAACATCACTCAATGAGCTCTTAAGATGTCCAAAATGTTCTACTAGATGCTGGGGAAAGAATACAAAAATGAATATGAGATAGCCTCCGTCCTCAGGAGCAGAGACTCATGTGGAATTGCGAGGACGCTGTCAGTGGGCCAGCTGTCCCCCAGATCGCGGTCGTGTTCGTGGCGGACCATCATCTAATTATGAAGAGCTCGCCGCCTCACAGAGAGAGCATTTTATATTGTCAATTATTAAATAAGCTAAGACCTTCCCCTCTTACAGATTTCAGTACCACTTTTCCCCCTAGAATGAAACTGTACATCTAATTATCATGCCAGCCTTCTCATGTTTAAAATGTGTTTTCCTGTCTATATTTTCTTCATGTGACCCAGCTCATTCTGTTTCCCTTTTTTAGAGACCTCAGAATGCTAATTTTCCATCTTAAAGGCAGTGCCCAGAACCAAGCACAGGGACAGCCCCGACCAGTGACCAATGTGGAGCCCCTGGCCCGTGGCTCCCTTTATCACTGTCCTGCAAGGGCTGCTGCAGACTCTGATCACAGTCAGCGGAAGCCCAAGTCCTTTCTCCCAGGACAAAGTTGCCCAGCTCATACTGGTGCTGCAGACTTTTCATAGCTTGGAACAGAAGTTCAAATTTCTCCCTATTTCATTTAACTTTTCTCACTGGAACCATCTCTCTGTCCTGATGAGTTTTTTCTGTTTTTGTTTAATCTTGGACTCTGTCATCAAGGTACTAGCTGTTCTTGAGCTTTATGTCATCAGAATGTTTGGAAATGTAACTTTCATGCCTTTATTCAGTGCCTTATCAAAACTGTTGACCTGGACTGGACCAAGGGCAGTGCTTCACTTGCCCCACCCGGAAATGGCACTGATAGGAAAATCAATGTGGTTTTTGTTGTTGTTGTTTTTGCAAATTCTGCTTGAGAACAACTCCCCTGACTCTATTGTCATTCAATCCACCTATGTCTTGTTCACTTAGAGACTATGGGAGATTTTTGTCTAAATGTTTTGCCAAAAGCCAGATGCACCGCCTACCCTGATGCATGCAGGATAATAGCTTGCAGTAATGCCTGAAGAAAGCAATGAGGTTGGTTTGGTGATTCTGCTCTAGTAGCCTTCTTACCATCTCCCTTTTCCTAAGATTAACCTTGTACACTAGGCTACAGAATGATTCTTTAGAACTTAAATATTCTAGAGCCAGAAGAGATACCAGGAGGGTATTCAAAATTTAATTCCTAGTTTTGCTGATGAGAAAACCAATGCCCAGAGTGCTTAACTGGTGTTCCCAAAGCTGCAGGTTAGAAGAGCAGCTCCAAGGATAACACATCTATAAGTTCAGATCTATTTCTTAACAGTATCATACAATAGTGTCTTTTTCTGAGCATGGGCACCCCCCCCATACACTTGCCTTTCTTTGGGTCTCTTTAACTGTCCACTAAGACTTGCTATGGCATCCTGTCTTTATTAGCCTCACAGGGGCCCCAAGACTTACCCCTTTCTCTTAACCCCTCCATGGTATTTGGTCTCCAAAAGGGCAGCTTGGGACTTCCCCAGTTAGATTAGTCTTTGGAGCCCTCATCTACCTAGAAGAGGCCACCCACTTTGTACCACAGTTGTGCCTGTGTGTGCCTAGGTATGGGACTTGCCTTCCAGTGGATATGTAAGTTGGGCTGTCTCTTCTAGGCAAAGTGGAAGTGGGGCCTTCCCTAGTGAGCAGCAGGCTGCTTGCCTAGGTGTCTGTGAGGCCTTAATTCTTCCTACACCTCGTGAGGGATCAGAGCCCCTGGAAACTCTGCCTAAGGGCCTGGTACAAGAGTGTGCCCCCTGCAAGATGAGGGCCCTATGTGGGAGGGTGGGCCTTTGGGCAGGAGATTAGGTAGCTTGGTTTAGGAGAACTGTGGTAGGAGAGGTGAGCCTTTAGGTGGGGCCAGATGGGGTGGCCCCTGGTACCCTTGACAGCCCCCAAGGCAGGACCCCTCACCACCCTCCCCGCCCCCCTAGGAGGTCCCCCCGCCCCCCGCCCCCGGCCGCTCCTCCTCCTCCTGCAGCTCCTGGGCTTGAGCCTTCGGGGCATGGACACTGGGTCTGCCGGCTGCCACTGCGGAGTCCTCCATGCCCCCACCGGCCTGGGCACAGGAGCCGTCACTGTGAACAGAAGGCAATGGGGCTCGGTTGGGGGAGAGGGGCATGGGGTACATGCAGCCTGAACTTCCTGCCCCGCCCCCGGCCGCTCCTCCTCCTCCTGCAGCTCCTGGGCTTGAGCCTTCGGGGCATGGACACTGGGTCTGCCGGCTGCCACTGCGGAGTCCTCCATGCCCCCACCGGCCTGGGCACAGGAGCCGTCACTGTGAACAGAAGGCAATGGGGCTCGGTTGGGGGAGAGGGGCATGGGGTACATGCAGCCTGAACTTCCTGGGCCTTTCCAGTGTTGGGGACTGGTGGGGGTGTCCCCTGCAGGTCCTTCTAGGAATGGGCTGGGAAGGAATGGGCTGGGAGGAGCCCCAGGCCAAGGGTGAACCTGAACTTGGGGAGGGCATCCAAGATAGAGGCAAGGAGTAGCGCTGGCCAGGACCCACGGCCCCCTGCTCAGCAGCAGAAGCAGAGTAGTGAAGAGTGACTGGGTGGGTCCCATTGTGCCTCTTCTCAGCTGCTTGACCAGCAGAATGGGATAATAGGACCTACTGCACAGGGGTTTTGGAAGGCTTAAAAGGAGTTAAAGTTCTTGAACTTCCTTGTCTCCAGGTCACTGCTACACATTGGTGTTAACTATTGTAACTGTCAGTGGTCTGGCTCCCTGGCCATTGGCTGAGAAAGCTGGGAGGTGGCCCATTCCACAGGGAACTGGCTCTATCCCAGGGAGTGCTACTTAAAAACTGGGCTTTGGGATAAGCCCTTCAGAGTGGGTGGCCCCAGTTGCGGGGGTGGCCTGGGCCTGTAGGAGGACTCTTGTTCTGCTGGATTTAGGGAGGCCTCTGTTCTCCCCTGGTTTCTCCTGTACTCCTGATGAGCCACCAGCAGGCTTAGCAATGGCTGCTGCCCTTGTGCCTACCCTAGGAAGACAGCTCATGGGTGGGGGCAGCTACATGCCAGCTCTGGGGACTTAGTTCTCTCAGGGTGCCTCGCTCCCTACCAGCCTCCAAATTCTGCCTCTCCCCCAAAACCCAGTACTGAGCCATCCCATCCAGGAAGCCTTCCCAAGGGACTGTGGCAACCCTAGCAGGTGTCCCTAGAGAGTCGCTGTCTGTTTCACAAAGGAAGAGCAGCATCATGTTGAATAGCATGGGCTCAAATCCAAGTCACATCCTATACTCTGTGACACTGGACAAACTGCTTTGTCTCTGAGCCTCAGTCTCCTCATCTGTGTAATGGGTGTACTTATGCCTACCTTATGGGGTTTTAGTGCAGAGTATACTACACAATACTATATAGACTGCAGAGTCCACATATACAAGGTATTCAGCACAGAGTATGCAATTAATAAATAAACTCGTGTCCCCTTCAATCCCTTCCTAGAGCCCAGGCCCAGATTTTGTTTTATGCCCATCTCCCCAGTGAGTGCTGGGCACATAACAAGCTCTCTATCAATACTTGATGAGTGAACTGAAGAGAACCTAAGGCCTTGGGAGTGGCTTCTACAATGGGCAGTGACAGAAGGCCCAGCCTGGCAGGAACCATAGGGTCGCCAGTGTGGCCTCCCATCCTCTTCTTTACACAGGAAGTCTGGCTCCAGAAAGATGCCCCTGGCCATGCCAGAGAAGGGCCTCTCCCGGTTGCTTCCATCAGCCTTGGGATGCGCAGAGGTGATCTGCCTGGAGCTAGGATAACCAGGGTGAGGTGAAGAACCCTGTCATTGCTCAGCCTCCATCTGTCCTCACCTCCGTGACACCCACAAAGGAAGGAGAGCTCTGGAGATGGCCATGGCCACAGATCTCCACAGTTCTTTCCTCCGCAATTTCTTGTGTGGCCACCAGTCAAAGTGTCTGCCTGCATGTAGTGCTAGATATCTTTCATTGTTTTTTCACTAGCATCATTAGAAAGTTCTTTTTAAGATCTAGCTTCAACTCCCCTTGCTATAGCATGTGCCTTTTCTTTCCCTGACCACATGGAAATAGCCCTTTTCCATTACTAGCCCAACTTGCATCCAGGGTCTGGAGGAAACATTTGCTCTCCCATCTCTTCCCCAGCCTGTCTGTGCTACTGAAACCCAGTTTCTAAGACTCTTTAGGGAACTGGTAACTGCTCATCATTGTTCCTTTGGGGGGACAATTATGAGGCACATTCTGTACAATCTCCCCAAAGCCCCCATAGGATTGAGCCCCAGCTGGTCAAAGCAGCAACCTGATAATTAATGGACACTTTGTGGGCTTCCTTCTAACTGAATCTCATTTCTTCACTTCCCTGGGGACACTTCTAGGTGCCTTCTTGTCCCAAAGAAACTACTTGCATTAAAACAAACCAGAAAAGGTCTTTGGTGTGGGCCTCTGGTTATGGGCCACTTCTCTGGTCTTGGTGGCCTCCACACCACCAAGGCCAGCATGCATACATGCACCCAGACATACACACACATGCCACATTTCCAGCTGGCTCTGAGGCTGTGGGCAATTTGTATCCTCCCCTGTGTCAGTTTCCTCACTTGCCACATGAAGGGAGTTTGGATTCCATTGCTGAGGCTAGCCTCCAAGGCCCACCTGCACACAGCTTGGGAACCTCATTGATCCTCTGTTTGCATATTGCGCAAGCACCTGAGAGACTGGTGTCCCCTGATGAAAAGGTGTTGGGAGAGGGTCTTGTCCTTGTCTTCCTTCGCTGGATTCTTCTATTGGCTGTGTGGTAGAAAGTGGTCCTGGAACCCCTGCGGGACTCTGACCAATAAGGCCAAGTTTAAATTTAGATAGCTGAGGGCAAAGAACATATGCTTTGGTGTCAGGAGCTCAGGTTAGAAACCTGGCCTACTTTCTATGTGACCTTGGGCAAGTTACCTATCCTCTTTGCAGCTCTATTTTCTCACTTGCAAAATGGATATCCTAGTAAGTACTTTGCAAAGTTGCCATAAAACAGATAAGGAATAATGAACCATTTATAGCACCTAGATCAGTGCCTGGCATGCAACAGTCCTTAGTGAACAGGGATAGAGGTAGTGGTGCTTTATTAGCTGAGCTAGAACCCTACAGCATGGGCTCTCAAAGAAATTACCAGAAGAATGTGGAGAATTCTGAAGTGGAGGGGGCTCGCAATATTTGGCTTTTCTGTTAACCTTCACAAAGCTGAAACACTAAAGTTTTCCCTCATAGCTCCTGGCCTTTCCCAGACTGCCAGTTGGTCTAGGTTGCTTGAGACTTCCTCCCACCATGTTTTGTCCTCTGGAGCAGCAGCGTATTGATAAAGCCATGCTCTTGGTTGTCTCTGACTCAAGGGTTCTGTTGCCTGGGAGGGATGTGTGTGCACACTGCTTGCAGCAGGGACCTTGGCTATACCCACCAATGTGGGCCTTTCCTGGGTGAGTATTGGTCCAGGCTTGCTGTGTGAATCTGTGCTTTGGGCACTTTGTCAGGGAGCAGTGGAGGGCTGAGTGTGCAGATCCTCTCCTTGGTGGCTGAGCATTCCCTCTATACAAATGGTCTGAGGAAAATTTGGGATCTTCATCCTAGGGAGGACCACCTATTTCAACTTTGATACTCTTTTCTTCAGTTCACAGCCCATTGCTTACACTCAGAACATCATCCTCCCCAAGAGCAGGCTGTGTCTTTTCAGCTTCTAAAAGTTGCTGGGCTGAACCCACATGCAGCCTCAATCAGCCTGGATGTGGACAAGCATTCCGTGGTTGGGTTTCATTCATTCATTCCGTGCCTTGAGTAACTTCTTATAAGTCCCTCCTTGAAGCCCCTAGAAAGGACGCTGGTGCTCTTTGCTCTCTGGGGCTCCACATCCAGCTGCCAAAACAAATTTCTAGGGTGACACTTCCCAATCTGGAGAAGTGGAGTCACTGATGACACGTGAGCAATTCTGCTTATCGTGAGCTTATCCCCTGGGTTGAGGCACCCATTCGAGAAGGCAAAAAGTAAAAGTAAAATGTGGGTGGCATCAAAATGAGGTGGTTCTGAGAAGACTTTTGTCTACATGCCATTAGACTGACACATACACAGGGGCCCAGAGCACCTGCAGAAATCAGTCTTTGTACAGGAACGTGAGATTCGAGTATGGGAAGTGAAAAATCTCTGAAATATTGGGGACAAGCAGCTGCTCACCGTGATATCACATGTTCTAAGAGCCGAATGACCTGTGTGTGGGAAGTGAACATAACATGAGAGGAGGCTTTCTCAGGTGGGAAGGTGGCTTGTGCTTAGAGGGAGGCTAGGAACCTGCAGGGTGTGTCTGGTGTTCTCATATGACTTCTCTGGGGTTTTAGTGGCCCGCTGCATTCTGTCATCTTCAGAGCCAATTCTCTGCTCAAAACCCACATGGCTCCCCAGTGCTGGTGGATTAAGACAACTCAGGATCTTACCCCATTTGCTTTTCCAGCCTTATCTCCACTGAGCGACTCACCCACTCTGTCTGCATTGTCCCCAAGTCTGCCAACCTCTCTCAGACCACAATACCTATCACATGATCTCCTTCACCTGAAACACCTTCTCTTTTCCATGCCCCCTTCCACCCACTCCTTTCTCTGTCTTGTCAATCCTTTCAAGACTCACTTATTGCTAGTGGTGCATGCTTGTAATCCCAGCACTCTAGGAGGCTGAGGCAGAAGGATCACAAGTTTAAGTCTAGCCTGGGCAATTCAGTGACTTAGTGAGATTCTGTCTCAAAAAAAAAAAAA
>NW_022900917.1:62082285-62118217 GCF_012274545.1 Fukomys damarensis | reverse complement strand
AGTATTCAGTAAGACACACACACACACACACACACACACACACACACACACACACACTTGCTGGCTGCAGAAAGAGCCAGTCCCACCCTCTTATGTGCTCTAATAATTCTTGGCACTTGCTTCTCTTTTGCCAGTGACCACTTTGTACTCTAATTACTCACTTTTGTGTGTCTTCTCCCCTAGCCTATGCCATGCACACCTTTTTATCACAGGTACCCAGCACAGTGGGTTGATGTATATGACATGCTTGATAAATGTTAAATAAATGACTATCTAGATAATGGCTTTCTGGCTGGCTGAATTAAGAAGTGGGTAGACAGACAGATGAATGGATAGGTGGGTGGGTAGATGAATAGAGGAATAGAAAGATGTGTATCTACACATAGTTAATCTCTGCTACTTTCTCAAGGGCAGAGATACTGGAGTAGACTTGGTCAAGTACCACCCAGACTCCTGTAAGAAAGGACTTTTGCCCCACTGCTAGGAGTGCCTTTGGAAACTGACTTCAGCTGTCATCCCCATTAGCCCCAGCAGAGATCAGTTGTCTCTGCTAAGTATAGCGGCCTGGCCTAGTCACTTCCTTCCCGGACCCGATCACCTATTAGAGCCAATTGAGGTGGAATATAAAGGCTCAGCCATTTGAGCCCAGTGTTCTCCCTCTAGAGCTCACTGTGGATTGGCCAAGGCTGCTGTTGGGTTTTTGCACCTGGACCTTACCTCATGCTGTGTCTCTCCTCTCCCTTCCATGGGAATTGATCCTAAATGCATCCTTGGTAAAAATTCAACACATTGAACTCGGAGTCTGCTTTCTGGAGAACCCAATCCAGGACTAGATAATCCAGTGCTTTCTCCCCTCCCTTCCCCTCCCCTCCCATTCTCTCCTTTTCTTTTTTTACAGTGTTGAGGATGGAACTCAGGTCCTTGTGCATTCTAGGCAAACACTATGGAACTCAGCTACACCCCAAGCCCTCCTTCCTTTTTCTTGATAGGTGGGATTACACTGATGTCCCTGCTCCCTGATCTATAGAACTTATCCAGGTTCCAAATACATTTGCTGAAAGCTTTGGGCTCTCTTCTTAGAAAAGCGTACATGCCAGATTCTACCTGAACATCAGGAGCTGTGCAGACACCATGGAGCCCAGGCTAAGGACCCTCTTATGGAGCAATGATCATGGAGTACTTTGTATATATATATTGAGAACTGTACCACAGGCTGTAGGCAACTATGGTCACACAGAGAAAAAAGTTTGTACTAAGAACCACCAAGCCTTTCCAAGACGGGTCAGCAATACCCTTAGTGCTGAAGGAAACCTCATTCAAAGGTAAGAGAGCTAGTGAGGAGTGACGCCCTGGGTCTACAATTACTAGTTTGGTGATGTTGAGTAAGATGCCTAACTTTTCTGTACTCATTGTTCTCATCTGCAAAATGGACATGCAAACTTTTTTCCCCCAGGAGAGTGATGGAGAGGGAATGACCTCACAGTCTTTCTACAGAGGTGTGGGCCAGGGAGCTGCCTCAGGGCAGATGCTCCCTCTTGGCTCCCAGCAGGCCATGTTTCCCAGTGCCAGGAACTGAAGGGAACATGGGCCATTGAAGAGCTTCTGAGACCAAGAGGGGGAAATGGGCTTTTCATGAGGAGGGAAAAGGCTCGGTCTAAACCCACTGCTCCCCCACCAATGGCTGGCTCGGGCGGCAGCCACTGGCACAGAGTTGGGAGAAGGGTATAAAGAGGTACCGGGAGGCTCAGCCTCCGCTGGTGGTGGTGGCGGCTTGTGGGGGACAAGGGTGTGGGCTGCCCCCTGACATGCACACACACACACACACACACACACACACACACACACACCATGGCTGGCCTGGTAATCACTGAAGACCATGCAAGGGACTTTGAAGGCTGAAGGTGTTTCCAGGCTGGAATGACCCTGTGGAGGGCAGGGCAGAAGGGACAGACTCCGTCAGCCCTTCTCAAAGCTCTTCTGGGACAAACAAATGAAGCATTTTCCAGACCAAAGCTAACAATATGCTTCAAATCCCCTCAAGATTTTTCATCTTTTACTAAAACACTTCATTTTTTCTCCTTTCTCTGAATCAATAAGGTGATACTAGATGATCAGAAGGGAGCTGCTGAGCATGGAAAGCCAAGGGTCTTTGGGCCCCAGATGATATTAGGGAGGGAATGAGGTAAACAAAGAGCCAATGTTAGTGACAGGAAAAGAAACAAATTCACACCAGGCATGGAAGTATACACACCCGCAATCCCATCTCAGGAGGCTGAGATGGGAGGGTTCCAAGTTCGAGTCCAGCCTGGGCAATTCAGTGAGACCCTGACTCAAAATAACATTTAAAAAGGGCTGAGAATGTAGTTCAGTCGTAGAGCACTTGCCTAGTACACACAAGTTACTGAAGAAGGAAAGAGTGAACAAACTCATTCTGTGCAGTTTCAAAGGACAGGTTGGAGAATCCTCTTTCAGGTGAAGAGCCTTGGGCAGGGATCAGGATAGAATTTCACCTCTGCACGCTGAGTTCTGCTTAACTTTGGGCCCATCACTTCCCAACAACAATAATAAAAGGGCTATGAATGTAGCTCAGTGGTACAGCTCCCCTGGGTTCCATCACAGATGCCCCAAAAAGAATGTTTAAAATACCTATGTGCAGCCAGTACAAGAAATATCACATCAGGACAGGGGATTTAGCTCAGTGGCACCAGGCCTGCCTTGCAAGTGCAGACTCCTGAGTTCGATTCCCAGTACCAAAAAAAAGAAAGAAATATCACATCAGAAGACTTGTTCACCCTTCTGTTCCACCTTCCTCCTTAGGAGACTCCAGCCCTACTGTGTGCTGCTCATTCCCTAGCTTTTCCTTCTAAGCCAGTGTCTTCCTTACTGCTGATGTAGCAGTGCTGGCTGTTTCTCACGAGCACAGCGGGCTTCAGGCTTCATGGGGGAACACTCAGCAAAGTGGGGTCCAGAGGGGTCAAGGAAGCGCCTTCTACCTGGCAGGCTGGCAGGTCCCCACTGGAAGGTCTGCAGAGTGGCAGGGCCTGACTACATCCAGCTGGCCCTCAGGGTGGGACCTCAGCATTTCAGCAAGGCAGACTTTTAGGAAAGAGAGCAGAGTTGTCCTTTAAGGGTGTCCCCTCTGGTTGTCTGTAACCTAGAAATGTAATGACCTTCACAGGCCATGGTGACCACCAGAAGCCATTCTATCCTGGTTCACAGAGGAGCCAGGTGATGCAGGGAGAGGGATGCCTGAACCAGGTCCGGGGTGTGAATGCCTCTAAAGAGCAGCAAGGTCAGCCAGTTCCTACAGGGGCCCTCCTTCCAGGTGTGGGTGCCCCTCCCTGTGCCTGCCGTGCAGCCCAGGGATGTGTCCTTCACTGTCCCCTGACGTGAGAGTGAAAACGCTTTGCAGCCCCATGTGGGTAGCAACTATCTTTTTCTTTTTTAAGATTCCCAAAATTTAGGTTGTCATATAGAATAAAACCAAAGTGCCACTCATTTTCTCTCTACTATTGTAAAAGAATATGATCTGCAGAAAAGTTGTAATTTCAAAATGAAAACTGTCTTTAACTTTATCTGTTTTTTTGTACTCTTGGTGTTTTGTGCTGGGGGGTCTCTGAATGGAGAACTATTGGACTTTTCTGTTTTGTGTAATTTCTGAAGCTCTGAGTTAGAAGTGATGCCAAGAGAGGCTGCCGGAAGGCAGCAGATAGAACAAGTATGAGCTTTAGAACCAGGAAGACCACCTTGGTCAAAATCCACTCGCTGGCTGTGTGGTACTGGGTAAGTTTCTTAACCTCTCTGAGTCCATTTGCTCAAATGTATGGGGAATACCCACGATATGATTTTGCTGAGAGCTAATGAAATAATATCTGAGAACCCTCTGGTACCTGTTTGATGCCAAGTAAATGTAGATTTCCTTCATAATCTAGGCCTATCACAGGCTGACTGCTCCCTGGAGCACTGTGACACAGTCTTCAGCCACAGCCCCTTCAGGGCCTGCCAGTATTATAGTAACCTAAACAAAGCCTGTGGCCCCGCCCAGCCAGAGGCCCGCATGAGACCCTGCCCGCTCTTTTGCATTCTCTTAGACATAAAATCTCTTCTTCCCGTCCTCCTTCTCTTCCAGCCCTACCTCAGCCTGGCAGAGCAGATGCCTCTTCTGTCCTGAGTATTTCCAGGGCAGGGCAGTTCCCCACAGGCTCAATTTCACCACATGCCACTGAAAAGTCTTTGATGGCCTATAGGAGCCTGCAGAGGCCAGGTGTGTGCTTGCTGCAAATGCAAGTCTTGCAAACCATCAGAATTACCAGTAGAGTAGGACTTTGCTCTAGATACCATCCGGTTACTATGGACAAGATTCCCTATATGTTTCCCTATAGTTACCTTCAGCTTTCCTACCAGCAGTCTTTCCCTGTGGCAGACCAGGGCAGGGGCAGTGACAGGCCACAACCCCCGCCCCAGTAAAGTGCCTCCTCTCAGATAAGCAGGCAGGCAGACTGTCAGCTGGCAAGATGATTTCCCTGATAAAATGCCTATGCTCTTAATCTCCCAGCCTCCCAGTGGCAGCTCAGTGCTGGGTTAAATCATTTCCTCCCCTGCCCTGATGTCCAGAAAATCTCCCTGGGCCTGTTGGCCCAGTTTGATTGGCACTCTACTGGGCCTTTGATCCCTGCCCCAACTTGGTCCCTTGGTTCTGAATCTCTCTCCATGTTGACTGTCAGGCTCTTTCACCCAACACTCCAAATGTCATGGCCTGAACAAAACCCCCTGAAAGACAGCTCCCTCCACACCATCACCTGCCACCCCAAGGGAGGGCCAGACGTTCTCTGTGGGGCACAGCTCGGCAAGTGCTATGGCTTGGATCTCAAAAATCCCCTTGCCCTGCCACCGCCCATATGTCCCAGGCTTGGCCACCAGCCTGTGGCACTATCGGGAGATGATGGGACCTTCAGGGGGGAGGCAGTGGAGGAAGCTAGGTCACTAGCCGTGTGCCTGGGAAGAGACAGTGGGACGCAGCCTCTTCCTCTCTCTTTGCTTCCCTGCCACCATGAGGTGAGTGCTGTCTCATCACAGGCCCCAAAACAAAGAGGCCAATCAAGCAGACTGAAATCTCTGAAACCAGGAATCAAAACCAATCTTTCCTCCTTTTAAATTGACCATCTCAGGTATTTTGTCACAGGACAGAAAACTGACTGATGCAGCAACCATACACAGCACTCAAGGCAGTGAGTCCTTTTCTACTCCCATCAGGTCCGTTGCCATGACAATCGGCCCATTATTTCTGAGCACTGCCCAGTCACCTCTGAGTTTCTAGACCCTAGATCTCGCCTGATTTCTCATTTCTCCGTCTCTGCTCTTGAAAACCCAGCTTCTATTTTTCCAGTACGGGGATAACTCCAGGGCCTTGCACATGCCAGTCAAGTACTCCACTAAGCTACACCCCCAGCCCTGGAAGTCCACCTTTAAAACTGACAGCACTTACTGAGTCTTTATAATAAGCCAGACACCTTTCTGGGCATCACCTCATTTAAAACATCCCCACAGGCTTGTACCATCGGTGGTACATGCATGACTGTCCCATTGGGCCTCTTGTCCCATCCGGCCCTGTGGTGAACATGTTAATCCTCCTAAAAACTCTTAAGAGGTAAGTGCTATTGTTATCCTTATGACACTTTACAGATTCATAAAGTGAGGATTAGAAAGCTTACGTCATTTAACCTAGGTTATAGGGTTCCTAAGTGGCCCAGCCAGGACTTGAACCTGGAATTGAATTATGAGAGGCTGTGCTCTCACCTACTCCACCTTATAGCGCTTCCTTGACATCTTCCTGAATTCATCTTCTACTCCAAGGCTCTGCTGTACAACTTCCTCACCTTTCTTTCTCTCCCTTCCCTGCCTAGAAGGAAATTCACAAAACCTACCTGGCTCATTCCTCTGCCTGCTTCGAGAAAAGGAAACATTTGTTTTTAACTTCTTTAGTGAGCACTAAACATGAGTATCTTGTTCACTAGGATTATTTCTCATTTTCAATTACTAGATCTATGTGAATAAAAGGTATCAGTCTCTTGTGAATGTTTCTGGCAAGTCTGTTCCCCGGAATGTGAGGTGCCCAGGTAGCATAGTTGACTCTGGAGACCTCCAACATTTGGCATAGACCTGGGACATGGGGACACACCAAGATCTCACCAGTCAGTGTGGGTGGTTGCACTGGGCTGGGGGAATCAAGGTGGCATAGTCAAACAGGATCAAGAAGAAGCACGGTGTAAAGTTGTTGCTTGCTTGCTGTCCTTCTCTTGTATGAGCTCTGGCCTTAACCTCTGCCAGCTTCTGCCTTTGAGACCTTTGATAAGTGGCCTCTTTCCTAGGTGTGGCCTCAACTGTCAAATGGACACAATGCTTCCCCAAGAACCTGTGAGCCTGTGTGTGGGAGAATCATGTGAGTGACCGGGGAGATCTGCACTCTGGGAGATACTGTCCAGTGGCACTGGTTAGGTGAGGCAGCATCGACCTCATCCCTCCTTCACCCCTCAGGTCTGTCCTTGGAGTGAAGGAAACTGCATCTGAGTCCAGGGCACATGCTGAGAGCTGTGCACAAGAGCGAGAGGTGTGTGCCTGGCTCTTCCCTGGGCTGGGGGACACATTCCTGATGGAGAGAGGGACACAAGAGGGTCTCATGGTATGCTGGCCATGTACAAATGAGGTCAGATTTTTCTTTTTTTAAATTTTCCTTGTACCATAAAAGCAGTGTTTTAACACTAAGCAGAATATAGAAAGCACCACCTGCCCATGCCCTAGGCTGTCCTCTCTTTGCACAACAGGACCCTATCAGCCTGTGCCTTTGTCTGCAGTGCTCTGTCCCTGCAGGGCATGCCCAGCCCTGGCCAAGGCAGAGATCAATGCTGGGAGCTGTGATGATCAGACAGCGCACCTCTCATGGCATTTTGAGGAAACTGAGGCCCAGAAATGGGGGTGTCTTTGGTGAAAGTACCTCTTCCCGGGGTGCCCAGTCCCACCATGGCCTGTGCTTCCAGGAGTGGGTGGGGAAGTGGGCAAGGTGCCTCCTGCCTGGCTTTGGCTCCTACACCTCCAGGCTTCTAAGTCAGTAAACCTTTTCCCCTGACACCCCCTCTTCTCTGCAGAAGACAGCCACACACTCCAGTTTTCACCACAGACAGCTGTCTTTCCTGTTGTTGTTGTTGTTGTTTTGGTTTTTTGTTTTTGTGGGGGGGGGTTGGTACCAGGGATCAAACTCAGGCCCTTGCGCTTCTTTCGTGTTGTTTTGAAATAATTGTCACAAAGAAATCTTCAGAACCCCTATTTCTGAAGCCATTGTAAAGCTCTCAAAGATAATAAAGTCTCTAAGAATGCCTGACTGGATTAAATCACTCATTATATTTTCTTCTTTGTTTCCCTTCTTCATTCAATAAAACAAATTTAAAATGTTAAAAATTTTGGATTTCTGTCATACATTAGATAGACTTAAGGAAATTATAAATTATTTTCCTAGTCAGATTATTGCTTAAAAGCTATGTGAGTGGGTAAACAGGCTTTCAGAATAGAAAACAAAACAAAAGCACAGGAAATCTTGGAGTTTAAAAAAATCTCTAGCACTGCAAAGAGAGGATGCTGTTCCTGGGAATGAAAAAATAATATCCCAAAGATCCAAACAAGAAGTTTTAGGTAAATAAAAGAAAAATAGATTTCCCAGTAAACCAGACAAAATTGCATTAGTGAACGCCAGAGGAACAGAGAGCACTAGCGATTCCTTGTGGAATCTTTCATTTTGTTGTTGTGGAAGTGTAATGTTCACTTATGTTTATTTTCCTTAACTAAGCCTAGAATTTTTTTCCTGTTCCTAAAAATACTCTCACCCTCATTTCTCTCCTCAGCTTGGCTGGTCCGATGCATTTACCTAATGCCTCCTGGAGTCTGGGGACAGCCTCTGGGGCAGAGAAAGGGACAGGGGTGAGATGAAACCACCCTTGAGGGACCCACTTCCTGTGGCTGGAAAGTGACCCAGCTGCCCACCTCCCTGCCACTCCACTCTCTCTTCCTATATGTGACACTTCCCCGGCTGGCACCTGATTCTGGTGGCCCGAGGCTCACGTCCTAGCTCTGCTCTTTACCAGCTGACTCTAGCCAGCTTGGACAAGACATTCATGGTTCACGGTCTTCGACCCTCAGTTTCCTCGTCTAGAAAGTGGAAGTGATCATATTTCACAAGCTTTTACTGAGGATTAAATAATAGTTGCACAGCTCAGAGCAGGTGCTAGATACATGGTGGTGAGTGAGTATTCTCTTTCCCTTCCCCAGGGTAGAAGACACAAAACAGGAATACAAAGTTAGTAGGAATTCTCTAGTCACCTGACATCATACTGTGAAAGCAGCCTGTCGGAACGGGCACAGCCTCTGCATGAACATGTCAGTCTCCTAAGAACCCTTTGGTGGCAACCTCGGTCGGTGGAGAGGCCAGTCTTACGGGATGGCGCAAGGCCTGGATGGGAGAATTACAGAAGCCCCTTCCCCTGGGCAAATAGTTACCTGCAGACAGGAGTTTCGCATCCAGCTCAGGAGAACCTCTTGAACGGAAATCCAAAGTCATGACAAGACAAAACTGTCTAAAACAGGTTGAGCACATGTAATCTGAAAATCTAAAATACAAAACTCTCTAGACTCTGAAACCTTTCATAATACCACAAGTGGAAAAATTCACACTATGAATTTGCTTCATGCACAAAATTATTAAGAACACTGTATAAAATCACCTTCGGGCTATGAGTATAAGAAGTATATAAAGCATTAGTGAATTTTATTTTTAGGCTGGGGACCCACCCCCAGCATTGTGTATATGCAAATATTTCCAAATCAAAAAAACCTGAACCACTTCTGGTACCACCCATTTGAGATAAGGGATACAACCTATATTCTGGAATATTTTAATACCTTCCCAAAAGCTCATCTTTTGACACACATTTTGGGCTTGGGGCCTCCTATATCTGGCAAGGAAGACACAGATGGGACAAAAAACATGGAGAGGGAAAGTGACAGGTTACAGTGAACAGATTTCTGTAGCTCTAGGACCGAATTCTTCTGCCATCTGTGTGCGTTCACCTCAGGCATGGATCCCGGCGCAGCTGTACTCTTTGTAATTATAGAGCTCCTCAGAGCCTAAATGACAGGGAAGCCCATCCTGTCTGCATGCTGTTTTCCTGCCCACCCCACAGGGATCCTCCAACCCCCTTGGGGTCCCACTGTCAGGCAAGCTGCTCCTGCCGCAGCAGGCCCTCCTGGGCCCCAGTTCCTCACACCATCCAACCTTTCCATAGGCCATTTCCGCCTAACCATTTCTGCCCCCTACAGGAGACAAGCTCTTCCTCAGCCTCCCCTGCCACCTACTGTCTTCTCCATTCACGTGTGCAGAGACCCCAGAGGTGTGGGCCAGGTCTTTTTGGGAAGCAGGGACATTTCCTACTTCTCTAAGGAAGACATGCAGTGCTATGTGTCCCAGAGCCACCCGGGTGGCTGTTCTCCACCAGGGAGCAGCGCAGGTTTCCCAGCAGCCTCTGAACCCAGAGTGACTACTAGAGCAGGCACATGGTACAGAAAAGTACCTCAGCCCAGCTGTTGAGAACTAAACTGTATCGATTAAGAATTTAATTGTTCTGTAATCACTGATTAAACACTGACTGGTCCACTGATTGAACTCCAGGCTCATCCCAGCCAGTGGGGTCAGGTAAGAGAGGGATGGATTTCTGCTCAAGCTAAGGTACACAAAGGCAGAGCTGTCTCCCACAGCTGTTCTGGGAAGGGTGCCCCTGCCATGCAGCTTCCTGTCAAGCCCGGAGGAACTCTGCAGACCCCACTTTGCCACTGGGTAACAGGTGGCAGCACCATGTGTGTGTCCCGGGCAGTGTGGGGCCCAGGAGTGACAGGGATGGGGGCTCTCTAAGCTGACAACATACTAGTTGGGAAATCTAGGCTACAAAAATTTTTTATGGTGGGAAAATGTAAAACTCAATGCACAGAAAAGTAAAATACTGGAAGCTTGCACACTCAACTATGAATAGTAATTAATTCTATGATTGGATTCAATTTTTATTTTCCTCTTCAGATTTCTGTGTTTTCCATATTTCCAACAACTGGCATGCATAGCTTATAATCAGAAGAAACAGATGTTGTTTAAGACCGAATGAAAGGGCTAGCAAGATTTCTCTTGAGAAAAACAAAAACCCCTAAAACCTCCCAGCAGCAGCAGCTCCAAAGAAAGAGGCTACATTCTGGAGCTGGACTTAGGTCTGGCTTCCAGCTCCAGGTCTGTATGGTAGCGGTTCCCTTGTCATTCTCCAACTTCTCTTTAGCCCAGATTCCTCCTCTGTACATGGGCAGCGCCTCTATCTCACAGACCGTGGGGCAGTGTCCCTGGCATGGTCAGTACATACGAGTGTCTGTTCTGTCCTGGTGCAAGAGTGAGTGAATGAAAAGGAAGAAATGAATCAGAAGGAAGGGATCAGTCAAGCTGCTGGGACTCAGAGCGCCACCCCCACCACTCAGGTGCCTTCTCCATTCGCTGCCCAGGACTAGGGTCTGCTCCGTTTCCTCCCCTGCCCACCCCTTTCTTCTGCCGCCTCTTCCCGTTACTCTAGTAGAAGCCAATCTTCCTCCTCTCAGCCCCATTACCACCCACAGAGACAAATGGGCTGCAATTCTGCTCGACCTGGGAGGCAGCTGGCCAGCTCTAGGGTCATTGTTTCCAATGTGATTGAGAGCCTAGAAGGGAGGGAACCAGTGAGACCAAAGCAGGACTGCAATTATGAGCCTATTCAGCTCCCCAGCATAAAGCCTTGCCATGAGCTAACAGCAGGGAGGGGACAACATGAGCTCCTCACCCTCTGCGAAGAGCCTGGCACAGGGCTGCAGGGGCTCCACCTCCTCCCACCCCACCTGAGGGCCAATTACCCTGGCAGGTATGGGGGTGACTGCCCAGGCCTGTGTGGGGATCGAGCCCACTGAAGCCCATGATAATCCTGCCTGGTCATCCAGTCTCAGAGCCTTCACCAGCTCCCAGCTGATCCATTGTATGCAACTCGCTGAGCCCCCTACCCCACCACAGACACCAGAAGCTTCCAGACTTTCCCCATTTAGGTCTTCCCACTCTGGGCCACAATGCTCCCTGGCAGGCTCCTCTGCAGGTGCTGGAGAAGGCAGTCCCAGTTCCCAGTAAGTCTGTCCTAACCTCCAGGACTGAGGCTTCTGTGTCTCTTTAGGAGCTTGTGAGAATCTCTCAGGCCCCAGAGTCTCCGGGACACAGCAGAGTTCCTCTGGCTGAGGGTTGGCTAGGCTAAAACAGCTGACCGGGTAGGTGAGCTGCTATGGTAGCTCTCAGAGACCTAGGAAAGGGACATTTACTCAGCTTGGCAGCTTGGGGTGGGCCAGGGAGGGACAGACACAGTGTACACTTGTGTGGACCTTGGCTTCAGCCAGAGAGCAGAGGCAGGGAACTCCCATAGCTGGCTGCATCCACACACCAAAGACCTGGAGATGAACTGATTAGGTCTGATTCCCTACTGGGTTGCCTGTGGAGACTGACTGGCTTATCCCTGGAAGTCCTCAGAGGACTGGGCTAGTGTCTGACCAGTAGGGGGAGCAGGACTTGCCTCACAGCACCAGAGGGGCCCAGAGGGCTCCTGTGCTGGGTCCTTGGCCTGGGCTTTGATCTTGGCACCTGCTCCTTAGATGACTCCCTGAGAAGTCTGGGCCACCTCTCTAGAGGCGGGACACCTGTTCAGGGAAAGTGACAGGGGTTGGGAAGGGGTCATGGAAAGATTGGGAGCAGGGATGTTGAGAGTCTGGTGGGAGAAAACTTAGGACCCAATAACCTGGGAAGCTAAGAACCCAGACCAATTGACACATGCCCTGTTGGGCTGTCCAGAAAACTCTCCCAGAGAAGCCAGGACACCGACATCAGACAGACAAACGGACAGACAAGCAGGCTCTAGGAAACTACAAACCACACAGACAGGATGACTTGAAAAACAGGAACTAGAGACAAGCAGCAGCTGAAGCTCTGGGCCTCTTGGAGACCAATCTCCCTACCCTGCACAGACAGTTGGAATGGCCAGGACTTACAGGCCCCTCCATGAGCATTACAGAAACTCTCCCACCTCCCACCTCCCTCCCTATAGCACTTTCAGCCCCCAGCCTCGGTGCCTGCACCTCCAAGGGGAAGACAAATGACAGACATTTGGAGAACTAAGATAATGGATTTCGTGGCATCCACCCCAAAATTTGGAAACAATCTGAGTCCTTTGGAGCCCTGGCCCCCATTAAGGTCCCTCCCCAGAGCCCTCCCTGTGCCCTCATAACCTACCTTCTCAGATGCTCTGGGGGTACACCACCTCCTCCCACCCCTTCCCACCTGAGGCAGGGAGGGCATGCAGGCGGAGGAGAGCTGTCATGTGGAGGAAGATGAGGGATGGGAAAGAAACAGGAGTATGGCAGACCCAAAGAAGACCCCTGTGACCTGTGCCCACCAGGCCTGGGCTTCCTGAGGGTGAGTTAGCCAACAGCACCACAGCCTGCTCTTGGGTAGCACCCCTAGCAGTCTCAGGAAGGTGAGCTGAAGTGTGGGGTGGCAGGCAAACCTGTCCCCTGCCAAGGAAGGCCGTTTGTAGGAAGGAGACTCAGGCTGTGTCATAGGAAGGAGGCAGGGCCCTTCTGTCTCCTCCTCCTCCTCTGTCATCCTTATGCTTCCTGAAGCTGGACTCTTTCCTTTTCTCTTCTACTCTCTACTATCTCTCTTCTTCTCTTCTACTATCTCTCTCATTTCCTTCTTCCTTCTAATTTCCAGGTGAGCTGTTTTCCGTTTGGGGGTACCCTAATGTACCGCTAGATGGGGAATTGCCATGGCTCCAGGTGGACCTTATCTCCAGTCCCAGGGCAGGGCCCAAAACTTGGCATGAAGACCACCCAAAATATCAATGCAGCACCTGACTACCAGTGGGGAGCTCCCATGCCTCCCTGAGCCCTGGATTGAAGGACCTCAAGGTGTGCCTTCTCCCCAAAGTCTCCACCTCAGAGTCCTACCTCCTCCTCCTCTGGCCTCTGCTGATCTCTTCTCAAGGGAAATCAATTAGCAGTGCCTTCCAGGGTGCTTTTCTTTACCCCTAGGTCAACAGCCACCACCTCTGATAACTATATAGTTACTTTCTAAGGACTAAAAGGAAAAATATCATAGAATAGCTAAATCTTAAACATAAAAATGGTGAGCACCGGGAGCAAAATGCCACAAGTTCAAGTGCAGGCATTGCTATTTACTGTGTGACCACAGACAGTCCTGAGTCTTTGGACCCACAACCTTCTCTCACATAAGACAAGGATAATCACCTGCCTCGTCTGGCCCCACTGAGGCACTGAAAGTTCATGAGATTATATGTAGAAGCTACTTTCTAGACAGACCAATCCCCCACTCTTCAGATAAGTCAACTGAGGCCTGGGGAATTATGTAAATTGACTCAATTCATTCTCACATGGGGAGACTGGAGAGAGGGCCCATTCGGGCCAGAATCCAAATGAGGAAAAGGACAGGTCAAGAAAAGAAAAATGTGCAGAAGTGAGGCCAAAAAGTTGGTGGGAAACAGAAGAGAACAAAGAGACAGAGAGCAGATGGAGGTGCAAACATGGGGACTTCGCGTGGGCAAGGAGGGGGAGAAATGGAGAAACACAGGGCAGGACACAGAAAGGGGCACCAACAGAGTCGGCAGTGGCACAGAGGAGAGGGTTTGCAAGGAAAGGAGACAGAAGGGGTAGGCATGACCCAGAACAAGGATACCAGGCCCTTCCTGTCAACAACCCCTCTTCTTCCCAGGTGTCAGCCAACTCAGCCAGAGAGGAGAAATCCTGGCTCCTTTACAGGAGGAGAAAGTTAGAAAGGAAAACAGAAAATTTCTCTGTAAGAGGAAGGTCTGGCGTTCACTGAGCGCAAACATTCTACCATGTGACGTGAGCATTATCAAACTCACCCCTCTTGGCGTTTATCAAAATTGTATTTTATGCCAGTCCTTTAGAAGGAAGAAGCATGGGTTTGGGTTTTGAATGACAGGGCCTGAGGGCTGTAAGTGTCAGGAATGGCTCTTCTGGGTCCTGAGGAAGGAAAGAGAGATGGAAAGAGCGGAAGGAGATGACAAGATTGGGCACATTCAGGGTGGAATGGCCATAGACAAGGTGAAGGAGATGAAAAACAAAACCACAGCAGACTCCAGAGGAGGCCCCGGAGCCGTGTGCTGAGAGGAGGGAAGGTCGGGGGAGGAAGTAAGGAGGAAGGGGCCCCGGGTCCCACCTCTGGGAGGCCAGGTCGGAGCAGGCAGGCTTCTGCTCGGCGTCGGCAGCAGGGCAGCAGAACTGGTGCAGCACGGTCTCATTCCTGTGGGCGGAAGAAAGAAGGCCAGAGTGTAGTAAACCAGACTGGGCCAGCTCTGCCCCAAACTGAGGCATTCTTGTCTCACCAATTGCTGCCCCTTCTCTACCACGTGAGCCCCTGTGTGACATGGGTGGCCAAACACAGCTATAGGAAAGTGAGCAGCATTAGGGTCATATCTAGCCAAGTCTCAATCATCTGTAGGCCCAAGTTAAATGCCACCTCCTGCAGGGAACTTCTGCGGCCAACCCAGGCTCCCCACTTCTGCACTCTCATCACTGTAGGCGGCTCCTACTGGACGATTTACCATTTGTACTTCTCTATCACTTCTCCTAACTCTTTATGACTCTGTTCCCTGCTCAGGCCCTCCAAGACCTGCACGCATTAAACACCTTTAAACTGATCAGATGCAAAGACACAAAGCATTGAGATGGAGCCTATTGTCTTGTCAGCTGAGACTCCAAGGCATGGTATTTGATGAAAGAATGGTTTGATATAAAAGAGGAAGCCAACCCAAGAAGCAGGAATTTGGGTTCCAGGACAAGCTCTACAGATGGCCAGTGATGTGATACACAGTTTATTGGAGAGGTCAATTTATTTACTATTGAAATCACAGAGTTGAACTAGAGAAGTGCTTCTTGACACTGACTGCATATTAGAATCACCAGAAGATTGCTTAAAATACCACTGCATTCTATCCCCAAGGACTCTAAATTGTACGGTCTGGCAGGGTCCGTGGCACCAGAACTTTTTATGTATTTACCCGTGATTCTAAAAGGGACCCAGGATCCAGAAACACTAGACTAGATTTCCAAGGTCCCTTCTCACTCCAAAATGCTGTCATTCTGATATCCACATGGAGCCAACCTGGGAGTTAATACTGCAGTCACCTTTGGATGGAGTTACACTGATCTGTCACCTACTCTCTCTTACTGACTGGTCCCCATCCTCGGCATTATGGTGCCAGAGAATGTCAGAACTGGAAAGGCCCCACAGATTATATGAAAAGGTTTTCAGACTTTGTTAGTCTGAGCTAAGAACACTTGTCCAAACCAAATCTTTACTAGAACCCCATTTGGTGAAACAAACCCAGAACAGCTCCATGGTTGTGGGGTGGGAAGTCTACCGTCTCTTCCCAGATATCTGAGCCACCTCCTTGGTCCATTTTGGGAGCTTTTAGATTCCAAAAGTACAGACTGAAAATGCTGGGGTTAGCTATCCTCATAGAAGTTGATATTGGCGCTTACCTTAATTTGATGAAAATAAAGGCCAAGACAATATATGTTCAAATGAGAAAAAAAATTCCAAAGAAAACTTAGGAAAATAGCTTATGAGTTTTGGAGATTTTAAAAACAAAACAGAAAACTGCAAAGCCACGGATTAAAAAATATACATATATATCTATATAAAATGAAAAAATTTTATAAAATACACTTATAAGTCAAAAAACAAATGATAGGCTGGGAAAATACATTTGCACCACATATGACAGAAGGCAAGATAATACCCTTCTGACCTTGAACTCTAACACATTCCTAATATAAAGATAAACCCAGAAGAAAGAATAGGCAGACTGTGAATAGCTATGGCCAGACGAGGCGATCCAAAGAACTAGTAAATACATAGAAAAATATCTTGCATTACTAGTAAACAGAAAAATACAAATTAAAGTAGTACTGAGATGCTATTATTCACCCATCAGACTGGCAAACATTAAAAAGGCTGCTAAGTATAAGTGCTGGTGAGGATGTGGGAGAGAGAATTACTCTCAGGCACTACCTGTGTAGATGCAATTTTAAAAATTTATTTATTATTTTTTAAATTTTTTTGGTACTGGAGATTGAATTTTGTCCTTATGCTTGCAAGGCACATGTCAGAACCACTGAGCTAAATCACTGGCCCTAGATGCAAATTTTTGCCATTCTTTTTGAGAATTAAAAAGGCAACATGATTTCTGATATAGCAGTTCCACTTCTGAAATTGTATACGTGTAGAAATGGATGTACTGGTTTATAAGTTATTTATTCAAAATATTTAAGGCAGCATTGTTTTTGGTGGTGGGAGGGGACAACCAGAAACTACCTGGGTCACCATCTACCACAGAATGGTTGAATAAATTTTGATACCCATACCTTAGAATTATATACCATTCAACAAGAGTCAGTTTTCATTGTATCTCTTGGCCTGGATGGATTTCCACAACATGACTAAATGAAAAAAGCAATTTACAGAGAAATGTGTACATTATGGTCCTAGTTTTGTAAGACAAACATAATCCCTCTGCACCAAATGCAAATGCAAGTTCTAGACACATGTATTTTATGAATGCACTATATTTTATGAATGCAAACTAAGTCTTAACTTTGGTACCATAGCAGGCTGAGAGTAGGGAAAAAGAGTAGATGTAGGAAAGGGAAAAAGTATTTGGTAAAATGATGACTGAAAATGTTTCACATTTATGATATTACTATTTGCTTTTTTTTTTTTTTTTTTGTACCAGGGATTGAACTCAGGATCTTGTGCTGAGGCAGGCACTGTGCCACTGAGCTAAATCCCTCATGCTTACTAGCTTTTTAATCTTGATTACCAGATTGATTGGATTAAAACTCTTGGTGGGATTGGATTGTGAAGGCAATGAGTAATCTCATCAGTAGGTGAACCCACTGGCAAACTGACGAATGGGCTACTAGGAGATGGGGGTTAAATGGAGGAAGCAAGTCATAGGGGAGCGACCTTGGGCTCTGTATCTGGGTTCTAGCCCTT
The DNA here is from genome assembly GCF_012274545.1 of Fukomys damarensis. Lineage (NCBI taxonomy): Eukaryota > Metazoa > Chordata > Mammalia > Rodentia > Bathyergidae > Fukomys > Fukomys damarensis. The sequence goes on along the minus strand of NW_022900917.1, from coordinate 62,101,038 downwards.
TCCTGTTCCCTGCTTTGCAGATGCCATGGCTTTAGCACTTTTCTTCTGCCACCACATTTGTGCCTTAGATTCCACCATAGACAGAAACCTCTGAAACCATGAGCCAAAATAAACCTCTCCTCCTTCAAGTTGTGTATGTTAAACATTTGGGTCACAGTGACAAAAAGCTAATATACATTGTAAATTCATTAAAATTGAATGTACCTAGAGAAAAGACTAAAAAGTGCCAGAAACTAATACAAATATTGATGTTCCACGATGGGATCATGAGGAAAAAATTTTTTGGTGTTGAGGTCTTGCACTGGGCTATACTCCAACGTTTTTTATTTTTTATTTTGAGACAGGGTCTCACTGGGCTGCCCTGGCTGGCTTTGAACTGTGATCTGCTTGCTTCAGCCTCCCGAGTAGCTGGGATTACAATTACAGGTGTGTGCCACTGTATTCAGCTTATGGGCAATTTTTGTCCAGGATTGTTATTAATAGATTATCAAATATGAATCATATGTAACCTATAGAAAATTAATTAAAAATTAACACAACTAATATAAAATTTTAAAAGGGTGAGGACTGAGGACACAGCTCATAGGTACAGTATGTGTTTAGCATGTACCAGGCCTGGGCTCTATTCCCAGAACTGCAGAAAAATATAAATAAATTAATACCACAGAAAATAAATAAATAACCCTGACCTATTATTTTACAAATGAGGAAAACAGGCTTACAGTGAAAAGCACTGTATTTAAAGTTGTCCCCTGAAAATGAAAAAAAATGTAAATAAAGTGTTTGTAAATGGAGAGGGGAGGAGGGGGTGAAGGGAGGGCAGGGACAAGGGGAAAAAATGAGAACCAAGACCTGTCATGTAGAGGTACAAGAGCCTAATAATGAATGTAACTGTACTGTATCCCTAAAATGTACCAATAAACCCAATTAAATAAACAAATAAATAAAGTTGTCCCCTGGTGAGTCCCTGGTTAGTTTTCCAGCCTCCCCAACCTCCCCACTGCCCCAGAGTTCCTGAGGCAAATCAGAGCCTTGGAGAATTGTCTAGAATGGGAAGGTCTTGCAGTAGCACCCCAAGTTCCATGGCCTGAGGAAAAGGAGAGAGAAGAAACAGGGTGGAACTGGATGGCTTGGACTAGAGGGATAGGTAACCCAGTGTGTAGACAAAATCCCTGCTCTGCCCACCTACATGTCTATTTCCAAGCCACCAGCTGTGCCTGTGCCAGTGCAGGTTTTGGATTCCTGACAAAAGAAGCCACCATGAGCTGGGAGTGGTGGCTCACACCTGTAATCCCAGCACTCGGGAGGCTGAGGCAGGAGGATCGCTGTGAGTTCGAGACCAGCCTGGCTACATAGTGAGTTCCAGGTCAATCTCAACTACATAGTGAGACCCTGTCTCAAAAAACCAAAAAAAAAAAAAAAAAAAAAAAAAAAAAAAAAAAGAAGCCACCATGAGGACAGGCAAAGAAGCAGAGCTCAATCTGCAGTCACAGCACTGGCAGTTCAGGAAATAGAGCCACCAGACACCATCACTTGATGGCACAGCAGTGCCTGGAGGATGCTGTTCTGACCCTGCCTTTCTTTCTCAGAGGCTGCCTCCCCAGACTTCAAGCCACTCCTCCACCCAGGCATGAAGGGCAGGCCCCAAGGGATGTCAGGGTCCCCAGTCTTTGGCTGCATCAGCACATGCAGTGAGTGACACAGCCTGAATGTATCTGAGAACTTCTGAACCCCAGACTCAGGCTGGCAGTGCTCGTGGGGTACAGTATTTGCTGGGGGTTTTGTTAGCAAGGTCCTTTGAGCAGTCTAGCTGAGAGAGAGGTTCATCTGCCAAGCCCTCCCCTGCAGCTCCTCCGAGCTCTAGCCTCATCGGGGGTCTCCTGGAGGAACCTCCTCACCTTCCCCTGCGGTTCATCCCATGATGAGTTGCAGGTACCACTCTGCCTGCCTCTGGCCACTTCTCTGTCAAGGCCATGGTCTAAGTCCACTGGCTAAACACTGCCTTCAGCTTCGTGGGTGTCCCTTCCCTCTGCCTGGAGGAGAACCCAAACAGAAGGAGCCAAAGAATTCCTTCCCACGAATAATAAAGTTGGAGCCATGATAAAAAAGGGTAGGTACCTTCTCTCTGGATGTTCTTCTCCAAAATCCTTAACTATGGTCTAATAGTGATAAAAAACAGCAGACGATATGGGTCCTAAATCAAAGACACTCCAAAAAAAACACAAAAAACCTGGTTGACACTCCACAAAACTATTAACATCATGAAAACTACAAAGAGACAGAAGTTTTCACAGACCAGAGGACACTGCGGAGATACAATGACTGTCATATGGTTCCCTGGATGGATAGGATCCTGTACAATAAAGAGGACAATGGTGGAAAAACCAGTGAAACACAAATGAAGTCTGAGCTTCAGTTGATGGAGACAGATGATAGGTAGATGGGTAGGTGGATAGACAGGTGACGATAGGAAGATAATGATAGACAGACAGGCAGACAGAGGATAAAATAGGAAGGAAAATACTAATGATTGTGTCTTAGCGCTCATAGTGCTTATCAGTTCTAACCACTTTCACACATTAATTTATTGATTCTCACGAAACCTCAAAACCCAAAAAAACTTCCTCATCATGTCATAGGTGAGAAAGATGATGTAGAGTCAGTTTGGGAGCCACTGATGAAAAATCAAGCACTCATGTACATTACCTTGCATCTCATGACAATTCTCCCCCGCCCATTAAGTATATTGGTACAATTTAGATACACAGTACAGTTCCATTCATCATCGGGAGCTTGTACTTTACATGATGCATCTTGGTTTTTGTTTTCCCCCATTCCCCTGCCCTCGATTCACCCCCTCCACCCTTCTCTATTTACAAAGACTTTGTTTCCATGTTTTTCCTTTTCTCGTGTTTTTTCTTTTCCCTTGTTTCCTTTCCCCTGCGCTTCCTACTTCCTCTACTCCTTTAGCCCTTTTCTTCCTATTTTGCAATATCAATTATACATTTTGATCCTTATTTACACTTTTAATTTTTCACACCAGAGAAACTATTTGGTATTTACACTTGTGTGTCTTATTAATTTCACTTAAGAGTATGGCCTCAATGAACATCCACTTCTCTATAAATGTCTCTAGTTTCTCATTCTTTATGGCTCAGTAGTACCATTTTCGTATTTTTTAAAAAACCCACATCTTCTTTAGCTAGTCTCCAGTTGATGGGTAATTAGGCTGTTTCCAAGTTTTAGCTATTACAAACTGTGCTGCTATAAACATGGGTACACATATATCCCTGTAGTATGATTCTTTTAATTCTTTTGGGAAGATGCCCAGCAGAGGAATAGCTGGATCAAATGGAACCTCTAGTCCTAGTTCTTTGAGGTATCTCCATATTGATTTCCACAGTGGTCACACCAGTCTTCAGTCCCACCAACATTGGAGAAGGGTTCCTTTTCCCCACAACCCCACCAGAACTTGTTATTGGTTTATTTCTTGACAGTATCCATTCTTTCTGGCGTGAGGGGGAATCTCAGTGTTGTTTTTATCTGCATCTCTCGAATTAAGTGATGTTAAACATTTTTTCATGTTTATTTGCTGCTATTACTTCTTTGAGAAATGCCCGTTTATTTCAGATGCCCATTTTTGAATTGGGTCTTTATATTTGGGGTTCTGGGTTTTTTTAGTTCTTTATACATTCTAGATAGCAGACCTTTGGGTGAAGAACAGCTGGTAAAATTTTTTTCCCACATTGTAGGTTGTCTCTTAGCTCTGTTGGTGATTTCTCTTCACGGTAGGTGCTATCAGCCCCTTTTCTACAAATGAGGAAGCAAAGGCTCAGAAGAGGTGAGTGACTGGCCCAAGGTCACACAGCTAGTCAGTAGCACAGCTGAATCTCAGGCAGGCTGGTTGTAAGGATCACACCCAAGACTCTTCTACATGAGATTTCTGGCTAATGGCAATGCACTTATTTCCTTGCCAGGCTTGGACCAGTGCCACACTCAGTGCATTGACAAGTTCCTGTTTGACCGAAGCTGGAAAGGAACCATGATGGAAGTGGGCAGAGGGATCATAGCCTCATTTGTTTTCTCTCCCAGAGGCTGAAGCTTATCCTGATGCTATATGCTCCAGCTTCTCCTTGAATCCCCAGCCTGCACAATTTGGCCCTTCCTCTCTGCCTCCCTCTCCTTCCATCCTCCCTAAGAGCCACCACCACTATAGCAGATGGACATGAGGCTAGGAAGGAGTGCAAGGCTCAGGAGGCTGGAGAGACCATCACAGCCTGTCTGTGTGTGAGGCCAGTGGCTTTGGACACAGCCTGCCTCTTTCTACAGAAGCAAGAATAAGCCTTCCTCACCACTCAAGGGCTAGCCCACGATCTTGCCACCACCCATGCCAGCTAAACTTGCGGGATTGATGCCAGGAGCTGCAGTTCTCACAAATGGATCACAACGCTTGTCTGTGCTCTTTCAAGTCTCTGGCCTTTCAAAGCTTCAGTTTTTCTCCTCAGTCATACTAGAATAATGGCAGCATCTATACCCCACAGGGCTTTTAAGGGGACCAAACACCACGGCAAGTGTAAAGGTGCATCAAAAAGGCAAAAGCCAGAGAGATGAACCTTTTATTCATTCACTTCCCTGACCCAGCTATTTCCTTTCATCGATTCAAATGACAGAAAGAAAAGAATACTGTCCTCCACCAGTCATGCTTCCCGCCTCCTTGAAGTCAACCAGCGCAGCCTTTTGTGAGCACTCAGAGCCAGAAAATATCCCCTCGACACAGCAAGAGTCAGCTGCTCTCAGAACCTGCTGCTCAGACATGCTGTCTGTACCTGGTTCCTCACATCAGGGCATTTCCTTTTCACCATGGTGGAAACTGAGGCCTGGTGCAGTCTGAGTAAATCCCTAAGGTGCTGGGTGCTTAAACAGAGCACCCAGGACCCAGGCTTTGCTGCTTCCTGTGGCTACCAGAGAACTGGCAAGGGAGAATGGTGCCTGTAGGCCCAAGGGTACAACTGCCACACTTTAGGGTATGCAGCAATGTTAAGGCGGGCTTTGGAATCAGACATCTCCCAGCCTGCCTCACAGCAGGAGCCTGACAGCGGCTGTCTCAGGGCCACTGTGTCACACCATTTCCACAGCATCATTCAGTGTAGCATGTCTGTTCACAGCCCAAGGCTGTGGCCCCAGGAGTTCTGGAGCTGGAAGGGTCAAAAATTGGCAGTGGAGTGGACCCCTCTGGAAAAAGGACTCAGGCTTCAGCACTTGGAATTCCAAGTGATGGGAATCTGTGGCACCCAGGCCAAAAGCTTTTTCCCTGGACTCTTAATTGTAGGGTCCACAACTTTAGGCAGAATTTAATTATCCCTGGCTGTAGCAATCCTGTGTCTCCCAAATTGATGGATATTGATGGGCAGCTGGATTGTGAACAAACACAGAAAAACCTAAGTGTGAGGCAGCCTCTGGGCCTAAAATGGGGATTTTTCACTGTTTGCAGATCTTTTCACTGTTTGCAGATCCCTTGTTGTACAGTGAGGCTTGGAGAACTCAGGGAGACAGAGGAGTGAGCAGGAGGCCGTATTCCCTGGCCAGGGGTGAGCAGCTGGCTCAGGGAGCCTCCAGGGATCACCCAAGCAGGACAGGAAGGAGCACAGGCCTACAAAGAATCAGTGTCGACCCAAAGGAAGAGTCAGGCTGAAGTAGACTCAAGAAAGGACCCTGTTTCTTAGAGAACAAGTGAGTGGAGAGACTGGTGTGGCCAAGGGAAGCCCAGGTGGCCAGCTGGCTGGCTGGAGGAAGGGACAGGGAGTACAGCCAGGAGCTCTTGAAAGCTTTTGCCAGCACCAGCCTCCAACATTTACAGGTGCCTGTGCACCTATAACTCCCCACATCTATATTTAATTTGAGACTCAAAATTCCACTACACGGCCATTAAAATAGTTGAATGGTTTAGAAAAACACGATGTGCATGGTACTGTGGTGGGCATTGGGTAGAGGGTAGGGAGGGGAACTCACAGCAGGATAATAAAGGAGGAAAAGGGGACAGCTGTGAAGGAGGACTTCTCACTCACATTTTTGCCAAGCTGAAGACGGGAGATTTAACTCCCAGCTCCTTCTTTGGGATGGAAACACCCAGGATCCTCCCTGAAGGAGCTGCCATGAGCTCCCAAGAAAGGGAGAAATCATAAAACTGTCTTCTATAAACCCTCCTTCACTACTACCAACCTTACTAATGCTGGTACAGCCTGATGACTCCATTTCTTTTTTCCACTTTCTTGTAATGTTCTCACCTTCTCCACGATGCAGTCTTTATCTAAATATGATAAATAGGCTGAAGACTTACCCTTATATTCTCTGAAACATCTATTCTGGCGGGATGTGGAAAGCTACACAGTCAAAACCACTTTGAAAAATAAAACAACTTGTAGGATTTACATCTTTCTCCAGCATGTCTAAAATAAACATTTTTTATCTTCAGGGTATGCTTTCAAGACTTTGAATAGAGCTGCCTTAATTAAGAAAGTGTGGTGCTGGGGGAGGGGAGTGTGTAGCTCAGTACAGAGCATGTGCCTAGCATGCATGAGGCCCTGGGTTTCATCCTCAGCAAAGGGGAGAAAATTGAACAGACACTTCACCATAGAAAAAACAGTAATAAAAAATAAGCACATGAGATGATATTCAGCAACATTAGTCATTAGTCACTAGGGAAACACAAATTAAAACCACAATAAAACAGTATCACAACCTACTAGAATGACTAAAATTTCAATCTGACAGTACCAAGGGCTGGTAAGGACGTAGAGCACTAGAACTCTCACACACTTGTGGTGGGAATGCAAAATGGTGTAACACTTTGGAAAATATTCCTTTGGTTTCTTATAAAGTTAAACACACATTTACCAATGTGCCTCTGCAATTATGTACCTAGGTATTTACCCCAGATATATAAAAAAATAATAACATACAATTATTCACAGCAATCAATGTTCATAGTAGAAAAAAATCTGTGGCAACTTAAATGTTTATTATCTGGTTCATGAATAAGCCAACTGTAGTACATTCAGCAATAAAAAAAAAATGAACTAGCTCTGCATGCCCCCAAGTGGATAGACTTTAAAAGCATAGTGCTGAAAGAAGGAATCTAGACGTAGAAGTCCACACATTGTGTAATTCTGTTTATATGACATTCTAGAAAAGACAAAACTACACTGACAGAGAGTAAGTTGCAGCAAGGTGAGAGGGCAAAGATTAAGAGAAAAGGGAACTTGGGGTCATTGGGGCAATGGAAATGCTGTGTATCTTGATGGAGATGGAGGTTATGCAACTGTAGACATATCTCAGAACTCCTTTAAACTACACATTTAAAATGGGTGAATTTTACAGTATCTAACTTTATCTTAATATTCCTTATTTTAAAAAGAAAAAGACCATGGGACGGGGATTTAGCTCAGTGATACCGTGCCTGCCCGGGAAGGCCCTGAATTCAATCCCTGCTACCAGAAAAAAAAAAGGAAAAAAACCAAAATATCTTTATCTTTCTTCTCACTTCTTACTTCAAGAGGCTTAAGAATCATTTTTAACTTCCCTCTACCCATTGGCCCTGATGTTCTCATTAACCCCTTTCCAAGCTGCCTTTTTCCTCTTTCCACTGCTAGATTGCATTTCAGAGACCAGATGGCTCCTTACTGAGCCAAAGGAAAGCAAAGGGCCAGAAAGGGGGAGAATAAGAAAGTGGGGGTGAATGGGAGAAACATAGGCCTAGCCTGAGGGCTGAGAGGCCCTAGGAGGTGCGGTGGAAACAGCTCTGAGCTGAAGATGATCCAGCCTCAGTCTGCCATTCAGTTCACCATTAGGAGCCTCAGGTCTGGTGAATGATGCTTTGACCCCTGCCTTGTTTATCTCACCGAGTTGTGGGGGTTCAGTGAGACTGTGAATGTAAAACCACCTTGGGAGAAGCATGATAAACTCTGCACAAATACAAAATCTTATAATGACTATTACTGATTATTATTCACTGCCTCTGAGGAACTCGAGGAGCACAGCTCACTTGCAAACACAGCCCTGCCAGGATATCCTCTTGACACCTTCTCCCCCGGCCCCTTTGCTCTTCCAGGTTGAATTCCTTATGCTCAGTAGTGCTGTGCGTCACTGCCCAGCCTTCCACAGAAAGATGGAAAGAGCTTATAAGGCAAGTGATTATAGTTGTCCCAGCAGCCAGGGGTAGACAGTGAAATTGGCCTGCTGGCCTCCACAATAGGGTCATCTAGCCAGGCTCAATGTTCTGCCCCAGCCTGCCAGAGGCTTATTTCTCCACGTGGTGTCCCCACTGGCCACCAGTTGCTCTGGTTGAACACTCCACTCATCCTCCTTTGGGCAGCTAGGCAGTGCTTCCAGCCCCACCCCGCCACCAAGGAAAAGGAGGTTGTCCATATGAAGAAGTTGAGGCTGGGTTTGCATTTTCTCTTGTGTTCCAAAGACCTCCAGAGCCTTACCAGCTGCTCTATGGACCACATTTAGGTCAAGGAGAAAGTAGAGAATGAAGAACATAGAGTCTTCCACTTCAACTAACAAAGGTTGATTTGGTCTGCTTTATGTATTTGGGATGCCCATTAGGTATAACTTTGAAAAAAAACAAAAACAAAAACACCAAAGCCTCTTTCTTCAAAAATGTTGAAAAAACATTCTAACCCAAAGCCCTCCACTTGAAACTGCTGAATCCAGTCCTAACTCATCCAGTGCTCCTGGTTTTAGAGGAGCCATCTGCCACCCACTCTGCAATGGTCCTTCCTAGCTCTCTTTTCTTTTTGTCTGTAGGAAATCTTCTTGAGTAATCCTTTCTAAACCACCTTGTGCAAACTTTGCCTCAACCATAACACAGCATTAATAATTGTCTTAACCCATTTTGTGTCGCTATAACAAAATTCCTAATGCTGGGTAGTGCAGAAAGACAGAAGTTTATTTGGCTCCTGATTCCAGTGGCTAGGAAGCCCATATGGCAAGGCGCTGGCTCTGGTAAGGACTTCCTGGCTATACCTAAACATGGTGGATGACATCACATGGCAGTAGTGCATGGGAAAGATCTCACGTGGTGAGAGAGGGAGCAACAGAGCTGGGAAGGCAAAGCTAACTTGGACAACCTGCTTTCAGGGAAAATAATCTGCCCTGCTGGGAACAAATCCATTCCTCTGAGATCAGCTTTTATCCCTTCATGACTCAATCTCTTCCCACCAGCTTCCACCTCTTAAAGGTCCTCTTTTCAACACTTACATTGGGAGCCAAGCTTCTACATGGGTTTTGACTGTGACAAACAACATCCAAACCGTAGCAATAGAAGAACTTCAAAGGGTTGTATGAGGGTGAAATGAAATAAAACTTATAAAGGACTTACAACATAGGTTAATCCATGGGGGCTGTTTTCACTATGTCTGATTTCAGTCCACCTTTGCCGCTCTCTCTTTTACTTTGATGAAGAGGTATTCACCTCCTTGCCCCACCCCATCCTGTCTTCTTTCCCTCTCTTTCCCTGCTGGCTGTCAATGTAATTAATATTATAGGCCCTTTCTCTTTCACATACAAACACTTTAAAATCTTGAATCCTAAAAGAACCGTTCTCCCACAGTTCTTCCCCTCTGGTTACACTTCCTCCTTCCCTTCTCAGCCAAATTCCAAGAGAAGTTTCTGCTTGCCTGAGACTCTTTTCACTTTGATGTCTTGCCAAATAGCAGTTGCCTATATACTTTTCCATAGAGCCCAGCAGAACTTTCCCTGGGGAGAGGGGGTCTCCAGGAGCCTCCCGTCTGCCAAATCTAGAGAGACTTCTCAGTTCCAAATTGACTCAAATTTCCTGCAGTATTCACTGGCCAAAACTTGCTTCTTGAAATAGCTGCTTCCTTGACTTCTGAAGAAGTGGCCTGCCTTGGTTTGACTCATGGAAATAAGAGGAAACCAGCCACATTTGGAGGAAGACTAAATAGCTCCATGGAGAGCCTTGTGTGGACAGGAGCCAACAACTAACACCAACCTTTCAGCCATTTGATGACCATTCCAAAATTGAGTATGCCAGCCTTAGCCAAGCCTCTCCTAATAAGCCCTGTCCAAATTACAGATTTCTTAACCAAACAGATGCTTAATTGTATTTTGAGTTTTGGTTGCTTTTATAGCACCAAGTTTGAGAATAGTTTGTTACAGCTGTCATGCATATTGTGGTTATTTACTTCTGGTCCTAGAAGAGTCCCACATGGAGCTGTGAAGGAGTCATGAATTCTCTGGTGAAGGCATTTCATGGAGGCCCCTTCTCAAACCATAGGAGGTGGCATGGTTTCCAGGAAAGCCAGGAGACTGAGAATTTGAAAAGACTCGTATTCAGGCCTTGTCTGCCCACTGCCCACTGGCAGATTATCCGATCTTTGCCAACCTCAGTGTCAACTGTCTAGAGGAGATCACCAAAGAAATGATCTCACTAGGCTGTTAATAATGTCAAGCAAAATAACCCATGCTGTGCTTATCACAATTCCTGGCACACAGCAGGCATAAAAGAAATTGCCTATACCAGGCTGTACACTGACATGGGGCTTGGGCCATCCAGAATTCAAAATTTGTCTCTGCCACTTTTTATTCAAGCTTGACCTGCTTGGATCTCAGTTTTCTGACCTGTTAATAGGATACCACATGATAATAACATCTACCTCAAAGGGTGATTATAACAACTGAATGAGCTAATGCATTTAATGTGCTAGTACAGGCCGAGCCCAATTAGAGTGCCCTTACTGACTCCAGACTCAATTATTTCTCCTATCCACAGAGCTACACACTCAAAAGTTTCACCACAATGCTGTGGGGATGGCAGAGTCTAGATCCATAGCCCCACTTTATACTAAGGGTAATCGAAGCCTCAGCCAGGGATTACAGGTTCCTCCAAACTCCAGATATCCAGGTTCTGCCCAAGCTACAGTGGCCAATGCCAGACATTTCTCCTGCAAAGTCTTCCCTGGTTTGTCTGCATCCATCCTAGCACTGCTGCCTGGGCTTGAAGCACTCACCTCTAAGCTTCTTTAGAGGATCCCATCCCTTGGCTCCCCAACAGGATGGACACCAAGTATTGCATGCTGGATCACTGGTGTTGACATGCATGTCATATCTCCCTTGATTAGAATGAACTTTGCAGAGCCACTCCTGTGACCAATTCCTCTCTGGGCCCAGTATAGGACATGGCCTGGCATGTGGCACATAGCAGACACTGTTTGTGCAGTGGATGGAGGTGGATGCAGGGGGTGGAGAGAAATGGGGATTTAAGCATGCACATACATGAAACATAAATGTGCATCCAAACATGCCCAAGTCCATGACCCAGAAGTGCAAGCTTGCTCATCATGACCATCACATGTTCAAGGCAGTGTGCATCCCCATACATCACCCTCTCTAATCCTTGTTTTGCAGATGAGGAGACTCAGAGAGCACAAGATACTTGCTGGATGTCGCACAGCCTTAGCATCAAACTAGTCTTAGGAGAGCCAAACTCAGAACACGAAATTCAGTCTGGAACCTGAGTGTACCAGGAACTTCCAGCTGTATCTTTGTCTCAGGCTTGCTGATCTATCCAACCCTGGTACTGATAGATCCTCTGGCTTTGGGCTGCGCTCTCTCCCTTCTGTCTAGCAAGTCCAAAGCTAGCCAGTTGCCCAGCTCAAAGCCTGCTTGTCTAAACACCATCAGACTTGGGGGGCAAGCAGGAGGGCTTTCAGTGCAAAGCTGGGCAGCACAGCACCGTTACAGAGCTGTTCTGTTGTGACATCTTGTCAACTTCCCCCACAAAAGACCTCTTTACTACCTAACTGAATCAAGAGGACAGATCAAGGCCATCAGGCCAGGTCAGCCCTGGAAGCTGCTTTGCACCAAGTCCTACTGCTCCGTGCAGAGGCCATACCTCCATCGTGTTGTGAACCCACCCTCGGTCAATCACTGGCATAGACTGATTTCCCAGGAATGGTGAGGGTAAGTCCTCACCAATTATCATGGCTGTGTTTGTGCCGAGTTTCTGACTTACAAGACAATTTTGGACACCCAAAGAAGAATCTGGTGGATAATAATATATCCATTATAACAATTAGTAATACAATATTATATTAACAACAATCACTCTATTAATGGTATTAGAAGCAATGGGAAACAAAGGCTGAGAGAGGTTGGATGACTTCCTGAGAAGCCACAGTTAAAACTTGAGCCCCACATCGTTTCACCTCTGGTAGCACCACCTCACAAATCTGCAGGGAAGATGGCCTCTGGATTGTGGATGCAAGAGCCTTGATCTTGTCCTTCACAGCACATCAAACCTCATGCAGCTGATGCCCCTCTCATAGCTTCAACTGACCTCTCATTACTGACTCTGCTCATGGTACTCACCACAGAAGTATCCATTTCCTTCTGGGGACACTGCTAAACTCTGACACTCAGCATACTTACATACACCTGCTTGGGTATATACATATCTGTATACAGAAGCACACATATATGCCCACTGTGGTGCCCCACACACCCACGCATGCAGTCCCTACACATGTACCTCATTTCCTGCACATGTTCAGAGCTCTCATAGAGGGACACACAGATCCTAAATGCACTCCCAATCTTGCATTCAGTATAGCTCGCATAATGTGCACACACACAATACTTTACACAGACTTAGGTGCATGCACACACATTCACACTTGATATTTTTATGCACACCTACACATATTCATATCCTTACATACAACACTCCATGAGCATATGAGTGCATACGGGTGCACATGGAGCTGAGACTTAGTATGTTTTGTTCCTTATGTGATCCCTCCTGATGCTGTGAGTCACAGAAGGCTTCAATGTCCTGTAGAAACCTGCAAACCATCCATCTTGTGGCTACATGTGGGACATGTGCCAGTCCTCTAGCCCAGTCTTGCCTAGAATGGCAGGGATGAGTGGCCCAGGGCCAAGTTCAGAATTGTAACAACAGAACAACTGTCATATGGGAACGGTGCCACCAGCCTTTTTCTCCCTGAACATTGGTTTGTGTCCCAGATTAGGCTTCGCCTGAGGGAAGTATTTCCCACATGACAAGGAACTTCCCCTCAGTGAAAATAGCTTTGTGAGGATACAATAGGGTGCCACTTGATGTCAAGCCTGAAAATAGTACTTCAGTTATGTGACTTTGGGTGAGTCCTTTAATTTCTGTGAGCCTCAGTTACTACTTCTGTGAAGTAGGGAGAATTATGCCTTCCCAGTAAGTGTGTATGGATAAATAAGAAAATAAATGTGCATAAATGCAGAACTTAAGTATATACATGTTAAGAGGAAGGTGGAATAAACAAGTGAACACAGGACAGCTGTGAACTGCACTCCAAGGCTGTCTCTGCTGAACTGTTCTTTTTTTGCCCTTTGAGCCCCCAAGCTGTTTTCTGTAGAGGTGGGTGACACTGTTTTCCTGCTCAGGGTTTCCAGGCCTTGATTTCCCATGAAGCTCCCATCCATAAACTCTTTCAGATAACCTTACCCAACCCACCCCCTCTCCCCCTCTCTTGATATCTCTCTCTTGCTCCCCTCTGGCCACATTTCCTTTCTTACATTATTTTAACACCTGCTTTTTTCCAGCCCCAGGGCCTTTTTTTTGGAATGCTTTGCTTGTGGAGGCTACTTGTCCTAATTCACACACAGGCAGTGGGTGCTGAGCCTCAATTCCTCTACTGCCTATTTTATTTCATCTCTCTGCTCAAATGCCACCTCCAAAGTGAGATATTGCCTATCAAAACAACCCTCTCCAGTCATTCCCTTACTTTTATTTCAGTTGTCGTGAATCTAGATTACACACCTACAGATTTATTGGCCTAGTGTCTGTCTTTTCCTCTTGAATGTGTGCTCCATGGTGGCAGGTCTGTCTGATCTGTTCCACAGTGAATTTCCAATGCCTACAGCAGAGCCTGGCATGTAACAGGCATTCAGCAAATACTTGCTAAATGAATGTACGTGTATAATTCTTGCCCTCACGGAAGCTGAATAAAATTTTCCATCCCTAACAAACTCACTCAGCTCCTTTTCTCTGCATTCTTTTCTCTTGTACAGCAGTGCATCATATCTGAAGTTTCCCCAGCCTCAGCTAGACTTATTAGGTACAGTGTTGGCACAAATGTTTGTACATGTGTTGATAAATGAGTGTGTTCAGTCTGATCTTTCCTAATGATTTTTAGGCAGGAAGCTGCATCAAAATCTTTTGTGAGCTTTATTTAAAGTACACTTGGCTGCACTTCTCTACACCCATTCTGGCTGGGACAATACAACTGGAAAAAATACCCCTGAGGAAACTCGCATGCAAATGACCTCAGGCCCTGTACTGAAAGGCAGGACAGAATCCAGCTAAGAGCACCAAAGGCCAGAGCCACACAGCCTGGGTTTGAACTGGACAGGGAATCTTATGTGACCTGAAATGTAGGGTGGAGTTTAGCTTACGAAGTTTTATTAGGGACACAATGAAAGATGTGTCAAGCACCTAACACAGTGCACAGCCTATAGTGAGTTCATGGTCACATTTCCCATGCACTTTAAATGATGGTTAAGTAATTAAATGATTGGTTTGCTGTAGGAGTTGTTCTTGATTTCCCTGCAGTGCTCAGGATATGACCTTTCCTGCAGTGGATGGTCAGTATGTGGAATTAGCTGACATACTGCCAAATAAACACACTGTAATCTCTCCCTTTTTGAAGAATAATCCTCTTAGATCCCTTCCTCCTATACATGTTGCCTCATTTTTCACTCCTTTACATTACAAAACTTATCAAAGGGTTTTCTACACTCATTTTCTGCAATTACTCTCAATTTCTTTATCTTTTACATTTTTTTTAATTAGGAAAACTTCAAACATACCCTTTGCTAATCTTCTGCTAGCTTCTTTGTTGGAGTATTTTTTTAATTTTTAAATTAGTGTATGTTTATGAGACATAATTATTACATTCATCTTGGCAAATTGGTATGTATACATATTGTATCTCGATCAGTTTTACTCCCTGTCCCTGCCTTCCGCTGACCCCCTTCTCAACTCTACAGAGTCTATCTCCCTGTTTCCTACCATCTCTCTTTTATTTTCCTGTTTAAATTATTTGTATTTTGGGTCTCTCGTATTAGATCAACCATGCAATATTTAGCCTCTGGTGTCTGATTTATTTCACTTAGCATTACGGTCTCAAGATCCATCTGTTTTCCTACAGCTGACTCAAATTTATCCTTACTTATGGCTGAGTTTACTTGAGTATTTTAAAACAAACCCTAGAAATTTCATTTTCACTCAGAATGTATCCCTAATAGTTAAGAACTTTTAAGAGATACAATAACAGTATCATTATCACACCTACCTAAATTAATAGTAATTCTCTAATCTCAGCTAATACCTCATCTGTGTTCAAATTTCCCTGATTGCCTTAAAAATGTCTTTCCAGTTGCTTTGTTTGATCAGGACCTCAGCAAAGTCCACACATGACATTTAGCTGATTTGTCTCATTAAGCCCCTTCCTTTTCCCTTCTGTCTTAAACCCACACTAATCAAGCTTCTACTCATATTGCTTTGCCCAAACTCTGCTTTTCAAGGTTAGCAACTGCCCCAATGTTGTCAATGGGCAATTCTTCCTCAGCGTACTGAGCATGTCAGCAGCATTTGATTCTTATGGTTCAAACTCTCCTCCAGGAAGCCTCTCTTTGCTAGAATACCTGGGGGCTTTTTGAAGCTTTTCTCCCATCCATGTGGCTGCTTCTGTCCACCTCTTGGCACTGGCCCACTCGGTAGCCTCTGCCCCGGTCCTCTTCAGTCTTGCCACTCCTTGGTGGTGCTGTCTCATCTCGGGATTTAGAAGCCATCTGAATTTCTATCTCCAGCCATTCCAAATTCCCTCTCTGTATCTTCACTCCAATGTGCATTGGGCATCTCAAATTTAACCTGTCTAAATCTCAATCACCCAGATTTCCCATCTCATCCTTCTAATGACCTTGGCCCATACCTTGGACTCTGCCTCAACCTGTCTTTATTTGCCCACTAATTCTTCTGGAAGTACTGCTTCCCAAACAGCTTATCACCCTGGTCCCACCTACTTCTACTGCCTACCCAGATTTTTATACCAACTTCTATCCTTGTTTCTCCCTTCCTTCTCTTTTCAGTCTGTTCTCAACCCAAAACCAACTCAGCATTCAAAGTTCCTCTTAGGCATTCTCTGCTCAAAATTATCTAGTGGTTCCCCATTTTTCTTAAAGTTAAAAACAAGTCTAACACTTCACAATGGACTTCAATGCCTCTAACAAGAAACATTGGGGATTTGCGGGAATAACTCAGTGGGAGAACATTGCTGTAGTAGGCACAAAGCCCTCAGGTAAGGAAGAAAAAAAGAAAAGAAAAGGAATTTCATGAAAGGATTTTGGAGTTTTTTCATCACTGCTGTACCCCAGTGCCTGAAAAAGAAACTGGCACCGGGTAAATATAATAAATATTTAAGAGAAAGAAGGGAACACAGATGCCACGACAACATATATTTATGCAGGGAGGGAATCCTATGCAAGAGTGCCAATTCATTCCTTAGGTCATTTCAGGAGGACTTCCTGTAAGAGGTGGCTTTAGGACTTGTCTTCAGCTTGTTCTGTATAATAGCTGACAGCTTCCTCAATCTCCATGGCTACTAAGAACAAAGGGAGCTCCAGGACACAAAAGTGAGCCAAATTCATGTCTGTAACTCCAATTACTTTGTCTATAATCCCAGTTTCTTGGGGGGCAGGAGAATTGAAAGTCTGTGGACAGCCTGGGCAATTTAGCCAGACCTTGTCTCAGAAATTTAAAAAGGGGAAGGAGGTTGGCAGCCTAGCTCAATGGTAAATCACTTGCCTGGCACGTGTGAGGCCCTGGGTTCTACCCCAGGACTGTGCATACTCACATACTTGCACACACAACCACAGGCACATGTGCACACACAGAGCAAGCTGAGCTAGGGAGTCATGAGGTTGAGAAGCACACTCCTGAATCTGATTTCTACTACAATCTGCTAATGTCTGAAGCATGTCTATAGCTGGAGAGGTGATTTCAAATGGAGCGCCTCATGTTTGCCTATCTTCTGCCCCCAGTTCTCAGAAAAGCCCACCTCAAATGTTGGTGCAGGGACAGGCTACCTAGAGGTTCTTCCCAGATTCACAGCAGGAAGGAAATAAGGACCTAGAATCATGGAGGTGCCATGGGATACCTTGCAGCTATTAAAAAACGAGTCAGCTCTCTTTATACTGAATATGAATCACTACAATACATTATTAGGGCAAAAATCAAAGTGCAGATATATTGGCATTTGTATAAAAAATAATCACACACACACACCCCACTTACTTGAATGTACGTAGCAAATCCATGGGAAGATATTTGGGAGATTGCTAAGAGAAGCTGGGATGGGGCAGTGGGCAAGTGGTTAGAAGACTGGGGTAGAAACTTAATAAAAGAAAAAAAAAGAAAAGAAAACTGGGGTAGAGACACTTTTCATTGTAAATTCTTGCATCTTTTACTAAGTCAGTGTATTATCTATTTTTGAGGGGTTTTGTTTGTGTTTTTTGTTTGTTTGTTTGTGTTGGTACTGGGGATCGAATTCAGGTCCTTGCCCTGGACAGGCAGGTGGCAGAACCACTAAGCTAAACCCCTGGCCCCTGTGTTATCTATTTGAAAAGAAGAGATTAAATTTTTTTTAAAAATACAACCAGATAGACAAAATGCAAGATGATAGAGCTGTATGAAAAGTTTAAGCATTTTTGGTAGAAAAACAAAAACCATCGGCACAAGTAGAGGTGGCTGAAGCCAGAAGCCAGAGTCTTTCAGGTGAGAGAGCCCTGGTGCCTCAGCTGTCCTCAAGTTGGAAGGGTCTCATCCCAGGGCTGAGCATGCCAGTGGGTTCCCACACCTCATGGGCAAGGCCCAGAATCTGCCAAGCGGCTTCCTTGTGCCACACCCTCTGGGCTGCAGGCCTACTCCTGGCACCATGTTCTGAAAGATCAGTGACAGAAGTGAGGCAAAGCCAACCACAAACCCACGTGGGGTAGGAAGCACCAGAATTTGGTGTTTTAGTCTGAGCTGATGGCAGGGAGCCGGTGGGGGCAGGAAGGCAAGGGAGGGAAAATGGCTGCCTTTAAATATTTGAAAAGTTGTCAGATCAAAGGAGGGGGGAGAAGTCTTACCTTCCAAAAGCACTTCCTGGCCAGTTCTTACCACCAGCAGGATCCCCAGATAATAACATTCACTCTGCTCATGGCTTGCTCTGGCATTCCTCCAAACTGTCACAGAGGCCTAGGAGGTGGTCACCATCCCGTTTCTACTTGTGACACCTGAGGCTGCCCCTGCTCAAGATCATGCTGTTAGTAAATGATGTAAATGATAGAACCAAGGGTCAAACCTGAGCCACACTCATAGATACCGTACCATGCTCAGTTATAGACTGAGCTAGAAGATCGCTTGAAATCCTGGGACCACAGTTTTGCAAAATACAACTATAAATAAGGCAAGGCTAAGAGGCGACTGGGATTCTTTTACAGAGGAGGCGTCTTGGATCCAAGAAGATCAGGACAGGTGGATTCTGAGTGCACAAGGGGATCCACTCACTCCAGCCTGAGCTGGGGCCTGGGAAAGCCAGCAGCAGGAGCACACACGGGGTCCAGCAAGAAGGGCGGGGCCCCCAGGACCAGGCGCTGGAGCTGCCACTGCGGAGCCGCGACCTGGTACGGACGCCC
>NW_022900917.1:62072088-62082120 GCF_012274545.1 Fukomys damarensis | reverse complement strand
TGCTCAGTGCTCAGTTCTGGGAGCGGGCGCGTGGGCCGGGAGATCCCGTCCTGCTCGTCAGCCTTGCGGGCTCTCCTACACGCCGAGATCGTGACTCCGCTCGCTCCCCAGCCAGCAACCCCTGGGGAGCGCAGCCCGCAGAGGAAGGGCTTCCCCAAGCTTGCAGGGCAATGGGGGCGGGCGGGGCGTCCCGGCTACGGAGGGGAGCGCTCAGTTCTGGGAGCGGGCGCGTGGGCCGGGAGATCCCGTCCTGCTCGTCAGCCTTGCGGGCTCTCCTACACGCCGAGATCGTGACTCCGCTCGCTCCCCAGCCAGCAACCCCTGGGGAGCGCAGCCCGCAGAGGAAGGGCTTCCCCAAGCTTGCAGGGCAATGGGGGCGGGCGGGGCGTCCCGGCTACGGAGGGGAGCGGCCGAGGATCTCAAGCGATCTCACGCGCGCTCCTCAGCGGCTCTGGGTTTTATGCTGCTTAGCCTGAGAGAGCCCAATGGAAATTTCCGGGCTATTTAGCGATTGAAGCCTCGGTGGAATTCGCTTCGTCCCTCCCCAGGGACCAAGGGGTCTGCAGCCGTTTTGGTCTCGGTTTTGTTTTCCTGAAGGGGAAAGTGAATTCAGAGTTTCCCCCAAAGACCCCATCCTCGGCTTCCTTGTGATGGCTTTGTCTAGGAGAAGCCATTTTCATGCCTGAGCTGGACCCTTCCTCCTATAGCAACCAGACTTGGTGAGCTGCGGGTAGAAGGGCAAGGAGGAAAATGAGTGTCCCTCATTGGGCAGTTTCCTCGTTGGAAATCAAGGCTTAGGAAAAGGGCTAGAATCTGCTCAAAGGTGGTACTTGGAGGTCTGTGAGGAGAACATGCAGTTAGAGCTATTATACTGGCTCCTGGGTCCCAGTCCCCTGCTTGAAGAGACCGTGCTGCCAGCCCAGTGCCTCTACCTGCTCAGAAGCGGGGACTGTGAGTAGAGCCCAAGAATATCGAATGTTAAATGAACCTCTTTGGAAGCATCCAGAGCATCTGCTTGTTGGACCAGGCTCTGCAGAGGAAAGACTGACGCTAAGCCCAAGCGAGAAATTCCCAACTGCTTGCAGGGTTTTTGTTTCTGTTGTTTTTAAATAATCATTATGTTAAATTGATGCACTGAATTAAAATTATGGTAGATTGGAATCATTCATCAAGGAAGAAATTGTGGAATTCCCCTGCCTCCGTGCCTGGGATGGGAGTGCAATCTTGATTGGAGGCAATCAGGAGGCTGGTTTGGTCTGGCACGTCTGAAGCCCAGAGAGGTGATTGGCACTGGGCCCTGGCCACAGCTAGCCAAGACAGACATAGGGAAATCACACTGCTGTTTGCTGTGCATCAGGCTGCTCTGTACCTGAACTTCCAAATGCTGTACCCCAACAGAGATTCCCAGACACACAGCCTTACAGCTACTGTAGCTGCCCACTATCTGGGCAACTTCCTCCACAGGCTCACTCTTCTGGGGTCCTGGTCTTTTGCATGTTCCAGACATAGTTGGGTATAGGCAGCAGATAGAGTGTGGAGGCACTGGAGACTCACAGCATTTTACAGAAGGGAAATCCAGGAGGAACAGGCTAGCCAAGGGAGATGAAGCATGTTCTGCAGAACAGGGAGAAGTTGTTCAGAGCCAGGACAGTGTGCTTATAATTGGTGGAGGTAAGAAAAGCCTTGCTGAGCTGTGTTGAGGCCTGCATGGTCTTTGGTGTGATCTGGTAGTCATCCATCTCTCTAGCCTAGGCTAACAACACACTCAGCCGCACAGACACATCCACACCAGTCTCCCCTACCACCTTCCATTAGGTTCCTGACATTTCCATAAACAATAGATCCTGCCTGCTAGAGAAATTAGACTAAGAGACCTGGAGCAGGTGTTGGTGTTGGCTCCTACTGAGTCTCACAGGCCTGATCCTGACCTCAGAATGCCCCCATCCAGCCTAGGGCCTCACCAGTGCTAGGCGAGTGCTCTGCTGCTGAGCCACACTATGGTGCCCTCTCTGTCCCACCAGGAAAAAGGCTGTAATTCAGGCCTCCTTTCTCACCATTAGGTCCATCGTTATGGACCTATTGCCCATTGCTTGTTGAACCTCCTCCAAGTTGTGTGCACGTGACTGAAATGAAACACTCTGGCACAGCTTTCCCCTACTTATGTACCTCCTAGGCAGAGGTCAGGAGCAGCAGGAGAGGACTCTCCTTGCTCATGGATAGGATTGAGGTGGACTGCATTAGCTAGAATGAATATTCCCATCCCCATCAGTGCCCTACTGACCTGAGGAGCTGAGCCTGCAAGGCTTCTTTTCACCCATACATAGCTGCAGTGAAGTATGCCCAAGCACATGGGCCCAAGCACAGCCTATTCCTCAAGAGGCCTCCCTCCACCCAGCCCTTCCTTCATCCCTTCTCCTCCCTCCACTCATCAATCCATGGAGCCTGCCTTGGGCCCTACTTCCAAGTTTATTTACTTACTCAACCAGGATTTATGAAGCTCCTGCTAAGTGTTGAGTTTTGCTCCCCTCTCCCATCTTTTTCAGGCATAGGACTCCAACCTTTGTTACCTGCTGACCCTTCCTGCCTACACTTACCATCCGATGGCAAAACCCAGTGGAGTCATGGGACATTTTATCAGCCAAAGCATTATCTTCAGATCCTATAAAAGAGCTTTCGGAGCATCACGATACTCCACTCCTTTTCTGGATGATTTTCCCGCATGACTGAAGCTCCCTGGGGAAGTGTCCCTTCTATAGTCTACATATTGTGGACCCTTGACTTACATACTCCATTCATTCACAAGGGCTGGATGTAACTCAAGTTGGTCAGTGAGGGCTCAGGCTCCTCTACACAGCCTTCAAAGTTTCTCAGGTGCACAGGCAAATCTCAGTGTCAGAGAGAACCTGGTCCAGGATTTCTCAACCCCACATAGGAAAGGTTGTTGTAATGCTCCTTCCAGAACTCTAAGAGTTAAATCTGTATTTGAGACCATCTGGAAGCACAAGCAGCCAGTGTTTGGGTTGTAACTCAAGACTTTGATCCTAAATGAAAATTAAAATTCGTGTCATAACCCACATTGTTTTTATGTCAGGCCGGTCATAACTTGAGATTCCACTGTAGTAACTTTTCCAGGTCAGTGTAGGGTACCCTGTTTCCTCCCCTTTATTCATCAATGCCAAGCAAGGAAATTCCAACTCTTTGCAAAATTTAGTGGAAGTAAAGATGCATGTAGATTCTCAGAAGCCTCTCTTGTGAGCCTTCAGCTCCTGCTGAGCTTCATGGCTTGGCCTTTAGTTAGCCAGTGTTGTTGTGCACTTTCCTCCCTTACCAAACCCTGCCCTGGGAAACTGCCCAAATGTGAAAGCCTGATTAGGTTAAATGACCAGTTTTTCTTCTGTCCTAGGAGAATTTGCATTTAAACAAAGGCGATTATCTTGAAGTGCTCAATCTCTGATTGATATTGTTGACATAGGTGAGATACTATGAAAGGCAGAGGGATTTCCCTGAGTCCCCTAAACTTCAGTAACTCCTTAGCTGTAGGTTTTTGTCTTGCACACCACAGAACAGTCCTGACAGGGTTTTCTGGCCCATCACCATGTAATGTCAAGAGCACAGGGTAAGAGTTAAGAGAATCTGAGCTCTAATCTTAGGCCTGCCACTGTCCAGTTGCTTCCCTCTCAGACCTTAATTTTCTCACTTGCCAAATGAGAAGTTTGTACCAGGTGGGTTAAAGGGTCCCCAGACACTTGGGCAGGCTGCCTGCAGGCCCTATTCACAGCAGCCTGCGTGGGGAGGAGAGGTAATACTCAGCAATCACCGGCCTCACAGTTACGTAACCCTCCTAGATTCCTTGTTCTAAGCAAAAAGCAACAGCAAACAGCTCATCCCCCACCCCCACTGAACTCCATGCCCCAGTGTGCATGTACACACATGTGCACACACGCACACACACACACACAGACTCCAGTCTTTGCTTATGGTGTTCTCAAGATACAACCACCCAGAAGAGAATTTTAGAAGCCCACTTTTTCTTTTTCATTTGTTTTCTTTTTCCTAGAATATATCTCATTCAAGAAAGGTCTTTAAGATTCTTTTGTTCTCTAGGTTGGATCAAAGTAAAGTCTCCTCTCCCCTATGCTTTTCACTCAGAAACTCCATGATATATCAGGGTCTCTTCTTTTCCCCATCCGTCCTGCTGTACTCTCCTGCTTTCTAACTCCAGGGTGCTGCAAAGAGCAGATCTACCTTCCATCCCAAGAAAGGAGAAATGCAGTCAGCTTTCTTTCCATGGAAGTGGAAAGTACTTCCCAGATTTAGACTGCATTCCCCTCTCTCCACCTTGTACTTGACAGGTCAGTATACCTTTTCCTAGAGGAGACTGTAGCTTCCCAATTTAGGAAATGGTGGAGGTCCTTATTGCCATGGGGCAGTAGATGATAACTCAAGTCCTTTTTATGTCCTCAAGAGAAGTTCAGATTTTTTTTTTTTTTTTGGTATCAGGGATCAAACTTGAGACCTTGTACTTGGGAGACAAGTGGCAGAACCACCGAGCTAAATCCCCAGCCAGAAGTTCAAAAATCTTAAAATGCAACAGAAGAGATTTCTGTTGGGCTTTCAGAGCATTTCCCAGCTATGAAGTTATAGACCACTAGCAAGTGGTGGATTTGACCTGCCTACTTGCTTTTATTCAAAGTAAGCTCAGCCTTCATGTCTCTGGAATAGCTCGGATGCCCATTGCCCAGAGGTAAAGGAATAAATGAAAAAGGGCACATTTGGAGAAGTGGCCTGGTAGAATAGAAAGAAACTCCATCCTGGATTCTTGCCTGTCACTGTTACCTGGCATTAGATGCAACTCCTGTCTTTCCTGCATTGTGGTTTCTTTATATGTCAAGATACTACAATGTATTGAGCACTTACTTGGCCTGGAACAATGTTAATGATGCTATCTAATTTTTAAATTTTACAATAACCCTTTAAAGTAGACATTATTCTTCACTTCATACATGGAAAAGAACGGCTGAAAGAAAGGAAATAATAAATGCATGGTCTCCCAGCTGGGAGTGGTAATAAAACCGATGTGCATGCCCAAACCTCATGTTCTTAACCACCCAGATCTGAACATTCAGTGATTCTGTGGCGTTCTGAAGCTCCTTTTACCTGAAAAATCCAACTTCACCCTCACCTTACCTCTTGATTCCCTTCCGGCCCTCATTGCCTGAAGGGAGGACAACCATGCTTTTCCTCTGGAGAAACAAGAGACCTTTCACAGCTCACGTGGGAACCTGTACTTTGTGCTTTCCCAAAAGCAGAGGAGGAAGTCACCACAGTGGCCTGAGCCTTGACAACTTTGCCAGATGGGTAGACACTAGGGAATCTGCCAGGTACAATGAGAGCGTCCCCAGGATCTATCACTAAGAAATCCCTTATCAAGCTGCTGATGCCCTGTGTCCAGAGCTACCAAAATATATTTGGATCCCAAAGATAAAATCATTTCCAGCCTCCTCAACAAGGGCAGTTAAACTAAAACTAAAACTAAAACTCTTTATATGGGATTTCAGTTCAAGAATTGAGTCTCTTTCCAGATTCTAGTTCTGTTTGTCCTGGATTGCTCCTACTTTCTCTTACCATTCTCCCTTCCCTCTTCACCCTGCCCTGAGCCAGGCTGACTTTTCTGTACAATTGACCTTTGAAACTCAGGTTGCACAGATATTTGCTGAATCAGCAGGACCCAGCTGCTGTTCCTCTTGCTTGGTCCTTGGCCAAAGGGAAAATTTGCCAGGATGGCTTTGTGAGACCTGGTGGAATTGACTGTGTAGGTCTGGGAACGGCTTAAGGATGTAGAAGGAAATACTAGGGTGGAGTAAGGCACAGGGGTCTCCCAGAGGCTGGGGAATGACTAGTTTCTAGAAAATTGTGGTCTTTTTTAATGAAAAAGAGGAAAGAACAGCAGTCTAGGTGCTTGGAGAGGTAGGAGACAGTAATCTTTACAAACCCATTCTGCACCAGCTTCCAGGTATGAGCAAAAATATATTGACACTCCCTCCTGCTAACGAACTTTCATTCTGGATTCATTTTCCAGCTTGCTGGCTAGGAGTCCTCTCCCTGGTGGGGACAAGAGAAGGAAAAGAGGCAGCTTGGGGAGCCTTGGTCTCTGCAGTCAAGCCTTCAAGACACAAGACAGACAAAGGCCCTTTGTGGCAAGGCTTTCCTTACCCACTAACAAGTTCATCTGGAAGGAAGGTGTGAGAAGATGGAATGATGAACACATGCAGTACAGATATCTTGGACACTATGTCTTCTGGGCTGCCTCCTTTCCAGCTACTCTGCTCTTTCTGTTCCCTAACATGATCTCTGGCACTGAACCTGATTTTTGTGCTCATCCTTTTTGCCCTGTTATATTCTGGGTGGGGATAGCTGTAGATAGCTGCAATGTGCTTATATCTGTTTAGATATTTCTAGATATGTGTCTCTCGGGTGTTAAGCAAGGACTATTCCTTCTTTTCTATCTTTCCACAGCATGAGTGCTGGGTTTGGAATGGACTGGACAGCTGATACATTTAGTTGACTGATGGAAAGACCTTAAGATTCTCTTAAGAGCATTCAGGATGAGCCATTCCTGAGCCACCACCTTCAAACAGACAATCTTAAATCAATGGCAGCAGTGATACCTGCTCCAACAGCATCTTACACAACTCAAGCCAAAAGGCACATCCCACAATTTTCTAACCATCCCCAGCCTTCATTAGGCATGAGACTAAGGAGCTCTGAGGATGACACAAGATTTATATCATTCAGGGCGAGGGGTATAGCTCAGGGGTAGAGAGCTTGCCTAATACGCACAGGGCCATCCCAGGTTCAATTCCTAGCACCACAAAAAAAAGTCATGATTTATTTCCTGCTTACAAGATGAGGGCAAAAAGGCAAGAGATTGTTCTGTGTCACTTATGTAGAAGTGAAGGTTGATGAGGAAAAGTACTCAAGGGAGAGGGAAGAAAGGGGGAGAGAAAAGAAATGGAAAAGAGAAGAAAGGGACAAGAGGAAAAGAGCAAGAAAAAAATGGTGTGAAAGACCAGGAAGAAAGAGAGAAGACCAGGAGCTACTAAGCCATTTAGACTTTGTGACCATATTGAACTGGGGAGCTTGGAGTAAAAGCTGAATTTGAAGTATAATGCAAAGATCCCCCTTGCTTCCAGTAGTCATCTGCATGCTCAGTGGAGAACTGATTCAGCAGGGAGCTCCCTGGAGAAACCCAGAGTGAGGGCAGCCAGTTCTGCTCTTCTCCTTACTTCACCCTATCTGTAGCCATCTTTCCCTGTCATCTGGCTCTCTCTAACCCTGCATTGTGGAGAAGTATATGCAGAGGACAGATTTTCTGAATGGGAGCCATGGGTAGAGAGCAGGGTGAGGGCAAACATGTAGCCAGCTATGGGGATTCCTCCTTGAGGTTCTGTGCAGGAATGTGGGTGGAAGTTAGGCAAAACAGTGAGGGAAGAAATGGGTGGTCCAAAAGGCAGTCAGGCAGGCAGAATGTGAATGACTTCATATTCAAAGGAAGAGGGAGGAAGTGGGGCAGGTATATTCCTGCTCTCTAAGTCCCTGGGTGTCAAGGCCTGGGGAGCAGGGGTAAAGCTCAAGGCTCTAGAGAAATGAGCTACTGGGATTATCAACCTCTGAGTGCACGGCACAACTTTATGAGTAAAAGATTCCAACAATTTCCACTCTCCTCCACCATGATAATTGTTTCTTATTTTTGTTTTCCTCCCTTCAGAAACAAAAGCAAGGCAGGGGAGAAGGTAAGATAAGAATGTGACGACACACTGTTGATGTGTGAAGCTGGGTAAGAATGTAACTGAGTCCTAGATTTCTAAATTCCCAGCAGGAATATCCGGACAGAAAGTGTGGGCTCTCCAGACTGCTTTGGGGGCCCCAGAAAAGTTTTCTTATTAAGAAGAGTTACTCAAGGTTCTATTGAAAGCTTCATTCCTTTCTTGCCCACACAACCCTTTGAAGAGTTGCAGAGAAAGTGGGGACACAGTGACGAGAAGGGAGACACCAAATGTCATGACAGGATCAGGTATAGTTATCACCAGGAAGCCATGGCTGCCCCCAGGGAAATGAAATGGAACAGTTAATTTCCCCTATTTGGGGGAAAGGCCATATAATATTTGGAAGAATGCTGCCTTTTGCTGAACCATGGGCAGTGTAGAAAACCCAACTTCTGCTTTCTATGCCAGAAAGAAAAGGAAAGAAAGCCATGAAATTTCAAAGACAAATGAGCCATTGAGGGAGTTGAAAAATAAAAGTGTATCTTCTTGGGATTTGAATCAAATGCTTTAGACCTGTCAAGCCAAATCATCCTGGATCTTCACCCCATGGTTCTGTTAAAACCTCTATGACCTACCATGCCCTGATCCTCCTTTTCTAACTCCACAAGAGATGGGAGAAGAAAATGCAGGGTTTAGAAGGGTGATGCTGGGGAGAAAAATGAGTGTCTCCCAGACATAAAACACACTTGAGATTGAATGAAGATGAGGTTCTTAGCCATGACTTTTCCAACTCTTCCATTCCTTTAATACTGTCACTGGCAGGGCCAGGTGCCAGCCAAGTGCTGATTTCTCCAGGGCTCTTCTGCAGTTTTTCCGTCACCTGTCTAATCAGAGAAGGAAAGCTGACATGATCACAGCCTTCCCAATACACATGACTAAATATCCCAGCCACTTTTCATTTATTCTTTCTATATTCCTAGTCCATGGGCCTCATCAGTGAAGAAAAATCTTGAAGTCCAAGAATTGCTGGATGGAGGTAGCTAACATTTCTTTTGAGTCCCGATATAAGATTTCAGTTATTGCCAAACAGCCAAGGGGACATAGGGTTTGCAATCACTAGTCATAACAGAGCTTTACAAAGGCATTTCATCCAAATAACTACTGTGTGCCAGCTATTCCCCTCATTTTCCCCTTTCCACAATTGCCAACCTCGCTGCGGATACCCTCCTTGTGAGTCAGAAGGAAAAGCTGTGATCAGACTGAGTTCCTGCACTATGGCTGAGTCCTCCATTGCTTTGGTCAGTTGCCCTCCTTGCACCCCTCTCTGCAAGGAGAAAGGTGCCCACTCAGGCCAAAGCAGAGTAATCTTCCTCCAGTGAGCCATTCCTGGCTTTGACTCCCACTGCACCAGTTAAAGAGGCAGCTTGTTCATCTAGAAAATGCTTTCTCCCACCTTCATCTCCCTCTGTCTCCAGCTCCCCTGCCTTTTCACATCGCTCCTGCCTTTCAGCTTTATCCTCTGCCTCCTAAATTCCCTTCTATCCTCATTTTGGAACCCCTCCCAAGTCCCTTTAAAGCTCTTAACAAGCCTCTTGCCCAATCCTCTGTCTTTTTTCAAATCTCTCAATTTAAATAATTTTACTACCTAAATTACCCCTCAAAATTTCCCTAACTTAAATCTTTTAATGTTCCCTCTTCCTTCAGTTTAATCTTCATGCTAACTTCCTCTCAATCTGTCCCCTTTACACCCTGCCAGTTTCCAATATCCTCAATTGCTTAACAGCCTTTTTTCTCCTTCCTTGCCATCAAAGGTACTCTGAATAAAATCACCCTCTTGCTCCAGCATCCACAAATCCTTCTTAAACACGGAGACCGTTCTCTCCTTTCCTCAGGATCTGCTTGACACACTTCTCCCTCAAGGCATCTTTTCAACCCTCCACTTCACACTAGCGTAGTCCTCAGACTCTTTTACACGCACCCCGTTTCCCCCTCCTCACACCCACTTGCTTCTTCTCCCCCCAACACAATAGTCCCCATCTCCTCTTCCCCACTCACTCGGGTCTCCTGCTCAGGACGCCCTTGCCGAGGGCAGCCGAGGATTTGTGCTGAAGGAGGGCTCCGGCGGCAACGCAACAACTCAGGGGACGCTCCTTCTCCTTGTCGGCCGAGGCCCCAAGGGTTACCAGGTGCTGGCGGGGCGACTGGGGTGGGTGAGCCCTGCTGACGGCGCCCGTTTGGGACTGCGCGGTGAGCTGTCCGTGGTGCT
>NW_022900917.1:62028233-62071598 GCF_012274545.1 Fukomys damarensis | reverse complement strand
TGCCACACGGACATTCACACACGCACGAGGGGCGGGACCGCAGCGCCGGGCCCACCCACCTCCCGCCTCTGGGCTTCCTGAGGAGGCCCTGCTTCCCGCTAGGCGGAAAGCGGGGGAGCGTGGGAAGGGGGTTCTGGGGTGAGGGGCAAGATATGGGAAGAAGGACCTGAGAGAAACCCTACTGTCAAGAAAGCGACAGCGAATTAAACGAAACAGGAGCAGCGGCACTAGGAAAGTGGGGTGACACTGATAGAGAAGGAGACAAGGGAAGAGGAAAAGAAGAGGTGAAGCTGGGAGAATGAGGAAGCATAAGAGGGCATTGAGGACAGAGGGAGAGAGAACCCTGCTAAAGGAGAGGAAAGCCTACGACGATAGAGGGTCAAGAATTCTTTTTGATGTGTCCAGCCATCCCAGAGGCAGGGAGCCCATCTTAAAGACTTTTGGGCTCTCCTCTTTTGTGCTCAACAATTTGTTCTGCTAAGGAATCCCTGGAACACACGATCTTGGTATTTAAAGGCCCTAGGAAACATCTGAGTCTGCTGTTTCACCCAGATGTGTGGGAGCAAGGTGGGAAAGCTATTCATGCTGAACTTTTTCTGAGAATCAGATCTCAGGACAGTTTTGGTCTGGTCTGACTTCTGAACAGATTGTTCTGTTTGATAAATATTTAGGAAGTGCATGCTATTAGGAAAGCCTGGGCTAGATGAAGGTAAGGTGAAAATGACTAGGCTTTTTGCTTATGAATAATTGGATGAAACAGGTAATAATTAATTGCCTTATCATGCATTGTTGATGGTGATGGTAAGTGATAAGATAGATTTATGCCCAGAGTGCTGTAGAAACCACCAGGAGATCTGAGAAGTAGTTTTCTTGGAGGAAGTTTACACTTGTGAGAAAAGTTTTCTTGGAAGAAGTGAGGCACAAGCAAAAGCTCAGAGATATAAATCAGCAATGACCAAATCATCCTTTCTACAATGGTTGTGTATAAAACAACCACCAAATGCAATGTGTTATATACTAGGATCTGTGCAGGCTACACTTAACTGAGATCATGAGTTATAGTTTCTATAATCAAGTAGATCACAATGTAACACAGTAGGTGTGGAATGCACATGGATAAGTAAAAAGGCAAGTTGAAATTTTTCTAAGAGCTCTTCAAGTCACATGCCATAGGAGTTCAGGGCAGAGAGGGGGGCTTTGACTATGATGATATAAGGCCTGATGAACGCATCACTCGAGCTGATCATGAAGGATAGGAAAAATTTCAACAGGCAAAACAAACAGGGGAAAAGAAGATGGGGAAGATATATGAGGTAATGAAGGAAAATACTAAAGAATGGAGATAGAGCCTTTCGGTTTCATCTAATTTGCCAGGGACGTGACTCTTCTTTTATAGGAGTGGTACAGAAAGGAAGCATGACTATGAGTGCTCTTCATGTATGCTATTGCATTCTCTGAAGAGAAGGCTCCATCGGGCGTCCTGCCTATCTGCTCTTCTTCCAGGATAAGTGGGTGGATGGTGTGGTATCTAGCCAGCTACGGTAAGTGGGCAGTACTTTGTATCCAGTTAGCTGGAAGCCTATTGATGCCACTCATGGATGCCTTTATGGGAAAGAATTTGTCCTTTGCAAATAAACTGCTTTCTCTGCATTGATAATGTATGTTTATTTTGGTTTCTCTTGTTTATCTCCAAGCAAACTTCCCTTAGTAAGAATGAATGAAGAGGGCTGGGGATTTAGCTCAGTGGTGCCGTGCCTGCCTCCAAAGCACAAGGTCCTGAATTCGATCCCCAGTACCATGAAAATAAAAACACAAACAAACAAAAAAGAATGAAAGAAGGAAACACATCCATAGCTAGGCAACTGTTGATTTGTTATCCAACACCAATACCCCTCCTTCCTTCCTTTCTTCTTTCCTTTCTTCCTTCCTTCCCCTCTCCTTCTTTCTTTTCCTCCCTCCTTCATTCTCTACCCCCTTGGTACTAGAGGTTAAACCCAGGACCTTCATATTGAGCTGCATTGCCAGCCCTCTCTATACTGAAAAGGGATCTTGTTGCATCACCCAGGGTTGGCTCAAACTTGCAGTCTTCCTGCCTAAACTTCCCAGAGTGCTGGGATTACAGGTGTGTGCCACCACTTGTGGATCGAGATCAATATTATTCCTACAAGTGGAACAGTGTGGAGCATAATTATCCATGAGGATTGATTAAAATGTAACAATCTGGGCCCCTTATCATTCCTGCTATACTGTGTCCCTAGAAATGGGCTCAAGTAACTTCATTTTAACTTTTTTCTTTTATTTAAAACAACCCAAATTATTGAATTGTAATTTATGTGCAACAATGTGCACTCAATTTGAGAATACAGCTTAACAAATTTTGACAAATAAACTCATGCAGTCGCCACTATAATAAAAATTGCAGTCATTGCAAAATGCAAGTTCATGCTCCTTTGCAGTCGATTCTTGTTGTCCACAGCCCAAGTTAACCACTGAACAGCTTCCTGTCAATAGATGTTAGTCTTGCCTGTTACAGAATTTAATATTAATGGAAATCATATAGTGTGTGCTTTTCATGACTTTTTTGCTCAACATAATGTTTTTAAGGTTCATCCATCCCTGTTACAAGTATCACTAGTTTGTACCTTTTTATTTCTGAGAATATTCACAATAGATACACCATAATTTCTTTATCTATTTACCTGTTGATGGACATTTTGTTTTCCAGTTCTGGTTATTTTGAATCAATGCTATGATGACTAAAAAAACAAGTACTTATGTGGACATATGTTTTGTCAAGAGTAAAAATCTAGAACTGAAATTACCTTATGTATATATATATATATATTTAACTAAGAAACTGGCAAATTGTTTTTCACAGTAGTGGCACTATTTTTTATTTCCATCAGCAATGTATGAGGTTCAGATATTTCTCATTCTTACTTATATTTGCTATTGTCATCCTCTTTTTATTTTATCAAATTGAGTCGTTCAGTATAGTACATCTTTTTCCCCCATATGCGGATTTAATCCAAGGTCTTTGCATTGAGCTACAAACAAAACTCTTTTATTTTGAGAAGAGTTCTCACTGAGTTGCCTGGACTGGGCTCAAACTTCCAATTCTCCTGCTTCAGCCTCCCAGAGTCTTGGAATACAGGGGTGCACCACCACCCCCAGCTCAATATGTTTGAGCATTATTTTCCCAATCACTAATGCTGTTGAGCATCTTCTCATGTGCTGACTGGCCATTTGTATAACTTCTTTGCCTCCTGTTTCTACTGAACTCTTGTTCTCTTATTGAGTTGTAAGAGTTTTTTACACATTCTGGAAAGCAGTTTTTGTCAGATGTATAAATTTCAACTATTTTCTTTCAATGGCCTGCTTTGTCATTTTATTAGTATTGTCTTTTGAAGAGCAAATTATCTAACTATAATAAAAAACTTACAGGGAAGATGGAACGGGTAGGGGAAGGGTAAAAAGGGAAAAAAAAAATGTGTAGAGCAAATTATCTAACTATAATAAAAAACTTACAGGGAAGATGGAACGGGTAGGGGAAGGGTAAAAAGGGAAAAGAAAAAAATGTGAGATAATGAAAAGATGGAAATAAAGTGTTTGTAGATGGGGAGGGGAGGAGGGGGTGAAGGGAGGGCAGAGGTAAGGGGAAAAAATGAGAATCAAGACTTGCCATGTAGAGGTACAAGATCTCAACAATGAATGTAACTGTGCTGTATCCCTAAAATGTACCAATAAACTCAATTAAAGCTGAAAAAAACTTACAAATTTTCTGTTGATAAGTGTTTTTTTGTGTGTCCTACCAAACATTCGTGGCCAGCAAGGCATGGTGGCATACACTTGTAATCCCAGTTAGTTGGGAAGCTGAGGCAGAAGGGGTGCAGCTGAGGCCAACCTGGGCAACTTAGAGGGAGCCTGTCTCAACATAAAACAACAAGGGGCAGGCCAGGGATTTAGCTCAGTGGTTCCGTCACCTGTCTCACAAGCACAAGGACCCAAGTTCAACCCCCTTTACCAAAACCAAAAAAACAAGAAACAACAACAACAACCAAAAAAAACCAAGGGGCTAGTGTAGAGCACTTACCTAGCATATGCAAGGCCCTGGGTTCAGTCCTTAGTACTGCAAATAAATATATAAACAAACAAATAAAATAAGTTCTCTGCCTACCTGGAGGTCACTAACATATTCTCCTATGTTTTATTCTGGAAATTACATAGATTTTTCCTTTATGTTCACATCTTTGATCCATGTTACATTAATTTTTGTGTTTGTCATAGAGTTAGGTTTCTTTCTTCTTCTTTTTTTTTTTTAAATGTTTGTCAGAATTTACCACTGAAGTCATCTCAGTCTAAGGGTTTTCTTTGTGGGAAGGTTTGTAACTACAAATTCAGGTTCTTTGTTAGGTATAAGCCTATTTGAATATTTTATTTCTTTGTGTGTCTATTTTGGTAATTTGCATGTCAGGTAGGCAGAATGACCTCCCTAAGGTGCTGATGTCTTTTTAATCCCTTAAATCTATAAATGTGTTAATTTACATGCAAAAGAGCTTTAAATACATGATGAAGTTAAGGATCTCAAAATGGTTGATTATCCTATTACTTAGGTGAGCCCAATATAACCAAAAGAGTCTTTATAAGAAGGATACAGGGGTGTGAGATTCAGAGAGGAGATGTGATAACAGAGGCAGAGGTGAAGCCAGCCCTCATGGTGCACACCTGTAATCCCAGGATTTAGGCAGGTTGACATAAGAGGATTGAATGTTGAGCCCGGCCTGGACAATTTAGAGATCTAGTAAGACCCTATCTCAAAATAAAAAGTGAAAAAGTCAATGGATGAAGTTTGTCACAAGGGCACTGGGTTAAATCCTCAGTACTAAAAACAAAAGCAAAAACAAAAAAAGAAGAAGAAAAAGAAGAGCAAGCGGGGGCGGGGAGGAAGCAGGAGGAGGATAAGCAGAGAGACAATGCTCTCTGGTGCCTGAGAAGCTAGAAAATGAGTTCTCCCCTGGAACCTCCAGGAGAAACACAATCCTGACAATACCTTGATTTTACCAAGTAAAATTAGTTTTCAGATTGTGCGTTCTGGAGCTACAAGCTAATAAGTTCACTGTACTGCTTTAAGTCACAGTGTTTGTGTTAATTGATTTAAACAGCAGTAGAAAACTGGTGCATACCTATAATTTCAGTACTCTGGGAAGCTGGGGCAGGGGAATCATAAGTGCAAATCCAGCCGGGGCAACATAATGGCTTAGTGAGACCCCACATTAAAATAAAAAATAACAAAGGACTGGAGATGGAGCTCAGTCTGAATGGAGCCTCTGGTTTGAATTCACAGTACAACAAAGCAAAACTTGTATAGTCTCCTTCAAGAAATATATCCATTTTGTGAGTTGTCAAACTTGTTTATATGAAGTTACTTATATTAGCCTGTTAGCTTGATAATATACACTGGCTATGTAATGATGTCCCCCCTTTTCTTTCTTTCTTTTTTGAGAGATACCATATGGTATTCATTTTTAAATTAATTTTATTGGTACACTTTAGATACACCTAATGATCACATTCATCATATAGAATTTGTACCTGTACATAGTATCTTGATTCTTCTTTTTTCCCCAACCCCTTCCCCTCCCTTCGACCCCTTTTCTTCTTATTTACAAAAAAATTTACATTTTTTCTGTCTATTCTTTTTTTTTCTTTTCCTTTCCTTCTTTTCCCCCCTCTCTTGTTCCCCTTTCCATTTGAAAATTTTCTTCCTATTTCTGATTTTTTTTTTTTTTTTTTTTGTAACAGGGATCGAACTCAGGCCTTTGTGCTTGCAAGGCAGGGAGCAGGCAGCAGAACCACTGAGCCAAACCCCCGGCCCTCTGATTATCTATTATACATTTTTGTCCTTGTTTACCTATTGGTCACTTACACCAGAGAAACATTGTGATATTTAAATGTATGTGTCTACTTTATTTCACTTAAGAGTAGGGTCTCAAGGTGCATCCATTATGTAGAATTATCTCAAGTTTATCCTTCCTTATGGCAGAGTAGTGCTCCATTACATATTTTTAAACCCCTATATCTTCTTTAACCATTCATCTGCTGATGGGCATTTGGGCTGTTTCCAAGATTTAGCTATTACAAAGTGTGCCACTATAAACATAAGTTGCAGATATCACTATGGCATGATGTTTTTAATTCTTTTTGGGAAGATAACAAGAAGGGCAATAGCTGGGTCAAATGGAACCTCTAGTTTTACTTTTTTTAGGAATCTCCATACTGATTTCCACAGTGGTTGCAACAGTCTACACTCTCACCAGCAGTGCAAAGTGTTCCTTTACCCCACAGCCCAGCCAGCATTTGTTATTGGTTGATTTCTTCATAGTAGCCATTCTTTCTGGAGTGAGATGGAATTCCAGTGTTGTTTTAATTTGCATCTCTCAAATGATCCGTGATGTTGAACTTTTTTTTCATATGCTATTTGTACTTCTTCATCTGAGAAGTGTCTTTTCAGATGCCCATTTTTGGATCTGGTCTTCAAATTTGGGGGGTCTGATTTTTTAGTTCTTTGTATACTCTAATATTAGTCCTTGTCTGAGGAAATACTTTTTTCTGACTCTGTGGGTTGTCTATTCACTCTATTGGTGGTTTCTTTTGCAGTGCAAAAGCTTTTTAATATGATGAGATCCCATCTGTTGATTCTTTGAAGTATTCCCTGTGCAAGCAGGATTTTGTTTGTAAAGTTTTTGGTTTTTTTATTTTTGCCCTATACCTATGTCTTTGAGAGTTCTACCAGCAGGGTGTGGAGGCTTGTGCCTGTAATATCAGCACTTGGAAGAGTGAGGCAGGAGAATTGCCATGAATTCAAGGCCAGCCTGGATTATATTTCAAGACCCTGTTTCAAAAAACAAAAACAAACTAAAAAGAACTCTACCAACAGAGTTTCTGTTTTAATATTTAGATCTTTGATCCATTTTGACTTTGGTTTAGTGCATGGTGAGAGATATGGGTCTAACTTTAATCTTTGGCTATGGAAAGCCAGTTTTTCCAGCACTATTTAATTATTAAAGAGGCTATCTTTTTTTCTAGGGAAAGTGTTTGAGCCCTCTGTCAGAGAAAAGGTGGATGAATCTGTTTGGAGTTGTTTCTGCATCTTTCAATCTATTCCATTGATCCTTGGGTCTGTTTTTTTTTTGCCAGTACCATGTTGTTTTTATCACAGTAGCTTTGTAGTATAATTTCAAGTCAGGGTTGTGATGCCCCCTGCCCCGCCTTTGTTGCCCAGAATTGCCTTTGCTATTCTAGGTCTCTTCTGGTTCCAAATAAATTTATAAATTATTTTCACTAATTCTGTGAGACATACTGTTGGTGTTTTGATTGAAACTGCAGTAAATTGGCATGATAATTTTAGAAATAGGACCATTTTCACTCTATTGATTCTGCCTATCCAAGAACAAGGGATGATTTTTCCATTTCCTGATATCCTCTTTGATCTCCTTTTTCAGAGTTCTGTTGTTTTCAATGCAGAGCTCTTTTACTTTGTTAGATTGATTCCTTAGTGTTTCACTTCTTTTGATGTTATTGTGAAAGGCCTTGTTTCCCTAATTTCTTTCTCAGTGAGTTTGTTATTTGTGTACAGAAATACTATTGATTTTTGAGTGGTTGACTGTTTATCCAGCTACACTACCAAATTTGGTTATTAAATCTAGGCATCTTTTGCTGGAGTTTTTGGGGTCTTCTATGTAGAGTATCATGCTATCCACAAATAATGATAATTTAATTTCTTCCTTTGTTGTCCTTACTCTATTTCTTTATCTTGTCTAATTGCTCTGGCTAATGTTTCCAGAACTATATTGAATAGAAGTGATGGTATTGGACATCTTTGTTGTTCCTGAGCTTTCAGATTTTTTTTTTCAGTACCAGGCATCAAACTCAGGACCTTGTGCTGGCCAGGCAGGTGCAACTCCACTGAGCTAAATCCTCAGGCCAACTTTCAGTTTTTGACCATTTAGTATGATGTTGGCTGTTGGTTTGTCATAGATGGCTTTTATCAGATTGAGATAAACACCTTCTACTCTACTTTTCTGCAGAGTTGTTTTTGGTTTTTTTTCTCATGAATGGGTGTTGGACTTTGTCAAATGCTTTTTCTGTATCTATTGATATGATCATTTGATTTTTGTCCTTGGCTCTGTTAATATGATGTATTACATTTATTGATTTGTATATGTTGAGGCAATGAGCCAGAGGATCCATTTCTTCTGGGTCCCTATCAAGGTGAAAGACCTCATTTC
Source organism: Fukomys damarensis (assembly GCF_012274545.1). Taxonomy (NCBI): domain Eukaryota; kingdom Metazoa; phylum Chordata; class Mammalia; order Rodentia; family Bathyergidae; genus Fukomys; species Fukomys damarensis. Next base: position 62,063,310 of record NW_022900917.1, on the reverse strand, counting down.
TGGTACCCAGCCTGAAGAGACATAAGTGGGGAGAGACTAGGGCTGGTTCCCTGTTACCTTGGCTCATTTTTAGGACAAGAATTAGAAATAAAATTATACCAAGGGGGTAAGGGTTAGGGTGGGGGTAGGAGGGAATAAAAAACAACCCTGAAGACCCCTGATCCCCAGGCATAATAGGTGGCTGCATCCCTGGGATGAATCCTACTTGGTCATGGTGTACAGTCTTCTTAATGACTTGCTGTATTCTGTTTGCCAGTATCTTATTGAGGAGTTTTGCCTCTATTTCATTAAGGAGATTAGCCTGTAGTTCTCTTTTTTGGTTACATCCTTCTCTGGTTTTGGAACCAGGGTAATACTTGTTTCCAGGAATGAATTTGGGAGTATTGCTTCCCTTTTTCAGTTTCATTAAAGAATTTGAGAAATAGTGGCATTAGGTCTTCTCTAAATTTCTTATAGACTTCAACAGTGAATCTGTCAGGACCTTGGCTTTTCTTTGTTGGTAGGTTTTTAATTACATCTTCAATTTCATTGATATTGATTTATTTAGAATTTTTAGGGCCGGGGATTTAGCTCAGTGGTTTGGTGGCCTGCCTTGAAAGTGCAAGGACCCTAGTTCAATCCCCGGTACCAAAAAAAAAAGAATTTTTATATCTTCTTGATTCGCTTTTGTAGTTCATATGTATCTAGAAATCTGTCAGTTTCTCCTGTATTTTCCATCTTATTAAAATTCAGATACTTGATGTAGGCAATGATGATCTTCCGGATTTCTGCAGGATCGATTGTGATTTCACCCTTTTCCTTCCTAATTGCATGGATTTGAGTTGTTTCTTTCCTTTTTGTAATAAGATTGGCTAAGGGTTTGTCTATTTTGTTTAACCATTCAAGGAGCCAACTCTTTGATTCATTGATTCATTATATTGTTTTCTTAGTCTGAATTGCATTAATATTTGCTCTGACTTTTATAATTTCCTCCCTTTGTATGTGCTTTGGGTTTAACTTGCTTTTCTTTTTCTAGTAGCTTGAGGTTCAACAGTAGGTTGTTTATTTGAGTTCAATCTGTTTGTATGATGCAAAAATTCATTACTATATATTTCCCTTGTAGGACAGCTTTCATTGTGTCTCATAAGTTCTAATATGTTGTATTGGCATTATTATTTAACTGTAGAAACTGCTTAATTTTTTTTCTTTAATTTCATCTGTGACCTATTGCTTGTTCAGGAGGGTGTCATTTAATTTCCATATATTTATGCAGTTTTTGTGGCTTCTTTTACCATTTATTTCCAATTTCATTGCACTATGATCTGATAATATGCATGGATTAATTTCAGTTCCTTTGCATTTACTTGAGTGTGTTCAATGAGCTAGTATATTTTGGAGAACTCCTATGTGCAATTGAGAAGAATGTGTATTCTTATGTTGTTGGATGGAACACTCTGTACACATCAACTAAGTCCATTTTCCAAAGGTTTGGCTCAGTTCTGATATTCCTTTGTTGATTTTTTTTTGTCTAGTTCATCTGTCTATTTGTGACAGTGAAGTGCTGAGGTCCCCCACTGCCATTGTGCTTATTTGACTTTTCATGTCCTTTAGTATTTGTTTTATATAGTTTGGTGCGCTGGTATTTGGTGCATGTGGTGGATTAACTAATGGTCAACTTGTAACGTCCAGCTGAAATGAATCAGCCTAGTTCGGGGCATGGAAGACCCACCTGAGGATTGTTGCCAACAGCATAAAAAGAGTCTTGGAGGGAAAGATCATATGCTGTTCATTTTCCTGGAAAAGTTTGCTGTGGCTGGTTTTCCTGATGCAAATTTGGCTGTTCTCATTGGAGGAGGAGCTTGGGTCCTTGCTGTCACTAAGAAGGGCTGCTATTCTTGTCAGGGGAGCTCTGATCTTTGCCTTGATCATCATTTCCTGGCTCCAGTACAGATCCCTCAGTCTGGTGGCACAAGTCCTTCAACCCACTGGCACAGGCTTTCTAGCTTCCACCATTGGTCTTTGGGCCTTCTCAGATAGATCCTCTATATGGACTTGCATAAGATATTGCCATGAGCGCTAGGCCTCTAGCTGGACTCATGGAGGACATTGCCTTGGGCTTTAGGCTTTTAGTGAGACTTGTGCAGGACATTGCTGTGGGATCCAGGCTTTCAGCTGGATTCGTTGGGTCTCTAGTGTGAGGACAGACCTCTTGCATTCCTCTTCATTTGACTTTTGGGGTAAATATTATAAAATAATCCTATTAATTATGTGTCCTGTATTAAGTATATTCCCTTGCAAACCCTAACTACAATGGTGAATATATATTTATGATTGTTATTTTTCCTCTTGGATTGTTCCCTTTACAAGGATGTAGTGACTTTCTTTGTCTCTCCTAATCAGTCTTAGCTTGAAATCTACTTTTTTCTGAGAATAGAATAACTACCCCAGCTTTTTTCCAGACACCTGTTGCGTGGAGTGTTGCTTTCCATCCTTTGACTTTCAGTCCATGAATTTCTTTTTGAGATACAAGTGATTCTTGTATGCAGCATATTGTTGGTCCTTGTTTCTTGGTCCATTCTGCCAATGTTTCTTTTTTTATTTTTTTCAGCTTTAATTGAGTTTATTGGTACATTTTAGGGATACAGTACAGTTACATTCATTGTTGGGATCTTGTACCTCTACATGACAAGACTTGGTTCTCATTTTTTCCCCTTGTCCCTGCCCTCCCTTTACCCCTCCTCCCCTCCCCATCTACAACCACTTTATTTCCATCTTTTCACTATCTCACATTTTTTCTTTTCCCTTTTTACCCTTCCCCTGCCCATCCTACCTTCCCTACACCTTTAGCTCCTTTCTTCCCATTTCTCAATGTCAGTAATCTTATTAGGATCTTCTGTATTATTGCAGATTATTCATGCCAGTGTTTCTTTTGATTGGTGAATTGGGACCATTTACATGGATGGTTATAGCGGATATATATTGACTTATTCTTGTCATATTATTTTCCAATTGTTGGCTCCTACTCTTTTCCCTCTGTTTAATTGCTTGCCTTGCTTGATGGATTCCTTCAATTGTGGTTCATGGAATTGCAGTCTTCATTATCTCTCTCTAGAATAATCTTTAGGACACTTTGGAGAGCTAGTATGTGGTCATGAATTTCTTCAGGTGTTCTTTATCATGAAAGTATTTTATTTCTCCATCAATTTTGAAAGATAGTTTTGTGGGGTACATCAATCTGAGATGGTGGTTGTTTTCTTTTAGGGCTTAGGAAGTCTGCTGTGATTCTGATGAGCTTTCCTTTATAGGTGATTTGTTTCTTTCCTTTTCATATTCTGTTCTTGTGTTGAATTTCTAGACTCTTGACTATTGTATCTCTTGGTGTAGTTTTTTTATCATGGCTAATTGGAGTTCTGTGTGCCTCACTTATCTATCAGTATGTCAAATTCTTTTTCCATGCTTGGGAAGTTTTCCAGCCTTTCTTCTGTGAACAGGTGTTTTGTTTTGTTTTGTCCTTTACACTACCTCCTGCTTTTTCATCGATTCAAATCAATCTTATGTTCTTTGCATAATTTAGCAGCTGTTGGATTGATTTTTCATTATCTCTTGATACTTTTTAAAAGTCCTTCTTTTCATGCCTTCTGTATCTGATATTCTGTACTCACATTGGTTGATTTTGCTGCATATACTTTTGATAGCTGAGAAATTATTTATGATTTTTTTCTAGAGCCTCATTGATTTGCTTTTTTACTTCAACTATATCTTTTACTTCAGTTATCTTTTCAGAAAGTTCAGATGGGTGGCTTTTGAATTGTTATACCTCTGACCCCTGGATTTGCCTTGGATGAGCTGCAGATCTGGATGAGCTGCATATTGAATCTTGCTTCTGTTTCTTCTCCTTTTCCATTTTTGAAATGTATTTTCTGCACTGATGCTTGTAAATTGCTTGTGGTAGATAGCTTTATTACTAGTAACTAGAACTCCTTATGAAATGGCTACTTTTTAGAGATGTTTTATAGGTGTCCCTGGCTTTGGGGCTTTTGGTGTGTCACAAGATCCTACCTCTTCAATTTATTAGGGAAGACAAATTGCTGCCTCTTTGACCTAGCCCCTGGTTCCTTGTTACTGGAGTATATTATTGTTTATGACTCTCAGGCAATCTTGGTCTTTGCATACAAGGAAGAACAACAGATTAGAACAACTATGTCACTGTGGCTAAAGTAGTACAATCAGTAATAACAATAGTATAAAGCACAGCCTAGAAAATGACAAATTGTGGTAACTATTAATTTGCCACCATTAACAATAGGAACAAGACTTATAGTTATATAACAAAATCTAAAACAAACCAGAAAATTATGTACAGTAAATATTCCCTCAACTGAATGATTTTACTCTCTAGAGAGACAATTGTACTCCTTTTTATTCATGATGTTGGTAATTTTTGTATCCTTTTCTAAAATTTAGTTTGGGTACAGCTATATCCATTTTTATGATATTTTCAAAAAACTGGTTTTGCTATCATTGCCTTTTCTCTGTTGTTTGTCTATTTTCTATTTTGTTGATTGCTACTCTTCTCTTCATCATTTTCTGTCTTCTGCCTTTTGTTTGTATTTGTTCCTTTCTTACTAGCTTCTTAAGGTGGAAGTTTAAAATACTGATTTAGATCATTCTTCTTATTTAAAATAAGTACTTAAAGCTGTAAATTTTCTACCAAGCACTGCTTTACTGCAGCCCACACATTTGGTTTAAAATTTTATTCAGTGTAAAATGTTTTGTAATTTCCTTTGTTATTTAGAAGTGTGATATTTACTTCCAAGTCTTCCTGTTATTGATTTCCAATTTAACTCTTTTGTGATCAGAGAACATACTCTATTGATTTCAATCTTTTAAATTTAATGGCACTTTGATATGACCCAATGAATGGTCTATATTGATGAATATCCCATGTACAATTGTCTGACAGTCGCTGTAGTTTTCTTGTCGTTAACGTTTGCATTTCTTGTAGGTAACATAATAACTAAATGTTTATAGCCTAATCCCAGGAACCTGGTAAGGAAAAAGAGACTTTGCAGATACCAATCAAACAAAGGCTCTTGAGATGACAAAATTGTCCTGGATTGTCTAGGGAGCCAACCTAATCACATGCTTCTTGAAAGCCACAAAACCACTCCCAACTGTGATCATAGGAAGGTGTGACAACAACGGAATGATTAGAAGTGCACAAAGTGAAAAAGACCAGCCCCACTCTTGCTTGCTGTGAGGATGGTGGGCAGGGCCACGTGTCAAGGGGTGTGGGTAGCCTCTGAAAGATAGAAAAGGCAAGTAACTGATTTCCCTGTGAAGTTTCTAGGAAGGAATGCAGAGTCACTGATACTTGGATGTTAACCGAGGGACACTCATGGTAGGTATCTAAGGTTCAGACTGTAAGAGAATGCATTTGTGTTGCATAAGCCATTATGCAATTCTGTAATAATTTGTTATAGCAATCATGAAAAACCAATGTAATATGTCACATCATTTCCTACACTTTTCCTTTTTTTTTTTTTTTTTTTTTTTTTGGTACTGGGGGTCAAATTCGGGACCTTGCATTTGCGAGGCAGGTGGCAGAACCACTGAGCTAAATCCCCAGCCCTTTCACTTTTAACCTGTGTCTTTAGATTTAAAATGTTTTTCCTATAGATAACATTTAGTTGGATCTAGCCCTTTTAAAATTCTGCCTGATAATCTGCATTTTAATCAAATAGTTAATATTTAAATTTAAAACATTATATTAAAAGATACATTGCCATTAATTTTCCTCAAAATACTCCCTCCTGCTTTAAACACAGCTTTCCTATCATTCTTGCCATGTTCTACAGCAGTGCTGGAAGTCCTTTTTCGTGAGTGTCTTTATGAGTATGATTAAAACTACACCTCAAACAGCTAGGATTAGAAGTCCCACTTGACCCAGCTATTCCTTTGCTGGGCATCTTCCCAAAACAATTAAAGGAATCATACCACAGTGATATATGCTTACCCATGTTTGTAGCAGCACATTTTGTAATAGCTAAAACTTGGAAACAGCCCAATTGCCCATCAATGGGAGACTGGATTAAGAAGATGTAGGTTTTTTAAAAATAAAAGGGAGTACTACTCAGCCATAAAGAATGAGAAACTAGAGACATTTATAGCTAAATGGATGCACATTGAGGCCATATTCTGAAAAGAAATAAATAGGACACACATGTGTAAATACCAAATAGTTTCTCTGGTGTGAAAGACAAAAGGTGAAAATAAGGATCAAAATGCATAACTGATATAATTGATATTGTGAAATAGGAAGAAAACATCTAAAGGAGTAGGGGAAGTGGGAGGGATGGAGAAAGGAAAGAAGGGAAAAGAAAAAATACGAGAAAGGGAAAAACATGGAAACAAAGTCTTTGTTAAATAGGGGAGGGTGGAGGGGGTGAAGGGAGGGCAGAGAATGGGGAAAAAATAAGAACCAAGATGCATCATGTAAAGGTACAAGATACTAATGATGAATGTAACTGTACTGTGTATTTAAAGTGTGCTAGTGAACTTAATGGAAAAAAAACTACAGTGAATGCTTTGCTGAGTGCATTCCAATGGAAAGGAATTACAGTAAGTCCTCATCCACCTTGTTCACTAGATTTGGCACTGTGCAACTTCTGGCTCTTCCCCAAAGTCAAAATGAAAGCTGAGTGTTTTGAATCAGTTCAAAACACTGAGGCAAATATGATAATATGACTAAGGATACTCATGAAAGAAGACGTCTGCTTTAGAGACCTGCTTTCGAAAGTGCAAAAACCATGAGATAAGTGTGTTTGAAGAAAGGAGTATTTCAAGGAAATTAATGGCAATTTAAACATTAACCATGTTTTTTTGGGACGGGGTCTCTCAGGCTGTAGTCCAGGTGGGCCTTGAGCTCACTATGTAGCCCAATCTGGCCTCAAACTCATGGTGATCCTCTTGCCTCAGTCTCAGTCAGCAGTCACTGGGTACAAAATTACAGGCATGAGCCATCATACCCAGTTTAACCATATTTTTCTATCACACCTCATACATTTAATTATCAACATTGTTGGGTTTAAATCTATTTTCTTTCTATTTTATTATTGATTTCATATATCTTTTATTCTTTTCTACTCTTTCCTTCCCTCTCTTCTTTCCTCCTTTCCACCTTTCTTTTCTTTTTTCCTCCTTTCTTTCCTCTTCCCTCCTCTCCTTTCCTTTCTTTCTTTCTCTCTTCTTTCTTTGTTTCTTTCTCTCATTGTCTCTCCTTCCTTTTCACTTTTTCTTGAAGAACTGGGGATCAAATCCAGGGCTTTTCATATGCTAGTAAGTTCTCTGCAACTGAGCTATAACTCAGCCTTTTTCCTGAGTTCTTTCATATTATTATCTGGTATTCTGTTTCATTTCCACTATTGGCTAATTGACATTCCTATACATCCAGTGTTGCTTTTGACTTTATTTTTATTGTTAAAATCTTTGTTTTTATTAGTACATGTTTTTAGTGCATAATGATTACATTCATCATGGGGAGTTGTTGTATGTACATAAATACATCTTAATTCTTTCTACATCCCCTCCCCTTCCTCCCTCTGTTCTCCCTTTCTTGACCGCCCCCCTTCCATTTGCAAAGTATCTGTCTCCCTGGGTTTTTTTTTATAAGCTATCATGTATTTTGCTCTTTAATTTCTTTATACCTTGGGTTTCTCATATAAGAGAAACCACACAATATTTAAGTTTGTGTGTCTGATTTGTTTCGCTTAACATTGTGGTATCAAGGTGCACCCATTTTCCTACTAGTGACTTAAATTTATTTGTCTTTATAACAGTATTACTCTGTTATGTATAAATACCGTCGTTTCTTTATCCATTCATTTGTTAATGGGCATGTTGGCTGCTTCCATTATTTAGCTATTATGAGTTGTGCTATAAACATGAGTATGCATGTATCACTGTATTATGATGTTGTTAACTCTTCTGAGAAGATAGCTAGAGGGGGAATAGGTGGGTCAAATAGAATTTCTATCTTTCATTTTTTGAGGAGTCTCCATATTGATTTTCATAGTGGATGTACTAGTTTCCATTCCTGCCAACAATGTAAAAGGAGGCCTTTTTCCTTTGTAGCTTTGTCAGCATTTGTTGCTATGTGATTTCTTGACTTTAGCCATTCTTTCTGAAGTAAGATGGAATCTTAGTGTTGCTTTAATTTGTGTTTCTGTAATGGCTAGATATGTTGAACAGTTTTCATGTGTTTATTGGCCATTTCTACTTTTTCTGTGAAGTATCATTTCATTTCAGTTGCCCGTTTTTTGTTTGTTTATTTTTGTTTTTTACTGATCCTTATATTTTCAGAGATCTAAAAAAATTTTTTTGAGTTCTTTAAATATTCTAGGTATTAGCCTCTGTCTATGGAGTTGCTGGTAAAATTTTTCCCATTCTGCAGGTTGTCTCTTCACTATGTTGGTTGTTTCCTTTGATGTACAGAAGCTTTTTATGTTTGACATAATCTCTTTTTTTATTCTTGATGTTATTTCTTGTGCAGTTGAGTTATGCTCAGAAAGTCCTTGCCTATGCCTATGTCTTCAAGATTTTTAACTATTTTATCTTCCAGGAGGTTAAGTGTTTCTGTTATAATATTTAGATCTTTGATTCATTTTGTTTTTAGATTAGTACATAGTTACAGATATGGGGCTAGAGTCAATGTGTATAATTCATGTGTATAATTCAGTTTCTCTAACACCATTTGTGAAAGAGGCTATCTTTCCTCTGGCATATATTTTTGGTCCCTTTGTCACAGATCAAATGGCTGAATATGCCTGAGGTTGTTTCAGCGCCTCTGTTCTGTCCCACTGACCCACATGTCTGCTTTTGTGCCAGTATTATGGTGTTTTTATCACTAGATCTTTGTAATATAATTTGAAATCTGGTACTGTAATTCCTCCTGCTTTGCCCTTGGTGCCCAGGTTTGCTTTTGCTATTCTGGGTCTCTTCTGGTCTATATGAATGTTAGGATTGTTTCTTCTAGTTCTGCCAGGAATGAGGTTGAATTATTATTGACAGGTATTGAGTTATTCCTACAATATTTTGTTTCTGTTGCTGAATTCTCCCCTTCACCACCACCACCTTTCTACTTAGCTACTCATCCTACCTGTTGTATTCATTCTGTTATACTTTTTGGCATTGTTGGCATTGTTTCTAAAATATCCTTGAAAAGTTTTCTAGAGTGCTGGTTTAGTGGTTATAAAATTCTTAAGGTTCTCTTTGTCATGGATACACCTTATTTCTCTTTTAATTTTAAGGGTAGTTTTTCAGGCTATATTAGTTGAGGTTGGAAGTTACTTCCTTTTAAGGCCTCGAACACTTCACTCCAAGCTCTCCTGGACTTTGAGGTTTGTGTTGAAAAACCTACTGTAAATCTAACAGATTTACATCTATGAGTGATTCATTGCTTTCCTCTTAGAGCTTTAGGATTCTGTCCTTGTGTTAGACTTTTGGGATTCTGACTATAATATCTCATGAAGATGTTGTTTATTGATTGTGGCTATTTGGAGTTTATATGCCTTACTTATCTCTATTTTAAATTCTCTCTCCATACTTAGAAAATGTTCTGCTATTATTTCTATAAACAAGTTTTTTATATCATTTGTGCTTTCTTCTGATTTCTCGTTAATTCAAATTAATCTTAGATTCTTTTTCTTCTTATCATCTAGGAGCCATGGGATTCATTTTCCATGTCCTCTTGTTCTTAAGGTATCTCTGGATATATGGTCACTTACAGTAGCCCTATCTTCCAGTTCTGACAGCATCCTCACATTGGTCACTTCTCTACCCATGCTTTCAATAAAAAGTAACTGTTTGGTACCTTTTCATGGATTCTAATTCTTTGCTAAACTAGTCATCTGTGTTTTGTATTGTTTTGTTTAGCTCATTTTATTAGTGTCTTCTGTAAGATCACTGATACTTTTATTAAATCCATTACCATTCCAGTTATAATATCTTTGAGTTTGCTAAGCACCTTATTGATTTTTTGTCACCTTTTTTTTTCACTTTGTGTAATTGAGCTGGTTGGCTTTTGATTTCCTCTCCATTGAAGCCTTGTAGATCAGCTTTTGGGGAGCTATGAGTTTGGGGAGGCATCTTGTTGCTTTGTTTTCTCATGTATCTCTTGTTCTTTTGTGGTGTGGTGAGGCTTGCAAGTCAATAATAGTGGGACGACTTTGCTGCTAGTGTGGTGATCTTTCTGCTTTCCAGTGATGCCTTTGAGCCTTTGCCCCTGTCCCAAGGTCTGGGAGAATGCAGTGTAGTTGGCCCAACACCTGTATTCCAGAAATGAACCACAGTATTGATGACACAAAGACAAACCAGATATTGACATACAGTAAAAACCTATTTTTAGCAACAACTATGCCACCCTGCCTTTAACAACAAAATCAGGAACCGTAATAGAGGTACGGACCAGCTGGGTATTGATATAACATAATAGTCAATAAGAGCTATCGTTGTACCTCCCCTAACAACAGAAAAAGTAATTAAAAGAAAATTAATAGAAAAACCACAAACTCCCCAAAACCCAATTTTAAAAAATGAGTCAAAAAATGTACTCTATGTTTCTAACTCAATAGATTCTTTCCAGGTTCTCCAGTATTGGAATGCTCCTGATATGGAGGTGGGAAAATGAGTCACTACTAAGACCTACTTTGTTTCCAAACTCATGTGTGTGTGTGTGTGTGTGTGTGTGCGCACGCGTGTGAATGCTGAATCCTTCCACACACCTTTCCTGCTGGCCATGGTTGGTCAGTGGTGTCCACCCTTGGGCTCCATTCACTCAGCCACTCCTACTTTCCACACCCCTCTGTGTTCTCTAAGTCACTGCTTTCTCAACCTAGCTTTACAGCCTGTGGGTTTATAAAACTCTTCCCCTGCATTCAGAGGCCCCCTCTGACCCTGTACTCCAGGCTGTGGCAACTGTCTAAACTGAGGCGTGTCACGGATCACACTGGCAAATGGGGAAAGCAAACAGTCCACCAAGCTCTGTGTTGGATGCAGGCAGCATGGCTAGGAGGTTGAACATCAAGCTGTCCACCAGCAATTTCAGACCCAGCCCCTCTGAAAGCCAAATAGGACTGGCCTAGCTTCTTACCATAGAGGTCAGAACTCCCATGCTTCTCCTGGACTGAGCTTAAGCTTCTCAGGTGAGTTTATATCTAACACTCACCCCCTCTGTGACTGTCTCTTGTGGCTATCTTAGTCACTGTGGTAGGGTGACCCCAGAAACCCTGAATTGTAGTTGATGTGAAGCTCAATCTTAAATAATTAACCTTTTTACAAAATGGCTCCTGATTAAACCTTCTCAAATATAGTGGGCACTGCACCGAATTTCTTCAACTCTAGCTTGTAAAACAAATCACTTTCAGAGTAAAATCCCGTGCTTTGTGCTCTGTTTCTCCAGCTTCCCTGAAGTTTTCAGTTTTCTTCTTAGTTCCCTCCTGATTCCCAGAGATCTACATTTTTTTGTTCACCAAGTTGTTGCTTCTCAGATGTCTCAAGTCCAGGTCCTGGAGAGGATATATTTTGCTGCCAGTCTTTTATTCCACCATTTTTAAGCCCAGGTTTATAATATTTGGTTTTAATTTCTCACTGTCTACGTTCATGTATAATGTAAAAACCCTACAACAGTCTGTTTCCATTTTGCCTTCCTCTCTTATTGTCAAGATTTACTACAGTGTGTAAGTCCCAAAATACACTATCATCATTTTTACCCTAAAAAACTTTTAAAAATTTAGAAAGTAAAAACACATTTTCATATTTTCCCAAATATATTCCATGTCTCTCATTTTCATTTCTTTGTAGATTCTAGATTCCATTTGGTAGCCTTTTCTTCCCAGCTGAAGAACTCTATTTAACATTTCTTATAGTCAGGTTTGTTGCTGACAAATTCTGTCAGCTTCTCTGTGTTTGCAAACAAGTATTTCCCTTTCTTTATGGATGTCCCCTTTTCTCTGGATATTTCATTGTAGGTTGCACTTTTATTTTCTCTCAGCATTTACAAATATTGTTCCAGTATCTTCTGACTAGCATTTTCTGGCAAGAAGTCTGTGCTCTTTCTTATCTCTGTAGTGCTACAAAATAATAAGAAAAATAATATGTATAGAATGTGAAATGACAAAAGTTGCAACGAGCAGACCAAAATTTAAAACAGCTATTCTAAATATGTTCAAGGGTTGAAATAACACAAGGAGGAGAGGAATGGGTGCTATGAAAAGAACTAAATGAAATTTCTAAGAAAGTTTCACCTCTAAAAGTACAATATCTGAAATTTTTACCAAATAGTATTAACAGCAGATATATCCTGCAGAATTTTTTAAAGTCAATAAAATTAAAGAAATAGAAACTAGGGCCGGGGATTTAGCTCAGCAGTTCAGAGGCCTGCCTTGCAAGCACAAGGACCCGAGTTCAATCCCCGGTACCAAGAAAAAAGAAAAGAAAAAGAAAAAAGAAATAGAAACTACCTAAATTGGTTAAACAAGTTACTGAGTCACCAATGTTTTTACAGTCTTTTTTCCCCCTCTGTGCTTCAGTTTGGGTTGTTCCTACACCCGCCACTTGGTGTTTGTTTGTTTGTTTGTTTGTTTGTTTTCTTCTTCTTCCACTTCTCTGCTTGCTGTGTTTTTGTTTTCCCCTGGCTTGTGTCATTTTTTTTCCCTGTGTCTTCACAGGTCTTGTAGTTAATTTTTATTCTACACTGGACATTTTGAATGTGACTTTGTTGAGTGCAAATCCCGTTGTTCTCCTTTTAAGTATTTTAACTTCATTTTCAAAGGCAGTCAGTGTACTTGCAGGTCAACCAAACCCTTCTGAGAGTTGTCCTTAGTTTTTGTAGGGAGGGTCTGTGGTAAATACTGTACTTTGCCCTCACGGCCTAGATGGGACCATTCTGCCATGTCATGGAATCCTCTTGGGTTCCTTTGGTCTGGCTGGTTGGAACACTAATCTCTCTGTCCTTTGTGGGCCCCGACAATTGTTGAGCGTATGATCCACCGGCTGTTATTTGCTCAGTCTTGTGGAGTTTCACGCTGTACGCGCGAAGCTTCTTGTTCAGCAACACACTCAAGGAGGGGTCTCTGGAGATTTCAGGAGCCAGTCTTCACGTAACTCCCTCTTGTCTGGTACTCTGCCCTCTAAATGACAACCATCTCAGCCCCTCAAACTCTACTCCTTGTGTCCTCAATTCAGAGAGACTTTCAGGCTTTGCCACAGTGCTCGCCTTGCCCTGCAGTCTTGAGGGATTCTCCAGGCAGAAAGCGGAGGGGCTTGGAGGACTCGCCTACTTTGTTTCCTTTTTCTCTGAAATCATGGTTCTGTGCTACCGGTCTGAACGTTGGTTTTTTAAATATATGTGCTCACTGGAATATAACAATTTTCTTACTAGTCAAATTTGTTTGGCTTTTGGCTAATTTGTCATGAACAGAAGCCCAAATCTACATGCTTTCCAAGCTCCCCAGATGATTCTGATGCACCCTAGATTTAGAGAACTCCTGCCTAGGGAGCAATAAAAGTAACACCAACTCTCACGTAGTGCACACAGGGTTTCATGAAGGCTAGACAAGTGCTCTACCACTGAGCCCAGGGCACAAAATAAATGAGGCCTAAGGAAGTTGTGGCTTTTCCAGGGCAAGAGAACTAGTACACAGGGCTTCTACAGCTGTATCTACAGGCTTCAGATCCTCATCCCTGGCCACCACGAGAATTGGAAGAGCAGCCTCTGGGGTGAGCCAGGTGGGGGATGCTGACCTCCCAGTTCACTGGCTGGTTCTGCCACCATGTTTTAGTCTCTCTTCCAGTAGTATGCCCCACATCTCCCTGCTGAATAGTAGTTCCAACCAAATTGGGCCACTCACATCTGTCCACACCCAACAACATTTTCTGTTATTCCAGCATTTTCCACTCTTTTTAAAGTATTCTTCTTCATCCTGAATCTCTGCATGTCTAAATCCTATCCCATCAAGGCTCAGTCTCAATGTTGCCTCTGCCGTGAGTGGCTTTCATTTTTCTCTTTTTTCATTTGATTCTCCTAGCTCCCTATCTGTAGTCCTCAGATAGTGGTATTTACCATTCTCTTTGTAATACAGTTACTTATGTAGTTGCCTTCTCCTACTCAACAGTAAACTCTTTGAGGGAAAGAATTAGTGCCTTATAAACCTGGGCACCCACTCAATACTTCACTCTGCACAAGAGGGACTTGGGCACAACAGGTGCTCAAAAAATATGTTTAGTGAAAGCATAAGGTAATGGCTGGGAGGGAGAAGAGAGAAAACAGTGGGCAACTGTGCTTAGTTGTGGGGGTAAATGCAACCATAGAAAATTGTACTTCATCCCTATGATCAGGGATGCCTCTTAAAATGAGAGTCAAGAAAAGGGCTGGGGATGCAGCTCAGAGGCAGAGTCCTTGCCTGGCATGCCTAAAGCCCTGGGTTACATTCCAAGCACTATAATAAATAAATATGCTAAACTAAAATGATGTGGCAAAATATTTCGTTAAACTGCGAGCTCATGTATGTATGCATATGCATATTATGTGTGATTTATATACATGTCTCTATCATATATATCTGTACACATGTATTATATAATGTAATTTTATGTATATAATATAATTGACAGTGAAATGCTTCAAAATTAAGATTTATAACAAAATCATTTGTAAGATTCCTCTTATCTATGATGTACACATTTTTAAAATCATAGTTCTAAGGTAATTTGTTGGAGCAGAAGGGATATTGATGAGGCCTTTGATGCCCAAAGCTACTTGCAGGAACCAGCAAGGCATTTGATTTTTCTGGTCGAGGCTCCTAATTCAGCACCTCTCCTCTCCCTTTCCTGTGTGGCCTGTCGTGCCGGAAGCTGCATCACCTCAGGAGAGATGCTCTCACTTAGCACAGAAAGCCACTGTTTTCCATCTGGCTATGCTTAGACAGCTGTCTAGGTGGCCAGGTGGGGCTGAAGAAATGACAGTGGCCACATCTGCTCCTGCTCAAAAGATTCCAAGGATCCTGGATGACTAGACAGGTGGTCGGAGTTCTTTCTACCAGAATTTCCACTCCTGGGCAGAACAGCACTAACCTTCACCCTCATCCCACCCCAACACACAGTGAGAACTTCTGGATCACATGTGTTTCTTATGTATTCTTCGTCAGGCTTGAAATGAAGCGGACTGTCAGCCTGCGGGGAAATAAACCAAAGACAGCCTCTCCTCATGACCTTTTGGATCTGCTTTCATGGGTGTTTGCCCTATTGGTGTGTAATAATAGTGATGATGATCCACTTGTATTTCACTTTAGGCTTTAAATGTCTCTGGCTTTTGGTTATCTTCTTGGGTGTCTGGGATAATAACCGAATCCACATCATAGGATATTATAAGGATAAACAATGCATGTGAACTGTAATTATGTAATTTATTTTATTTAGTACTGGGGATTTAACCCAAGGAGCAGTAAACTATACTCCCAATGCTCTTTTTGTTTTATTTTGAGACAAGATGTCACTAAGTTGCCTGGGCTGGCTTCAAACTTGTGATCCTTCTGAGTACCTGGGATTACAGGTGTACACATCACTCAGCTTATTTGATTTTTACTAAGGGGTAAGCAAGGCATGAACTGTCTACTGGTCCTGTTTTTCAGGTGTGGCAAATGAAGCTCATAGAGTTGAGTGACTTTCTTTTTTATTCATTTTCTTTATTAATACACGTTTATGGTACATAATGTTTAAATTCCTTGTGTGGAGTTGGTACGTGTACATAACCTAACTTAATTCCTTTCTTTCATTCTCTTTCCCTCCCCTCTCTCTATCCCTTGATCACTTTCCCCTTGTAGAAAGACCTACCTCCCTCTTCCTATTCTCTTTTATTTTGCTCTTTATCTATACTTTGGGTTTCTCTATAAGAGAAACCATGTGATATTTAAGCTTGAATGTCTGATTTATTTCACTTAACATTATGGTCTCAAGGTACATCCATTTTCCTACAAATGACTCGTTTACCTTTTCTATGGCAGAGTAGTACTCCATTGTTTTCTATTCATCTATTGATGGACATACAGGCAGCTTCCAAGAGTTAGCTGTTATGAATTACACTGTTATGAATATGGTGATGCGTGTATCTCTGTAATATCTATCTTTGACCACTTAGAACAGGAATAGCTCAGTCAAATGGAATTTCTAGTTTCAGTTTTTTGAGCAATCTCCATACTAATTTCCAAAGCAGTTATACTAGTTTACATTTCCACCAACAGTATAGAAGGGTTTTTTTTCCCCCTACAGTCTTACCAGCATTTGTTATCATTTGATTTGTTGATATGACCATTCTTTCTGGAGTAAGGTGGAATCTCAATGTTTTAATTTGCATTTCCCTAATGGTCAGCCATATTGAGCATTTTTCATGTATCTATCGGCATTTGTTCTTCTGGCAAGTGTCTATTCATTTCTGTTGCCCGATTTTTGATTGAGTCTTTTATTTTGGGTGGTCTCATTTTTTACTTCTTTATATATTCTAGATATTAGTCCTATATCTTAGGAATAGCTGACAAGATTTTTTCACCATTCTGTAAATTGTCTTTTCACTATGTTGTTTCTTTTGCTGTGCAGAAACTTTTAAATTTGATATGATCCCTCTTGCTGATTCTTGATTCTATTTCCTGTGCAACTGAGATTCTGTTCAGAAAGTCCTTGCCTACACCTATGACTTCAAGAGCTTTACTTATTTTGCCTTCCAGCAGGTTAAGTGTTTCTGTTTTCACATTTAGTTCGTTGATCCATTTTGAGTTTTGTTTAGTAAATGGTGAGAGATATGGGTCTAGATTCAATCTTCTGCATGTGTATAGCAAGTTTTCCCAGCACCATTTATTAAAGAGTCTCTGTTAGGCCCAGGGATTTAGCTCAGTGGCACCAGTCCTGCCTTGCAAGCACATGGTCCTGAGTTTGATGCCCAGTATCACACACACACACACACACACACACACACACACACACACACACAATATCTCTTTTTCCTCCATTGTATGTTTTTGGTCCCTTGTCAAAGATCAAACATAGTAGTTGAATGTGCTTAAGTTTGCTTCTGTATCCTCTATTCTTTTCCATTGATACTTGTGTCCTCTTTTGTGCTAGTACAGTGCTGTTTTTGTCACTGTAACTTTAATAACTTCAAATCCGGGATTGTGATCTGTCCTGCTTTGCTCTTTTTAACCAGGACTGCTTTTTCTAGGTCTCTTCTGGTCCCATATGACTTTTAGGATTGCTTTATCCAGTTGTGTGAAGAATATTGTTGGAATTTTTATTGGGAGTCCACTAAATCCATATATCAATTTTGAAAATATGGCTATTTTGATTATATTTGTTCTGCCTATAGAGGAATGGAATATCTTTTCATTTTCTGTGTCCTTTTCAATTTCCTTTTTCATAGTGCTATAGCTTTCAGTGTAGAGGACTTTTACTTTCTTAGGTAATCCCTAAGTATTTGATTGGGGGGGCTAGTGTGCATAGTATTTTTTCCTAATTACTTTTTCAGTGGGTTCATTATTAGTGTATAGGAATGTTGTTGATTTTGTGTTGACTTTGTATCCTGCTATGTTACTGAATTTGGTTATTCATTCTAAGAGTCCTTTAGTGGATTTTTTGGGTCTTCTATGTAGAGGATTGTGTCATCTGTACATAATGATAATTTTACTCCTTCCTTTCCTTTCCATATCCCTTTTATTTCTTTTTCTTGCTAATGTATTGAGTACTATGTTGAATGGAAGTGGTAATGGTATCTGTTCCTAATAGTTGTCTTGGTCCTATTTTGGAGGGAAATCTTTTAGGTTTTCCCCCATTTAAGTTGATATTGGCAGTAGTTTTGTCATAAATGGCTTCTATTGAATTGAGATAAAGCCTTTCTATAGGTATTCCTTCAGTGTTTTTATCATGGAAGGTAATTGGATCTTGTCACAGGCTTTTTCTGCCTCTATTAAGATGATTATGTGACTTTTGTCCTTGCTTCTGCTTATGTAATGTATTACATTTATTGATTGCATAGGTTGAATCATCTGTTCATCTCTGGGATGATGTATGATCTTTTTGATGATTCATTGCATTCAGTTGCTCAGTATAAGTGACTTTTTTGAAATTATACTGCCAGTCTTCTATTATAAGCCCTAGCCCCTTTTATCTGCACAGTAAGTACATTAGGACATCTGATATGGAGAATGTTTGGACCTTGAATGTTCCCCCAAAACCCATGTGTTGAAGTTTCTGTCCATGACTTGTGGCTTTATTGGGAAATGGTGAGACCTTTAGGAGGTGGAGCCTAGAGGGAAGAAATTAAGTCACTGGAGGTATGCCCTTGAATGGGATATTGGCACCCTGATCCCTTCTCCTTCTTTTTGCTTTCTGGCAGCCATGAGTTGAGCAGCCTCCTCCACCTCGTGCTGTTGCCATCATGAACTGCCTCACCACAGCAATAGTCAACCACCTATCGACTGAAACCTCTGAAACTGTGAACTCAAACAAACCTTTCTTCTTTGTAATGTGATTGTCTCGGGTGTTTATTATAGTACTTGAAAGCTACTGACACAGAGAACATGGAAATGGGTGACAATGACTAAAATTGTGTATGTGATCACATGAAGTCAAACTGCTGAACTTCTTAGAGTAATATCTGACCCAAGGCATACGCCTGGGCAGGTCCTGGTCATGTCTGACATGGGGCATGTGACTGGGAACAGAGGACTTTACTATGGAGGGATGACGTCATACAACATACAAAATGTCTTCATAGACACAGTGTTCATAGACACTTCATAGACATAGTGTTTTTACTAACATCAGTTTACAGAGAAAGGAGCAGAGGAGGTACACGGACATAAGGGAACTTGCCTGAAGCTAGTAAAAAGCAGAGCCAGAAACCCCATTCAGACCAGATGCCAATAGTTTCTCAGCTGGAACTCCTCTCAAGTGCAGCCCAGGTGCCAAGCTTTCCCAGTCTCGAGTAACCAGTGTTAGTGGAGGGAAATAACTTGCAGCATGAAAGCCTCTGGCACTCACCATGCTGCAGCTGTTGAAGCCCTCTTGGGGGGTTGGCCAGTCCTGCCTGGGTCTAGGCCTCTTGCACACACTAAGCTCTGTGTCTTGAGCAGAGCCCACGACCTTCCTCCACCACAGGGTATCAGTTCCTTAGGTATCTAGTTTCCATAGAATTATGGGAATTAACTGGGCTTCGGAAAAAGCAGAAGTGGGTTTGAACTCTTGCTCTGTCCCTTCCCAGCAGTGTGACCTTGGGAAAATTTTTCAGCTTCTGTGAATCCCAGTTTCCTCTCCTGTAAAAATGGTATGATAGGGTTGCTATTGGTACTATAGTAGATGAATAATAATCTCTCATGTTTCATAAGAGCAGCGACAACTTCCCAGAATCTAAACCTGAGTTTATGCCCCTGATCATGGCACCTGGGTGGTACCCTTCTTCCTCTCTGAGCATCTCTACCCTCATCTGTGAAATGGGTCAGTGTTGGTTCCTCCAAGCTCGCATCTGGGAATGTTGGGTACGTACAGGAAAGTGATAAACTGATGGTTTGGCAAGTAGCCCGGATCTATACAGAACATTCAAGCCCAGCTGAAGGTGAGAATAATCTGCCCCACTGTATCCCATGTAGGTGCAGTAGTGACCTGAGTTGAATCTGGGTGAAGCTTCCATTCCAGCCACATAGAACAAGCCAGCAGCCCTACAGTGAGAAGCAGTGTTTTCCTTTCATTCTGGCAATAAGGGGCACCCTGTGGTGCGGCATTGCGCATACCTGACAAAGCCGTGAGTGGAGCTCGAAGAATCCCAGTCATCACTCTAACCTGGCCTTTCTGACCCTGTTAGCTTCATGAGTTGGAACCAAAGCCTGGCCTGCTCTGGGCCTCAGGGGTCCCACAGTGGAGTTGGGGTTGAGGTGGAATCACAGGATTGAGGTGAAGAAAAGAGTGGGGAACTCACCTCCTCTAGGACACCCTTCCCCCTGTGATAGGCAGTCTCCACCCAGAATCTCCCAGGACAAGCAGGTGCCTACCTCACCAGATGATTCTCCAACTTTAGGATGACAAAATATCAGAAGGGCTTTTCTTACCTTAGGCTGTGAGCAACCTTCCTTTGTCCGTCACCCACCAGTTCCAGTTCAGCCCTGAAATCTCGTCATATAAGCCCATCTGTAAATCCCCTCTAGCTGTCTTACCAGGAAGAAAAGAGAAGGGAAGACAGAGGAAAGGAAGAAAGAAGCCAGATTCCCACTGTCTGAGCTTTCCATGTAGCATTTGTCGGTTATCACCTTGACAAGTTGTTTTAAAATATACTCTTTCTGATTGCCACCGACGCTTCCTCGACCCCACCCACAGAATCTGCTTTAAGAACTACCCAGGAGGGAGAAAGCTGTCACAGCACCCTACCCCCACAGCCTCTGAAGTCTGAATGGCAATAGTGAGTAGCATTCAAATCTTACCATGTTTTAGTAATTCCCTCAGAAGAATCTCTTTGCCAAATGAACTCTTACCTGAATCCCAGCTGAATGGATAGATGGACGGGTTGATGGATGAATAGATAGGTGGATAAGTGAATATAATGGAAATAGCACAGTTAAGGAAATGTGCTCTAGAACCACACCACAAGGGTTCCAGTTCCTGCTCTGTCATTCAATAGGTGTGTGACTCTGAATATGTCACTGAACCATTTTGCTCGTATTCCCTCTACTGAAAATGAGCACATGTGGAACCTACCTCACAGGAATATTGGGACTACTGGATAAGCCGTAAAGTCACAGCATGTAAGCGCCACCTGGAGTAGAGAGCATTCTGTATGTGTATCCTAACTGCCTATTGTTATTATTCCTAGTGGCTGGATTCCTGCGGCTTGGAGGTTCTGGGAAATCTTGCTTTTAAGCCACTTATTTAGTTCATTTTCTCATTTGACAGAGCAGAAAATGAGACTCAGAGAAAGGACAGCAGTTGCCTGAAGTCACACAGCAGCATGTGTGGTGAACCCTAATTTTGAACAGAGCCTCCCTAAGCATTGCTTTTTGTGAATCTCCAAGAACTTTCTGCAGCCCTAAGAGGCAAAGCCAGGCGGGAGAATTTGAGCATGCCCAGCTGCCCAAGGGGCTGAAGTTGGCAGAACTACTCTGGCCCAACCCCTCCTGGGGGCGTCACAGAGATCGTGTGCTCATGAAATGGAGCTCCAGCTCTCTGTGGGAGCTGGGTGGAGGTGGATGAAGACAGTGAGCTGTGAAACCTAATTCACACCGAGGCTCCATCTTAGGAGCGCACGCTACATGTCAGCGGTCTAGATGGCGTGCAATGACCAGGGAGACTGGGCTGCCTCCCCACGCTCACTCCTCCCCTCTCTCCCGCACAGCTCTGAAATGCTAGTGTCTCTCCCCAAGGTAGGCAGCGCTGGGCTGAGGCCTCCTCCGAGGTGTCTGGGCTCACCAAGGTGGTGGAGGTGGAGGAGACTTGAGCTTTTATCAAAACTAAATGCACTGTTTATCTTACATCATGGGGCAACCTTTCGTTCATTTATCTAATGGACTCTGGCAGGGTGTTAGGCAGAGCCTGCATCCTGAGGACGGGACTTCACAGAGTCCTTTACACAGAATATCCCCACACTTAGTTTAATAATCTGCTGTCACTGTCTTGAAATTAGTAATAATTTATTCTCATATACACCAGTAATTATAGTAGTTTATGAAATTTCTCATTATTTGGAAAAATCCCAGAGTATTATAAGGTTAAGTGAAAAAAGAACATAAAATTGAGTATGAAGAACCATTCAATAGCTTTAATCCTCCCCTCCAAAAAACTATGCTTAGAAAAAAAGAGCAGAAATTGGTCTTGTCTACCTTCATATATTGAAAATTGTTTTAATCACAAAAGCCTATAAAAATCCAGCTATTACAATCACAGTGTATTTTAAATTCTTTTTGTTTGTTTGTTTTTGGTACTGGGGATCAAACTTGGGGATCAAACTTGGTGCTTGTAAGGCAGGTGGTGGCCCCACTGAGCTAAATCTCTGGCTCCTAAAATTCCTTATAATTTACCTTAATATTTCAACTTGAAGTCAGTTGAAATTCAGCTTTCAAAGTTGAAAAATAAGCATGGTGGTACACTCGTAATCCCAGTACTTTGGGAGGCTGAGGCAGGAGGACTCCAAGTTCAAACCTAACCTGGGAAACTCAGGATGACACTGTCTCAAAGACATTAGGTTCAAACCAGGTAGAACTACCAAAAAATTATAGTTCAAAAGTGGTAATTTGATCTTTACAGTTGTGTTTGTGAGTGAAGTCTAGTAGAACAGTAGAGAGTCCACAGAACAGCGGCAATGAAAATAGTAATGTGAGTGGCCACCGTTCCTGTCACTCTCTCACATATGACCTCTTCCATGTTCCATGAGATTGGGGTGCTGGGGGAGCCACATGGGGTGAGTTGGGTAAGTCTGCATGGAGAGTACAAGGTAAGACGATTAACTCCATAGCAGAGCGAGCAGGGGCCCCAACAGAACTGTGAGGACACATGTGCCATGCAAACCAAAACATGCAGTGTGCGACAAAAGCAGGCAATGGCATCTGAAGAAATGTGATCTTTTCCTTCTGGAAGTTACCTCCTTGTGTTAAGGAACACTTATATTGGAATGATGAGATAGAAGGGAATCCTCGGCAGAGTTACTGTCATTTCTTGCTGGAGTCAACTCCCCATATTAACCAGCTACTTTTACAGGCATATCTCTTTTTATCATGCCTCTGTGTTTTTTGCATTTCATGGATACTGTGTGTTTTACAGATTGAAGGTTTGTGGCCATCCTGTGTTAAACAGCTCCATAGGCAGCATTTTCCCCAACCAATCAGCATTTTTAAGCAGTATTTTTACATTAAGGTAGGTACATTGCTTTTTAAGATAATGGGGTGTGTGTGTGTGTGTGTGTGTGTGTGTGTGTGTGTGTGTGCTTTCTGTCACTGTGACAAAATATCTGAGGCATTCTGCTTAAAAAGAAGAAAGGTTTATTTTGGCTCACCATTTCAGTGGTTTCAGTCCATGGTCACTTGGCCCTGTTGTTTTTGGTCCTGTGGCAGCCATGTACATCATGATGGGAGTACATGGTGGGAACAGCATGCAGACCAGGAAGCAAAAAGAGAAAGGAAAGGACTGGAGTCCCAGTATTCCCTTTGAGGGTTGCTCCAAAGGGTTTAACTTCCTCCTTAGTCCTTTTCTTCCTCCCTCCTAAATGTCCCATCACCTTCCAATCCGGCCACAGACTGGAGACCAATACTTCAGTACACAGGCCTTTGGGTGGTATTTAGGATTCACACTATTGCACACTTAAATACAATGTGGTATAAACACAGCTTTATAAGCATTGAGAAAACAAAGAATTTGTGTAAGTTGCTTCACTGCCATGTCATTCCAGAGGTCCAGAGCTGAGCCCATGGCATCTCCAAGTGTGTCTGAACTGAAGCAATGAGGTAGAAGAAAAGGGGGAGAGAGAGAGCAAGCTATAGCTCCTTCAATTTATTTTTAGCATTCAATGAAAAATAGCAAATAAATGTACCATGGTAAGGGGGGGGAGAGGGAGGGAGGAAGGGAGAGAGAGGACACAGAAGAAAGAAAGCAGCTGAATATTTCAGCACTTTTGATGACACATTTAATCTCTCTTTGAGCAGGGGAACTGGATTTTCACTTTACACTGGGCCCTAGGCCTCAGAAGTAATACAGCTGTCTAGGTTGTTAAGTACATGCTGAACAGAAGAAACTCTTCCCTTATAAAACTTATTAGACTAGGAATAAACATTCTTTAATGAATAATCCTAGAAATATATAATTATAAGATGATTGGTCCTATGGAAGAAAATTACAGGGTTCTATAAGGAACATAGTGCTAATACCTAATTTAGTCTCAGGATCAGAAATTTCCCTAAGGAAGGGCTATTCAAACTGAAATGTGAAGAATAAGTGGGTAGTAGTGAGGAAAAAAAAGGGAAGATGTGCTCCAAATGGAGGGGACAGTACATGCAAAGGCCCTGAGACAGGAGAACACCTGAATTATAACTCAAAGAAAATCATCTGGCTGGGGCATGGGCTAGTCTTTCAAATCACATCAAGGAAGCAATCTTTATCCTAAAAGTCATGGTAAACCATTGAAGGTGTAAATAGAAGAGCAATGCAATCAAATCTTTGTTTTTGGAAAACCTGACACTGCTTATTACGTGTAGAACAGCCTGAAGGGAACAAGACTATTTAGAATGAAGGCTCTTGTGGTAATCCAGGTGAAAGATGATGGTGCATTAGAAATTGAGTGGGTTCAAGATGTAGGTAGGAGGGAAAATGATAGATTGGATGGGGGTGGAGCAAATAGGGAAGAAGTTTCAGAAATGACCATAGTTGCTGGTCTGAGGCACTGTTTGGATCATGAGTCCCTCTCCCAGAACATTGTGCTGGAGGCAAGGTGCCAACAGTCAGCACAGGAAAGTGAGGAAGAAGATTAGGGGTTTGCCTATAGGCACAGTGTGGCCCATTTGACACATCCAACTGGCAGAATCAAGAATGCCGTTGGTAGCTGTATGTGGAAGAGTACACTTGCCAGTTCAGCTACAAAGGAGACCTAAACAATTTAGTGACACCTTGTCTCAAAATAATAAAATAAGGTGGACTGGCAAAGCAGCTTAGAGGCAGAGAATCCCTGGGTTCAGTCCCCAGTACCACAAAATAAAGAAGTAAGTAACAAGAGGCCTGGGATGTAGCTCAGTGGTAGAGTGCTTACAGCAGAAAGCCCTAGGTTCATCCCCAGTACTACCAGAAAAAAAAAAAAAAAAAGCCATTGGTGTCTGTGTTCAGGGCCCTGAGCTCAAAAGTGAGTCTCAGCTCGGATGGAAGAAATAAACTTGCTAATAAAAATTACAACTGTGCAAAAGGCTTAAACAGGCACTTCACAAAATAGATTATCCAAATGGCCGACAAGTACATAAGTACTCAACTTCATTAGCATTAGAGAAATGCAAATGAGAACCACAGTTAGATACCATTTCACACTAGAGTGGCTAACACCGCAAAGACTGACAGTACACAGGACAGAGATCTCCTGCTTCACTGATGGGTACATAAAGCCTGTACAACCACTCTGGAAAATAGGGAGGCAGTTTCTTCAAAAGTTAAATGTATACTTGCCAGAAAACCCAGCCATTGCAGTGTGACATATTTACCCAAGAGAAGTAGAAGTATTTGTAGGGGCCAGGGATTTAGCTCAGTGGTACCGTGCCTGCCTCACAAGTGCAACGTCCTGAGTTCAATCCCTGGTATCGCCCCCCACCTCCACTCCCAAAAAAGCATTTGTCTACACACAAAAGCTTGCAAAATTAACATTCTTCGGAGGTGTATTTATTTTGACTTCCAAACCATTCAAATGTTCACTGATTCTGAATAGATGAATAAATTGTGGTATATTCGTAGGATGGACCACTAGCCTTCAACAAAAAGAAACAAACCATAGGCACATGTAACAACATGGAGAGGCATGAAAGAAGCCAGATAGGCAGCTGAGCGCATTGTGTCTGCCACTGACAATAGGACTGTTTCTTAACAGATGTGGCCTTAGTTATTTATTTATTTTGCAACACTTGGGATTGAATCCAACTGAGCTACATCCCCAACCCTTTTCATTTTTTATTTTGAGACAAAATCTTGCTCAGGGTAGCCTCGAATTTACAATGCTCCTGCCTCAACTTCCTGAGATATTGATAGTTTTTGAGAATGGTCAGCTACCTTCCTGTTGGCCACAGACTGCCTTTGTCCAATTTAGCATATTAGCCCCTTCTTCCTGCCTTGGAATGTGGGGATCTACCTGCCATTATGTTACTGAAAGAAATCTAGCTGAAAGAGGAGCACCTAAGGCAAGGCTTTATTGGGGGAAGAAGCTGCCAGGCTGTCTCGAACAATGGTGAGAGAGAGGAGGGACTAACTGGGTGAGGTTTATAAAGGGTTATGTGGTGGGAGAGGGAGAACATCGTCGGGGTTGAGGATTGTTTGTGTCATTGGGGCAGGTGACAGAGTTTAAACTTATTGGCAGATCAGGACTAGATGAGTAGGAGGGTAGGTGGCGAGTTCAATTTCACTTTTGACCTGTTTATGAGAAACGGGTGCCATTTTGAGTACCAGACCTCCTGGCAGCCATTTTGTCTAACATTCCAGACTCTTGTTATTAAGGAATAGAGACGAGGGTCTCTTCTTCTGTAGCTACTTGCTGTTGTCAAAGGTACATTGTTGGGTGGGGACTTCAGATGGCCAAGGTGAGGCCCCAGTATGGGAAGCTTGCATCAGTGGTGAGGGGCTGGTATCCAACCATGACGAGTTCACCAACCGTCTGGTTGGCAAAGACCCACGTACATTCCTGCAAGAAATTTTGAAAACAGTGAAACAGGCAGGGTCCAAAAAGCAGAATCATGCAGAGTATAGTGAGAGGTCTTCTATAAGCTTTTTCTTATTTATTGTGATTTCCCATTTGTGGAAGAAGAGAAAAACCCCAACCTAGGTGAGAGAAAAACCCCAAGGTAGGTGACTGAAGCTTGGGAGAGCTGAACCTTGTTGGGAGAAATTAGAAACCCACATGTGGCCAGGAAATTTAGGAGAAGAACAGTGTGGGCCTGTGAGTCTTGTAAGGTAGGGCTGCAGATGAGCAGATCATCAACATACTGAAGCAGGGTAGAAGGCAAGAAAGTTAACTTTCCTGGCCAAAAAAGTGGGGACTGCCCCGGAACTCCTGGGGAAGGACTGTCAGATGTATTGTTGGGAGGGATGGGTATCTGGGTCTGTCCAAGTGCAGACAAAGAGGTCTTGGGATTCCGGGTGTAGAGGAATAGTGAAGAAGGCATCCTTGAGATCAACAACAGTGAAATGGGTTGTGTCAGAGGGGTTATGGAAGAGAAGGGTATAGGAGTTAGGGACAACTGGGTGTATAGAAAGAACAGCAGCACTGATGGTGTGCAAGTCTTGAACAAGGTGGTAAGAACCATTGGATTTGATTATGGGAAGGATGGGGGTGTTACAGGGTAAATGTGTGGGATGGAGGAGGCCCTTTGAGAGAAGGTCTTGGATGGGGGGCTTGAGTCCCTGTAGATGTTTAAGTGCTATGGGGTATTGGGAAATGTTGGGGAAAATGGAGGGGTCTTTGAGACGGATTTGGATTGGGGCATGGTGGGTGGCAAGTGAGGGTTGAGTAAGGTCCCAGACTTTGGGGTCAACCAAAGAAGGAGGCTGCAGGGAGTGAGGTAGGAGGAGAGTCTGGTGTGGCTTTTAATAACAGTAAATTACTCCGGTATAGAGGAAGCCAGATAGAGAGTGATGGTGGCCTTAAAATTACTTAAAATGTCTCACCTGAGGAGAGGTACAGGGCATGTTGGGAGGACCAGGAAAGCATGAGCAAAGGAGGTGTTGTGAAGAGAGCAGGCCAGAGGGTCTGTCATATCCAGTCTGGTGGGAAACCATCAACACCTACTGTGAGAGTATGTGAGGGAAAGGTCCATCCTGAGAAATGAGGTAAGGCTGAATATGTGGCCCCCAAGTGCAGTAGGAACAAGATAGGCTTACCTGAGATGTGGATCATTACCCTGGGCTCTCAATGGGTGGTCTGCATGGCGGCCAGCATCCCCGGCACCATCAATCTTCAGCAGCCATTCCTAAGATCTCTGGCAAAGTAGGCCCTTGCTGTGGGGGCGGGAAAAGAGTTGTCCCCTTTCTTCTCTGGTAAAGTGGGCAATCAATCTTCCAATGGCCCTCCTGTTTTCAGGTCAGACAAGGGCCAGGGGTGGCCTAGGATTGGGGCAGTTTTTAACCCAGTGGCTGGTTTGGTTGCATTTAAAGCAGGGCACCCAGGGGATAGCCCAGCAGAAATCTTGTTTCTGGCCTGACTGGACTTTGAGGCTTGTAGGGATTTTGCCAGCATCTGTTATTTAGCCTTATGCCAGAGAGACTTTTCTTGTTTTTCTTGTTATTTTTAGTTATTGTAGGCCTTAAAGGCCAATTTGAGGAGGTCACACTGTCCAGCCTGAGGTCCTTCTTCAATCTTTTTGAGCTTTTTTCTGATGTCTGGGGCTGACTGAGAGATGAAGTAAGTGTTATGCCAGCCTGGGAGATTGGATCAATTTTGCTATATTTCTGAAGGGCCTCAGTAAGGTGCAGCAGAAACTGTACTGGGGTTTTTTTCTTGGGTCTGGGTAATTTCCCCAATTTTATCAAAGTTAACTGACTTGTGGGCTGCTTTCTCATGACCCTCGAGGAGGCAGAGGAACATGTGATCTCTGTAACTTTGATCTGCCTGACCTAACTGATAGTCCCATTGGGGGGGTCTTCCACAGGAACAGCCTGTGCTCCAACCAGGTTGGTATTACCTGCAGCATGGAATTTATCTGCTGCCACCTGGTCTGCTGTCCAGACTCCTCATCCTCGGAAGGAAGAGTACAAGTTACTATAATATAGATATCAAGCCAAGTGAGATCATAGGATTGGGTTAGGTAACAAAATTCCTTGATGTATGAGTAGGAATTAGAAGAGGAAAACCTGAGATGTTCTTCCGATCTGAGAAAGATCACCAAGGGAAAAAGGAATATGAGCTCAGACAATCTCCTCAGTACCCACGACCTCTTGAAGGGGCATCTGCAAGGCTGGATGAGCAGGGAGAGTGGGGTAATGGGAGCTAGAGTGTGTGTGGTGGAGAAGTAGGGGCCCTGGGCAGCTTTGGGTGTGGCGAGTGAGATCGCTGTGGGGAGGGAGAGCACAAGGAAGGAAGGGATGGCACCGAGAAAGAGGAGGCAGAGGAGTTGTAGGGTGGAGGTGGAACGAGAGGGGGATGGTTTGCCGGATCAAAGGAGGACGTGTCTGGCTCTGGGCAGGGGTCAGGAGTGGTGGGAGACACTGCGTGGGCCAGGAGAATCTGAGAGGTGGCACAGGATTGACAGAGAGAGGGGCAGGTACAGAGATAGAAGAAAGCCTGAATGTAGGGGATTTCAGACCATTTGCTGTTGCATTGCAAAATAATGTAAAGATCCCCTAGAATGTTCAGGTTGAATGTTGCATTTTCTGGCCAGTGGGAGATTAATTAGCAGACATCCCAGCGGTGCTGACCAGGGAGTTTTGGATGGTGTAGCTCCCTTCGTGAAGGAGGGCCAGGCATAGAGGGTGAATTTCAAAAAGTTCTGGCAAAAGGGAGGAGCATCCTCGTCCCCTTTGATGATCTCTGGAGAGAGAGAACAAGAGGAAGCAGCTGATGGGGTGACCCCCAGGGCTGGCAGTCCCGGCCGTGGGCCAAGAGGAGTTCCTCTGACCTAGCTCCAGGATTTTGAGAGAGGGACAGAGGGCTGGAGAGAGGGAGACTGATCTGAGTACTCACCCAGAGATTGGGGACCGGTGTAGATGAAGGGTGTCAGCAACAGCAAAGGTGAAGACCCCAACTTAGGCGCTCATCCAGCAAGGTCTGGGAAGGACCACCGAGAGGCCAGTCAACCCCTACCAGCGGGAGATCATCGTAAAATCCTGACTGTAGACTTCCTGGGTCTCAGCATCAGAAAGAAAGAAATCTAGCCAAAAGAGGAGCACCTGAGGCAAGGTTTTATTGGGGGAAGGAGCTGCTGGGCTGTCTCAAAAAATGGTGAGAGGAGAGATTAACTGGCTCAGGTTTATAAAGGGTTGTGTGGCGGGAGAGGGAGGGCATCGTTGGGGTTGAGGATTGGTTGTGTCATCCTGGCAGGTGACAGAGTTTAAACTTATTGGCGGATCCAGATGGGATGAGTAATGGGGTGGGGTGATGAGTTCAGTTTCTTTTGACCTGTTTATGAGAAACAGGCACCATTTTGAGTAACAGACCTCACTGCAGCCATTTTGTCTCAAACTACCATTCAGTTTGTAAATCCCAGTGAACTGTACTTTGCTTATTTCTTTGGTCTTAACCCTTCTACCTTCAGAGGCTATGTCTTATACCAGCACTTTTCAGAAAGCCAGATAAAAAAAGAGCATATATGTGTGATCCAATTTATGTGACACTAGAATAAGTAAAACTAACCTTCAAAGATAGAAATTGGATCACTGGTTGTGTGGGACAGGGATGAAGTGGGTTGCCTGAAAAAGTTTGAGGCAGGGTATGAATTTGGGGAGGTCATGGAGCTGTTTTACTTCTAGAGTATGATTGTGGTTAAATGACTATATATTTGTCAAAACACAGAGAACTATACACTACCATGTATGAATTTTATCACATGTGAATTCCATCCTCATAAAAAAATTTCCTAATTAAAGTCATGGGTACATAGAAGATTCACTAAATGCAGAAGAGTTATAGCACAAGAGAACTGGGGGTTGCTAATCTTATCAACAGGTGCAAAATGTTGGCCCCATTTTAGCTGTAGAAAAATGACTCAGGGAGAAGTCAAATGACCTTCCTAAGAGCACACAGCTTCTAAGTAGGAAAGCCAGGACTGGAACCCAAAGCCATCTTCTCATAAGGTCCACCCTCTTTTAAGTCCCTCCCATCCACCAGGCCTGGGCTGAGCATGATGGCCAAGCAGGGAGGAGCATCTGGTTACTGTTCTTTGAGGAAGAAAGCCAGTGACCGTGGGGACTGGGCCTGGATTGAAAAAGCTATCCACTGTGCTTTCTGTGCAGAGATGATGTTCCTTACTACCCCCACTGCGGGGTATGAGGATCTCTGTAACAGTGACTTAGCTCTGAGACCGCTGCATTCCCACCACTAGTCCTCACTGTATCTCACTGTAGGGCCAGCAGCAAGAGGATTGGTCACAGCTGGGGGTTCTGCCTGGGTTTCCAGGCACCCAGGGAGTCAGAGCTCTATCTGTGTGGAGGGAAAGTCATACTATGCCCCGATCTGAGAGCCCTGTATTCCTCTCCACCCCAGAAGGACCAAGGACAACCACATTCTAAGCCCTTTGCCAGCCCACACTCCTTTGCAGTCTCCCAGCTCTTGTGATTGGATCTCCCCTAGGACTGCAAGGCCAGCCCCACTGTGGCTTCCTCCGCTGCCCCCTCCACCCACTTCTAACCACTCCCTACACTGCCGGGAGAGGTTTCCCAGGTGAGAGAAGCCTGAGCACTACCTTCTCCAGAGATTCCTCAGTGCTGTGCAATATCCAGGCAGAAGAAGGTGAAATCAGTGGAATGGGTGTTCAAAACTCCAAAATACAATAGAATAAAAAAGAAAATGTCAGAGTGTATTTGCACAAGTTAAGGTTCAACATTGCCTCTTCAGGTGTTTGTTTCCTGCAGGCTTGCGCATTTCCACACCCGTCTGCTTGTTTCTGTCTTGCCCAGGGTGTCACGTGCGATTTCCACCATGGGTCAGAGACCAGAAGGCTCAAAGGCCTGAGGAATGTGCTGTGTGCTAGGATGGGCTGTCGGTTACTTTTCTTGATTCCTGCTATATTCATACAAATGCACATCGCGCTTCTGTGTCACATCGGGACGCTCCCACAAACCCCTTAGCTGCTTGTGCAACTTTGCCCAGTCTTCCCCTCAAGCTCTCTTTCCAGTTCCTTCTGTACCTATTGAAATTCTATGACAAAACACCTTGGAAAAACCTTAACCTTCTTCCCAATCAGAGCTCATCACAGAGGCCTCTTTGCTCCTGCAGAACATTTGCATATACCTCTCTGTAGCATATTTCATTCTGCTTGAATAAAGGTTAATTTAAATGTCAGTTTCTCCCAGCTGCTTTGGGTGTTGAGCATACTCAAAATTCATTTTTGTATTCTTCTCCAACACAGCGCTTCGTACATCAGAATCACCAAGGAAGTGCTTCTTCAATTGAACTGAATCTCAAACAGCCCTATAAGGTGAGTATTGTAATTAGTTTTGTACAGAAGGCAAATGAGATTCAGAGAGGTTAGGCGATTTGCTCAAAGTCACACAGCTAGTTGAGGAGTGGAAAAGTGGAACAGAGCAGGTCAATTAATTGTCTCACCCTGCCGTCCTGACTCGGGTCTGAGGCTTGTGGGTCCCATTGCAGTCAGTGGCCTAGCCAGAGAGAGAAATCTGAACAGAGTGCTCCACCACACCCGCAAATTATCCAGTCCATGTGCAGATTCTCCACAGAGTTGGTTAAAGCTCCTCAGATCCCAGCAGGCTCTGGAATAAGGGATGGGGTGAGCTTCCTTGGCAGAACCTGAGATGGGAGGAGAGGGTAAGGACGGAGGGAAGAAGGGAGCAGTGGAGGTGACAGAGGGCATGCAAAACATGGAAACCCAGGCAGAGAGGAACACTGAGCGACCCAGAGGGACAAGACAAAGACGGGAGGAGAGAGGAAAAGGGAGAGAAGGAAGGGCAGCAGACCGAGGAGGAAGCCTGCAAGGATCCCGCTCCCTGTATGCTGGGGTTCCCGGCATCTTCCCGTTGTCACCGGGGGCCTCTGGCACCTGGCAGGTGGCAGCTAGCTCATCATCCCCGTGTGGTTGGAAAGTGCTCCACATCCAGCCAGGTGCACAACACTGGCTTCTCTCCCGGGTGGAGGAAGCTTTACCTAAGGACACAGGTCACTTAGATGGGAGGCAGTGGGGCCGGATTTGGGCCTCGGCTCCTGCCTCTCATTCCAGAGGGACAGGCCCACCCAAGGAAACGCCCAGCAGCCACTGTCCAGCTGTGGACTAAAGTCAAAAGACCGCCTTTCTGCTTCCTTGATTTGGAATGAAATAGCAACAGTGACCTTGGTCAAGTTCACTGACTTCTTGGAGTTCAAGCATCCTGGTGTGCGTAATGAGGACGACACGAGAGGCACGACCATGACACTGACCAATTATTAGACATGGCACTCTGTCAGTCATGTCACAAATCTTGAGGAATGAAATGTGCATTCCTAGAACGCAGGAATGTCTCCACCGTGCATTTCTACCTGCAAGATTGGATTTTCTGTAATAAAAGCTGTGTCAAGGAAAACACCTTAGAAATTGGACCATCTAGAAATCTGCTAGACTCCCGTCTCTTCTTCATTATCATAGCCAGCTCCAACACCCACAGACCTCCCTGGTTCATTTCTTTTTCCCTGCTGCCACTTAGCGAGTACCTCCCATGGTGCGGGATGCAAGAGTAAACAAAACAGGCAAAAATGATGACAAGAACATTGAAAACATAAAGGAGAGAGGGGAACATGGAGGTTAGACATAGGGCTGCGATTTTTAAAACAATAGCCAGGGAAGGCCTCATGGAGATAGCAAAATGTAGAGGAAAATTGATAGGAGGGTAGGAGTTAGCCATGGTCTCTGTGCAAGAAGGATGTTTCAGGGCGAGAAAGGAGCAAGAGCACAGGCTGGAAGCAGACACTGCCAGGCGGCTGTGAGGAGCTGCAGGGGGCCCAAATTACAGGAGGAGACGCCGGAAGGAGGTGCCGAGGCTCAGCTGCAGAGGACTTTGCAGACTGTATCCCCAGGTCATGACAGCCTTAGCAGCCTGGAACAGCACCTGTACCTCAGGTTCTGCAGTCAGTCCTGGGCAAAGCTGAACTGGGTCCTCTATGAGGCAGTCACCACGTCCCCAGGGCCGAGGTCTCATGAAGGTCTCATTGGGGAACGACCTGCTCCAAAGCTCAACGGCAGCGTTCCTTGAAGCTGCACAGGTAAAGCCCAGATTTTTATAGGATGTCCATTGGAGGAGGCTCTTGGCTCCTGGCTGTGCGGCCCTCTCCATATGGTAGAAGGCAGCACGTCAGTCTGCTCCTTTAAAGCCAGCAAGGGAGAGAGGAACCTAGCAAGATAAGGGTTAAGAACTCTCTGTACTCTTGTACATGTAATTAGCTTTGCCCTCCTCCTTCTTCCTCTTCCTCTTCTGCTTCTACTTTTCTTCTTTTGAGACAGAGTCTTACCAGATTGCCCAGGCTAGGCTTGAACTTGGGGTTCTCCTGCCTCAGCCTCCTGAGTAGGTGGGATGACAGGCAGGGACCAATGTGCCTGGCTACCTTTACTGTATTTTATTGGTGAGATTCAAGTCA
Organism: Fukomys damarensis; assembly: GCF_012274545.1. Taxonomy (NCBI): domain Eukaryota; kingdom Metazoa; phylum Chordata; class Mammalia; order Rodentia; family Bathyergidae; genus Fukomys; species Fukomys damarensis. The sequence continues at coordinate 62,029,301 of NW_022900917.1, read as the reverse complement.
TAGACTCTGCTCACACCCAAGGGAAGGAGATCATACAGTGGTGTGGATCCTGGAAGGTGAGGGCTCACCTTAGATCCTGTCCTCACCTTAGCATCTGTCCACTGTCCTTTCAGTGTCTCATGGCCACTGCACATGCAAAATGCTTTCATCCCTTCCCATGGCTCCCGAAACTCCAAGCCCAGGATCTCTTTTAAATCAGGCCATGTACGGATGAGTTTCCGTTGGGCATCCTTACATCTGTACATTGTGAGGCACAAGGAGTCTGCCCCCACCCAGCATACAGTGGGGGGATAGCAGGCATAGATGGTCCTGTTCCGAAAGGGGGACTGGGTGTCTCAAAAGAGTGACTGCTCCTAGTGATTCTGAAATCAGTTGGGCAAAGGCTTAGCATTCCCTGGTTAGGTTTCAAGCCCTGGGGGAATATTTCCTGTTTCTCAGCTCTCCCTGTGCCCTTCCACCCTCTGGGTCATCTTTCTGGATTATGAACCACCATGCTGTAGGTTTGTGGCCAGGTCATTTGATCAGCCTTCCTCTTGCCAGGGGTTTTGAGGATCGACCACCTTCTTTCATTTTTGTGGGGTTTTTTTTGTTTGTTTGTTTTTGTTTTTTTGGTACCTGGGATCAAACTCAGGACCTTATGCTTGTGAGGCAGGCACCTTCTTTCATTATGTACTCTTACTGTTCCTCACAGTCCCAGAAGGCAGTGCCCTGGCTGAAGCAAGTTTCTCAAAACCTTTGTCTTTTGTGGACTGCAGTGGGATTTCACTCCCTTAGGCAACAGCCGTACCATAGGTCTCTTCCAGGATAAATCCTTCTCTACTTCTAGCTCTTGCTCCGATGGCCCTGGGTTCACTCACAGAAGCTTCCTGGGGACCCAGTGGTTGAGGTGAAAGGGGTCTCGCGTGTCCCCTTAGGGTGTCCCCTTCCCAATCAGGTCACTCACGCACCGAGAGGTCCGACAGGAGATCTTTATTGCAGAGTCAGGAGGACCACAAAGGCCGGGAGGCGGAGAGGAGGGAGAGAGAGAGAGAGAGAGAGAGAGAGAGAGAGGGAGAGAGAGAGAGGAGA
>NW_022900917.1:62014856-62028199 GCF_012274545.1 Fukomys damarensis | reverse complement strand
GAGAGAGAGAGAGAGAGAGAGAGAGAGAGAGAGAGAGAGGGAGAGAGAGAGAGGAGAGGGAGAGAGAGAGGAGGAAGAAGAAGAAGGAGAGAGAAGAACAAAGAAAGGAAGGTCCTTTTATTAGTTTTGGGGTGGGCTATTGTTTGTTTATGAGGAGTGAGCTACTTTTAACCTATCACAGGCCAGATTACTTTTATGGGCCCAGTCCTGAAGACACAGGTTTTAACTTTCCTGGACCACTGTGGCCTTGGGGGGTGGGAGGGAAACCAGAGATAAGGGCATGAGGTCATTTTAGGAGCCAAGATGTACCAGGAGAATGCAGCCTGTGAGGCGGCGTCACAGCATACTTTAACATGATCAATTCCCTAACACGAGGTTTGTAAGGAACATTCTTAATCTCTTGAAACAGGCCTTTGTGACTTAGAACTATTCTGATCCTTTGGTTTCTTTGGGATGTTTTCCTGGTACCAGGGATCGAACTCAGGACCTTGCACTTGTGAGGCAAGCAAGGTATCCCTGAGCTACATCCCTGGTCCTTTTGGTTTTTATTTATAAAAAATAAAAAGTAGCTGGGGATGTAGCTCAATGTGGAGGCCTTGGGTTCAATCGTCAGTGAGATGGGAGACACTGTAGGGAATATTTTGGCCTTAGGCTCACAGAGAGGATATGTTCTGGCATCCTGTTCTCACCATATTTCTTTAACACTCTGACAGGAGCCTAAAGAATATGCTCCTGCCCTTATCAGACTTGACCTCTAGCATGAGCCAGAGGAGCATGGGATTGAACTGCTTTAGATAACCAAGGGTAACCCCACAACCATTTTAATATCCTTAGCATTGTGGTTTTGACTCCATCCCCTCCTTCCAGGGCTTTGGCAGCCATACCCATTCTGTCCAGGCTCATACATGTTCACCAACTCCCCTTCCTGATGTGGGGGTAGAGCCTCACAGTTGATTGGAAACAAGCCCAGTTAGTTACCACCCCTGACTACTCCCTCCATTCTAGGAAAACAAGAGAAGCCAACCCTGGAACACACTGCAGTTGCCATCTCTGAGCTATGCCCACCCTCCGCTGTTGAGGGTGAACTTTCATTACTGGCCGGTTGCAATCTCTACGTGCTGCCCCCTTGGAACTTTCCCAAGTGCACTTTAAGCTCAAACCTGGTGGAAGGTAGCTAAGCTCCCTGCTGAGTGGCTCCCTTCACAGGGCAATGTGGAGCTCATCAGTCAATTCCTCACAGGCAACAGGCCTCACTTCTAAGCGAGACAACGTCACAATTTTACAACTGTGCAATATAATTACAGGTATGAAATCACATATATCCTACTACATTTGTTATTTTCTCTCCTTTTTTTTTTTGGAAGAGGGTCCTGGAGATTGAGCCCAAAGCCTTCACACTGAGCTACATCCCTAGCCTTTTCTATTATTCTTAAAATTAAAAACAAAGTCTACCCCAGTGCGGTGTCGCTGAGCTAAATCCCTAGCCCCATTATTTTTTATTTTTAATTTTGAGACAGGATCTTGCTAAGTCACCAAGTTGCCCAGGCTTGGCTCTAATACCTGCCTCAACTTTCCAGAGCACTGGGATTATAGACATGTGCATTATGCCTGGTTTATATTCTCTTGCAAAAGTTGTTGGTTATTGGTTCTTCCCACAGCTTATGCAAAGGTGTTGGGAGATGTGGGGCCTCTGGAAGAGTCTGATTCCTCCCAGGCTATTTTAAAGGGCTTTATTTTGAGATGAGGGCTTTGAGCTGAGGCGTCACCTGTTTCAACATGATTTAAAAGGATACTCTGGCTGCCATGTTGGCATAGATTGAAGGAGCAGAAATGGACACATGGGCTGGGTTAGGAGTGCTGGGGCTGTTACTGGACCAAGGCTGACATAGTCCCCTCTCACTTCTTAAGAGTCCAGAGCCTCCCAAGGGATAGAGGGATTCCTCTCTAGGAATACTTAGCCCTCCTTTCCAACATTTTTCAAGTCCTGTCCTCCCCTGTCCTTAAGGTGTCATCCGTCTAACACATTTTTCAGCCCACTAGAGCAGACAGCTCTTGGACAAAATATTTATTGAATCTTCTGTGAGTTTAGCCTGCTGATAATACAGGAAATGTAAAGAGAAATAAGACACAGTCCCTGTGCTGGAGAAATTTATGGCCCAGTAATGGTGTGTTAGTCGGGTCTTTGCTGTTATGACAAACACCTACAATAAGCAATTTAAAAGGCGGAAAACTTTATTCTTGGCCAGAATTTCAGCGGTTTGAGTCTCTGATTGCTTTGGCCCTATGGTGGCTCAATGTTTAAGGAGCATGTGATGGAGGAGGCCTGTTAATTCTATGGCAGCCAGGAAGCAACAAAAGACAGGAAGGAGCCAGGGTTCTGATATCCCCATCAAAGACATGAGCCAGTGACCTAACTTCCTCCCACTAAGCCCTACTTCCTAAAAAAATAATAATGCTGCAAGACTGGTGACCGAGCCTTTAGCAAATGGATATTCAGGAGACATTCAAGTCCCACACAGTAACAGACATGCTGCCATAGATGAGACCCACGGTCTGCACATGAACAAAGAAAGGAGGTTGAGGGGGCACAGGCATATCTACGGTATCTGAGAGGCACCTAGGCCTCATGATAGAAATTAACAGGCTAACATTGTTAGGTTGGAGTTGTCTCTACTCACACCCACCTCCCACCTCCACCAAGCCATCAGGGAGCCTTCTGTTTGCCATATTAATGTCTACTTGTAGCCAGAATTAGGTGCCATTTTGCAGCCTTTATGTCTGCAAGAGCTGTCCATCCTATATAAATACAAAGTGAACAACATGTGTAAACGTTTCTAATAGCCACATCCAAGAGTTTGTATTAATTTTAATAATTTATCTCAATATATCCAAAATATTATCATTTCAGTATGAAATCACATAAAAATTACTACTGAAATACTTGAAAAAATAGCTTTCCTTGTACTCAGTCCTAGAAGTCTTGGTCTATTTTATGATTATAGTGCATCTGAATTTGGATGCCGTGATGATGGTTAATCTGGACTGTCAACTTGATTGGATTGAGGTAGCCTAGACAGGTTTTTGGATCGTGAGGATTAATCCATCGATGAGTTAGTTTATAACTAAACCAGCTCCTGGGGCTGTGGTTGGAGGAATTAGATCCCTGGGAACATACCTTATCATACTCATGGCCCTTTTTCCTCTGGCTCTTGCTTTTTCTGCTTCCTGGCTGCCATGAGGTAAGCAGCTTTCCTCCCTCCTGCCCTTTTGCCATGATGTTTCTGCTTCAAGTGATGGAGCCAGCTTACCATGAAGTGAAACTTCTGAAACTGTGAGTCAGAATAAATCTTTTCACCTTTAAATTATTTATGTTGGGTATTCGGTCTCAGCAACAGACTAGTGACTAATATAGAGGCCAGGTTCTTATTGAAAATATGTGGCTTGTATTTAGATTTCACAAGGTTTACATTGAAAAAGTGGATTCACAAATCTAAATTGTCTCACACATACTTAAATTGATCCAATAACTTAATGGAGTATCCCTTTTAATGTTCATTTAAAAATTAGTTAAGCCGGGCATGGTGGCTCACTCCTGTAATCCCAGCACTCAGGAGGCTGAGGCAGGAGGATCGCTGTGAGTTCGAGACCAGCCTGGGCTACATAGTGAGTTCACATCAGTCTCAACTACATAGTGAGACCCCGTCTCAAAAAACAAAAAAACAAAAATAAAAATTTGTTAAAATTAAAGTAACTCCTAGTTCTTAGTCACAACAAGCCACATTTCAAATACTCAACACCCCCATGTAACTGGTGACCACATATGATAGACCTCTTTTGCCTGGTTCCCAGTTTCCCCGCTGGGACTTGGCCTCCTCTAGTCACCCAGAGTTACCCAGATCCTCTGCCATTAGCTTCTCCTACACCTCCAAATGACCACTACCCCTGTCTCACACACCTTTCCTGTCCTTCTTAGTTTACGATCTCTGCATGAACATCTGTGTACCAGAGGCCCAATTTGCATACTAGTTACTTATGTTCCAAACTTTAAAATCAGAGAGGCATACCCTCTGCACAAAATGGGAAATAATTTTCTTCTTAACAGCTCCTGAAAAGGTGGAATGTTTTGAGGAGCTCATGGATGTGCAAGACAAGAAGCACCTCTGCTATTAGTAAGGAGAACAAAGAAGATGTCAGAGGATGGGTGGTAGTGTGGGTACTTGTTCGGGGGAGGACTTTACGCATACAGTTCATTGTGTTAGAATGATTCGGTTGTTAAATAAGCACCTTAAGGGATCATTTCACATTTCATACTTTTAAATGTTTATAATTTAAATTCTTTCCCCAGGGCTGGATTTTTTCAAGCTTCAGATTTCTGGCCAGAATTGGCTTGATTTTCATGACCCCACCTCTGAGATTTAGCCTTGCCCCTTAGGGTACCTTCCTTGCTGATAGTCACCAGGAGTCTTCTGCTGGCTGTCCACTTTCTGAGCTGTGCGCTCTGGGCAGCCACCCACCTCTGGCCTCCCACTTCCTGGATATGAACCCAGCCATGTGCTGTTGCTGAGAGAGGCTGGGATAATCCTCCCTGAGGATGAGACCTGCTGCCCTGCACACAGCTCCCACACAAGTGGGATTTCAGGGCTGTGGAAATGCCAGGGAAGGGAGGGGTGCAGCATTTGTAACACAGGGGCAGACAGTGGGCACTGGAGTTAGGTTCCAAGTCTCATAGTGTCATGGTACATGGAGTACAGCAAGATGAGCTATGGACTTGAAGTCTAAGAGCTAGACAGCTGAGATCCTGAAGTCCTGGGTCCTCAGTGTCTTCCTGGAAATACACACACACACACACACACACACACACCTCTTCTTTACCTCCTTAGTCTTACACAATAACTCATTATGACTTTGTAGACTAGGCATTGCTTTAGTGCCGTCTTCCTAAGTTAAAAAGTATTGAATTATATTTTATAACTGTGTTGGTATAGAGCTAAATATATTGATATTATATATTAAAATATCTTCTTCCATCCAAAGTTCATTTTTTTCCCCTTCTGGTTTTAATTATCATCTTTCTGTGAGTCCCAGGCACTTTGCCTGTGCCTGATGAATCCCAGCCTGGCCTGTAGCACCTGCTTAGCTCCCGAACTCCTGCAGAGAAGGTAAAAATAGGGTTGGTAGGAAAGGTCTAAGGTCTTTAGGTGGGTCGTTCTGGGCTCAGAGAGGATGCACAAGCTCCCTGATCCTCTTTCTCCTTTTTCACTTGGGAGCAGGTACAACCCCAAAGAGGAAGAATTCATGGCTTCCTGATCCCTTCCTGCCATCCTGAGCCACTGACTTTAGATAATTCTGAGCAAATCTAAAGGAGGCCAATTTGAACACTGGAGATGGACAGCTTCTCTCAAGGCCATTGGCCGTCCCTCCAGGGTGCAGCACACTCTGCTCTGGGGCAGACTCCTTTCTAGGACACGCAGGAATTCTTTGAGAGGTAGTGTGATACAGTGACTCAGAGTTCTTATTATTAAGAGGTGGGTTTTAAGTAAGGTACAGTGGTACACACCCAAAGTCTCAGCTACTTGGGAGACTGGGACAAGAGGATTCCTGGAGTTCAAAGCCAGACTGAGCAATAGAGCTGTACCGCATTTCAGAGAATAAAGTGGGAGGATAGGTTCTTAAACTTCTTAAGCCTCATTTTACTCCAATGGAAAAGGAGTGATGGTAACATTTTCCTCACCAACTTATAAGAATTTTTTTTTATTTTTTAATCGTCATATTTTTCTGCCAAGATACAGGAATGCATGATAGAAATGGCTCAACATCTTCACATGGAACTGTTGGATTCGTTTTCATTCACAAGTTCTAAAACAGCCTACAATTTCATAATCACACCCACTTCCAACCATTATCACAGGTTTAACTGACCATTAAACAGTAGTGGCCAGCATCAGAGAGCTGGAAGGCTTTCTGCATATTAGTAGTGTCTTTGGAAACTGCCACCCAAGAGGATGTATCACGATTCTAAATCTCATGTGCATGGCAACCCCAAAGTTGACTGAGGTCCTCAAATGCCCTGCTTATCACGGAGAGCTGCATCCTGTAGGTACTTAAAGGAATGCCCTTTCTCCTCCTAGAATTGATCATTCATGTAGTATTTGGCTTGCAGGAAACAGCACAAGCTGACCCAATGGTTTCATCATCATGGCTAACAGGTGGCTGTATGCCTGATCCTCGCTGCTGCTCTTTGCTAACTATATACAGAACATACTGGAAAAAAAGTCAGGTTGCTTGGGAAAAAATATGGAACGCTTCACAAATCTGCGTGCCATCCTTGTACAGGGGCCATGCTAATCTCTGTATCATTCCAATTTTAGTATATGTGACGCCAAAGCAAGCACTTATAAGAATTAAATATTGTGCATCTATGAGTAGTTTTCATACAACAAAGCTCGGTAGAGCTGTTAGGAAATGAGTTTATATGGGGAAATAAATAAACCTACAACATCTCCCACCTCTTCTTCCACAGACAGATACTCTAACGTCACTGAGACTGCATGAGTATATTATGAAGCACATAGGCTAGCACGAGTGGGAGCTCCCAAGATGGTATATCATAGTCCCGTTCCTCCTCACCTCTCGAATCTCATTCCCACCCGCTCTGCTTTTCATCATCGCCGAACTGCCTGTGGCCTTGTGGAGTGGGAAAGACTCCACATTCACCTGTGTATCTCTCACTTCCTGATGACCATGGCAGAAACTGACTAGCTCTGTGTCTTGGGTCCATAGTGCACTACATTTCCCAGCTGCCCCTGCAGTGGGAGGTGGACATTTAAACAAGCAGTAGCCAATGGAATAGACACAAGAGTGATAGACACTGTTTCCAGCAAACCCACCCCATGCCCTTCTCCCTGCTCTTCTTTGCTTCGATCGAGCACAGCAATTTTGGGTCCCATGCTAAAGGCTCAGAACCATAGATAGAAAGAACCTGGGTCCCATGATGTAAAGTATCCTGCAATGTCATCTGTTGATTTGGGTGTACTATCAGTGAGAAGTAAATCTCCATTCTATTTAGACCTTGTATCTATTTATGTATGTGTTCATAATAACAGCATGTTCTCAAACACCCTGGCGCCACTCCCTCCATCAAGACACACGTCATGTCTGCTTCCCCACCTGTTTGAAAGCTCCTGGCAAGATGTCAGCCAAGGTGTGCTGAGAGACTGGTGACAAAGGAAAGACCAGGTCTTCTTCACCCTGCAGCCGCCAAAAGGAAAAGTCACCCCAGGAGGAAGCACAGGAAGTGCTGTGGCCCCGCCCCTTCTCCACTATCCCTGGAGCAGTGGTTCTGAGGTCTCAGGCTTTTCTAAACTCTCATGGTCTCTGATTCCACCTCATAGCCCCACAAATCTCATACCAAGGAGGATGTGAAAGTTTAAGACATGGTACTGGCCCTGTATCAGTGTGACAGGGAACCATGAAGGAGAATACTAACTAGTCCTCACAGCACTTCTCATGCCCTGACATCTCACTTTCAAAAATTGAGATGAAATTCCCATAAAATTATCCATTGAAAATGAACAGTCACTGGCATTTAGTGCATTCATATGCTGTGCAACCCATACACCTGTGCAGTTCCAGGGCTTATTATCACCCAAATCGAACCTTCTACCCATTAGACAGCCACTTCTAATACTCCTCTCTTCCCAGGCCATGGAAACCACCAATCTGCTTTCTGTCTCTACAAATAAACCTATTCTGGACATTTCATATTAATGAAATTATATAATGCATGACCTATTTTGTCTAGTTCGTTTCCCTTACCATAGTGGTTTTTAGGTTCATCCACATAGAAACATGTATGGCTACTTATAGCTGAGTAATATTTCATTGTATGTTTACAATTTGTTTACCCATTTATCCATTCATTTTTTTCTTCTTGTGGTGCTGGGGATTGAACCTAGAGCCTTGTGCATGCTAGGCAAGTACTCTAATGTTGAGCTATACCTTCAGTACCTCAGGCATCATTTTAAACACTTGAGATTATATTGACTTGTTTAAGCCTCATTATGCGGACGGTTATGGATTCTAAATGTATAGAAGAGGAAACAAGTAGCATGCTGCCATCACACAGATACTAAGCACAATAAAGACTCCAGCCAAGGCAGTCTAGTCCCAGAGGCCTTGCTCATAACCATTATGCTTTACTGCCTCTCAGAGAACATCCCTACACAACATGTAGTGGGATCCATTGTCTGGTGAGGCCTTCGGGACTGTAGATTTCACAGAAGTAGGTGGTCCCTCAGCACTTCCTACGGAGGTCAGTCCAAGGTCCAACTCTGGGCAGCTCAGTATGGTGAGGTACTCTGGCATGGGATCCATGGTGTTTAATAAAACTGGCTCTGGTGCCAGTGATGGGGTCACCCAAAGATTTCTTACCTTTGACTGCAGAGCACAGTGCTCCCTGGACAAACTTTATGGACTCAGGCATTTAGACACCTAAGCAAGAGAAGGTGGCTGTATTTTCTACCTGTCTTCATCTGTCTATTTGTCTGTTAGGAGACTTTCTATTTTCCTTTCTCCGGGCATCTTTGAGAATCTCCCCAAAAAGCAATGTGTCTTGGAGAAATTTAATGCTGGAGGGAAAATGGTCTCCAGAGAAGTGCTTGTTCCAAGAACAGTGGCACCAGGGCTAAAATTGGAAATGATTTCTGTGACATTTTCAGTCTTGTTTCTAGCTTTCTTTCTGTGGAGCTGGAGCTCAGGACATTGCCATACTCTCTTCACACCTCCAGGAGGAATTTCTTTTTTTATATATTTTTTATTGGTACATTTTAGATATACAATACAGTTACATTCATCTTTGGTATCTTTTTTTTTATTTTTTGGTTGAGACTGACTTGGAACTCACTGTCTAGCCCAGTCTGGTCTTGAACTCACAGTGATCCTCCAGCCTCAGCCTCCCCAGTGCTGGGATTACAGGCGTGCACCACCGCGCCCCGCTCATCATTGGGATCTTGTTCCCCTACATGACATATCTTGGTTCTTATTCTCTTCCCATTCCTCTAGCCTCCCTTCCCCCCTCCACCCTTCCATATTTACAAAGACTCTGTTTCCATTTCTTTTTTCTCTTCCCCTTTTACTTTTCCCCAACCCCTCCCATTTGCTCAATACCTTTAGACCTTTTCTTCCTATTACAAAATATCAATTATACATTTGGACCCTTATTTACACTTTTAGTTTGTCACACCAGAGAAACTATATGGTATTTACACATCTGTCCTATTAATTTCACTTAAGAGCGTGTCCTCAATGTGCATCCACTTAGCTATAAATGTCTCTAGTTTCTCATTCTCTATGGCTGAGTAGTATTCCATTTTATTTTTAAAAGACAACCAAAAAAAAACAAAAACAAAAACACATCTTCTTTATCCAGTCTCCAGTTGATGGGCAATTGGGCTGTTTCCAAGTTTTAGCTTACAAACTGTGCTGCTATAAACATGGATGAGCATATATCACTGTAATTTGATTCTTTTTTTTTTTTTTTTGGTACTGGGGATCAAACTCAGGTCCTGTGGTTGCAAGGCAGTCACCAGAACTACTGAGCTAAATCCCCAGCCCTTGATTCTTTATTCTTTTGGGAAGATACCCAGCAGGGGAATAGCTGCATCAAATGGGACTTCCAATCCTAGTTATTTAAGGTATCTCCATATTGATTTCCACGGTGGTTGCCCCAGTCTGCAGTCCCACCAACAATAAAGAAGGGTTCCTTTCTCCCCACACCCCCTCCAGCATTTGTTATTGGTTGATTTCTTGACAGCAGCCATTCTTTCTTGGGTGAGGTGGAATCTCAGTGTTGTTTTCATCTGTATCTTTTAAATAACCAGTGATGTTGAACATTTTTTCATAAATTTATTTGCTGCTTTTACTTCTTTGTCTGAGAAATGTCATTTCATTCATTTCAGATGCCCATTTTTGAACTGGGTCTTTATATTTGGGGGCTTGATTTTTTGAATTCTTTATATATTCTAGATAGTAGACCTTTGTCTGACAAACAGCTGGTAAAAATGTTTTCCTGCATTATAGGTTGTCTCTTAGCTCTGTTGGGGTTTTCTCTTGAAGTGCAGAAGCTTTTTTAAAAGATGAGATCCTAGTTGTTGATTCTTTGTGCTAGTTTCCATGCTACTGAGAATTTGTTCATAAAGTCTTTTCCTCTGCCAATGTCTTCAAGAGTTCTACCTAGCTTATCTTCCAACAAGTTTAGTGTTTCTGTTTTAATATTTAAATCTTTAATCCACTTTGATTTTAGTTTAGTTCATGGTGAAAGATAGGGGCCTAGTTTTAGTCTCTGGCAAGTTGAAATCCAGTTTTTCCAACACCATTTTTTAAAGAGGCTATCTTTCCTCCATTGAGGATTGTTAGCTCCTTTGTCAAAGATGAGGTAGCTGAGTATGCCTAGAGTTGTTTCTGCAACTTCTAATCTATTCCACTGATCCTCAGGTCTGTTTCTTTGCTGGTGCCATGCTGTTTTTAACACAGTAGCTTTGTAGTATAGTTTCAAGTAAGGTATTGTGATACCCCCTGCCATGTCTCTGTTGCCTAGAATGGCTTTTGCTATTTTATGTTCCTTCTGATTCCAAATACATTTTTGTATTGTTTTCTCTAGTTCTGTGAAATATACTGTAGGGATTTCAATCAGGATTTCATTGAATCAATATAGCAGTTTTGGAAGTATGGCCATTTTCACCATATCAGTTGGTCCTACCCAGGAGCAGGTGATATCTTTCCATTTTCTTATATACTCTTAGATCTCTTTTTTCAGAGTGTTGTAGTTCTCAATGTAGAGGTCTTTTGCTTCCTTTGTTTAGGTTAATACCTAGATAGTTCTTTTCTGGGGGGGGTGCTATTGTGAAAGGAATTGTTTCCCTAATTTCTCTCTCATTGAGTCTGTTATTTGTGTACAATTAGGCAATTGATTTTTGAGCAGGAGAAATTTCTGAAGTCAACGCCCATGGACCATAGGAGTCCCAGAGGCTAGAAAGTGTTAGCAGCCTTGGCAAGACTACCAGGGGCTCTCCCTACAATCTATCACTTCCAGGCCAACTTAGATCCCAAGTGGCTTGCAAGAACACATAGGATCTCTTTGTCCATCCAGCCTTTTCTTCTCTTGACTGAGATCAAGGATTTCCATTGCAGCTTGAGGGGTTGTGATTAAATATCTTCACAACCTTGCTTGTAAGAACTCTAAAATCAGGTTTGGGCTGAGCTTGTGAGTAGTCAATAGATAGAGAACTCTTATGAAGTTGAGTATGATTGGTCTGGAGGATGGACTGACTTTGCTGTCTAGTTCCTGCATCACGGGTAATGTCTGGCAGCACTTCTGTGAATAGACACAGCCAGGCTTGATATGTGATGTGGTGTGTGTGTGTGTGTGTGAGCATGTGTGTGTTTACACAGATATTCAAATAAACCTTACAGATTACAAGCACTTTGACATATTTTGTAACACTCAAGAGGAGGCGAGGCAGACACTCTTCACCCCCATTTCCAATAGGGCAACTGAGGTCTTATTAAATGACTTGCCCAAGGTCGCATGAAGAATGAGTGCCATATCCCCTAAAGCTGTGTGCTCTTCATTATGACAGGCTGCTTCTCCTGGGCCTGGCTGGATCTTGTGTATGGCACTTTTCCCTTCTCTGTTGAGTCCTGGGCACTGTAAGGCACTCAGCTATTGCTCAGGTTGGTGAGGAAGAAGCATGTTTGCAGTTTGAATTAACCAAGGGGAGGGACAACTGGTTCCTGGTGAGGGCTCCCTTTTGGGTTTGCAAACAGCTGTCTTTTCTCGGTGTCCTCAAAAATCTGGAGGCCTCATGTGTGGGTTGGGGGCCACAGTACTGTTTTTACTCAGCTCATGGTGAGAGCCCTAAGGTCACGGCCTCATCAAACCCTGATTGCCTGCCAAAGACCCACTCCAAACATGATCACACTGAGGAGATAGCTACCTACCCACCTACCCACCTACCTACCTACCTATCTGGCAGGATCCAGACGTTCAGTCTACAACATAGGTGGAAACCCACAGTTCCTTATCTCCAGTGGGGACCTTATACATGGTGCAGCCAGTGAGACAAGACAACGTTCTCACTCCAGCTTGATCCAACTGTCTCAACAGTAGGGGTAGGGAGGGACAGTGTACTAAGAGGAGAGGAGGGTTGCCAGGTTTACCAAATAAAAATATAAAAATGCCTAGTTAATTTTGAATTTCAGATAAACAATGAATAATTTTGTAGCATAAGTACAGCCTAAACAAAGCATGAACATATTTATACTAAAAATTATTCACTGTTTCTCTGAAATTCAAATTAACTGAGCATCCAGTATTTTTATCCACCAAACCTGAAAGGGAAGGACCCAAGGGGAGGAAGCCAGGGAATCCCAGTCACAGAAAGGACTGCTGCAGGCTCAGGACTGATGCTTCCTTTATAGATTTAACGTTTTTTTTTGGGGGGGGGGTTGTTTTTTTTTTTGCTATCTTCCTCTCATCCACTCTCCCTCCTTTCCTGCCAGCTTTTTACTGTGGTAACAACATAAAATCTACCACTTTTTAACCTGTTTGGTTTTTGGTTTTGGGTTTTTTTGGTGCTGGGGATGGAACTCAGATGTGTGTGCTGGGGATCTGAAGCAAGCGCCTCGTGTACTTCCCGCTGAGCTACCAACGCCCGACCACTGTTAAGTAGACAGGTTAGCGGTATTCAGCACGGTCCACTGGTTGTGCAATTGTCACCACCGTCCATCTCCAGAATGTTTTCATCACGCCAAACGGAACTATACCCGTTAAACCCTAAATGCCATCTCCTCTTTTGCCTCCCCATCCCTGGTAGCCCCCACCTTCTTTCTCTATGAATGTTAGGTATCACATGTACGTCAAATCATACATCTCTCCTTTTGTGTCATGTATTCATTTGGTGCCGGGGAATCAGACCAGGGTCTCGCACATGCTAAGCACCCATCTACCACTGAGCTACACCCCCAGTGATATATTTAACTTTTAAAAGGGGTTGGGAAGAAAGTGTCTACCCACATATGCAAAGCCAGGAAACCCCAAGTGTGCTAACAGATGCGTTAAAGTCTTTTAATACTTAAGGCTGGAGGGGAGGGGCAGATCCTGCCTGCCTGGCCGTCCCGCACCTGGCACCCTGGTTCTAACAACGCCGGGCCGGTGTCCGCAAGCTCCGCCAGCCCCTGGGAGTTGGATTGCACGGGCCGTGGGAGAGGCCCCGCGTCCAGCCGCTGTCCTGTGACTCCCGCCGGGCGAGGCGAGCGGTGACCAGACCAGTTCACGTGCCGGGGAC
>NW_022900917.1:61978191-62014758 GCF_012274545.1 Fukomys damarensis | reverse complement strand
CGCGCTGCGCTCCGGAGTCGCCGCGGCCAGAGAGGCTGCGCAGGGCTCGCGTTTCCGGGAGTCCTCGGTTTTCCCAAACTCCGAGGCAGCGCCGTCCAGCGGAAGCATTACACTTTACATGATGGTGCTGTGCAGTCTGTATTTCCGGCTTTAGAAAAGAATCCGAAGGGGGAGTGGCGGGAGGAAAGAAGGAGAGAAGAGAGAGAGAGAAAAAAAAAACCCTCGATGAACGTGGCGTAGAAACAAAAACAAACCTCACCACCACCGTTAACTGTTTACGGAGTGCATAGCAAAGTAAAAAGAGTAACCATAAAGGTGTAGGGAAAGTGGGAAGCGTAGGGGGAAGGGAATAAGGGAAAAGAACTAAGGGGGGAAAAACGAGAACCAAGACCTGTCATGTAAAGGTACAAGATCCCAGTAATGAATGTAACTGTACTGTAGACCTAGAATGTACCAATAAACTCAATAAAAAGAAAAAAAAGTTTTTGAAGAAAAACTTATTAAATACTTCATCAAAAAAAAGAGTAACCAGAGAATAACAAAGGCCTAGAGTGAATCGCAGTGAGCAGTTATGGAACCAAGGACCAAGACCTGTCATGTAAAGGTACAAGATCCCAGTAATGAATGTAACTGTACTGTAGACCTAGAATGTACCAATAAACTCAATAAAAAGAAAAAAAAGTTTTTGAAGAAAAACTTATTAAATACTTCATCAAAAAAAAGAGTAACCAGAGAATAACAAAGGCCTAGAGTGAATCGCAGTGAGCAGTTATGGAACCAAGGAGGACTTAGGGTTTCTAATAATAAAACTCTAATACATCGCTATTTTTTGGTAAAATTTTCAGCTTTTATTTTTTAAGTAAATCAATCCGCTCTCCTCTCAGCTATTTATTCTTTTGCCACTAAAAAGGTTATTCATCTCTTTAAAAAGAGCACCACGGGCTTTTCAAAAGATGATTTAAAATCTGTGTCTGCTTTTTCTCACATGTTAAAACAGTAGTAACTTCAAAGTGTGATGTGAAGATAAACTGTAGAAATGAGGTAAAGTATTTCAGTGCAGATCCTCTTCCTCTTCCTAAAATACATAACTAGGTTTGCCCACAAGAAGATATCAATATAAGACGTCTTGGAACCATTGCTAGCAACATTTTTTAAGTCTTCAAGATTTGCATTTTTGTGTATAAAAACAATAAACATACTGATAAATCACAGTTCTGAATTCAGACAGGTTCAACTTTGAGCTTGATCACAAGCTAGTATTTGATATTGAAAAACTGTTATTAGCTCTATCCAACCCAATTACCTTATCTAAAACTGGGGATAAAAAGATATTCACTGATAGTAAGAATGTTTCTAAAGTACATCAGTATTATTAACTAACTGTAGTAATTATTAGTACTGATTAGTGTTGTTAATATTCATAGTGATATTGCAGCCCATGGAAATGCCATCTACTAAAAGAGGATCAATAAGGACTATTTTCATGATAATTATTAAGGGCTACCAGATAGAGGAGGAAGGACAATAAAGTGAAAATGTTACAATTCATTTTGATGCTTAGGCCAGAATTCAGCCTAGGATATCTCTGGCCTGAAAAGAGAAGCAGACTCATTTCTTTAGAATCACAGGACACAAAGAGGATAAAAAGAAGAAATATTATGCTAACCACGTATAGTATGTGCTTTTAAAAGTAAACAGAAACAGATAAAATTAGTAATATTATTCAGTCCTCTCTATCTAAAATGTGGTCATTTTAGCATATAATCAATACAAAAATAGTTTACACTTTCTTCCTACTAAGCCTTTGAATTTGAGTGTGCATTTTGTAATTATTGTACCTCTCACTTCAGCCCAGGCCCTGCCCTAGCCTTGGTGTTCAGTGTTGATCACATACTGACTTCTCTTTATCATCCCTGTTCCTGTTACTCCCCAAGGACACGGATACCCTCACCACACAAGACCCCTTACCATTCTACATGCCTGTGTCCAAGCTGTGCTTCTACCTAAAGTGCTGTCTACACTATCTTGCTGGGCCTTGGTAGAGAAATATAGATCTGCCCAAAGTCATTTCCAGGTTCTCCTAATCCTAGAAAGGATGCCTCACTCCTTAGCACTATTCATGTGTGGATTAGAATGTTTGTCACAGGGGGTTCATTGTTTTGGAGGCTGTTCATCGTATTCATCTTTGTTGTGGTCATGGCTTGCACGGAAACCTCAAACTAACTGTATTCATTCTTTTAAGGACTTGCTACTTCCTTGTTTAGAAGATTTGAGCCTTTAGTACTCCCTTAGATGGGGGGGAATCACATACACAGACATGGCAACAGATGAGGAATTCATGCCAAGTCGTGCACAGAAGGTATCGTCTCTCATTTCCCTTCTATCTTACTTCAGAGAATTGAGGCATAGAACTAAGTCAGGGTGACCAGCAGACTGGCATCAGTATCAGTACAAAGGGGAGGGGAGGAAAGTTCTTGAAAGGCTATGGTGGTCCTGGAGGTTTAGCCTTTCAGATGGTTGGGGATCAGCTGGCCTCTTTGGTTGCTTGATACGAAGGGAGGGAAGTGCAGGATGAAGAGTAAACTCCTGGGCCCTGGTGAGTCTGCAAGGAGGGCTCAGGTCTGGGAAGCTAAGAATGGTTCTCCTGGGAACATGAATATATAAAGGAGGTGCTCACTGCTGGAAAAAAGTGGTCGTCTCTGACCGGGAAAAACACTGGCCTACAGAGAGTAAGAGAACCAGGATGGTAGAAGGAAGAGCCAACAAGTGGACACCAGCCTGGCAAGGATGTATGTATTATATATACATTGTGTATAATATATAATTTCTATCACTGGGACTACAGACTTCTCAAAGAGCAATGCCAGTTCTCAGTCTCCAGAATGGGAGACCGAAAGACACAGAGATTCACAGAAGACATCAACTTGCTCAGAGTTACACAGCACTTTAAGCTCAAATGAAGCCTCTGAGCCCTTCTGGGCCTACTCACGCCTCTGTTAGAACTGAGGGCCCCCATATAGTGCCTAAGAGCAGGACTGGGGTGTGGTGCCAGGCCTGATTAATGTTTTATTCACCCTTTTCTAGAGAGGAGATGTGATTAGGCCTATTTATAGGGGCTGGGTGCCTTAATATTCTGCCTGGTGCGTCTCTTGCCAATCAAATCAGTGCTGTCTGCAGTATGATTGCTGCTTTAGTGGCACCAGGGAGCGGAGTTAATTAAACCCAATATAAATAGGCTCTGCCCTCGCCTTGCAATTCCAAGGTGTGTTTTTCCTTCCTGTCCTCCACCCCCACACACCTCCTTCCCTCCCTTCCCTGTGTGAGGGGAACCAAGACGCTTGTGTACCTAGACGTACTGGCCACTGCTTAGTTCATTGCAGGAACAGGCCCCGTAGTGGGAAGAAGCCAGTGCCCATATTCTCTGTGCTTTTCCAGATCTGGGGGCCATTTGGCCATCCATTCAGGTGACCCATGCCCCACCCATTCCTCTCTTCCAGCCTCCTGTTCACTCTGTATGAGAGTTGCTTTTGTGTCTATCCAGGTATAGGAGGTTGCACTGAGATACTTGGTGCCTTTCAGGGTACCAAGCACCTTTCAGGGGGTCACATCTTTGCTGAAATTCTCCACGGTCCTTGCTTCTGCCTTTTCCCCTTTCTACACTCAGTAGCCACCAGCAGAACCCCATCTCCTGAGCACCCCGGCTTCCCACCCGATCTCCTCTGTCCTAGGATGAACCCACTGAGGCACCAGGGCTTATCTTCTCCACCTCATCCCGCCCTGTGGTGAGTGGGGGGGACAGTATTCCTGATGCTCCTGTTCCCACCCCTAGGCACCATGACTCCTGTGAAGGTCCAGAGCTCCTTGCAGGGTGGACCTACATAGTGCTGTCATCCAGCTGGACCTGCAGTGAGAGGAAGCCATCCAGCAGGTGGTTGACGCCCTGCAGTACCCGCAGAAGGTCTTGGGAGACATCTTTAGCAGGTAGATGCTACCACCCACCCCACCTGATGGCAGGCTGCCCCTGGCCTGGATAATCTTCTCTCTATTCCCAGGAATGTGCTTACTAGGAACAGCAGCCCCTTCAGTGACTCTTGGTCCTGAGGGAACCCAGCTGGCTTCCTGTGTGGAAGGGGCTTCCTAGGTTAAAGGCTTTTCTCACAAGTACCTGAGAGCTCACCACCTGTTGTCTTATGTAGTCCTGGGTTTAACTGTGGCCCTCACAGGACGCGGTGGTGGCTCTGCTCTCCCATAGGGGAGAGAGGGTGCATTCCTGCACTTAATCCTGCAGCCAGCAAATATGCAGTGACTCAGCATTCTGTGCAAAGTGCTGACTGTGCTCTTCGGTAAATACAGTTTCAGGTATGCTAGGCCCTGTCCAATCCAGTCTATGCTCTGCCGAGAGGGGCAGATTTAATATAGTTCTGCCTTGCTTAACAGTGGGATATGTTCTGAGATATGTGGTTCAATGGTCTCGTTGTGTGAGCATCCCAGCACACCTACAAACAGATGGGGAAGGTACAGATCAGTCACTCCACTGGCTTCTTCATTTGGTCAAGACATAGTAAACGTGAGACAGATGAAGCTGCACCTGGTGGACCATGGCTGTCCTAACAGTGAGTTTTCACAGGTGGGACGCTCCTCTGAAATGACAATAAGAGGTACAGTATAGGAAATGCATCAACCAGCAACGATTGATTGCCATCATCAAGTGATGCATACACTCCATACTTGCATGTGCTGTACTTTTTATGCAACTGGTAGTGTAATAGTTTCGCTTACACTGCTACTGGCCACTCAGATTTGTTTGCCTGATGCTGACCAAATCAAAGGAAGCCATATATTTTGGCAGAAAGAATTTATTCAAAGGTAGCTCTGAGGAGACAGAGAGACCCATTTGCCCTGAAATCACCATCTCCCCATGTGCAGGTGGACAAAGATCTTTTATAGTGAGGGATGGGGTAGGGGGAACATAAAGCTAAAGCGGATCTCACACTTTCTCTATCACTTCCAGCCGTCCTCAGCTCATCTTCTTTCTAGGTGCAGAAAGGGGCTGGCATCTGTATGTTCTGTCACTTCTCTTGGGCCAAGGAGAGGCGGAAGTGTTGGCTATGTGCTGAGAGGGAGTTTGGAGAAGTTGCTTATCTCTAAAAGAAGACAAAATCTAACTTTTAAAGTTCCATTATGCAGGGCCGGCTGCAATGTCAGCATTGCCTGAGACAGTGCTGTGGCCGTGTTGTGACGGCAATGATGTCACCAGGTGACACGGATTTCTCAGCCCCACTAGAATCATATGGGACCACCATCAAATCTGAGGCACCTTGTTGGCCCAAACACCACTATGTGATATATGGCTGTAATCAGTTGCATGATTAATTACAGTTGTAAAAAGACTTACTTGTAATAGGTTTGTAATTATATAGATCGACCATTCACTACCACTGATCTGAGTGCATTGACTCATTTAACCCTTACTCTGCTTTATGAGGAAGTATATTGTTACCTTCCTTTTATAAATAAGGAAACTGCAATACAGGAAGGCCACAAGACTTGGCCAAGTACCAAACCCAGGGGCTGTGGCTCCAAATTCTTTGAGATTATTACCATTACTCTTTGAAGAAGCAGTGGGGTGCAATGAGACTTGAGATGCAAAGCCTGCCTTGACTTAGAGGGAACTGGAAAGGTGTGAGGGTGAGGGGACAGGTTGGAAAGAATGATCCAGAAAGAAAGAAGGACACAAGCAGAAGCCCTAAAGTGGAAAGGGCCTGAAAGGAAGAGCAAAGAGAAGCTGGTGAGGTAGGACCTCTGAGGTTATTGATGATTCTGAACTGGTGTTAATCAGCTTTTTGTTACTGTGACAAAATAATCAATCTACAAGAAGACAAGATTCATTTTGGCTTATAATTTGGGGTTTTGATCCATGGTCATGTTGCTTTGGGCCTGTGATGAGGCAGAGTATCATGGTGGGAGAGTATAGCACAGCAGGGCTATTCACCTGCGAGGGCTAAACGCAAAGGGGGTGAGATAGACAGGGGCCAAGGTCCCAATATCCACTACCAGCGCACACCCCAGTGACCTAACTTCCGCCCACTGAGGCACACCTCCTAAAGGTTCTGCCACCTCCCACCCTCAACACCTGGCCTGTGGGGGACATTCCAGACCCAAGCCATAGCAAAGTGGAAGAGTTGAACCCCCAGAGTCTCCAGCACTTATTTAGCTCACTCCTTATGCTGAAATGATTTGTTTGAACATTCAGCGTTTATTTAACATGATTGAACATGCGGTGTGTGCTGTTTCCTCTCAAAGATCCCAGGCTTTTTCCAGAACACAGGTCCTGTTTTTGCTCCTAGGTCACCTGAGATGAGGCTTGGTCTTCTGCCTGGGTGCCAACACCATGCTTCTCCTGGGAGCATCTTTTCTCCCATCCATGTGAAGTACTGACTGTCTGACTCCAGTTCCTCTCATTGTCCTGATGACCCACAAACCTGCACCCCACCCCAGAAACCCCTACTCCTTCACTTCCTCACCACTCGGGAGCCTGTCTCTTCCCAGAAGCAGCAGTGGGAGAATGTGGCCATCATCTCCACTCTTCTGCTCCTCCCCTGCCCTCTGACTCAACTGCCTACCTTGTGCCGTTGCAGAATGTGACTGTAACAGGGACAGTTCATGACATGACTAAGGGGGTCAGGCCTAAGCTCATATATGCCTCCCCCATTTGCTTGCTCTATAACTTTGGGCATATTACTTAATTCCTCTAAGCCTTAATGCCTGCACCTGTTAAATAATGAAAGTAAAGTTGTCCTCAGAGGATTGTGGCAAAGATTAAATGAATTGCATTTGGAGAAACCCAGCAGTGCCTGGTAGGTAGCAAATATTCAGTGATCTTTAGCTCTTATCCATTGATGTCATTCCTATTCACCTGCTGCCCGTGGTGGCCATCCATCAACATTTTACCAGTAGTTATAGGAGTATCAGTTGCCCTCTTTGGGCTTATTTTGGGGGTAAATGTGCCCATGGAACACATAAGCTCAGGGACACAGGCCTTACAAGCCATCAGCTCCCAATGACAGCCATCCCGTACTTTGAGTGGGTGCTGAAACCAGTTCCTCAGAAGTCACTGTCTTTCCTCACCAGGACTGTGGCTGTATGTTTGCTGTATGTTTGTAAGGGAAGGCCTGGATTTTTGGCACATTGCCCTTTCCCGGCCTGTAGACACTCAAGTTACAACCAGCCTGACATACAGACAATTTGAGTTAATTAGGTTAGTAGAAGATTCGTCTGCCTCTTCTTATCTATAGCGTGTTCCCAGGTAAACATCCAGATCTCAGCTGTATTAACTTACAACCAACACTCCCTCGGGAACCAATTGAGTTCATAAGTCCAACGTCCACTATATTTGGCATTGTGTAGACAGCAGCATGTACCCTGCAGTGGATGGGATGAGGAAAGGCCCAAGAGCAGGGCAGAGGGGAGGTGGTTACATGCAGGTGCAGGCACCCCTCATGGCTGTACATGGCCCAGGAGGATCGATGCCTCTCACAGCCCTGGAATTGAGTCTGGGCTCCTCACAGCTGGATTCCAGGTCACCTCATCAATCTCCCGCCATGTGCTGGACAAGGTGTTGAACCCCAAGGGATCCCGAAGACGTGTGTGTGATGTGGCATTTTCAAAGACTGAAGAGCCTAGATGGAGAAGTGCATAGCATGGGCTCCTGGGGATCTTGAGAAGAAGAAAGACAATTTAGTGGCATATCTGTCAACCAGCATTCCCCAATCTAGGCTAAACAAAAAGTGACCAATCTGTAGATCAGAAGTGAAGAGCTTTACCAGTTTCATCAGGACCTGGTTTCCCTTCCTTGGATTTCAGATTGATGCTTTGGGGGTGGCTTGGTTTGCAGACAGGTCTTGCTCCAGGGATAACAAGGACAGCCAGCAGGCCAGAGCTTGTACCCACTGGTGTAGGCCTAGAAGGAAAGAGTGCCCTCCATCATCCCAGCCCTTCTTCCTGGTTCACATTTCCCCTTGTGGCCCAGCTTGGCTCTCGGATCTCCCTGAGTCAGTTGCGGGCATCAGACACACTGATGGGCTCAGGCCCAGATCAGATGCATTGTCCCAAGTCCCGGGGGGAGCTTACCCACTGCATGGGACTGAACCTGCCAGAGAGATTCCCTACAAGGCATGGGGCCTTTACTGGGATAAGGAAGAAATAGCTGCTGGAAAAAAAAAATGCCATGCCCACTGCACAGGGCCAGGGCAGACTCCAGAAGAGAGGGGTAGGCACTGGCCATGGAAGGGTAAGGTGTGGTAGGCAGAGCTGAGGGGCTGGGTGTGGGGGCCACTGGGTGGAGTCCAGACATAGGGACACAGATTTAGAGAGGCCTGAATGGCCTGGAACATGGCATGTCACAGGTGGCGGGGTGTGTGTGCTGTGCTGAATGGGGTGGTTTTGTGCTGAAGTGCAGACATTGCCACCTGTCCCATACTGTCCATCTGTCAGTGCAGAGTGCTGCGTAGAAGTTGCCACTCTGTGCGTTTGTGGCTCCTCATCTTTCTCTGGGTCATGTGCCCCTGGGAGCTTTGTCTCATGTCCCCTGCATCCTCTGCCATCCTGGGGGATGCTTATGGCAGCAGGAGTGGGAGCAGGTTGAGTGAAGAGTTGAGGTCAGCAGGTTGGACTTTGTGAGTGTTCCTGTGGCAGGGAAGGACTTGAAGTTGGACCCAAGAGTTTCAGGGAGCTGCTCCAGGTCCTTGATCAGGGAAATGGTGGGGCAAAGAGTTTTTGGGTTTTCGTTGGGCTCGTCAAGCAGCAGCATGGGGCAGATGATCCTGGGACAGAGTCAATTCCAGGGCCATTTGGACACTATACTGAAATACACTTATGATAGGTTGCGGCTGTAGTTCGGGAAAGTCACAAGCAAGGAAGTCTGGAGAGAGATTTCCAAGGAAGCAGTGACAGTCTATGATGACAGATTTGGTATCAGAGGACACAGGAAAGGGAGAGTCATTGTAGGCGAGGGTGCCAACATCTGTGCTGACCCCTGTCCTCAACCACCTGCTCCTTTCTTGATGGGCATATGACCCCAGCTTAGGACCACTTCTGTCCTTAAACATGTACTATCTGCTTGGAAATCTCTTACAAAGAAGAGACAGGTGAGCTGAGAAGAGATTCTCACCTCTCTACCACTCCTCCATCTCAGGCTCAGACAGGGCAGGGCTTGGGGCAACCAGCAGATGGCTGAGCAGATGGCTGAGCCATGCCGAGAAGCATTCTGAGCTGGTCACCTTCCTAATCTGCCCCAGTGCAGGGCTGTGTAGGGATGGAGAGAATGACCAGCACCTCTCAGAGTCTCCAGTGCTCCTTGCAGATCCCTGGGCCCTCCCTCTGCCCAGTCTTCACCAAATATCCACCTAAAGATGTCACCTACTGCACATGACTTAGATGATGGGAGAGGGATGCTGGATGAACTACTTCTGTGAAAGTGTGGATGCTGTCTATGCATCCCCCACCAGCCCCATTCCAGCCATATCATCCGAGAAGCAGCAGTCCTGCCCAGCTCCTTCCTGCTAAGAAAGGGCCAGTTTTCCTTTAAAACTTTCTCCCCTTCCTTTTCTTCCTTCTTCCTTTCCTCCTTTCCCTCCCTCTTTTTCCTGTATTCCCCCCTCCCTCCCTTCCTTTCCCCCTCTCCTCACAAGTTGGCACCTGGTGGCCCCGGAGGTTATGGAGCACTCAGTCAGCTGCCTGAATAATTAGCAGATCATTCTTCATTATCCCAGAGAGTGGAGGAGTCACAGGTGGAAGCAGGAGCCCTGCTGCAGCAGGGACGGGTGTGAGGCGGGCTCCTTTGGAAGCATTCCACAGAGGTGCAGGGGTCATCTATGGTGGGGGGGCAAGCACATCCCAGTCCACCCCCTCCTGCAGGAGGGAGGAGAAAGCTTGCTGCAGTGATGCCTTGAGAGCCTCACACTCCACCCATCCACTACCCTGTTCCCTTGCAAAGAGCCTGTTTCCTCCACCCGGACCTCCATTTCTACTCAAGATTGCCTCTTCCTAGAAACTTGGGCCACCCTACCCTGTGTCACCCACATAGGGATGCACAGTTTCTCCCGTGCCTATAGTCCTCACCTTCCCAGCTTGCTGTGAATTGAGCACACGGGGTGTGTCCGCAAGCATGGCAAGCAAGCACTATCTGTGCATGAGCGCATGACAACCCTCATAGTCAGCCTGTGACAAATCAGTTATGATTCCAGTTTTTTATCTGAAGAAGCCCAGGCATCTACTAGGAAGTGACTTGTTCAAGGCCACACTGCTTCTAAACAGTTGTGTAGCACAAGTCCATAGGAAACTGTTACCAATGTTCTTTCCTTTCCTCCCTGATAAATCTGGCTGACAGGTCCCTCAAAGGCAATATGAACTATGCCATTTATCTCTGTCTCCCTCAGCCCGCAGCACTGTGTTTTTGTCTAAATACACCCAAGTTGCTTATTGCACAATGAGATGTAGGGAGGGGAAGGAAAAGAGGGTGTTTGGGGAAGTTGCCCCCCAGGCAGGCAGAGGAAGAGGAGCTGGTTGTGAGGCCCAAGCTCTGGGCAGGCTGAGTGAGCTGGTGCTATCCTTCCCCTGACAGAGGCAGTGTGCTCTGTCAGCATCTGGACAGAGGTTCTACTAAGACAGCCTCTGGGATGAGCCTGAAGACTGACTGCCCTGCAGGCCACCACACAGGGGGCTGGACCAGGAGTGCCATACACATTTCCACCTTGGGCCTCACGGGGGACTTTGTTATTCAGAATCCCAGCCCCAGTGTAGCCCAGTGGTCCTTCCCAACACAGCTGCCCTGATGTCACTGGCAGCCAATTGCGAAGGCAGGTGAATTGCATGCTCTTTCTCAGCCTGGACCTGCACTGTCCCTTAGTCTCAAAGCGCATGACCATGAGAGATTAGGTTTAGATTAGGAAAGAACCCAGATGTCACGTCTTCCATCCCCTGCCCTAGGCAAGACTTGCCCTTGATGAGTGCCTGGCAAGTGGCCATCCAACTGGAATCCCATGACTCTGAAAAGCCATCCAGCTGTTCATTGCTGTGCTGTGTGATTTCAAGCTCCTGCTGAGTGTACAGTGAACTAAAACCTCCAAGCCCTTCCCTAAAGAGCTGCTAACCAAGGTCCCCACCACCGTCTCTATTTGTGCATGTGCATATTTAGACAGAAACGCAAGGCTTTGCTTTCATTCATGTAAATAGGATCTTGCTGATTGCAGTCCACCCTCTGGGCTTTCACAATAGAATCCAGATTTGTTGTGCACCTTCCCCCACGTGACATCCCAGCAAGTGCTGAGTGAACTGGACGGGATGTTATCCAAGTCCCATGTGCATGGCTGAGGCCAGTCCCTGCACCTACAGTGCATTCAGGTGCTGCTGCCCATCTGGCTGCCCCATCTGTGCTCTCCTCCAGCCCCCACAGTTGTGTGTTGTTCGCCAGATTTTATTAGAAACTGTCAAAGTCCTTGCTGACTCAAGACATACCACATTAAAGCTTTTCCCCACAACTCCCCGTCAAAAAAAGAAAGGAAAGAAGAAAGAAAGAAAGAAAGAAAGAAAGAAAGAAAGAAAGAAAGAAAGAAAGAAAGAAAGAAAGAAAGAAAGAAAGAAAGAAAGAAAGAAGGAAAGAAGGAAAGAAAGAAAGAAAGACAATGAATTTCAAACAGTACTGCTCTCTGGGATTCACCTCTCCCTTTCTAAGTGCTTACAAACCCTCTATTTAATGCCATGTTCCAGAAATCTGCCAGAGCGCATTGTGAGATGAGCCCTTCTCTGTCCTGTGGCAGAACCAGGACAGAGTAGCCATGGTCCAGCTCTGATCTGTATGTCCCTCCCACCGTCCTTGTAGACTCTGAGTTGACAGTTATGTAACATTGGGGCAGCACCAAGGTTGGCCCTGACAAGCAGATAAAGCTGCCTTGAGAACCTATGTCCAGGGTCTGGTGAATTTACAGGCCTGATATTAGCAGCAGAAGGTACACAGGCTGTGAGTCTCCACAATATTTTCTGTGGCAGGATCACCCAGTGAGTAAAGCTGAGCTGAAATCATCTGCAGGCCCCTGGGAAGAGTCTCCTCATCCCAGGCCAAGATTGAGAAGATCAAGGGCAGTAGAAGGCCATCAGGATAGCCCATGTGACCTGTGTTCCATATTCAGCCTCTCCACCTCCCTGTGCTCTTGCTGTCCAGCCACAGCTTATTCTTTTCTTCTGCCCACCCCCACACTTGTTACCAACAATAGGTTCTCTGAAGCCTCTTGGGCCCTTCAGACTAGGTCCTACGTCCACAGGTGTTCTCCAGGGCCGAGTTCCCAGCTCTGGGTCTCCTGCAGGAGTATGGCACCATCTTTGTGATTGCACAGGACCCTAGTCTGCAGCAACATCCCCACGGTCAGATCCACAGCAAACACTGCCCACTGGGTGGGCAGGCCTTGAAAGTCAGGTGGCCACACATGCCACACCTGGTGGCCATAGAATTATGAGAGCTGAGACTTCTGTTCCTCAAGAGGATTCTGATAGGGATGAGGTTGGGAGGTTAATTGTGCCCAGTGCTGAAACTCACTGTCCATTCCTCTGTCATCACCCCACAGAAGAAGTGGAAAGATTGCCCTGTGTGTGTGAACGCCAAGCCAGAGCCTTAGGATGAAGCCAAGGTGGGCCCAGGAGGTTTTCCCCACAATATCGGCTCTTCAACACCACTGAGAACCGGTAGCCTAGAAGGCAGGCCACAGAGGTATGGAAGGAGATCCAAGGGGGCCTGGCATAGCAGCGACTTGGGGGCATCAGATCTGGTTCAGCAGGCCAGAGTTGACCAGTCTGATTTGGCTTGTAAGGCCTAGGCCCCACAGAGCACACTGCACCCCTGATGCAGCAGGAGAGTTGGTCAGGAATCTGGGCCACCCACCCCACAGGTACAGGAAGTGTGTCTACCAGAAGCCCCTAGGAGCCCCATGATGCTGGGAGCAGAGATAAAAGAGAAGCTGTTCAATGCCCCCTCTGTCCATCAGCAAGAGAGAGCAGCTGGAGCAGCAGGTGGACGTGGGGCTGGTGGTGTGGACTGCAAGCCCTGCCCCCTACCCCACCCAGCTGTGTGGCGTGCACACCAGGCCTCGCTGGCTCCCCAGGGTCATGCTGCAGCCCTTGTGCTCCTTCAAGACCACCAGCTGTCAGGTTCCAGAGAAGTACTTCTACTCGGGCCAGACTTGGGTGACCACACATGCCACACTTAGTGGCCTGGGATACCTAGGACTGGCATGCCATCCTACCTGCTCAACATGCCCAGCATCACCGATGGCCCCATGTACAGTGCTGACCTGGGCCTGGTCATGATCCCCTCTGCCCTGGCACCATTCTGGAACTGCCTGCCTTCCATATAGAAGGATGGCTGAGTCCCCCAAGCCAGGTAAGCTGGGGGCCAGGGTGAAAATTGGGCCAGGAAAGTCCCTGACTTCCTCCCCCAGGCATCCAGTCTCACACCTGTGTTCCAAGTCTAGAGAACAGGGTGCCCATAGTCCCCTGCTGCCACCTTCACTGCCTCCCCCAGCTCCTGCAGTGCTGGTCGGCACATCCTTCCCCCCGCCCCAACTTCTGCTTTAGCTGGCCAAGGTCTCAGGGAAGGCAGCAGCAGCACCAGTAGTGTACCTGTTTCAGGTAGGGATGGGGCGAGTGGAGTTCATGCTCCTGAGGGAACTTCGAGCTATCCAGTTTCAGGATCTCTGAAGGAACTTCTATAGATTAAGTAGTCATAAGTCACAGACTTGTGAACAGGTCTCCTTTCAAATATTTTATTCCAGGGTTCATAGAATAGTGGTTTCCAAACTGCCTGTAGAGCGCTGGAATTCTGACCTCCAGGCTAGATGGAGCCTGAAAACTTGGGGTCCTGTGTCCTCCATTTCCAGGTAAACAGATGGCAAAAAGAGGAGTATTAAAAAATCAAAATTTCAAATTTTCACTTTTAATATTGTATCTTCCAACCATCTACCTGCAACCTCCAGAAGGAGCACAGACATCCCTTGTTGGCTCATGTGTCATGTTGGCACACTTACAGGCAAGTCAGCAATTCACAGAGTCCCTCTGCAGAGTGGCACCTCAATGGTGTGGGACTGTGGAAAGGGACCGGGGAGGTCTGACAGAAGACCTCTGAGCTTGGTGGCTGTAAGCCCATGTCTGTACAGACCTCGAAGCCCCAGCTTTACCACCTGGCTGCTGCTGTGGAGAGGAGGCAGCTTCCCTCACAGCTGGACTCTTGACTTTATGCTGGGCAAGGCTGTCCCCACCCAGCCCTGCCTAAGCAGCCTTCCCTTACAACCTTCCCCACCTCCCTGACCTTCCAAGAACCTCTTAGTTTCCCTCCAGTGGCCTAGCCATTCTGCTGGAGTCCATCTGCCTAGCTGGGGCCATTGGAAAGGCCAAGCTGTGCAGCATCAAGGAATGGGAATTGCAGAACAGAAGGACAGGAACGAAATGAGGAG
Organism: Fukomys damarensis; assembly: GCF_012274545.1. Lineage (NCBI taxonomy): Eukaryota > Metazoa > Chordata > Mammalia > Rodentia > Bathyergidae > Fukomys > Fukomys damarensis. The sequence goes on along the minus strand of NW_022900917.1, from coordinate 62,000,260 downwards.
ACCTTCTGCCCACTGCAGTAGGGAGGCACCAACCTCCCTCCAACTGCCCCTTCAGCCCCACTGGCATCCCTCAGGGAGCACTGCTCACCCCACAGTCTGACCACCCTGACATCTCATCTCTTAGGGGTGATCCTCACCCTTAAAGGTGATTTCCTCTCAGCTCCCCCAGTTCAAGCCATGACAAAAGAGAAGGTGCATCAAGAGTCGTCCAAGGGCCCATGACCTAGGGTCTGAAACACTTTTAGACAGAGGACCTGGGGTAAGCTGAGCCCTACTTGTTTAAGCCTGTTGAGGCTACAGCTTATGTTGACTGTGAATCCCAACCACTGGTGTCATGTGCTACCTGAGAATACAGCAGCAGTGCCCTGGCACTCAGCACTCGGGTTTGTGTCCCAGCCCTGCTTCTGCCTTGTCCTGAGACCCCAGGCGAATTGCCTAATCCCTCTGGGGCAATGTCATCGTGCCTACAGCGTGGTCGGGAGGACTCAGACACTAAACATTGCATGAATGCCTGTGCTGGATTCAAGTATAGACTGAAGCTCTGACAGTTTGTAGTGAACAGATGGCTGGAGGTGTTGGGGGCAGGGAGCTAACAGAGTATGTGACCACACCTGGAGATTTTCCTTGGCCCCCGTACGCTCTCATCTACAGCTTTCCTATTTCAGTGAGAGCCACAGGCCAAGGTGGGGACCTCATGAGGGATCTTTTTAACAGGTCAGTCATGAGAGCATGAGAGGCAAAGGAAGGCAAGGGCTCTGCCTTCCCTAGCTGGGGCCTGGAGATATTTTGCATCACCTCTTTCCTCAGGGGCCAGGTGAACTAGTGCTCCCACCAATCTCCCTCATAGCCTTTTCCCACCTCGGTATCTCTGGCCAAGAACCTAGGACAGGGGCTAGGGAAGGGCTGAGAGGAACCTTTGTCCAAATGACAGGCTCATCCTGCCTCTGCTGACCCTACAGTGGCCTCCAGGAGAAGAGGGAGACAATTGGGAGTCCAGGAGGGAGCGGCTTGGCCATTCCTCCCTGCTCAGGCTGTGCTCCTGGGGAAACAGCCAGGAGGGGCTTCTTGGCCTGCGGCTCTCAGCCACTGCTGCCCAGGGAGAGCCAGAGACTGTGGAGGGCTGTCCCACTCTTGCCTTCAGGGCATGTGGGAAATGCCCTGTGCCCCTGGCCTGTGGTCTGCTCTCTCACGTGACCATGCCTGACTCACCCCCTCACAGAGCGTTCTTCTCAAAGAGGCTTTGAGAGGAAAAGCACCACAAGTCAGTAAAGAAGAGGAATGAGGCCTGAGCCCAAGCCAGTGGTGTTCTGTTCCTTAGGAAGAGTTGGTAGCCAAGGCAAATATCTCCTCAGAGCCAGAACTGTCCTCCTTCCTCATGGACTCCAGGCAGTGGGGCAGCAGGCCAGAGGGGACTAAGGTCTCTTTCTCTGGGTCAGGGTGAGAAGAGGAGTTCTGGGAGCAGGGGAAGGTGTTGCCGGTGGAGGGAGAGAATGATATATTTCCACAGGAAAAAAGAAGTATCTCAGTGACAGACACGAGGTCTCTAAAAATAGTCCTGCTGAGCTCCTAATGGGCCTTGGTGTGACTTCTGATCAGTGCAGAAGGTGTCCTGGAGTTTGCTCAAGTGACTGAGAGGGAGGGAAGTGCTGCTGATTCCAGGGAGGAGCTGGAGTCAAGCCAGGAAGAAGAAATAGCAGTGCAGGGCTGAAGAACAGGTGAGGGGACTTGGGGGGCAGAGCTTGGTTGTGAAGGGGGTTAGGGATACCAGGAGCTTGGGAACGGGGCCTTTTTAGTTTAGATGAGAGGTCAAAGGTCCAAAACAGCTGGAAAACAGCTCATTTTAGCTAAGAAGGGCAGAGGCAGGATGGGCCTCACCTCTGAGATGGTAGGTGCTGTGGCAGAGGCTGCTGCTCCCACAGTCCCTGCAAAGGCTGGGTGGGAAAGGTCAGATGGGAGCATGGTGGAGAGGCCCAGGGCTTATTCGGGATGAGCTCAATGAGCTCCTTCTCTCTTTTCTGTGGAAGCCTGGTTCCTAGCAGCCTGCTGACTCTCGCCTGTTCTGGACTCCATAGTTTCCAGTCACTTTCTTGGGCCCAAGAATAAGGCCCTGTGATAGGGCACAGGAGGAGCCTAGGGGCAAGCAGTGGTAAAGTTGGCCATCAGGAAAGTCCCTCCTTTTCACAGTGAAACTGTGGGCCCTGGAAAAAGACAGTGAGAAACTACATCTCGGGCAGAGGAAGCTCCTAGTGGAAGAGAAAAGCAGGTCTGACTTTCCACATAGCAGCGAAGTCAACGCCAAAGATGGCTTTGACCTCCACAAGGACTCGGATCCAGACTGGCATCTTCACTAGGAAAGGGGACAAGGCATACTGCTGGTCTAGGAGCACGATGTTGGTGAAGTTCCTCTAGTGCCTGATTGGCCCTTCTGAGTAGTACAGAGGTTGCGCTCCATGATAAACCTACCTCACCCCCTTCACATACATGTCTATTTCGTTCCTACCCTCTATCCGCCTTCAGATGAGAGTGTAGGTAAAAATCCCTGCTTGCTGTCACCTCACCCCCCACCATGTATTTCTCCCCAGCTTTTCATCCTGGTGGCCAGGAGCAGTCCCAGGCTTACCTGTGGATTGGTTGGCAGCCTTCATGCGCACATTCTCCAACAAAGACTTTCCTGGGAGTGAGAGGCCCAACCTGAGTTCCTAGGCTGAGAAGGCTGAAAAAGACAGCTGAGGAGAATTGTTTCTCACCTCCTACCTAGTGTCTCAGCTCTGCCTAAGAAGAGACCCTGCTGAGCTTGGGAGCAAGGCCAGGAGGCTTTCCTGGGCCCCATGCCAGCAGCTACTATACTAGGTGACATCATGGAGAAGATCAGGACAGCAGTGGAGTGCATCACAGACCTCGGGAAAGCACAGAAAATATCAGCACAGTGCAGACATGGCGAAGTCACAGCATGGTCACAGTGCTGTCCTGGCCTGAGGGATGACACTGCTTTTCATATCCAGCCTTTATCCTCTGGAATTGTGGGTACTCGCGCGGCCTTACCACAAGTAGGCCATCTTCTCCCACAGCTTGGTTGACTTGATGTTGGGGTGAGGTGCGCCCACCATCACAGCACACCTGGATGGAGACACACAACTCTGACGGCCTATGGGGTCAGCCCTCACCAGGTCCTTGCCCACATGTCATTGACTGCAGTTGTCTACTCCTCACCCAGCCCTCTTCAGCTGTGCTTGGTAGCTCACTTTGCCCCAACCATACCTGCCACCTGGAAGGGGTGTCGACAGCTAAGAGATTGAGCCCAGATCAGTGATGCTGAGTCAGATCCTGATAAAGTTATGGCCTGGCTTGTTTGTCCCCTGCTCTACAGGGCCACATCTAAAGCTGCTGCAACTCCCATCTTCCATGCTCCCACTGCCATGGGACACTGAGAAGTAGGCCTGGATGCAGACCTGATGGCAGCAGACCACAGGCAGGTCCCGGTGTCTCAGCCCTAGCAAAGAAGATAACCTCTAGGTACCTACTGGCTCAGGTCATCAGAGACCTTGAACCTTGCATTCATCTTTCTTCCTAGCACAGAGAAGACCAGAATCCCTCTCTCTGGACCTCGTGCATAGTCCCTGAGAGTTCCACCTCTCCCCATCATGCATTCGGAATATGCCGTCAGCACCTCTCCACCTACCTTGCTTTCTTGGATTTTGGAAGATCTGGAAAGAGAAGAGAACCATCCCCCTCAAACAGGGCTTCTGAATGCCATATCTATAGCTTCTTGAGGACTTAGTTTTGTACCTTGGGAATGAGAGAAGCTCAGAGTCACACTGTCTGGGCCAGGATACAGCGATGAAAATGGTGGGGGTAAGGAATTAGGAAAATCTGGCACATCTGGATTCCCTGAGCAGAAGTCCCAAGAGAGGCTCTAGATGGCACTATCCTCAGAGGAAAGGGCCACTCACCGTTTTTTCAGATGGCTAGGAGGGCCAGCAGGCCACGCTTACTCTGGCAGGCATGGTAACAATAGGAAGGAAAGAAACAAACCAACTCTACTGTAACATTTCAAAAGTTGCCAAGAATGCTCTCTGTCTCATCCATCTAGGAAAGGTTGATGAGGAGCCCAGTGGAGCAGGCCCTGCAGCCACACCACATATGGCTTCCTCACCTTGTGGCTGTCAGCCAAGGGCACAGCTCTACCCAGGGCATGACCAGACCCAGGAGGACACTGGCCAGCTATCTCCCTGGTGGGGGTTAAAATTTTAAGTTCTTTATATATTCCAGATGTTAATCCTCTATGCAAAGATTTTTCTCTCGTTCAATGGATTGTCTCTTCATTCTGTTAATTGTTTCATTTGCCCTACAGAAACTTTCCATTTGCTGTGGTCCCATTTGTTGATTCTTGATATTATTTCCTGTGCTTTTGGAGTTTTGTTCAGGAAGTCTTCATCTGTGCCTGTGGCTTCAAGTGTTTCCTGTATGTTGTCTTACAGCAGTTTCAATTTTTGAAGTATTATATCTAGGTCTTTGGTCCATTTTGATTTGATTTGATTACTGAGTGAGAGATAGGAATCTACTTTTAATTTTTCATGTAGATCTCCAGTTTTTCCAGCACCATTTGTTAAAAAGACTGGCTTTTCTTCAACACATATTTTTGGCCCCTTTATCAAAAATCAGATATGGGCACGTGGGTTTGTTTCTAACGTCTTCTATTTCCCTGGTCTACATTTCTGATATTGTGCCAGTAACATGTTGTTTTTGTTACTATGGTGTTATAATATAGCTTGAAGGCAAGAAGTGACACCTCCAGCATAGCTGGGGGATTTTGGTTTTGTTCTATTTTGTTTTGTTTTCAGGGTTACTTTTTCTAGTTCTGTGAAAGATATTGTCGGGGATATTTTGTTTGGTTCTTTTGCAGGGGTTTTAGGTACCAGGGATTGAACTTGGGACCTTATGTTTGTGAGGCAGGTGGTGGCACCACTGAGCTAAATCCCCAGCCCCATTGTTGGTATTTTAATAGAGATTTCATTAAATCTATAGATTGCTTTTGATAACATGTCCATGTTAACAAAATTATGCAGATCCAAGAACAAAAGATGTCTTTCCATTTTCTTTTTGGGTTTTTTGGGGGGTTATTTTTGGTGGGGGGAGGTGCCAGCTCAAACTCGGGTCTTTGTGCTTATGAGGAAGGAGGTAGAACCACTGAGCTAAATCCCTGGCCCATCTTCCCATTTTCTAATATCTTCTTTAATTTCTTCCTTCAGAATTTGGTAATTTTCATTATAGAAGACTTTCACTTTCCTGGTTAAGTAAATTCCTATGTATTCAAGTTTTTAAAGCTATCGAGGGTGGAATTGTTTTTCTAATTTATTTTTCAGTGGGTTCATTATTGATATTCAGAAATATGATTGATTTTTGTGGGTTTTTGTTTTTGTTTTTGTTTTTGTTTTTTTGAGATAGGGTCTCACTATGTAGTTGAGATTGACCTGGAACTCACTATGTAGCCCAGGCTGGTCTCGAATTCACAGTGATCCTCCTGCCTCAGCCTCCTGAGTGCTGGGATTACAGGCGTGTGCCACCACACCTGGCTGACTTTTGTGTATTGATTTTATATCCTGCCACTTTGATGAATTTGCTTAGCAGATCTAAAAGACTTCTGGTGGACTTTTTTGAGTCTTCTATGTAAAGGATCAACAACTGCAAAAAGGGACAATTTGATTTTTTCCTTTTCAGTTCATGTCCCCCACCCTTTTTATTTTTCTTAACAGATTCTTCTGCCTAAGGTTTTATGTACAATAATGAACATGAGTGGTGAGAATGGATACTCTTGCTCTGTTCCTGACTTTAGAAACAATTCTTTAATTTTTCCTTCATTTAATATGATGTTTGCTGTGGGTGTCATATATGGCTTTTATAACTTGGAGGTAAGGTCTTCTGTACCTATTTTTATCAGTGTTTTTTATCATGAAGGGGTGTTGAATTTTGTCAACATCTATTGAGATTTTTCAGCATCTATTGAGATGGTCATATGATTCTGTTTATGTTGTATATTACATATATTGATTTATAGTTGTTGAGTCATCCTTGCATCCTAGAGATGAAACCAACTTGGTTGTGGTGTAGTATCTTCTTGAAGTGATGCTGAATTCTGTTTGTGAGGATCATTTTGAGGATTTTTGCATCTATATTCATCAAGAATATTTGTCTGGCCAGGGATTTATCTCAGTGGTTCCACTGCCTGCCTTGAAAGCACAAGGACCTGAGTTCAATCCCCGGTACCAAAAAAAGAAAAAAATAAAAAGAATATTTGTCTGCAGTTTTTTTGTTTGTTTGGTTTTGGTATCAGGGTAATGTTGGTTTCACAGAATGAATTTTAGAGGATAACTTCTCTTTTTAATACATATTAGTGTTCATTAGTGTTCTTCTCTAAAGGTCCAGTGGAATTCACTAGTAAATCCATCTGGTCTTGGGCTTTCCTTAGTTAAAGGTTTTAATTACTGCATCTGTTCAGATTATATGTCTCTTGCTTCAATTTAGGTTGGTCATATGTGTCTAGAAATTTATCCATTTTCTTTAAATTCTTTAAATATAAATTTTATAAATAATTTATGACCCTCTGGATTTCAGTGGTGTCTTGTCATTTTGCCTTTTTCATTTCTGATTTTAATTTTTTGGATTTCTCTCTGTGTCTCTGTCTCCCTGCCTGAATCTGCCCATCTGTCTCTGTCCCCCCCTCTCCCTCTCTCTCTCTCTCTCTTTCTCTTTTTTTCATTTGGTTAAGGATTTATCAATCTTATTTGAATTCCCAAAGAACCAACCTTTGAATAATTGATCTGTGTATTTTTCTTTTAGTTTCAATTTCATTAATTTCCACTCTGATCTTCATTATTTCTTTCCTTCTACTGATTTGAAGTTTGGTTTCTTCTTCTTTTTTTTTTTTTCTCTAGGACCTTGAGATACATCATCATTATTTGAGGTTACCCTATTTTTCTAATGTAGGCACTCATTAAAGCTTCCTCTTAGAAGTGTTTTTGTTGTGTCCCACAAGTTCTCATACATAACATTTCCATTATCACTTGATTTCAGAAAATTTTATATTTTTCTTTGATTACTTCAGTGACCCATTGATCAATTAAGAGTGTATTACTCAATCTCCAAGTGTTGTGCAGTTTCTGTGGTTTCTTTTGCTAAGTGTGATTTGATAGCATGCACGGGATTATTTCAAATTTTTTATTTATGGAGACTTAATTTACGGCAGAGCTCATTCAGCCAGTCCCCTCTGGTGGGCAGTCTTACGCTAGCAACCACCAGCATCTAGCACTTTACTATTTCCATAGCTGTCTTGCCCTTTTAGGCCACGAGTCTCTCCAAAGCAGGGCTCCAGATCTCACCAGTGCCCAGCACAGGACCTGAAATACAATGGGTACTCAATACAACTGAAACAAATGACTGGACTCCTAGACAGCACGGAAGCTACAGCTGGGATAGAGAAGATGATCTGCTGTACTTTCCTGGCAATGTGGGACATTGTTTGAAGCACAGACATCTCTCTCTCCCCACACTGCAAGAGCAAGTGGAAGAAGGGAAAGCTAAAAAAAAGGAACTGATTGGGGATGGCTGAGCTCTCTGAAGAGATACAGTAGGCTAAGGGCTCGGTGAGATGTCTTTGCCAGCTCTCACCCTGTTCCCTTGTGCTTGGGGTCAGAAGGCAGCTCCGTACCTAGAAAGGAATGGGGCTGAAAACAATATGGAGATCCTCCCAAACACTAAAAATCTAACGTTCATACAGTGCAGCTATCCCATTCTTGGTTATATATCCAAAGGGAATGAAGTCAGCCTACAAAAGAGATACCAGAACATGATGATTATTGTCGCACTATTCACAATAGCTAAGTTATAGAATTAAACTAAGTGATTTGTCAACAGATAAATGAAGAAAAAAAAACATTATACATATATATATATATATATATATATGTATGTATGTATTGTTCAAACATAAAGAATAATAAAATCTTGCCATTTTCAGTAAAATAAATGGAACTAAATGATATCATGTTGTTTAATAAGCCAGACACAGAAAGACAAGTAGTATATGGTTTTTCTCAAATGTGGAAAAAAAAAGAAGGAAACAAGAAAGAAAGAGAGAGAGAGAGAGAGGGAGGGAGGGAGGGAGGAAGGAAGGGAGGGAGAGAAAGAAAGAGCTAAAAATAAGAGGGAGCAGGAGGGGGTTGAGGGGCAGTTCGCAAGGGGGAGAAGTTAGAAGAAGGATAGATGAACATGATCAATACATGATATACATGTGTATGGGAATATTACAGTGAATCTCATTAATTTCTGTAATTAATATGTTATTAATTATAATTTATGTTTTTTAAACCTGTGTGTGTATCTCCCCCATGAAACTGCAAACTCTTTGGATTGTATCTTCTCACTGTATCCTGTTGGCGGTGTTGCTTTCACTTACTTCAGTAAATAATCACTGATTTTCTTCCATTTTTACAAAACATGCGTTTTGCACTTCAATAGGAAAAGGCTGAATTTAGCCACTCCTGATTTTAACTCCGTTTTGTTTGTTTGTTTGTTTTCTTATAGCAAGTGGTCTCTGATGTTCTGGGTTTCTCAGCCTTCTGCAAAAACCCAAATAACACTTAGGATCTCTCCACCCTTACTCTTTCTCATGGTTTCAGCAAGTTATATGATATCATGACCCCGACTTCCTGACAAGGAGAAGCATTACCTCAGCTCCTCTGGCGGGTCTAGTTGTCTATTACTTGATATGTGGAAAGTTGCCTAACCCCTAGCATAGAAAATGGATTTGGTAAAGGAACAGGTGACTAGAGATAGACATTTATGGGTGATGTGGGTCACTAAAATAGCCACCTGCAGGGAGAAAGCACTTGTCAATCATCTTTGAATCTTTAATCTTTATCACACAGGGCACTTAGCAAACATCAGATGCCTTCCCTATGAATGAAAGAAGAGTATGGAAAAGATACCAAAGAGACCATCTTCTTATAGACTTGGCACTAAATAAACCCACCCCAATAGACAGGAAATACCTTTTTCCAATTTACAAGTGATCTATTCTGAGTTTCCAAAGAAGACCTCTTTGTCTCTCACTTAGTTGGAGCCCACTTGTACTTACTCTGAAGGGTTTACTGAGTAATGATCAGCAGGGCACCATAAACTCTGCCATGTAAAACAGCATGTGACAGTGTTACATATTATGTCCTCCCGGGTCCATAATAGATTTAGCAAGACATGTCACAAATGAAGAAAGATTGATCATTTCCCTCAAGAAATTTATACTCTTACTAGAAGAGAAGGCATCCATCCCACAATGAATTCTCCAGTATAATTAGAGAACCATTTAGGACCATGCATTGTGAAATACTGAACTGGCAATCACTGAGACCTGGAGATGCAGAGCATTAAAAAAACGTGCATTTTTTTAACCAAGAAATGTTTTATTTTTCTTGCAGTAGCTTTGTTAATTGCACAAGATCATGTTTTGTTTTTGTCATTTAATTATCACGCAATCCTATTCTGAAAGACAAATGTTCATTAAAAACAAAGCAAAAATAAAAATTCACAACCTTAATCACCTAGATTTGTCATTTAAAGAAGATTTAAAGGAAAAAAGGGGCTTTCTTACAAGCTTTTTCACAAGTATCACATTTTCTCCTTAAAAGGGAAGGATTTCAAAACAAAGGTGAAACAGTTTAACAGAAATACTCATAAAAAGAAACTTTACAGAATTGTCAATAATATTAAGACAACATTGACTAACCATTTTCATTACAGCGCCTTGCCCACCTCCACCCTGTGTGTCCACCAAGACAAGAAGAGGCTGTGTTCAAATGAGTTCGAAATCCCAGTGAAATGAACAAGTCTGCCATACCCCGAGGACATCTCCCATGCCCCACACCAATGCGGCCACCTCATATAGTTAAGTATTTCACTGTAAATGCTCATCTGTAAATTGTGACTTTGCAAAACCCAGCCTATGAGGGAGAAACAGCTGACACCCCTCGCGGGAAACTCCGCCTAGTTCTCATGTGACATTTTAAACCCCGCTTCTGGCCCTGTATCCAAGGAGAAATGCTAAGGCAAGGATGCCCCACCTCCACCTCTGAGGGTCAGTTAGCTCAGGCTGATAGGTCAGGCCTCATTCCCCCCCCAACCCCGGCACACCTGGCCTGGGCAGCACCAAAGAGCACGATGGGGGCTGGAACAGACTCTCATTCCCTATCAAGAACTGAGCCTAAGAAGTGCTCATCTTTGGTCAGGCTGGGTTTGCACCAAAGACAGGACAAGTACTATCTCCATGGAAGGAAAAGTGGGAGAGAAGAGTGAAGAGATGGGAAATAAGGGAAAAGAAAAAGATATGAGAAAATGGAAATAAAGTGTTTCTAAATAGGGAAGGGCAGAGGGGGTGAAGGGAGGGCAGGGGAATGGGGAAAAACTGAGAACCAAGACCTGTCATATAAAGGTACAAGATCCCAGTGATGAATGTAACTGTACTGTATACCTAAAAAGTACCAATAAACTCAATGAGGAAAAAAAAAAGGTGCATTTAGTTAGGTTGAGCTATCAGGACTGTTTTCCTGAAGGATCAGGGCAGGCCCTTAAAGGGGCTGGTTTGAACTTCCCTGGGTGAGGTGGAGGGAACAGAAACATCCAGTGATCTGGTGGCATCCTGAGTCCCCAGGTCTTGAGCCCTCAAGGTGGGAGATGCAGGTATGGAGTGACCAGTTACCCACTTCACAGTCTCACTGCTGACAGCTGTGTCCCAGGGCAGGAACGGCATGTCTTCCAGCTCCCAGAGATCAGTGTGCTTTGGCTCCCTACACAGCAAGCCCTCCTCCGATGACTCGCATGCCTTTTCCGGTGCAGAATGACATGATGAGGCCCAGGTGGAGCTGAGTGAAGTGCCGCGCAGGCTGACAGCACCACCTCAGAATGTCCTTGCTGAGGGCAGCACCAGTGTGGAGAAGACCGAAGGATGGGACTTGCTGGGCGAACTAACAAACTAAGGGGTCCTGGAGGGATGTGGTGGCTTTGGCATCCAAGACTTCCAAACCCTCATTAACAGAATCATTTTGCTGGGGGAAACAAGGGGCACCATTCTAATACAAAATGAACACCAGAGGGGGAGAAGGGAGGGCAGGGGTAAGGGGGAAAAATGAGAATCAAGACTTGTCATGTAGAGGTACAAGATCCCAACAATGAATGTAACTGTACTGTATCCCTAATATGTACCAATAAACTCAATTAAAGCTGAAAAATAAATAAATAAATAAATAAAATGAACACCATGCCAGGTCTACCTGTCCACCAGGCCTGAAGGAAGAGGCAGGAAAGGGGTGTTTTCCTCAGCGCTTGTTTCTTCCCCATCTCGCTACCCTCACTCCTCTAATGAACTACATAAATATTCCAAAAGCTAAGTGGGTTCTCACCACGTCAAGCCCCAATTTCTCTGCTTCAAAAGCTACTAGTCTCAGGCTCTGTGGTGCTGCTGCCTGCCTCAAAAGCGCAAGGTCCTAAATTCAATCCCAGGTACCAAAAAGAAAAAAAAAGCTACTAGTCTCCACCTCATGAATTTCATCTCCTTCTCTTCCAACCTACTTCACCTAAAGTCTCCTCCACTTACTCCATCATAGATGTGACCTTTTTCCTACTGTTTCCATGACCCCAAATGCCCTGCTTCCTTCTGTTCAGAACAGTATGGTAGAATTAAAAACAGGGTGGGACTGGGGATTTAGCTCAGTGGTTCCCGTGCCTGCCACACAAGCACAAGGACCCGAGTTCTATCCCTGGTACCAAAAAAAAAAAAAAAACAGAAAAGAAAAACAGTGTGGACTTGGAGCCACAATAGTTAGGTTCGAGTCACTCACTATACTCTGTGTGCCAGCGGGTGAGACTAGCATGTGTGGGCATATGCAAACTTTAGACAGTGATGGATGTATTCTATATCGTAATTGTTATAGTGGCTGAACAGTTCCATGCATTTATCAAACTGTTCACCTAAAATTCAACTGTACACCTAAAATTGGTGACTTTTAGCACATGTAAATTATACTTCAATAAAGCTGAATATTTTTAATTTTAAAATTTTTATTTTTCTAAAGTTAATATATGCATTACAGGAAACAAAAACAAGCAAAGAACAAAGTCATTCGCAATCATAAGCAGCTTAGCTGGATGTGTTCTTTTAGGTCCTGCGTGTACATATACGACAGCCATTTTGTGTGACTGAGTTTGTACAGTGTGTGTCATGCTTTTCTCCACATCAGGAATATTCATCAATTCAAAGTCCCAAAGCTACAAGAGTATTTTTGATAACTAAGAACACACTATACCAACTCAGTCTGTTAGAGAAAAATTTTAATCCTGCCTTTATTGGGAACAACAATTTTCACTGAAAATAAAAATGGCAGCAGGCCTCTAGATAGAAGTATTGTCAAAGTGACAATTACAATACTGCATTTCCTTAATGCTCAATTTAAAATAAGACATAGCCGGGTATGGTGGCACATGCCTGTAATCCCAGCACCCGGGAGGCTGAGGCAGGAGGATTGCTGTGAGTTCAAGACCAGCCTGGGATACATAGTGAGTTCCAAGTCAGTCTCAACTACATAGTGAGACCCTGCCTCAAAAAACAAACTAAATAAAATGAGACATAAAGCCACAGCGTACACCAAGCCATGTGTCAGAGTTATCAGATCTTTACTATTAAGATATTAGCACCATATTGGTCTAGAAATGTAAATTTTTTTATTTTTATTTTTTATTTTTTTCCACTTGTACAGGGGTAATGCACTGTATTAAATATGTAAGGTCATATCTACGTGGGTTTGATTGCAGAAACTAATAAAGCATTCTCTAAATAATGAAAAAAAATGAATAAGATAAGACTACAAGAACAAGAAGCAATTTAAATATGTTCAGGGACCATTTTCATCTTCAGAATTAAGGATTATTTTAATCTTACATCATTGCCTTTTCTCTTTTACTTTCCTTTTTAATTTTATTTTAGGATTCCCTATTTTTAATGTTCATACAGAGATTTCTTTAACCGAAATACCAAATAGTTTCTCTGGTGTGAAAAACTATAATGGTACATAAGATCCTAATGAGATAATTGACAATGTGAAATAGGAAGAAAAGGGCTAAAGGTGTAGGGGAAGTGGGAAGGGTAGGGGAAAGGTAATAAGGGAAAGAAACAAATATGAGAAAATGAAAAAAATGGAAATAAAGTGTTTGTAATTGGGGAGGGGAGGAGGGGGTGAAGGGAGGGCAGGGACAAGGGGAAAAAATGAGAACCAAGACCTGTCATGTAAAGGTACAAGATCCCAATAATAAATGTAGCTGTACTGTATACATAAAATGTACCAATAAACTCAATTTTAAAAATAAAAAAAAAGATAAAATATTAGCAAGAAGGCATATAGTCCCATTAAATTGTTAATGTATTTCCACAGTTCAGGTAGAAGACACTTTGATTCCTCTGAACACTTTGCTAACATGTGCTTATTTCTGCCCCTCTGCTGCCAGCCTAGTGAGGAGTCCTGATACACACTGCCCAGAGGTGTTGTAACAGTTCCAAGCCCAAAATGCATAACAAAAATGAATTTAAATATCAATTGCCTGGCCTGTAATCCCAGCAGTTGAGAGGCTGAGTCTTGGGGATTACCAAGAGTTTGAGGTTAGCTTGGGCTACATCGGGAGTTCAAGGGCACACTGAACTACATAGCAAGGCCCTGTCTCAAAAAGCAAAACAAACAAACAAAAAAATCAATTGCCTGGAAAAACAATCAACTGCTTGGTTGCACAACAGTGTGAATGTATTTAATGCCACTGAACTGTACATTGAAGAATAATTAAAATGGTATATTTTAGGCTATGTATACTTTACATAAAATACATAAAAGCGAAACATTTAATTTATTCTATATCCTGATGACAATCAATTAGAAAATAAACCTTTGGGGCCAGGGATTTAGCTCAATGGTGCCGCTGCCTGCCTCGCAACTGCAAGGTCCTGAGTTAGATCCCAGATACAAAAAACATTTTTTTTAATTTAGAATAAACCTTTGGCCAGGTGTGGTGATGTATACCTCTAATTCTAACTACTTAGGAGACTGAGATAGGAGGACTGTGGATTTAAGGCCAGCCTGGGCAATGTAAGTGAGGCCTTATCTCAAAAACATCAAAAAATTTAAAAGGGAATGGGAATCTGTCTCAGCCATAGTATACTTGCCTATCATATGTAAGGCCCAGCATTAAATGCCAAATTTTCCAAAGAAAACATTTTTAAAAGAGCCCTTAAAATACTAACAAAGGCTTGGGCCAGGGATTTAACTCAGTGGTGCCACCACCTGTCTCACAATCACAAGGTCCCAAATTCTTTCTCCAGTACCAAAAAAAAAAGATACTAACAAAGCTCAAAACTCTGGGAATAAGTGTAATAAAGGGTGTACAAGACCAGTACACTGGAAAATATAAAACATGTTTAAATAATTAAAGAACACCTTGATAAATGCAGACACGTCACGTTCATGGATTAGAAAATAGTCTTTTAAGAGGTTAACCGCCCCCCCCAAATTTGATGTGTGGACTCAATGGAATTCCAAAGTCTCAACACTGTTTTTTCTTGACATTGACAAGATAATTCTACAGTGCATATGGAAAATCAGAGGACCTAGAATAGCCAAATCAAACTTGAAGAAAAACAAGGAGGTTTCAACTATCAGATATCAAAACCTATTTAAAACCTAGCGATTGAAATACTAAAGTTTTGGAGCAAGGGTAACTTAAGACCAACGAAAAGAAAAAAGTCCATGAGTACCCATAAATACTGCATACGGTCACACCTGATACGTGACAGGAAGGAAGGGCTGGACCATCAATAAATGGTGCTAGGTCAACTGTATATTCATAGAGAAAAAATAAATATCAATTCTCCCCCTCACTCCATATGAATTCCATATGAAAAATCCATCCATACTCCATAGGGTAGTAGCCTTAGGGGACACACGTATGTAAAGATTTATCAAGCTATACGTTTAAGAAAAAAAATTCCAGCTGGGTGTGGTGGCGCACTCCTGTAATCCCAGCACTTGGGAGGCTGAGGCAGGAGGATGGCTGTGAGTTTGAGACCAGCCTGGGCTACGTAGTGATTTCCAGGTCAGTCTCAACTACATAGTGAGATCCTGTCTCAAAAAACAAAAACAAACAAAAAAAAAGAAGAAGAAAAGAAAAAAATCTACACTGTCTTTAAAAGGAGACTATCTTTATGGCCAAGGGAATGAGAAATAGCATATATGAAAAATAAATTGCTATATTGCTGAGTTTGAGACCAGCCTGGGCTACGTAGTGATTTCCAGGTCAGTCTCAACTACATAGTGAGATCCTGTCTCAAAAAACAAAAACAAACAAAAAAAAAGAAGAAGAAAAGAAAAAAATCTACACTGTCTTTAAAAGGAGACTATCTTTATGGCCAAGGGAATGAGAAATAGCATATATGAAAAATAAATTGCTATATTGCATTTCATTAGAGTTAAAATACTTATTCATAAGCAAAATCCTGAAAAGTCACGACACAGACCGGGACATTATTGGAATATATATCTGTGAAAGCAGTTCTTACCTACGTTACATGAGGTGACCCCACAACTTAGTGATGAAGGACAGTGAACTCACTGAAAAGATTTGAACGAGTACTTCACAAAAGAGGCTATTCAGATGGCCAATAAGCAGATGAAAAGATGTTCACTGTTACTATCTATTGAGAAAATACAAATTATAAGCTCTTCATCCCCCAGATGTGCTGTCATTGAAAGGACTGACACTACAATGTTTAAGCAAGAATATGAAGTTGCTAGGGTGCTCACACATGCTCTGTGACAGTGTATCTTAGCACGAATACTTGGGAAATCGGTAGGAACTACTATGGCTGAATATAAAGAAAACCCATGACCCTGCAATTTTATTTTTTAGGGACTACCAAATTGAAATGAGCATTTACATCCACCCAAAATCACCAGAATGTCCCTACAAGCTTTATCCATAACAGCCCCGAGGCAGAAACAACCCCAACATCGTGAGAGACAGACAGGACGAGGCGCGATGTGACTGCGGAGTACCACAGAGGAATGAAAGGTACGGAACTACGCCTGCGTGCAACGAAAGGGGCGAATTTCGCAGACATAGCATGGGACGAAGGAAGCGGTCCCAAGAGCATGTCCTTTAGGCTTCCCTTTGAATGATGTTTAACACCAAACAAAAGCCGGGTACAGAAGCACATACCTATGATCCCAGCTACTTGGGAGCCGGATGCAGGAGAGGTGCAAGCTCAAGGCCAGCCTGGGCGACTTACTGAGGCCCTGTCTCAAAGTAAAAAATAAAAAGAACTGAGAATATGGCTCAGCAGCAGAGCGTCTCTAGGTTCAACCCTCAGGGCCAGACATCAACAAAAGTAATTTATGACAGACGTCAGAGCCGTGGTTACCCTGAGAGGTAACCACTGCTTAGGAGTGGACGTGTGTAGCCTGTTGAGATACTGAAAACTCTATCTTCACCCGGGTAGTAGTCTCAGGGGACACATGTATGTAAAGCTGTATCAAGCTATACATGTAAGATTTATAGTATACCTCTTTTGTTATTATTATTCTCATTTTTGGTAGTGGGGACTGACCCCAGGGCCTCATGCATACTAAATATGTACTGTACCTCTGGACTACATCCCTGACCCCTTATGTGCTATCTTTACAAAAGGCAAATAAATATTATTCTTCTTCCTTTGAGATCTTTCTGAAGTGCTAGCTCTTTGTGAATCCTTCCCATAATACTCTTGTTGTGTCGGTCAGCTTCCCATTACTGTGAAAAACACATGAGATGGTCAACCGAAAGGAGATAAGACTTATTTGACTCACCGTTTCAGAGGTTTCGGTCCATGGCTGCTTAGGCTCATTGCTTTGGTGCCTCAGGGAAGGCAGGTCATCTGGTGGAAGCAGGTGGAGAAGTAAACCTCTTTACCAGACAAAAGGGGTCTAGCTCACCCCAGCCTGGACATGGATCCTTACCACAGGAAAACTCCATCACCACTCCAGCTTCAACCCTGGCACATGCCAGCTGCGGCTTCTGGAAGTCAGACACCTGCAGACCAGTGTCACAACTTCGTGACCGCAGAGGTCTGGGGGAAAGGAACCTCAGGCCTTGGACTGAGAGGGCTGGCGGGGAAAGCTTTGGTAGGGAGCAGCAAGAGGTGTCTAGGCTGACAGGCGGCAAGTATACTGCATAGGAAAAGAGACAGGAGAAAAGGCTGATGGTAAATTAGCAAAACTAAAGCAATCATTAACGGCATCCAGTGTTCACGGTCTTGTCAAGTGACTTGTGGGCAGAGAAAAGAAAATTTGGCTGATTTGGGAGAGAAGGTCTCAAACCAGCTATACATCAAAATCAGCACAAGGAATGTTTTTAGACCCACATAGCCAGAACCCAGGCCAAACCACCAAAGGAAAAAACACCTTTTCAGCTGGCAAAATCCAGAAGTTCAGCCTCTCTGTTGGAATACAGAATAGTCACAACTCCTAGGTAGGAAAAGTCTACAGTATTTAGCAAGTTAGTTGTAGTTTTACATTTTGAAAAGAAATCCCATATCTAGTAGTCTATCCTGAAAATATGGCCCACCAATGCCACTTGACAGGTGCGTAAGGATTTTTCTTGGGAAGCTTTTTACAATATCAAGACTGCCCATCAGAGGGCACTGGCTTCAGGAGCTGTACTTCCTCCACCCAGCAGAGAACTAGGCAGCCAGCTACAGCATGCCGATGATGGTCTTTGTGCTAACAGAAAGTGATCATTACGACGTACAGGTAAGGAACAACTGAACGCACCTTTCACGTACATACAAAAAGAAGAGTGATACATATGTTTGCTTATTTTTGCATCCCCCTCAACCGAAACAACACACACACAACACTGGAAAGATAGAGTACCAGTTAATGGAAATGATTCTTTCTGAGTGTGGAGAACAAATTGACGAGGGATGAGTGAATATACCTTCAAAAGTTTAACTTTTGACTCATTTTGATGTTTACATATTTAATAACAGGATTAAGTCAAAAAGGGAAAAAGCACGCTCTAAACAAACTGAAACAACAATAAAAAAGTCTACTGACCTATCAGTCTTGTAACATAAGCATACAGAAAAATCGTGATTTTTTTATGACTTTATATACTGACAGGGCCGGGGATTTAGCTCAGCGGTTCGGTGGCCTGCCTTGCAAGCGCAAGAATCCAAGTTCGATCCCTGGTACAAAAAAAAAAAAAAAAAAAGATTAGTATATATTGACAAGGCAAAAAATAAAGAAATGAAACTTTGATCAGCAGATTAATTGTTAGAAGTAATGTTATATTATAATTTTGAAAGTATTTTTGGTACATTGCAAGATAGAGCAAGGGGGTAGTTACAGTTAATCTAATAAGAAACCAAAGTTTAGCTGGGCATTGTGATATACACCTGCAATCCCAGCACTCTGGGAGGTTGAGGCAGGAGGATTGCAGGTTCCAATTCAGCCTGGTCACTTAGTGACTTAGCAAGACTGTTATAAAGTAAAAAAGAAAAAGGGCTAGGGATGTAGCCCAAGAAAAAGTTCACTCAGCAACAAAATGTCATAAACACTTTTCCTTGTCAGTAAGTATACATTTATTTATTCCACCATGCTCTGAGGAAAAGATGGGCAGCATAAAATCAAACATAGGCATTCTTTTATTTTGATTTAGAGCTGTGGATACAGGCTCATACTTTTGAAAACACATTCCCCAGGTCTCCCTACTGAAATGGCCCACAAACAGTGATCATCCAGGCCACCAGGATGGCAAGCAGATTTCTGCCTACCATCCTCTGCAGAAAGGAATGTCAGTCTTGGATATTCTGTTAAACCTAAAGTAAGAAGGGCATTCCAAGATGGTGGGAGTCCTGCTCAAAGGACCAGAGGTGGGGGGCTCAAACCAGTGAGCCTGGGGAGATTTTGAGCATCAAAAATAAGAATAATTATAAAAACTTTCATACTCAAAATGAATAAAAATCGACACATTTGGACACAAAAAGAAAAGGGAGAAAAGGTAAGAAAGCTACAAGCTGGTTGTAGCAGGCAGCCAAGGCAAAGAAACACTTTCTGAGCGTCCCAGCAGCCTGGTGACTTTCTGGGTGGGAAGGCTAAGGGAATAATCCCTGGGCAGAGAACTGGTTATATTTACTATTCTATTATTTAGAACAGAGGGGAAAAAAACACCGGAACAGCCTAAATCCCTAAAAAAATAGGAATGGTTTTGGGAAATGTAGTATAATCCAGATATTTGGAACTCAGTGAAGCTGGAGTATGATGGAATAAATTTATATACTTGCTGACAAGGAGAAATGTTTGTCATATTTTGTTGCTGAGTGAAAAAAATTGTAAAACTTGTAGAGATAATATCATTTTTTGTTTTGTTTTAAAAATATGTGTACACACAAATAAGACCTACATGTAGAATGGCTATTCTAACATACCAACACAGATCTCTATTGGTGAAATTGTGATGTACTCTTTTTCTGATTTTTGCTTTTCTCTGCTTTTGAAAAATACGTATTTCATTTTAAATTTGTAAGACAGAGTGTTGCTACCTCTGTGGTGGGTGCAGGAAAGGAGTGGCAGGAAGGCCTAGGCAGTTCAGGCTGCAGAAGGGCTTTCTTTGGGAGAAGTGCGACTGCAGAAAGCCTAGAGCAGCACAGACGCCCCCTGGCTCCTGCTAGCTTGAAAGACACACGCAGGGAGATAGTGCAGCAGTGCCCCCTAGTGGACGCTTCTGGGCCTGCGTGAGCCAGTCTGAATGGAATTAAGCAGGTGACTCGTGGCTAAATGGCCCATGTAGGATCAGAGTTTGGGAACGACCTTAGACTCTTCCCCTTTCTTTGCCTCTTAGTCCCCCACTCTCTTTCAGCTCAAATGCTTCCTCTTCTATGACACTTTCCCTGAGACCCTCAGTTGCAGTACTTTGTGCTTTGATACTTCGTTCCCACCACATTTGGTGTGCACAACACCACTCTGTTTCAGGTTGCTATAGGTGTGCCTCTCACTTCCTGTGGACTACAAGGTCTAGGAGGACAAAGAGCCTTCTGGGTCATCCGTGCACCCACGCCAACAGCTAACACAGTGCCTGACACGAGGTGAGGACTGTAACTTCTTGAGATGAGTACAGGTAGAACCAGGTGGAGTAGAATTACATTTGGTGGAGGGAGAAGACCAAGCAGAGAATGTCCCTGAGGACAGGGAGGAGAAAACAGGAGAGAACAGGGTGTCTTCAGAGGATAAAATAGAGAAGGTGGCCAGCCAAGGAAATGAAGGGCAAGAGTGGGAGACCCTGAGGCCAGGTGATACAGGAAACGAAGTGTGGTACGTGGGACGAGTGCAGGAGACACCAGGGCCCAGGCTCAGCGGCAGCGCCTGCTTGCTTTTTAGTTGTTCATTTATTTTATTTATTTAGTTAGTTTTGGTACCAGGGATAGAACTCGGTCCTTGCGCTTGCAAGGCAGGCGGCGGAACCACTGAGCTAAATCCCCGGCCCTAGTTGCTCATTTTTGCAGTGAACCCAAGAAAACAGGCAGCTCACCAGATGGTCCCTTCCACGCGCTCATTGTCCTTCAGGGAATTCAGCCAGGTGTCAAGTAGCTGGAGGGAGAAGAGGACGAAAGGATTAGCTGCATTCCGGAAGGTAAAAGTGCAACTCAGGGCTTGGCTTCTGCCAAGTATCAGGGCTGCACTTCTAAGAGCCAGATTTCTCTTGCCTAGAGGTAGACTGGACATGAGGGCACAACTCTTACTTTGACATGAGAATCTCAGCAAACATCAGCCCCTGACAGCTAGAGAAGGAGAGGAGACTACGTCGACGTGTCTCGATATCCAGCCAGATTTTGTTCTATACTATACTATGTATAATTTTGTGGAATGGCTTTTTTGACCCAGTATAATTCCAGGAAGATCTATACAGATTTTAATGTATACAAATGACAAATTTCCTTTTATTACTGAGTAGTATTTACATGGTACTGATGTACCACAGTTTCTTTAATATGTAGCTTTTTTGGTCAGCTTTGGCTTATGGTGAGTAAAGCAACTGTAAACATTTGACTAGAAGTTTTTTTGTGAGCGTAAGTTTCCATACCTCTTTGATGAGTGGCTAGAAGCACACCAGCAGATTCAAAGAATAGCTGCGTGTTTAGTTTCTAAATAGTGCCAACTGTTTTCCAGGGCTTTTGTAGCATTTCAGATTCCAATCAGGAATTTATGTTATCTAGTTTTTGTGCTCACCATCACTTACTGGTATTCTCCCTTTTATTTTGATCATGCTGATAAATTAATGCCCATGTCTCACTGTGGTTTTAATTTCCATTTCTCTGATAACAAATGATGCTTAATATGTTTTCCTGTACTTATCATCTCTCTACATATATATACATTTGTTGCAGCGTTCAATAATGTTTTTGCCCACGTTATCTCCTTTTTTTTCTTTTTCCTGTCAAGTGTGGAGGATTCTTCATACATCTACGTGCTGGCCTTGTTTTGTTGCATATACAATTTACAACAATTTCTTCTTCCGGCAGGTAGATGGTGAATTTGAGTATGTTTACAGGGTGTTTTGTAGAGGAAAATAAAAATATAAAATACAAAATTCGGATTACCTCTCCTTGCGAGTATGAACATTGATGTGTGCTCCCTCACCTCTGGCAGGGGTCAGGGGAGTCATACTTCTCCAAGTTGGAAAGTGGCTGCTCTGAAGTGAGATCCAGGCTTCTAATAGATGGCGAGTTTTAAAGATATATTGCCAAATATATATACATATATATAATTTTATATTTATTACATGTTACAGTGGTAATAGCTTGGATATATTGGGCTGTTGTTACAATCAATTTCACCCGTTTCTTAAACTTTTTAAAATGTGAATGATGGAATACCACAAATTACACTTTTGCATCACAGTTTCTTTGTATTGGAAACCCACCCCCCCACCCCACTCCCTCCGAGCTTAGGGG